>NW_026294813.1:0-692500 GCF_026119805.1 Tympanuchus pallidicinctus | reverse complement strand
CCATTTTCCTGTATAATCATTCCAGATATAAAAGATTCTGAATTAGTATCCATTTTAATACTTCAGAGGGAAAACAAAACAATGGGAAAGCAACAACAGAAAGTATCATGTTGGTATTTCTGTGCAGAATTTTGCTGAAATTTTCAATGAAGAAGTTTCTAAGGGATAGTATTAACTCCACTGTAAAATTTCATTTACCTTTTGAAAGAAAGCTATTGATTTTATTTATCATCTTCTAGTAGTTACATATTCAGTAGAAATTTCTTCATGGCGTTTAGACTAAGAATCCACTGTAGGAAAGTGTTTTAGAATGAGAACTTTTAAAATAGTATTAGCATTAGTCCTTCAATTGCATGCATGGTGAATGGAAAGTTAAATTGGAAAATTTTGATTACTCAACAAATTGCAGTGGAGAATATAGAAAATCTGATGCAGAAAACAGTATAATATTTCAGATTTAATGTTTTGGAAACAGAGTGTTTCAAGTTCTGCTTCTGAAATGTACAGTTTTCTGCAGAAATAGGAGTAGGTACATAAATACAGATCTAATTTGTAAGTACCCAGGCCTGAGAAGGGTGGGCAAAAAAATTAAGTTAAATTTAGTTCTAAACTGAAACAGAATATTCAGTCCTTTCCCTTTAAGTAAAAGTCAGCAACCCTGAGTAGCTGTCAAACTGAGAAGTTAATATATTGAGAGGGAAACGTGTGCATGAAAAACATGAAGTGAAAACTTAACTAACACTTTGCCCTTTATTTTAGGTTTAAAAAAATATTCTAAGCTTTGCTTAGTGGTACAAATTGTCTTTAGTTTCAGTAATAAATACATACATCTTACTAACAGGACCAACATAAAGCCTGTGTTTTATTGTCTCTACCCCTCGCTTACTCAAGAGAATTTGCTGATGTCATTCAAAAAGATCTCAGATGTTGATTGAGACTAACTCTTTTCTGGAATCTAAAAATAGCAAAGCAAACAATATTGCCTTGAATTAAATCAACCAACCTTGATCAAACAGTTAACTCATCCTCTATTAAATCAATATTTACTGATGCTAATATTGGAACTAGTTCCAGCAGCTAGAATTACAGTCACTGATTTAGTGTCTTTATTATTGGTAATTAGGGTGCTATCTTTCCCCAGTACTACTTTTCAAAGCTGGTACTTGGCTGACTTCTAGAAGCTGGCGTAGACAGTGCCTAGATTACACACCCTACACATGGCTGAAGGTTCTTTATAAGGCTTGAAGACCCTCTCTGGAGTGATTCCACGGGTGTTTAATCTAGGTCAGAGGTGTGTTGCCACAGCCCAACTTAAATCAACTTTTGGAACAATAGCGTAAAACTATTTTGGCAGAACAATTTTTGATTATGAAAAAATCAGGGAGGGTTATTGCTATATTATACTATCAGGACAGTGGTGGTTTCAGTTCACAAAGTGTTCTTATCCTGCCAGTACCATTCTGAACTGACTGTCCTCAGTGGCACTTCTAGTGGAGCACTTAACTGTGACAAATTAGGAATTAATTTGCTCTGATGTGCTAACGTGACCATGAAGCTCTCTACAAGACCTTTATTTATTCTCTTTTCATTTGTATAATACATTCTTTGCTTCCTGGATCTGATTATGTTCTTTTGGCTATTAAGTTCTTCTTAAACAGTGTTATCTACTCTGGGCTGATCTGATGATTGCTCTTGTTAGGCAAAAGATTTTCATTGCCATGCTTTCAGGTTTGTAGTAGCATCCCGGTGTTCATTTTGGTTCTGAATTAGCTGGTCATTACTTTGTTGTTCTCCCAATCCTGAAGGATGTTTTGGTGTGAATTCTAGAATTATATAATCCAATATATACCTAATGAACATATGTAACAAAGTGGGAGATGTAAGAACAAAATTGCAATAACAACAAATAATTAAGCTTGATAATGGAATTACTATGTTACTATTACTGCAGGGCATCAGTTTAGACCTTAATCTTCCCTTTCGACCTTCAGTATTTTTTTGTTGTTGTTGTTCATTATTTGCTTATGCCTGTGGAAAATGTTCACTTTGAATCCAAAACTGAATTTCAAGTTAGTCTAATGGACTTCAACTATTGTTCTCAAAGTTAACTTTTGAAGACACCAGTTTTGTTGGTGGCTTATCCACATTTAAGACTTGCACGTGTTTTTACATTGGCCAGTTTAAGTGGTATTCATGGTTTGCTTTTGCTTAATAACATCAAACTTTACTGATAAAGCAAAACGGAAATTTGCTGCACATATTTTTAGCTGTATGTTGCATTTATCTCTGTTGGCAATATAAGAAGGGCAGAAACATACATTACTCTTGAATATAAGCTCATGCAAAAAGCATCCTGCTCCCAAGTATGAGCCCAATGGTACACATTTCTGTGAATGCATTGTGCAGGCCCTTGCTCATCACTGATGAAAATGCATAGCAGATGGTAGTAACTGTTGAAAATAGTGTTTTCTAGCCGAGTTTGCTCTATCAAATAGTCTTATTGTGCTCTTGGTTCATGTTTCTGTGGAAACAAATAGGAAGCTTACTTTTGGAATGATCTACATATATAAATAAGCCTACAAAGAATATTTTAAAATATTTTTATTTAAATAATTTTTATAAGAATTATTATATATTATAGTTAAGTTCAGCATTTCCTAGATGCACTTCTTTGCAGTGATTAAGAACCTTTTTTGTCATATAATGTCATGTATTATGTTACATGGCTGCAGCTTTTGGGCTAACAGGAATATTGCCATCAATAGTGCAACTTCTTGCTGTGGTGGAATCACACTGACACAATCACTTGGTGTAATTGCAGATTGGCAAAAGAGAAAGTTATGTATGAAAAAGAAGCAAAACAACAAGAAGAGAAGATTGAAAAAATGAAAGCTGAAGCATGTGATGACTATGGAATAAAAAAGCAGGTAAACCATACTAAAACTTGTACAATTCTTTTTTGCTTTGATTTAATGAGTCTTAAACAAAAGAAACTCCTGTACTTTTTTTTCTTCCCAGGCTGCTCCAAACTAAAACCTGCCAATTACAGAAGTCACAGCATACATTTATAGAAAAAACTTCCTGCCCTTCAAAACTGTTTAATTATAAGGAGATTGTGTATCACTTAGCACTTGGTATCAGAAAGGCCATTGCTAACACTGTGTATCAGGCTGTCTCAGACTCTTTCTCAGATCTACTGGCAATCTGAAAATGAACGTTCTGGATGTAGTTAGCTAACATAAGTGCTTAGCGATAAGTGCAAATGTTACTGTAAAGTGACAAGGCTTGTTAACACAAAGAAACCTTTCAATTCTGGTCTACGCTAATATCACTGTTTAAAAAACACAGATCTCTAAGAGAGAGCAATAGGTGTGCACCTGCTCCTAGTAGTTACTACTGTTATGAAGGCACTAATAAGCAGGATCCACACTTTAGTTTTAATGTGCTCAAGAATGTGATTTGGAGTCATTATTACAGTATGAACTGATTTTTTTTTTTTAGAAGGTTTCTTGCAAAGGACAGTGATGTCAGACAGTTGGTACCTGCCCCTTCAGAAGACAGAGGATTGCCAAGTTTCCCTGTCAGTGAGGAGAAAGCTCGGGTTTGGGGGATTCACCTACATTCTTTACAGCAGTTTGGCATGCCTACATTTATTTTGACCTTTACATTCTTTTAACCAAATATTTTATTTTATTATTCTTATATAACTCCTGGCTTTAATTGTTTTATATAAATTTATATTTTAGCTATGTCTTTTCCCAAGCATTTCCAAGATAGTTTTTCTTAATTCTTAACTGAAACTACATTAAAATTATTTTTACCTGTAAGCAGGTTTCACCTGACATGAGTCCAGCCTCACCTTACAAAACCTCCTGTTTTCCCAGTTGTCTTAGAACAATGTGATATTAAATATAAAAATAAAAAACAACAACAAAAAAGATAAGAGAAAGTCCTTTTAGAACAAAGTGAAATAAAATCAGATTTCACTCCATGTGCATATGTCTTGTCTTGTTTTCACTATGATACAGAAGAGAAACACAAGCATGGAATTTCTGGAAGATGTTGTATTTATAAATCTAAGCTGTCTCTGCCTCACCACTGGCTGAGAATCCCAAGGAAGTCTTCCTGAAGATCTGATTAACAATTATTAACAATTAAATTTTAAAAATTAAGTAAGTTAACAATTAAAAAATAATTGTTAACAATTATTTGACTATACCATGATATTTCTTCAGTGATAAGCAAGAAATCATCAAAGTCAAAACCAACAAAGTCTGTAAATCTTTGTTGTGAAATGAAATGTTACATGCTACTTGAAGGCATTCTCAGAGTGTGGTACAGAAAACTTCAGAGTGAACAGCCT
Source organism: Tympanuchus pallidicinctus (assembly GCF_026119805.1). Taxonomy (NCBI): domain Eukaryota; kingdom Metazoa; phylum Chordata; class Aves; order Galliformes; family Phasianidae; genus Tympanuchus; species Tympanuchus pallidicinctus. Next base: position 688,137 of record NW_026294813.1, on the reverse strand, counting down.
CAATTCATTCACAATTGCCTGGTTCACTTTAATGCAAGTCCTCCAATGGTATCTGTTCTATTATATCACTACTGCAGACTGAAAGTCTTTATGTCATGAAGAACCTGGAAGCCTAGAAAGAATGAGTACTCTTGTAATAGAGTCAGATCTGATTCACTAATCAAAATTGTACCATATCAGGAGAGTTTGCTCAAAAAAAGATATATTTTGGATGGATTTTGAATTTTCTTCAGTTCTTCAGTACTTCTGAAGTTACATATTCAGGAAATGGTTTTAGGTAATAATTCTTAATCTGAATTTATTTTCAAATATGGTTATAGTATTTGTTTCAGTAAGGAAAAGTAGTATTTGGGGGATCACAGTATCACAGAATGGAAAGGGTGGAATGGACTTGTGGAGATTATATGGTCTAAACTCACTGCTCCATCACCTGCACAATAAAGAAGTGCTTCCTGATGTTTACCTCTTATGTTTCAGTTTGTACCCATTGCCTCTTACGCTGCCATTGGGCACCACAGAAAAGAGCCTGGATCTGCCATCTTTGTACCCTCTTTTCAGATTTTTACAGACACTGGTACGATCCCCTCAGAATCTTCTCTATGCTGAACAGTCCCAGCACCCCCACTCAGCTGCCCCTTGTAGAATACACGTTCCAATTCATCATTTTTGTGGCCCTTTGTTGGACTCTCTAATAATTTCACATCTCTCTTGTAATGAGGAGCACAGAATTGGATGCAGCACTTCAGGTGTGGCTGAGTAGAGCACAAAGGATCATGTCCCTCACCCTGCTGGCAGCAGTTAGTCTAAGGCAGCCCTGGATACCAGTAAGCATCTTAGTGGCAAAGATGCACTGCTCTTTGGACCCCCAGGTCTTTTTCTGCAGAGCATCATTCTGTCTGGGTGGCCCCCAACAAGCCTTGGTGCCTGGGGTTGTTCCTCCCTACCTGCATGACTCTGCACTTCTCTTTGTAGAACTTTGTTTCTGCCAGCCTATTTCTTGAGCTTGTTAAGGTCCCTCTGAATGGTAACACAACTTTCTCAGGTATCTGTCTGTCTTCTAGTATTGTCTACAACTTACCAAGGGTGTGCTCTGTCCCACTGTCCAGATTAATGAAGATCTTAAACAGGACTGGACCCAGTGTTCACCCCTGAAGTACTCTGCTCATTACTAAAGGCCTCCAGCTAGACTTTACATCACTGATTGCTACCCTCTCAAGTCCAGCTGTTCAGCCAGTTTTTGATCCGCCTCTCTGGCTGCACATTCAGCCCATATTTCAACAGCTTCTCTGTTGGGGTGTTGTGGGGGACAGTGTCAAAGGCCCTACTGAGTTCCAAGTAGAAAATACAACTCCCAGTCCACCAGGCTGGTGATTTTATCAAAGAAGCTGAGCAAGTTGGTTAAGAACGATTTCCCTTTGGTGAATTCTTGCTGACTATTCCTAGGGATTTTCTTGAAACTTAAAGGGAGAAGATAGGAATGAATTCAACCATTTGAGATTACAGGTGTAACTTAAAGTACTATTTTAGCTGATTTATCAGCTGAAACACATATGCTTAGACAGATAAACCCATATTTGGTGCAGGAATGCTTAAAATTCTTGATCCTTTGTGTACCTTTTAATGTACAACTATTCTCACTTAGCTTTCTTAGAACTGTGCAGTAAAATTAGGGTTAATAGCTTGGAAGTGACTACTGAAAGTTTTACTTTGAAATGAGTGATGCTGTTCATAAGGCATGGGCAGACTTCAGCATGTGTCTGCACTGTAACAAAGTGTCAGTGTCAGTTCTTCTGTAGAACAGTGGCAAGAGCTATGTTGCGTATCTCAGGAAAGAATCTCTGGCATTATGGAGCAGGGAAGTCCTTTCTTTCCTGTTAATTACAGTTGATTAAAAACAAACAAAAAAAAAAAAAAAACCAAACAAACAAACAAACAAACAAACAAAAAAAAGCACTCTTCTTATTACTTTTTTTTTTTTTTTTTTTTTTGTCTAGATGTGGATGAAAAATTCAAAAATAGAACTATTTATGTGACTCAAATTGGCAGAAAAAAAATGTAATAAAAGAACAGTATTTTATGGGAAAAAAAAAGGTTATGAGAGAAAAGGAGGAAGTTTTATGTATCTTAATAAGGTACTAAATTGAAGACAGACATTATAAACTGAGCTCAAGTATTTTATATGAAAATTTGGGGAAAATTCAAATAACTTCCAAAGTATTCTTCTAAATTCATATCCTGAATTTAGTTTCTGTAAAAGGTTGTTAATGCTTCTGACTGTAGGAAGTAATGCAGTTTTACTGTACGGAGTATTGTTATTCTTCTTCATCTGTAAGCAGCTTTATGCTGCTGTCACTTATCAGTGACTTATATTAGAAACCAACTGTTTCCAGTGTTTCTGTGACTACTGTTTGGTCCTGTGCACAAATAACATCCTTTTCTACCTAGTGCTTTTACATCAAGGCATGAGAAGATGCAAAATATCTGAATTACCTACTTTTGTTTCCTCTCAGTGGGACTGCAGGTCATCTTTGGAGTTTTTGTTATCTGTGAGCATTTTTACTGATAATACATTTTCATTTTTTTAATTAATCTGGATCTGCAAGATAACTATTACTTCTCATGCAGTGTCATTTCCAGATGAATTAAAAATCTAATGGACTTGACAAAGAATTTAATATCTGTGTGACAGAGTACATACAGTCTTGCTAATACCACTTTTCCTCACATATTAATGGAAACAGCAGTATTTTTCTTGCTGTGTTGAGAGGAAAGCAGACTATTACCTGAAACAGTTAAGAAAAAATACCTTTCCCACAAAGAAGATTAATAGTATCTTCAGCTGCATTACGCAAAACACTGCCAGCAGGTTAAGGGAAGCGATCTCTCCCCTCTTCTGTGCACTGGCACAGTTCACCCAGTGTGATGTGTCTAGTTCTGGGCCCCTATTACAAGAGAGGCATGAGCATGCTGGAGGGAGTCCAATAAAGTGACTTCAAGATGGTAGAGGGCCTGCAGCTCCTCTCCTGTGACAAGAAGCTGAGAGCTGAAAGTCTGAGAGTCTAGAAGGATCTCACCGGTGTCTGTAATACATTAGGGAAAGATACAAAGAAGACAGAACAAGGCACTTTTCAGCAGTGCTCAGTGCCAGCACAAATGGCAGGGGACACAAACTGAAATGTTAGAGGTTCTGTGTAAACATCAGGGAGTAATTCTGTGTTGTGCAGGTGATAGAACACTAGCACAGATTGCTCAGAGAGATTGTGGAGTTTCCTCCTTGGAGAAACTCAAAAGTCCAGGTGGTTCTGTGATCTTCTTTGTGCCACTGTGCTTGAATGGGGGCTTAATCTAGATGACCTTCAGAAGTCCCTTCCAACCTAACTCATTGTATGTTATTATTTGTTTTCATTTGTGCAACAGTCAAAGGTTGTATGATTCTAAGGCAGTACTTAAATGAACATGTGCACATGCATATTCATGTGTTCATATAATTCATATATATCTATATATTACTCATTCACATTCTTGATTTTCTTAGCCTTGTATGTTTAGAACACCACTCCTTTTATACCAAGCATTATTGTCATCATAACTTGTGACCTAATAGCTAATTAGACTATCTCTCTTCTAAGATCAAGGAATGACAGCCCCACAGGAGTTTTCTCGTTTTCAAACTGTTTGTGGATCTGCATATGTCTAAATCTCTTATTTTGTTGTGGGTCAGCTTAAAAGAAAAACAAAAGCTGCTTGAACCTCCTTGAAGCTTATAAAATCTGTCCCAGTTATACAGTGTAGGTCAGTTAGGCTGGGCAAAACTGCTTCCTGTTACAGAATTCTTGGTATTGATGCTCATAAATAGTTCTGATCTGCCTAGGTAAGTTGAAATATTGCCACTGAGCTTCTATTACGGGACCTCTTAAAATCAAAGCTGCTTATGTCTAAAGCACAGCTTATGTTCAGAGTCTCAGTTTTTTTCTGTGGAGTCATGTTTAGCCTGAGTACTTATTTTGAATGTGTAAAATGTTTTTCTGATTTTTGTTATGGTGCCCTTCCACTCAATCAAATGATAGGTTGGCGTGTTCGCATCTCTTTGGCTTTTCTGTTTCTAGTCCTGCTTTATGAGTCACTGCAATGTGGAATTTATGGAAAACAGACTAAATGCTATTGATATTGCATTATGCACGTCAGTTCTTTGACATTTGATCCAATTAATGAAAAATCCACGTCGTGTTTAGTAGATAGGTTACATACAGTCCAGCAGTTAGAAAGCTCCGTCACTTCTGAGAAGACTGCTTTCCTTTGTAAGATGCCAAACATCTGCTCCCTTAGCAAAATGAGCTCAGTCCTGAAAAATAATGGATTGGAACTGTGGTTCTTTGAAAAGATATAACTGTTTTTTTCAATACTATTAAAGGAATTGGGACATCATTCTCAATGTAGTCACAGTAACTCTTCCGGTCTTATGTGCACTTATTGACAACATATTCAGTTTGCTTCTATCTGTACATTTTTGTGCTTTATTGCTTTAATAATAATAATTTATTTAAATGCACTTCAGTTACTACAATTTTTTGATACCTCTGTTTAGTACTGTAATTCACAGAAATCTTAAAGATGTTTATGGCTATCTGCAGTTAGATCAGTTTCATGTAAAAATTTCCTCTGTGACATGCTTACAGTTTAAACTTCTTAAAGTTGAGTCAGAAAGCTTTTAGAGTGTGCTGGGGGAGAAGAGAGAGCTGTTCTTTAATTTTCATAACTGTTAGCAAACACTATTTCTTTAACCTAGGCATATCTAATTTTTTGAGTTGTTCACTCTGTTTTGTTATACATGTTTGCAACAGTAAAACATTTATCAAGGACAATCAGTATTACTGGGAAAAAAGAATGGTTTGTACAGAAGTTATCAAAGTTTCATAAGTAGTTTGATAATTAATCTTGGTTCCACAAGGAATGGGGAATCTCTGCTCCATTCTCCAATCCTCTGCACCTACTGTATGTAACTCCAGTCTTTATCTTTTTTCCATTTCATATTATTGCCTAACTGCAGGCAAATGCAAATAAAACTCAGGTAGCCTTTTTGATCTCAGTCATTCTTTTTTAAACTGAATGATTGGAGTAGTTCTGTTCTTCTCTTACAGCAACCATGACTACAGCACTCAGATTCTAAATTTGTATGTTTTTACTTCAGATTGCTTACTCAGTGGCATGTATAAAATAAATCACTACTTTTCGCATTAGCTAGCAGCTTTGAAGTACACAAGAAGTTAGCAATGTCACCCCAATCACCTGTGGACATTCTAACTCCTGTAGGCATTTTTTAGAGAACCAAGTTGTGATACACAAAGCAAAGATCATCATCTCATGTAGTTTGACACACCTAATTCTGTAGAAGTTACAAGCCTTTATTTGTTTACTGCTCCAAGTGTAATATGCAGAGTGTTTTATTTTTAATACACTCCAAACCTGTATTTGTCCCTGGAGATGAGGAAACCGTAGATGTATGTATGGACATGGTTTAGTAGGCAGCATTGATGGCAGGTGCCTGGTTGGACTAAATGCTTTTAGACATCTTTTCCAACCATTGTGACTCTACGAATGCTTAGAAGGAAACTAATGTTAATGAGAATTAGGATTTGTGGGTGCTTAACTCTAATGTCTGTCACCTACCTTGCTTTAACAAATCTGGAGGTTGTAGCAAGGTGGAGGTCAGCCTCTTCTGGGTAACTAGCAATAGAACAAGAGGTAAGTTGTGCCAGGGAGGGCTCAGGTTGGACATTAGGAATTTTTTTTTTCTCAGGAAGAGTGGTGAGGTATTGAACAGGCTGCCCAAGGAGGTGGTGGAATCACTGTTCCTGAAGGTCTTTAAGAAAAGGGTAGGTATTGCACTGAATGCACTAGTTTAGTGCTGTGATGGTGAGGGGCTGATGGTGGTTGGACTAGATGATCTTAGTGGTCTTTACAACCATTATGATTTTATGAATTTTGCCCTAAATTCTGTGAAAGGAAGTTAAAAACACTGATAAAAATCAGTGAAAAACAGTGTTTTTGTAAAAAAATCATTGAACAAAAAGCTTAAACATATGACACTTAAGTACATGAAGGTTATGTTTTACAACAAAAGGCCTTCTGGTACACATAGAACATTCTTAGCCACACCTTTTCTTCCAATATGTGATGACAGTATTCGCTTTGACTCCCTTCAGTACAGCAAGAGGGAAATCAGAGCACAAGAATGATAGAACGTAATGAGCTATTTGATGTGAACGCCTTACATTGCAGGTTATCAGGAACACAGAAAGAGAGTTCATATTTAAATATCTAACTAACCAGTTTTTATTTCTAAACAGATTAAACTCTCCTGAACAACTCTGCACATCCTTTCTTCTCAATGGTTAGATTTCAGATCCAGAAACGGTCCATGAAATAAATGTTCCCTTATATAAATCTGAAGTTATTTTCTTTAGGTGTTCAGATTCAGTGGGGTGCCAGTTTAGTAATTTTGTTCAAAGTGCATGGTGAGAATAATCTTTCTCCTAAAATGAAGCACAAGGATAAGTAATAACTTTTTATGCATGATAAGCATCAAAAATATGAGCCTGCTGGTCTTTGCTTTTCATTTTTCTTTACCTTTGTCTTTCAGTCAGAGCCTCCTGCGGCGCGCACACAATGTGATCAATAACTCAATAACTTTTTTCATGCAGTAATTATCTCTATGTGGTATTATCTGAACACTGTTTTTCTTTATTACCCAAAAGATGCAGGAGATATTTATATAACCAGCTGATCCCATTTTGGATGAAGCTGCTTCAAGACAGCAGGATAAAGTTTGTTTTAAATAGCCTTTTTTAACAAATGTTGTATGGAAAGCTTACAAGGTTGTACTTTTTTGTATGGGAAAAATATGGTAAATACTGTTTTCTGCTTAATACTTTATATTTCATTAAGCACAAAGTAAATGGTGTTGTCCTGTAAATTAACAGAGTTTCAAGCAATTATGCTAAGTGAATGTCTTTTATTCAGAAAATAGGTACAACTCTTCTAAAGTTCCTGGGTGATGCTGGATGATGATTTGGTTAATTTTTCAGAGTAAAGAATTATCTTCAAAAATAACATTCCTCTGTGAAGTACATTCTGATTTCACTGGCTTCCAATTGTCACAGGTTGAGATTTTACAAGAGTCTCGAATGATGATTCCAGACTGTCAGCGGAGATTAGAAATTGCACATGCAGATCTCACTCAACTACTAGTAAGTATAGCATCAAAACCCACCTCCCAGTAAATGCTGGAGTTGTCTGTTGGAAATGGATAAACATGCTTGTTTGCAGTGCAATTGCATCAGAACAGAACTGGATTGAAAATTACCTTTTGCAGGTCCAAAGACTGGCATCCTGTAACATACCTCTGCAGTCCAGCTGAGGTATCTGCTTATGTAGACGTGGTCTTCCATCTGTGAAAATTCTGTGTATTAGTGTACTAGAGACAGTCTATAATTGGATTTATACCCCACATGCACTTCAATACTAAACTGCTAGAATGAAATCTCAAGTTCCTGTGCTCGTTGCATGACTGGAAAAAAGAGTTCACTCGCTTTAGGTAGTCTTTCTAGCGTGTCCTGTAGTGAACTGAAATATTCAGAACATTTTGTCTACTGCTTTTACTATGCTACACATAAGCAACAGAACAGCTGAGTTGTTGCTGAGTACTGGTTAAGCTACTTGTTATTGTGGTGGGTGTTTTTAACATACGAATATCTTTGGGAATAAATAATATACAAATAGACTGACCAAAAATATACTAGGCTTGGATATTACTCTGTTTATTTAAAAGCTGAGTTTTAACCAAGAATTGTACCACACAGGTAAAAGCTTCTGTGAGGCTAAAATACATACTGTAAACTAAGCTTCAAACATATTTGATGGCTAAAATGCAAATCCCATCTGAACGGAAAGCTTAAAGCATCTTGTCCTTGAGTAGCATGCCCAAGATGTGGCAAGATTTAGGATCCTTCTGTCATTCAACTTGTAACTTGCCTGTTAGTTTGTCTAGGCTTCAGCAGCGTGCGGAAGCAATGCTATTGATCTATACTGCATGCTACACAAACCTAAAATTAGAAATGTGGAGAGTTACTATTATTGTTAAGAATTTGGAAGTCTTTTAGACATTGTTTTATTTTCTTAGCACACCTTCAAAGCTTTTGTTAAAATAAACTGTGTAGTTGTGTTTTTTTCAATTATCAAACTCTTTTAAAGTTTTTTTTTCTAATGGTGTTCCTGTTCTGAGTCTTGCTGTTATTGCTTCCAGTTGCACTTTCCTTGTTTTTTATTTCAGAGAATAAAATGAAAGTATACATAAGTCAGATCTTCTCACACAACAGCTATTATAGCACACCTTAAATAGGACAAAAGAAATTACCTGTGCTATGAATCGTGTAAAACTGGTGTTTTCAATGCCCCGTGTTGTTTCAGTATTTCCTCCCTAAATCCATTCTAATGTCAGTTATTTTTGAAGTATTTAAAATTTTGTTTTTAATTCCAGGAAAATGAAAAAGAGTTGGAAGAAGCTGAAGAGTATAAAGAAGCACGTTCCATTCTAGAGTCGGTGAAGCTGGAAGCCTAGAAGTTTTTCAGTACCCTCTTTATATGTATTAGCACTGGGTCCATTTCACACTTTATTTGACTGTAGCTCTGTTACTACTGCTGATTTGCTGAGGTTCTCTTTATGCAAACTAGCCTCTCTCTAACTGCAAGATGCATCAAATAAAGGATGTTCTGAAACATCTGTGTGTTCCACATTCAGGCAAAATAAAAGCTTTTCCAGTTCACATCAACTACAAAAGGTTTAAAAAAAAAAAAGCTTAGATTAAGAAACAACATACACATTAAATGTTAGCTATGTAAGGAATGTGAGGGGCTAATAAATACTTCAGAAATACCTTGTAACTGAAATAATTTCAAGCCATTATAGCATCAAGTCTGTACTGAAAGAGGAGATGGACCGAATGACCCTTTTCAAAGTCACTTTTTTCCTGTGATGCAATTTATTTGTAATTTTATCAAGTATTACTCCTTGTTTATCTTTGAGCCCAAGATGAAATTAAGAGCTGATTCCAAACCTTTCTCAATTTGCCTGAGGTTGATTTGTAGAGCCCAATTCACACAACTGCCATTGATCAAAACTAAGTTACTTTTTCAATAAACACAATTTTGTAGCTATGTAGTATGTTGTTGGTTGGATCTGCCGGTAAGAGTTCTAGAGTGAACTCTGTTCATCTTGGCCTGTGACTTTTCTGAACAAAGTTCAAACCCTGAAAGGAGACACGTGGGTAAGGGAACAACACTTGATCTGCATGAACGATCATTTAAACACTATGTATACTATGTTCTTTCAGAATGGCTTTTTGAAACAGGAAACAGAACTGTTGAAGAAAGGTTTTTATGTTAGTTTTCCTAGTTTGAAAATTTTGTAGTGTGTTCCTTAACAGCAACAAAAAACAACAGTGTACCTTTTGTGTGATGCTATGTCAGATACTCTTTATAAATGTTTTGTTAATTTGCCTGAGTTTGTGTAAACTGTAGTTTCGCTTACATTTATTTATGCACCTTGAGCACAGCGAGAGTAACATCTACTTCTCCATCACTCTGAAGAGCTGCTTTGAGAAACTATCAGCATAAGATTTCAGAGCGGCTGCAGAATGACATGCTTTTGAATCAGGTACCTCCACATCTCAGACCTACCTTATACAGTGCTAAGAGGTGAAACCATTTGTGATAACTCTAAGGTTTCATAACAGTATATGCTAACCTTCCTCCCAGCATTGTATGCTGGCACATAACTGTGAAATAGACCCTGCCCTCACAGGGCAAGTGAACTGCTAATGAGGAGAACATCTGTCTTTGTGTATTCATTTCTGTCATTCTCTGTGGAGCTTCACCAGAAACGGCAGCTGGAGCAGACAAAGCAGATTGCATGCCTTAGCTGTTAGTGTACCCAGCTATGCTTGCAGGCCATTGAGTGCAGCGTAAATAAATGCTAAACTGATGAGGATATATAGAGGGTGCAGCATTAAGTCTGCTGTGTAAGGCAGAACTTAAAAAGTATGTAATATTCTTCAGTAGGAATAATATGCAATCCTGAAAAAAGTACACATAAATGATGTGTAGTTGCTGAATAGCACAAGAAATGCAGGTCAGCATGACCACTAAAAACATCTGTTACATGTAGTGGTTGAATGTCCTTTGCTCTGGTGAGGCCATATTTAGACTACTGTGTCCAGTTCTGGTTCCACCCGTTCAAGACAGGCAGGGATCTCCTAGAAGGAATCCAGCGGTGGATCATGAAGATGATTAAGTGCCTGGAGAATCTCCCATAATGAGGAAAGGCTGAGTAACCTAGGTCTCTAAGCCTGGGGAAAGGAAGACTGAGAGGGGATCTGATACTATAAATATCCAAAGACAGGTGGGAGGCAAAAGGATGAGGCCAGGCTTTTCTTGCTGGTGCATAGGAACAGGACAAGGAGTAACTGCCTAAAACTTCTAACGTAGGAAGTTCTGTGCTAACATGTGGAAGAACTTCTTAATGGCAAGGGTTACGGAGCTCTGGAACAGGATGCCCAGAGAGGTTGTGCAGCCTCCTTCTATGGAGATATTAAAGACCTGCCTGGATGCCTATCTTTGCAGCCTATTGTAGGGTACTTGCTTTAGCAGGGAGGTGCACTTGGTGATCTCTTGAGGTCCCTTTCAACGCCTGTGATTCTGTGATTCAAAACAAACTTTGTAGTATGACCTAACTTGGCATTTAGTACTAGGAGCGCCTGGGAATGAGTGGTAGAACCACACTCCAGAGAAAAGTTTCTTGGTGCAGGTGACTCTCTAGAGTAGAGTGGTTTCTTTTGTCACAGCCCAAACAGTTTGCCTCCGATTTCTTTCCAAGCAATTTTCTAGCTTCTTCTGATCGCGTTGTAAACTAAGATGATACTCTTCCCTGTTCCTTTTGTCTTCCCTCCTGTTAAGTTATTGAAAAGATTGAGTGTGCTGTGTTGTATAGAAAATAGCCAGCCTCTGATGAAAATCAAGATATATTCATCAAATGAATTGCTTTCTTCTCATTTCCAGCTGCCCCTAGACATAGTTTCTGGGATGACAGCAGCAACCCACAGAAACCATACAAAAAAATTGTGACAAGGCAACGATAACAAGGGGCTGGCCTTTGAAGAGTGATTGACTAATCCATGCAGGTAACGCATTCCTCATGCAATCAGAACAGTTGATCCAGTGATATGTTATGACAGACTGAATTTTTTCAGCACTGTCCGAGTGGTTGTTCGTACAGAAGATATTTTTGCTGACAAAACCTTTATCAATTAGACTGGATACAAGTTCCATAGCGAAGCGTAATACAGACAATTGCATCTTAGAAGTAGTATCATTATTACCCTCAGAGCTTACATCCAAAAACAGTGGCTATCTACACTATTTGGAGATATGTAGTGTGCATTATCTAGTGCAAGAGGCTAGGAAAAATCTCATGGGCAGTATTTTTTATTTCTATCCTCTTTGGATTCTGTCCCTAGCTTTACTAATGCCTTTCAGAGTTCATCTGAGATTATCATGACCTGTGTTTATCTTTACATGTTATTAATACATGTTCATTTAGCAGACAAGTTTTCGTGCTCTTATCATGAATGCATTTTACATCCAGGACAGAGGTGCTCTGCTTTTATTTCTTGCTGGCAAAATATATTTTAGTGGTTTCTCAATTATCAATTTGTCAGTCAAAAGACATTTCTTTTCCAAGAGGCCACAGCAGAGCAAGAGTCTACGTTATACCCTGACTGAAGAAGCAAAAGATCTGAATTTAGAAGAAAACATAGATAGAAAACAATAATCTGAATGTTATCAATATAACACGTCTGCCCATTTCTCTGATCATATACTTGCCAGCTACTACCTGTTACTCAGTTTACCCTTACACAGTTAAGAGTCTTCTGTGACAACGGACAAATTGCATCTAAGTTACCATGGCAATCCAAACAAGAGGCATAACTTAACTTTTGGTACCTTTGCTTGGAAACTAACATTTCTCAAGTCCTCAGTTACACTGTGTATTCAAAAATGAAATTAATTTCTGAGCAGGTTTGCCATCTAGTTTAAATTTGTTCCTTCACTTGAATAACCTCCACAACGTTCACATAATTTCTTGCAAGTAGCTAACTTACAATCTGGTTTGCTTTTGCTATTTTGTTAAAAATATTTTAACACTCAGCACTTTCTTCCTCAGAAATAATTTTCCAAGGATTCTTGAACAATCTTATATCCATAAAAGTAACTGATGATTCTAACATAATGCTTCTTACGAGCCTCTAATACAGCCCTTCTCAAAATGAATTTCTCAAAATATCCTGCATGAAAAGCAAGCCTTAGAATTTGTTAGCAACATCTTTTGGGTTGTTGCTTTACGATGTTTATGTTCTGTTAGCAAAATCATAGAATCAATCATAGAATCACCAAGGTTGGAAAAGACCTAAAAGATCATCCAGTCCAACCATTCACCTATTCCCAATAGCTCCTACTAAACCATGTCCCTCAACACAACATCCAGCCTTTCCTTGAACACCCCCAGGCTCAATGACTCCACCACCTCCCTGGGCAGCCATTCCAGTGCCTGACCACCCTTTCTGAAAAGTAATACTTCCTCATGTCCAGCCTGAATCTCCCCTGCCGTAGCTTGAAGCCATTCCCTCTGCTCCTATCACTAATGACACGAGAGAAGAGGCCGACCCCCAGCTCACTACAGCCTCCCTTCAGGAAGTTATAGAGAGCAATGAGGTCTCCCCTGAGCCTCCTCTTCTCCAGGCTGAACATTCCCAGCTCCTTCAGCCTCTCCTCATATGGCCTGTGTTCCAGACCCCTCACCAGCTTGGTTGCCCTCCTTTGAACACGTTCCAGGGCCTCAATATCTTTCTTGCAGTGAGGGGCCCAAAACTGGACACAGTACTCGAGGTGCGGCCTCACTAGTGCTGAATACAGGGGAACAATCCAAGAAATCAAGAAAATCCAAGAAAACAATTTTCTTCTCAGAACCATAGGAAGTTGAATACTTCAGGAAAGGGTTCAAGAAAACTCTACATCTGGTAGGAAGCACACCACTCAGTCACATTCCATTCCCCACACCCTCTTCTTACAACTCTAAAGCTGCACCTGTCTGGCTGGATTTTCCACCCAGAACCTCTGCTTAGAGTGTCTAAGTCTGTTATTTCCCCCAAAACACAAGGAGATGAACAGCTGTCACTGAACTCTCGCACTCTTTTACCCTTTGATTCAGTAGCCCAGCAGCTACCACTTATTGTAACATTTAGACTCTGCTCTTATAATTGGTCACACCATACTAGACACCAGCCAACAACACAATAAAACAACTAAAACTGTACTCTCAAAAAACAGAATTGTAAAAGCACTGAGATGTGTTGAGAAGCATGGCGAGCAGGGAAAGCACAGTCTGGCCCAAATGCACTTGCACAAGGCACATCGCTACGGACTGGCCATTCCTGGCCATAGCTTATTAGTGTAAAAGAAAGAGATAAGATTGAAAAATGTATTTTTTCCTATCCACCAAAATACTGTTCCCTGACTTGAATCTCCCCTCCATAAAGTGGAAGATTTAGATTAAATGTAAATAGGAGGATAATTCTTTACTCAATGGTGGTAAGGCACTGGCACAGGCTGCCCACAGAAGCTGTGGTGCCCCATCTGTGGAGGTACTCAAAGCCAGGTTGGATGGGGCCCTGGGCAGCCTGAGCTGATGGGTGGCAGCTCTGCCCACAGCAGAGGATTGGAACTGGGTGATCTTTGATGTCCTTTCCAACTTAAGCTATTCTGTAATTTAGCTGAATTTCACTATGATCACACAGCATACTTAAAAGGAGCAAAAGATTAAAGAGTGCATATCAGATCCAAGCTTTAAGTAAACCTTCATCCAAGTAAGCCTTATCCTGTAGCCACATAAAAGAACTGTGATATACATCTCCAGGGATGGGGTAACTATACGTACTTATTATGATTTAAATCCTCAAAAAGGATAATGGTGGTACAGCAGGTCACATTTAGAAGCTCTGCTAAATGCCTTGCAGTAGGAAAAGGAGACTAACTGCAGTCAAGCCAATTAGTACAGTGACACTTGATCCAAGGACAACCATTTCATACATCTCTAATGCTTGTGGATCACATCACGGTTCAAGCATTTCCATGATGCTCTGTCAGATTTTGCTTGTAGTTTAGAAATGACACGTACAAAATGCAATAAACTTAGCAAGAAGTTTCTAGGCAGTAGCAAGCATTAGGAGCTGGCAAAAAAAAAAAAAAAAAAAAAGTAAATAATGAATTGCTGTGTTTTCTTAGAATTATGTACTGTTTTGGGGCACCACAATCTGCCACACCTCAGGTGAAAGCCTTCAGCACTTTCCTTCATATCAAAAAGACTTCATATAGAACCATTACTACAGTTGGAAGCTACAACGAAAGGAATGAACGAATAGGAAAAAATTGGGAAAACACTGGAAATTACAACTAAAATACAGTCTGTATAGAATGATGGGATTAATTCAGGTGTTTTAACCTGTACAATACATCAGATGACAATGGCAGCAGTTCCCAAGCATGTAAAAGACTATGAAGGGAAGGAATAAATTTTTGGTTGGTAGGTCAAGCAAAATGCAGTGAGCATCAGTTTCAGCTTAGACAAAATGTAGCATGGTTCCTCACCCCTGAGAAAACATAACTCTTAAGATGGAGCTGAGATACTGGGCCAGGCAGCTCTGTTACAAATCACACAGGTATTGCTTGTCCTGCCTGAAACATACCCACAGGGAAAACTGTAATAGGGGATTGTAGCAGCTCTTTCCCTGAGCAGAACTCATCCCTAAAGCTCACCCACCCACAAAGAAATGTAAAAAAGGTAAGTTTCATGACACACCTGAAACCCTCCGCAACATCAAAGAAATGATTGTCTCTCAAAGGAGGGAATTACAGTGGTGCATATCAAACTTTCAGATCTTGCACTGCACATTAAAATGCAGCAGGCTTCAAGGAGTGGAAAGTGATCCTCCTGAAGAAAAAAAAAAAAGTGGATTACAATCCAGATAAGGTTATTTTGTCTGACTTCCCACTTGCTTTTATTCATGTTTCTGAACACTCACCATTAAAGCATGGCCAGAAGTGCCTCAAATTTCTGACTTGATAGTGTTTATTTTGTGCACAAGCAACTCAGGTAAAGGGGTTTGGCCTGAAGCTTAAAACTGAAGGATGGAGCTTGCATGACACCAGAAGGGAACTGTGAAGCCTACTAAAAGAAACTAGGAGAGAAGCAGTAACATCACTACAGTCTAAGTCTCAACAGTTGAGTAAAAGGAGAAGAAAATGGGCTATTTGTGGCCTAATTGCCTTAACGACTTGATCTCTCAGGGCATAGATTGTTCATAAGGAACCAGGACTACACTGCTCTTTATAAAAGTTGGAAAACACAGAGAGGATGCACTGACTGAGTTATCTCCCATGTACAGTCTTGTCTACAATGCATTTCTGTATACAACATGTGCCTTGTGATAAATCCGAAGGCCTAGGATTTCAGAAAGATAGCACAAGAGATGTACAACTCCAGCAATTCTAGTTTTCTAAATGTGTATGCAACCACGGGGGAGAAAGAGGGGAAAAATCCCCCCAAAATAGTAGCTGATCTTCACAGGTTACTTGCTAGAATGACCTAGAATCCAGTGTTATTGACTACATATCACCAGAATTCACTGAAATCCAAGATCTAGAACAAATCAACCTAAGCATTACCCTTAGCAAGAAGAAAGAAAAGTTTAACCTTGCAACAAATTGTTTCTGTTATTGTTCTGCAGTTCCTGTAGACATTACATCAGTTGGAAGGAAACCCAATGACCCAGAGAAAGGGCCTCAATTAGTAAGGTTAACAGAAGCTGTATAGGTTGAAATTGGAAAAATAAGCACTTTATTTATGTATCAATTACTGCTTGCCCCCCATTTCAACGAAAGGAAATAAAATTTTCTCATCCTTACTAACAATCCAGCAGCCTCCTCCTGCCCTAGTGTAATTAGTGGTAAATTCCACCACAGTTCTCCACAAGCAATCAAAAAGGCTACCTAATTAAGAAAGTAATTAGTTTACACAGATAGATGTGAGTGGTAGATTGGTTTATGAAAATAATATGAAATTCCTCTAGATGCTTTCAGAGCCTTGGCTTCCTACTGTTTTAGTTTCTATGCATTTCCAGGGGAATGAGCTTAACAAAAACAAACAAACAAACAAACAAACAAACAACAACAACAACAACAAAAAACGGAAAACAACCCAACCCTTTCTGTTATTATGATACCTTCAAAAAATAATTTATCAGATATGTCAATTTCATAATTTATCCTCTGTTTTCAACACAGAAAATAAACCTTATTTTTTTGTGTAAAAATCAATGCCTCCACAAAAGAACTAGTACTCCCTCAGATTGTTTACACAATACCTATAAACCAGGTCACCTAGGTGTCAAGCTGAACTGGTGCTGAACCTGTAAGATTCAAAAGACATCATCTACCATGCTGCAGAATTTTTGGAAGATGAGAACAAGTCCTGCTGCCAGACAGGACCCAGGGCTCTCTCTCCCAAGTATTCTGCCAGCAGAAGACAGCAGCTGACCCCTTGGGCAAGGAATGCAGTTTTCTCAAGGTGAAGATCAGCCCTCACACTCTGTATGCGTTGACTCATGCAGTTTTCTGAAATGCAAGAAACTTGATTGTATCATCTGTGTCAGCAGGGTGCTGTATTCTCTTTATCTTGAGCTGGGGGATGGATGGGGTAGGGGACACGAAAGCCAGCATCCAGTGCTCAAGGGAAAAGAGTGAGAAGCATGTACAACATCAATCCCTGATGAAAACCAGTGAAATAGGGAATGTCCAAAGGCTGCATCTTGGCCAATAGCCACTGATTGACCTCACCTCCACGAATGCAACAAATACCACTTACGCAACAGTGGTGCTCAAAAAAAATTGCAGTAAGGAGAAGTCTAGGCATCACAAGAGAGTAAACCGCCTTCTAAACAGTGTAAAAAAATTATAATTAAAAAAAAGCCACAGTTGAGCAAATAAAAAAGTTGTCAACTTTAATGCTGTACTCCTTAAAAATCATATCACAGAATCATAGAACTTCTCAGGTTGGAAAAGACCCTCAAGTTCATCGAGTCCAACCTCAACCGAACTCTAACAACCCTCCGCTAAATCATGTCCCTGAGCACCACATCCAGATGGATTTTAAACACATCCAGGGATGGTGACTCAACCACCTTCCTGGGGAGCCTATTCCAGTGCTTAACAAAACTTTCAGTAAAGAAGTGTTTCCTGATACCCAACCCAAACTTACCCTGGCACAACTTGAGGCCATTTCCCCTCATCCTGCCACCTGTCAGGGACCAACCCCACTCTTGCTGCAATCACCTTTCAGGTATTTGAGGAGAGCATACATATGAAACTGAAATTTTAAGCAATGATATTGAAAAGATGCAACTACACCTATTGAATCCATTAACAGACCAGCATTCAAAGGATCCATGCACCAGCTTTTATTTTGCTACCTCTGGAGTGCTATCTTCTGCTCTGAGGAACACTGAATCAACTGGAAATTTCTTGGTAATATGGACTCTGGAGAACCCATGCTGGAGATGTCTGACATTACAAAGCGTACCCTGTGTTGCACTAGATGGAGCTAGTGAAAAACAAGAGGCTTGTCCACCGATCAAAATAAAGCAATTTTCAAATCAGTGCAAACAAATCCCAGAGTACTTGGTTAAGGCCAATTTAAAATAAATAACCAGCAGTGTTACCAGTCTGTATGAAGTGCGATGGTGCACCCAGTTCATTTCTGAGTACTGTTGAGCAATTACATAGAAATATCATCTAAAGAGTCATCACATTAGGTCCTTTCTGTGCCAAGGGACTGTACAAATAAAGGAAAATAATAGTACAAAGGATTTTATGATCTCGATGTTCATTCAAACCAGTGAATGAGTCAAGCAAAGGCTTAAAAAAGCACATAATCAAGACATTAAGACTCTTAGCCTGACTACCCAACTCCTACTGGAAACCAGTTTCTTTCTACTGGTAAGCCAAGTTGCGAGGTATATTGGAAGCTGGAAGGAGGACAACCAACGCTCTCATTTGGCTTTGAACTCAAGCTCTTACGAAACAGCAGCTCTTAGGAAACAAACAAACAAAAAAAAACCCAAGCAACACAATCTTAGGAGAACAAAGGACAGATGTGAGAACAGAGGTGCCAATAAAAATAGTGTAATATCATATGGCAAATGCTAAACTAAAGATTCCAAGGCAGAGCCATTTGTCTTCTGGGTAATAGAGAGGTGAGAGGGGAGAATTCACATCCTAAATACTTGTCTCTTCAGAAGAGCCTGGAGCTGAGCTGACACAGTCATTAAACTATCTTCTTATTAAGAGGAGTACTGCTAGAATAAGGTCAAGACAAATTACAGAAATGAAACATTAAGGTAAAAAAGGTCAGACAGTTTTGCCAAGACTATAAACATCCTGTGGATAAACAGAAAATTCCAGTCCCATCTGCACCTTTCAGAAAAATTTCTATTTGATTTTAATGAAAAACTCAGCTGGAGCTGGACAAATGCTCTCTATTTGCACTGTAAAGTATTAAACTTTGCTCAAAAATTGCAGCATCATCAGTTGTCTGTGATCAAGAGCACTTTACAGCTGGCTTAACTTCAAAGACATGTGCTACTCTTCATATTGAGTTCCTTCTGAAACAGCCAATCTACATTCAAGTTCTGCTTTTCCCTTATGTAGCTCAAACAGAAAAATGTGGGGAAAAAAAGTTATGAGTTTTCTTAAGTAAAAGAAACACTTACACATTGGCCACAGTTTGAATGAGCAAGACACAGAAAAACTTTACTTTTAAAGTAAAGGTGTTAGAGCCACTGCAAAGCAAGGAAGTAGATAGTCATCAGGAACAAGATACCAACAGTGATGCACTTTTGTTTTGTTGTTCTCCAGCAAATCAGTTAGCCAATGCAAGCTTTTTATAAAATAATTCGTGTTTTGAGAGTATTTTTTTCCAGTGGTGATGTGATGTCAGTGTATTATTTCACGTTTCATACTTCTGTTCTTGGTAAAAGTTGTCGAGTGAGCAAGTCACAACTGACTGGAGAAGCAAGCATGGTTAAGAAGCTCGCACTCAAACATATAGGCTTCAGAACTTCTTCAATGCAAGCATTGATATTTTTTAAATTAACTGGATAATTACGGGATATTTTAAGTTTGCAGAATATTGTATTAGTGGTAGATAGATAGTACTGTTAACTAAGCAACTTTTCTCTTACAACAGGAAGATTATACTAATTGCAAGATCAGCACATGAAAATTGTTGTTTCAATCTGTCGCTGATTCTTAAAGTGTTCTGCGCCAGAACTCAAGTCAACTTGTCAACTGTAGTAAATCTGACTGAAGTGTTCAGAGAGGAAGAGAAAGATGAAGAGGGGTAAGAGCTGGAGAGCCTGTTGGCAGGAAGTTAGTTAGGCTGGAACATAAGAGATGGTCTCCAAATGCATTACTCAAGCCAAGGAGCAAATCACCCTACCTTCCAAAACATTACAGCTGCCTGAAAGCACATACACTGTGCTTAAAATGTTATGGCTAGATGAGCACAGAGAACAGCATGGTTTGCAAATCAGGATAAAGACCTTACCAAAATGTCCCAAGACAAAACATTCGCCCACTGGTCAACTACTTTCTGAGCTACAATGAGGTGAAAGAAGTTTTACCAACACTTACATAGAGACAAGCTCTCTTCAGGTTCTTACTCACTAGGAATCTCAATAAGCAGTCCAAGGAGCAAGCTACTGTTTTCAAACATTGAGTTCAAAAAGAAATACACTTATTCTGACTATATTGGTCTATTTTATCTCTGCTTCTCTAATTCTTCCCCTGCAGAGCATGAGGAGGGCATACTCTGAAGACAGCACAGGAGAGAAGAGCAGTGACAGCTGGGAGCCATCCAAAGTAAAGAAGGCCACTTGCAGGAGGTTTCCTCCCCCAGCATGTCACCATACCCAGTGCTAGGCTCTGCCCAGCAACCTCTCACTGATTCATTAGCTGTAAATAATGTGACTTAGGAAGGAAGCAGAACTTTATTAACATTCAGAGAGGCCAGCACTGCAAATGAAGACTCGATTTGCGGATTACTAGCAGCCAAGTTCCACACTGTATTCTGGCTCCCTCCCCAACTTGGGTGCCTAATACATTACTTTCTCTCTAGTTCCTGACTCCTAGTGAGCAGAAATGAACAGGAACAAAATGTCGCTGCCACTGTTGCTTTCCAGTACTGTAAAGGAAATTCAATACACTAAGTCTAAAACTATATAACCATGCCCATATTTATCCCTGCCATCATCAGAGTATGTAAAGGGCAGAAGTTATGACGGAGTTCCTAGACTCTGACATCTTCATTCAATATGCTCTTACAGGATGCCACCACTGCCATTAATTCTTTGTCTTCTAAGGATCCTTAATTTTTTCAGCTCTGGAGCATGCTTTCACACAATTGTACACATCCTAGCAGTACTATTCAAGGCTGGAAGTAATCCACCTACAGTAGACCGTATTTGTACTGGGTGAAGATAAACGCAGTCAGACACTTATCACATACACAGACTACTTGTGATACGTCACTGTGATGTTGAAATAAAGCTTCTTTCTGTTAATGAGTGCAGTTTCCCCAGTACATGACCACCAGGCACCTGCAATCTGGCTGGCTGCAATCACAAGAGCTCCTATAATGCAGGAAACAAAGGAGGTCTTAGGGTTCTACCGACGTAATGCTTGGCCACCGCTCTGAAGCTAAATGAAATACTTCTGTACATACTCTAGTCATCATGCCCAAACATTCTGCCAATACACAAAGTATACTCCTCCATCAGAAAATCTTACCTTCTCATCTGCAGCATAAAGAAAAATATGGCTTTCAGTACCGTAGCTTCTATAGCAATCGAGTAAACAAAACCCTGAGTTGTGTCTCAGCTTCTCTTAAGTCACTCTGCTTACAGTAAGCACTTGCTACAGCACAAACTTGTGCTTTCAGTTGAGACGGTCAGCTGGATGTGAATGTGAAAGATTGAACACAATGTATATTAAGGTCTGTATGATTCTGTGAATGAGATGAGAAATGGGAAGAGAGTCCCACATTCATTATTGTTTGTTTCAGGAAGCAGAAATGCTTCTTCTTTGAGAACATTGATTCAAACATTGTCAACCATGATCCAAAAGTTAGCCACTGGCCACATGGATCAGGAAGAGAGAGGTCCACAAGCAGAAGTTTGAATCTGCTCATAACATGGCATGCTGATCAAGAAAACAATGGTAGGAGATATGACAATGAAACGCTACAAGAAAGCATTCTTCTGAAAAAAGCATCTTCTCCTTCTCCAGGCAGCCAGTAGCAGAGTCTCCTGGGACACAATTTTTTTGCTAAACAGTATGCACAGTTTCTTCTAACACAACCTACACTGAAAAATGTGAAATGTTTCACTGTTTTCCTAAAAGGCCATCATTAAAAATAAGCAAAAACAAAAACAAAAACAAAAAACAAAACAAACCAAAATCAAAAACAAAAAGCCAAATAGCTTTAAGAGTTGCTTTTTTTTCCAGTGCTTACTTCAGAGTTCTAACAAGTATTGTGGCTGTGCAAAAAAATTACTGCCAGTGAGATATCCTGAACTAGAGCCTAGCCAGTCCTGCGTATCTCCATCATTTTAGAAAGTACTAAAATGGGAGACAAATGTGACCTTTTGCGGTGAGCTCTTCTGTAAACAAATGAATAAATAATGTTGCAAATAGCCTAAGACTACAAAACCCTCCACACACACACACACAGGCACTGCGTGCACAGAGACAGCCATTAGGAAGACACACTGCACAGGGGACAGAGCGCTGGACGGTGCTTTCAGTCGAGGGGCTCCACTGGTCTCATGGTTCTCAGTTCTCTGCTGCGAGTGCAGTGTTCCCTGATTTTGTGCTAATGTCACACAGACCTTTTCTCATCAAGAGGCCTGACCTTTGCCAGGCGGTGCAGGTGTTGGGCTGAGCGGAGAACTGTTCCTGCTGACAATAAGAACGAAGTGCGGATTCCATCTCTTCTTTAAGTTACTGAGAGCAAGCAAAGGAAGAAAAATACCCTGCCTTTATTTTATTTTAGTATTTCATATGCAAGTTGTTTTTCTTGATCAGTTCAAAAAACCACCAAGATGTGCCCAATTTTACACTATTAAAATACAAACAAAAAAAGCTGGGGGGGTGGGGGGGAGGCCGGGGGCAGGGGGGTTGAACGCAAAACAACATTTTTCCCTCTATCACACAGCAGAGCCAGCATGTAATTTCCCCGGGGAGTGGTAGGCAGCCTATTACCTCATTTGCTTCCCTTTTATTTTATGTAAATATAGCACTCTGCTCACCAATGGGCCTTGCCTTTCAGTGATGGTGAAGAAGCACAGAAGTCCGCAGTGCTAGGACAGCACCACACAGCCCCTCACCAACTTGACCAAAGGCAGTGCCCCCTCACACTGCCCTGGGTTCCCTGGTGCTTCTCTCCAGGCCTTTCCTCCCCCTGCCCCTCGGTACTCCCATGGGCCCAGGCCTGGCTGCCCACCCCATCCCTCCCTCACAGCACTGCATCACTGGCCACCATCGCTCGCTGCGAGGCCCTGTACACGTGCAGCAGATGACTGCTGGGTGCATGTCTTTGCAGCCACCTGGCACCCAGCAGTATGCCCGTGGCTTCGGTTCCTCCTCCTCTGCCATTTTGGATCTGAGCAGCCTTCTCCTCTTTGTGGCCCAGTGGAGAATGGCCTCATGCCCTCACAGCTGTTGTTTTCCGCCTCATGGAAAGGCCAGGCTCTGTCTCACGTGGCTGCAGGGCTGGGGACATTACCCGTCACCCAAACGGAGCGATATTGGCAGCCAAGCAGTCAGGCAGTCTGCGGGCACACCCAGCGGGCACGCGGGAGGAGGGAGCCACTGAGCTTCCTGCCCTTCTCGTTAAAAACAGCCGTCCTAGCGGTTTTTAAAAAAATTGGCAACAACCAAAATGCCTCTCTCCAGGCGCCTCGGGGCGCGGTGCCGCTGGCATTGGGACGGCCGGACTCCGGCGGGGCGGCGCGCACCTCGAGCTCCGACCGTCCCCGCGAGCGGGAGCCCGGCGCCGGGCTCTTCACCGGTTCGGATATTTTGTGCAACTCCCAATATTCACCCAAGCCTCATTACCACCTCTTAATGAGACCCCTTTACTCCGTGACGTGCAACCGCTCCATCTCATTAAGGAAATCGCTCTTCAATGCTGATTATTTTATTTGCAGCCATAATTATATTTCTTTCGGCTAAATCACGGTTTAATCGAGCCCACATGGAGGGCAGCAGCACTAATTACGGCGGGAGATGCGGTGGCGGTGGCTGTTCGTCGGCCCGGCCCGAGGAGGAGGCGCCCGAGGCCGGCGCGGGCGCTGCGCTCCCCGGCGGGGCCCGGCCGGGAGCAGGGCGGAGGGCCGGGGCCGGGGAGGTGGTCTCCAACACAACAACTTATTACTTCTAATTCCCCGACTGTCACCAAATCACCTGCACGAAACAAGAATCTAATTTGTTAAGCTGGCATTTCTGCAGATGGAAGATCGATTTTCTCTTTAGATTTCTCTAATTGAGTGAATATAGACGCCCCGAATTAGCCGCAGTCGGGCAAGAGGGATAAAGAAGGGGGTAAGGGTGGGGGGAAATGGGGGGAGGGAGGGGTTGGGAAGAAGAAAAAAAAAGTCAACAAAAATCATCCTTGTAAAATAAGCCATATTACCTCTAGAATTGCCCCCAAAATAATAAAGGAAGGTTGATCGAAAGGTCCCAGATTGAGTGACAGTCATATTTCTGGAACTAACTGGTTTTTAAAAGAAAAGGTTAGGACGGACGGAGAATGCTAAGTAACGGCGCGCGGGAGAGATGGCTGAGCTCTGAAATTGCTTACAGAATTACATTTGTTTTTCTTGTGATTTTATTAAAAGTCACTCCTCATCTCCAGAATGCGTGAAAATATCTACTTTCCACTCAGATACACCACATTAACTTGTTGGAGGCGAATTTGTTTGTTTGTCTATTTTATTTATTTGCCAGATAAGATTGATGCAGTCTTATTAGCGCTATATCTAGTTATAGGAAGAGATAAGGATGAGATGTTTTCTTTTTATTCCAATTACTAGACTTGTCACCTAACTGAATAACTGATATATGATTATTTATCTTGAGTAAATAGAAATCAGAAAAGCAGCGAACTTAACACATACAAACAAAATATGTATGTTTCTTATTACTATATACCACCTATGTCATTGAAGAGATCAAAGCTGCGGTGTTAAAAAGGAGAAAGTTAAATCCCCCACGTCAGCCCGCGATGCACGTCGTGCCATCGCCATGCCTGGCGGCTCGTTTTTCCGGACACTCGGGGAAATTTCGCATTAATAAAAAAAAACCACACACACACATATATATATAAATACGCGAACGTGTAAATTTTTTATTTATTTTTTTCTTTTCAATCGCCAGTAGGAATGCTCTTCCCAGAACTGTCCTGTTCCTCCAGACAGACGCGTATTTTGAAAACGGTTCGTACTGGTGATCCCTTGGCTTCGAGTAACGCCGATAATTCCTGCCTGACTAAATAAGCAGAATAGAGCGGAGCGTTGTATGGGAGCTCTGCATTTCCAAGTTTCTGAACTTATATTAACAAGGCACAAGGCTGTACATAAATGCATATACACAAAGCTGGGGGAGAGGAGGAGGTGACTTTCGTGTGCAGAGTTTGCATTTGGGCGCAGGAGGTCGGGTGCGGGGGTGTCAGGCATACCTTGTATTAAAATAGCTTTTTCCCCATAAAAGACTGGCTGTCATAGTTGTGATGAAAATTAATTGATAGAAGCCATGCTTTCAATCTAAAGCAACCGCTTCTCCGTCGAGCGCTTCCCAGCAGCCTGCCAAAGAGAAGACAATCGGAGATGCCGCCTTTGACTTAGCCGGAGTGAGATACAGATATTCAGATAAATAAGCAAATAGGAGGAAAACGGCGCTTAAGAGCGCGTTTGAGGGAGGATGACAGGAGGCTCGAGCTCTCCGTGCCGTGCTCGGAAAGGCTATTTTCGGAACGTCTGACGGCTGCGTTTCTTATCAGCTGCGATCGTTCTTGCCTCGGATGTGTTTAAACTTCATGAAGTTGCTATCAAAGAAGTATATTTATTACAGCTACAAAATGCTGCATGCAGCCTAATGTCGTAAAGCAGCGATGATCATCATATTTAGCTCTGACTAGAATGAATAAATTGGGATCTGTAGCTGCTGGCAGCCTTGTCCTTCATTTCCAAATAAGTCATTTTTTCCAGGGGGTTTATTGAAATAAAAACACGTGTTTATGTTTTTCCATTTCTTAACTCCAAATTACGCCTAACGAAAGGATATAGTTTGATTTGTCATCTGCGTTTAGGCTGTGCCGATGTGGAAAAGTAAACAGGAGCCTAAGTCACTTGATTTGTTTTCTATAAGCAAATAACACTCAAAAGCATAGCTGTAATTTACGATGAATTAAAATTGATTCTTTTCATCAAGCAAGAAAATAGGGAAATGTGAGGTCGTTAATTATTGAGGGAGGCGCCTCTCATTAAAGCGAACAGTGTTACAATGCAGCACTGAGGAGCGGGAATGCGAATAACAATACCCGATATTTCAGCGCTGCCGTCTGGAGATACCAAAAAAGCAGCGCGAAGAAGCCAGGCAGCCCAAAGTTACATCCGATAAACGCCAGGAGCGTGTGCTAAGTGTAAAAAGCAATTACATCGCTCTGCATACAGCAGCCCCCTTAACTGGATGGATGCTCAATAAATGCATAAATAAAATATCAAATTACAAACCCGATCAGCCATTTACTCCAAGCCACCCCGCTGACTTTAGCAGTTTAACCTTATTTTATCGTGTTTCTTGCTCCAAATATAATTATTCAGCCAAAAGAAGGTTCTGTTCCTAAATCAGAGCAGAATTGGTTAAATACACTTGTTTATATTACAGCCTCATTCAATCAGGGCTTGAGTTTAGCTGCGAGGGGAGGGGGAGAGCGCCGGGGGCCGGAAAGTTCTCTCCCCTTTTTTCCCGGGGTCACAGCGCCGGAGAATTGGGGTTACGTCGCAGTGGCTGCGGCACGCCCCGGCCCGCAGCCCTTCCGCAGGCGGTCGGCGGCCCGCGGGGAGGCGGGGAGCGGCGGCCCCGGCCCGGACCCCGGATCGGGCCCGGCGGAATGGGAAGAGAGGGAAGGCGAGGGGGGGAGACGATCTCCCGGCGCCAAGCCCCTTGGCAGGCGCTCCCGTACGAAATTCAATCTCTATTTTTTATGAGAAGTAAACTGTCTAAATAAATTTTATTAGGGGCAACCAATATATTTTCTGGTAGTTCCCTTTGTTCCAGTTCTACGTGTGTGTAACAATCTAAAACCTATTTATTGAGGAAAAATCACTGGATCCGTCATAGAAAATCCTTTTACTTTGCTCTGAAGTGATTTCTGAAGACACTCTTGTCACTCTGAAGATTTTGGGCCATTGCGCTAAAGCTTTTCCTTGTTAAGAACTTCAGTTCCTACGATCATGTGGGGAATACCGTAAATTATAACAGAGAATGGAGTTGACTGGCAGTTTTCTGGCTACGCTGGGAAAATGCGAAGATGACGGGAAATAAAATCCTTGTAAATACATCTCCAGCGCTGCCCAGGTGAATTCAGGCACTTGACAAAACAAGAGTGCGCGGAAGCTGAATGTGATTAGAGATTTTTACATATACCCTATTGTCATTTTTTCTCTGACACGCTTAAGCGTCAGCCCCGCTCTCCCCTCTCCCTCCTGCGGGCTTCCTTCTCTGATTTCCCCCCATCCCCTAAGACGATTGCGCTCTGAAGTCTTGGAAGAAATGATTTAGTTTGTTTATACTGCTATAAAAATCAAGAGCAATAGAAAAGTCATAAAATGAAGCGCGCTATCAATCACACCGCAACATTGTTATTCAGCAGTTACTAACAGAGATTGATAATCCTTTGATTTCATCCCATTGTTATTACTCTGATGTGTCTGCACATTAACTATTACACATTTATTTATCGACCTGAAACACACAACAACACTGCACAGATACACACACACGCCGCACTGCTGCCCGCAATAAGCTCCGCGGAAGAGGAGCCCACATTCGCACCGCCGGGGCACTTTTCCCTGTAGCTGCGGCCAGCCTGAGCCGCCGGCGGCCCCGGGCCGAACCCGGACCCCTCGCTAACACCGGCCCGGAGCCGCGACGCCCGCTCTCGGGCAGGGCCGAAGCCGCAGCGGCAGCGAAAAGGCCGCGCGCCCGGCACCGCCACCGCCCGCCGCCCTTCACCCCGCCGGCGGCGCCCAGCCCGGCCCCGCACCGCTCCCGCGGCGCCTTTGGGGATCCGCTCCGCCGTTCTCGGCGCCCGGCGGCGGCCGCGGGCGGCTCTCGGTTACGTTCAGGGCCGGAGCGTCCCCTTCTCCGCTGGAGCTGCGCAGAAACTGTGATTTTCAAAGGAAAAAAAAAAAAAAAAAAATAGCCGAAGAAATAAGATGTCTCCTCCAAAACCCATTCGACCTCCCATCCCCTCTCTCCCTCTCTCTCCCCCACCTTCCCCCCCCCCAAGAAAAAAAGAGGAATAAAGCAAAATAAAACAAAAAATCCAGAAACTCCCACCCCACCTCTATCTCTTTCTCTCTGTGTCTCTCCATCTAAATTGTGGCCCGGCTCCTGGTCTCTCCCTGCTCTCAGCTGCCGTTACCGGGCGCTCAGGTTCATTGCAACAGCCCGACATCTCGAAAGCTGAATTGAATCAACGTAGCCAAAGATTTGAGCGGGGAGGAGGGAGGGAAAAAAAAAAAAAAAAAAAAAAAATGCAGCAAAACTGCCCTAGAGATCGGTCGGCCGGTTCCTTTGTCTCCTCGTTCAGTCGCTGCCGAAACCCCGCACATCTGAGCCGCAAACAAAACCACTCTTGCATCTGTTCGCGTGCAGTATTTACAATGTTTTGTATAAGTCAATCGGACTGAGGAGAAAAAGGCCACTGGCGCTATATTATTTAACACAGACTTCATTGGGCTCCTTTTTTGGTGGAAGCTTTATTTACACTAAATGAATAATCTTAATTGCATCACTTCTGAATTAAAAATCAATGTTAATCAAGTTGGATGTAGTAAATATCAGTTTTCATTGTGCCTGGGTAAAGGGTATTTTTCTTGTTTTGCAAATAAAAATACAAGTCAAATAACTTTAAAAGGGCATTATGTTCTGCTACAAATACAATTGAAACGGATTGTTTAGAAGCGGATCAGAAATGGTACAGAATTTTGCACTTAATTTCCTCAGTTATCATTTACAATAAGAACCTCTTGGCTTGACAGCCAAGTCTAAACAGTAGTAAATTAGTACAAATTTATACTGATTTTACTCTAATAATCGTAATAAAAGCTTATAGATTTGGCACTAATTACATAAATGCCTAATGATCTTGAAAATTACTCTGGTTAGAAATATATTACTAATCTAAACTTTGTTGTTGGCTGGCTTTGAAAAATCAGAACATTAGAAATGGTTCGCTTCACTTGTGCAAAGCACTTTAAATTGTTCAAGTAGTTTAACATATTCAAGAGGAAAATAAAAAGCATTTAACTTTATTTACTGCTTTAAATTGAGTTTGCAGGCGAGCCCAACTTGGAAACTTTAATGGAGAAATCCGGGCTCGGGGGCTCCCGCGCCCGGCCGGGAGGGACGCGCTGCGCCCGCCGGGACGCCCGCTGCTCGCTCCCTTCTACCCCGGGATGAGGCGCGACGCGCGCCGAGAGCGAGGGAAAGGCTGTGGCGGGGACCCGGAGCTCGGCCGGGCCGCTCGGGGGGCACTCGCTGGACTTTCTCTCCCGCAGGGGCTGATCTGAGAGCCGCCGTCCCGCCGTCCCACCCGCCTCAGCCGTCGACCCCGCCGCCGCCCCTAGGCCGAGAGGGGCAGCGCCGCCCGGCCCGCGCCGCACGGCCGCCGGTGCGCGGCCAGTTCGCAACAGCCCCGGTGTCGCGGGGGGCTCGGAGCCGCCCCCGGGGAGCCGGAGCTGTTCGGAGCAGAGGGCGCGCTCCGAGAAGGCGCGGAAAATAAGAAGAGGGAGAAAAGGAATGGTGGTGAAACCCGATAAACGACGGGTGACCCGGAGCTGGGAGAGGGGTGGCCACCGCGCGCTTGGAGGAAAAGGGAGAAGGGGAGAGGGGGAGGGCGGTCGCGGAGGCGAGCGGAACGGGGAAGGGAGCGGCGGCGCGGCGCGGGCCGGCGGCGGGAGGCCGGGGCGGCGGCGGGCGGGCGGCGGGCGGGCGGAGCGGGGCGCTCCGGGCGCTGACATTTGCAGGCTGCCCTCCTGATTGGTCCCCGCGCCGAGCTGCTCACGGGTTCATTGAAGTGTTAAGCACCTCCCCGTCTCTCTAAAGGACATTATAATGCAAGAGACCCCCTTTTTAACCACACACCGAATTTTCTTTCATTTAGGCGATCTATATATATCTATATCTTATATCTTATATCTATTTTAAATAACTTAAGGCCGCTAAAATTTGGGGGGGAACAGCCTTCGCCCTGGAGCGGTGCGCGATGCTGTCTCACGCCGACCTCCTGGACGCCCGTCTCGGTGAGTTCCCCGGCGCTCCCCCGCCCCGCGGCGGCTGCACCGGCGGCGGCGAGCGGGGAGGAAGCCGGGGCAGGAAATTGACAATTTGTTCCTTATTTTACCTTAATGCGATCTAAATGGGCTAATTCCTTTAAAAGTAATTGTACTGTATTAAAGTTTAATTTGATTTAACATCGTCTTTAAAAAAAAAAAAAAAAGAGGGGGAGAGAGGGAGACCTACGGAATGTGCAGATACACAGCGAGTTGCGGATCATTTAATCTCTTTTTCCTTGTTTTTTTATACACATACCTGTGCGTTATTACGATTATGATGAGTATTACTATTTTAGAACAGAGCAGCTCGATGGTATTTACGAAGGAGTTCGGGGGTGGCCTTTTCCTGCTTGCCTGCTCGCGTTCTTCTCGCCTTTCTTCCTTCAAAAAACCAAAAAAAAACCCCAAACAAACAAACAAAAACAAAACAAAACAAAAAAAAAATCCAAAACAAAAAACTAACCAACCAACCAACCAAAAAATACAAAAAACAACCCAAATTCTTTATCCACTTTGTGGCTCTTTATCCGTACACTGCTTCGGAGAAGAGTGAGGAGAGAGGAACCCTGCTCGGCGGCCCCCTCCCGGCACCTCTGTCGGGGAGGTGGCGCTCCCGGCAGCGGAGCAGCTGCAGCCTCATCTCTTACTCTTTCTCTCTGTCTCTTTCTTTCTTTTATCAGCTGGGAAAACTCCAAGCAGAGCCCGGCAAAACTTGCCCCCCTCCCCCACGCCCCGCTCCCCTCCCTTCGCCGAGTTAGGGGAGGCCCGGCGGGGAGCTGTTATTTAAGCGGGTAGAGGAGCGGCTCGCCGTAAAGTTTTCTCTCCCCCTCCCCGAACTGCGGCGGGCCGGGGGGCTCTGCTCCGCGCGGGCCGTGGGAGGTGGGACTGGTGGGGCCAGTGCGGCCGGTTGCTCCTCGCCGCTCCGATGGATGCGAGGGGGGCTGAGGCGGGGGCCGCACGCCCGGCTGCAGGGCAGTGACAGCGGCTCCGTTTCTTCCGCAGGGATGAAAGATGCGGCCGAGCTGCTGGGACACCGGGAGGCGGTGAAGTGCCGGCTGGGCGTAGGGGGCTCGGATCCGGGGGGACACCCGGGAGACATGGCCCCCAACTCGGACACGGTGGAAGGGACCACCCTGCTGCCTGGAGAGGACATCACCACCGTGGGATCCAATCCCAGCTCCTTGGCCGTCAGCGCCAAAGACGCCGACAAGCAGCAAGGCCAGCAGGGCGGCCAGAACCCCAGCCAGGCGGGACAGCAGCAGGGCCAGCAGAAGCAGAAGCGGCACAGAACCCGCTTCACGCCGGCGCAGCTCAACGAGCTGGAGAGGAGCTTCGCCAAGACCCACTACCCGGACATCTTCATGCGGGAGGAGCTGGCCTTGCGCATCGGCCTCACCGAGTCCCGGGTGCAGGTATGTGCGGCCGTCTCCGCGCAGCGCAAGCTCCTGCCAGACCCTTTCTCGGGGCCGCGGGCGATGCCCCGGCTGGCGCCGGGCTCGAGGGCGCGGCCGCGGGGGGTTGACGTCCCCAAACCTCAGCAGGGGAAACTGCCCCTGAGCGCAACAATTCGGTCAGAAAGCTCTAAGCCAGACCCTCTCACTCCCCGCCCCTTTCCGCTGTCCCCGCAGGAGGGTGGCGGAGACGGCGCGCCGAGGGCCGTCCCCTCCTCCCCTTCACGCCCGCACCCCGATGGTCCCGAGCGGGACGCGGGCGGAGCAGCCCCTGCCCACCGCCCACGCGTGGGGTCCTGGAGCTCAAAGGAGGACGTGGGAGCCGCAGCCCGAGCGGGGGAAGCCCGGCTGTGGCGAAGGCTCCGCGCTCGGAGGAATCGGCCCGGCTCGGCGTCCCCGCACCCCCCGCGCCGGGCAGCTGTTCGCGGTGCTGAAAGGAGGGTGCGGAGAGAGGGGTGGAAGGCGTTTGCGTAAAGGCGGCTCCGATGAACGCGGAGGTATCCGAAATAGGCTTTACTCGATACAAATGTCGGGCTCGGCAGGGGGAGCGAGTAACTTCGACACGCAGGGAGCCTAAAGTCGCCTAAAGTGCGCGCAGTTACGCACACGCACAGACACCCCGTTGCACGTAGGCACGTAAGAAAGCACTGAAAGCGAATGAGAGGAGTTCGGAGAAGGGAGAGACGGATCTTCGCCGTGCGCTCCGCGGCCGGGGCTGTGCGAATGTCCGCCCGGCCCTCCTCGAGGCAGCGCAATTCGGGAGCGGAGCGCTCACTGTGGGATGCGCTCTCCCCGCTCAGGGCAGCGTTCCGGGAACTCCGGCTCTCAAAATTCCCGTCGGCGAGCCCCGGCTCCTCTGCCAAATAAAGGCACGCAGCAGAAACCACTCGACAGAAACCGTCCCCGCTCCCGAATGTGACAGAAAATGCTCGTCTGCTTCTAGAAAGTAAAACAATTTGACCCGGCCTACGCGGGACTGTAATTAGTTTAAATTAAGAAAGAAATTAGATTCACAAATAAAATATAATTGGACAACTGACTCTATGAAAAAAGAAAACGAGGTCTATTAAACTTTATTGGGTTTCCCAAAGGTTAATGATACCAATTTCAATATTAGGAGTGTGGTAAATGAAGTAAAATATAAAATGGAAATAGTTATTTTCTAACAGCACATCAAAGAAATCCGTAGAAAGAAAGACAAAGTGTTTTAATGGCCTCAGCATAATCTTAAACCAATGATAATAGCTCGACGCTGCTGATAAAAACAGTTTAATAGGGTGGCAATTTAAATATTTTTTACAATAATGTTCTGTAGTTTAAAAAGTAATCAGATCAACACAACCTTCTTAATTAACACTTCAAGATGATTAACATTATGTAATCTAGTGCAAAATAATTTATGTAAAATGTATTTACTTCACAATCTGCTGTACCACTGCTCCTTGACCAAATTCAAATTAAATAGTAATTGGTTTATGCTCTTCTACAAGTACTTTATAGTTTTCTTTATAGTTAACAGATTGCCCACACGTTCCTTGCAGCGCAAGGGCTCCTCATTGATTAAGAAGTGATATAAATAGTTAATTTATAGCAGCTGTATATGTTTTTAAGGGTTTTGGATGCCAGGATAAATTACCTCTTCCCTCGTCCTAGATCTGTATTTAATGTATATGATACATTTAAATAATTATTAGAGCGGCTGGTGCTTAAACGAGAGTCCAATTCCAAGTCTGATATTGCTCTGCTTTTCAGGCTGGTGTAATAAACCCATTCTTTTTATAGCATGCCATTATTAGAAACCAATTTCAGAATTATTTATAACCTGGAATGGCTTATTAAGCAGCAATGCGAGAATCATGCAAATTACGCGATCAAATGCAATATAATAAGCATAATCATTAGTCTCTAGCACGGATTAATTAACTTTCAATATTTTATTTACATAAAAACCAAATCAGTGAAATAACTTCTGCACAGTCAGGCTTGCCTTTCAATATTTTATACGAACAAAAATAATGTGCTGTAATTCCATTGACCGTGTCCCCCACAATGGTCCCGTCACCTGCCACATCTTAATAGGGGACAAGCTGAGAGTATTTTCTAGTTTTCTAATGGAATGAGAAATTGCATTTTCTCCCTCTCCCAGCACTATTAAAGTGTAATGAATTCGGCCCAGAGTTCACGGCTGGCTGATCGAAATGAACCTGAGATCTGAGCTTTAATACAGCTCTCCAGATTTCCTACCAAATCTTCACATTAATCATCTGCTGGATTCCAATGAGATCTTCATAAAGCTCTGGCTCCTGAAAAAAAAAAAGAAAAAAAAAAAAGAAAAAAAAAAGAGAGAGAGAGAGAGAAAGAAAAGAAAAAAAAAGAGAAAAAAAGACAACAAAGAAGTGATATTCTCTCATTTCTCTTTCTATTTCTAACCCGTTTATAGCTGGGGAATTAAACGGGTTATATATTTTGAAATACATTTACAGTATGTCTATATTACTGTAACAGCAGATATCATCAAGGCAGATTTCTAGATTCCAACCTCCATTAGATTCTCACTGTTGTATTAATAATTTTCAGGTGCTAGCTGCATTTTAAAAGGAGTCCAAAGCTGCCCGGTGCCCGGGGGTAATATATTTCTCGAGTGCCATGTGTGCATTTTCAAAATCTCCCCCAGGTTTTCTCCATGTTCTCATCTGTTATGCACTAGTTTTCAACTGGAAACATTCACATTTTAAAAGCATATGCGGTGTGCAGCTATGAGCTGCGGCCATCAGACCTGGTGGAGATTTTTTACAACACCAGTAAACCGTGAAACATAAAAGACTTTGTAGCTGCAATTTAACTATTAACCCTAAAACATAATTGAACGTGGTTTTCCGATTTTTCCTATAACGTTTAGTTCCTTTACAGTCGCTCGCCCCCTTTAATGGGCGCCGGTGTTTCTCCATGCAGG
Source organism: Tympanuchus pallidicinctus (assembly GCF_026119805.1). Classification (NCBI taxonomy): domain Eukaryota; kingdom Metazoa; phylum Chordata; class Aves; order Galliformes; family Phasianidae; genus Tympanuchus; species Tympanuchus pallidicinctus. The sequence goes on along the minus strand of NW_026294813.1, from coordinate 653,887 downwards.
TATACGCAGGACCGAACGGCAGGCTCCGGCTGCCGGGGGTGGCAGCGCTCAGCCCCGTTTCACGCTGGTTGCTCTTTCCCCGTAGCAAAAATCCCGGTACTGTCGGGAACGGCGAAGTGTCCTTACGCCGAGCAAAGCGCCGCGTACACCAAAACCACCACTTTTGTTACAAGAAAAAAAAAAAAAAAAAAAAAAAAAAGAAGGAAAGGAAGGCGGGTGTGCGGCTGGGCCAGGTTCGCTGCCCGCGGGGCCACCCCGGAGCTTTGCTCGGCGCTCGGCTCTGCCGCTCTGTTCCTACCGAGGGCACAGAGCTCTGCCCCGTGGCATATTTCATTCGGCATTTTGGCATTATTAGTTCCTCCTTTCTGGGAGAGGGAAGAGCGGAGACGGGCGCTACTCCCCTCGCCTCATCTCTGTCCGAGCGGTGGGGCTGCGGGGAGCTTCGTCCCGGGGCGGATACGCGGACCCCCTCGTCGCAAGAAGGTGCGGCTGTTCACGCAGTGCTCGCACGGCGGCTCGTAGGGCCGTAGCCGCGCGGGGGGCCGGAGGAGACGCGGGAGGGCGAGCGGGCTGAGGAAGGGCGGGGGCCGCTCCGGACCGCAGCGCGCCTCGCGGGCCCTCCCGCAGCGCCCCCTAGCGCAGAGCCGGGAGCGCCCGACGGGGCGGAGGGAGGATGGGGGTCGGGGAGGGCAGGACGGGGCGGGTGTCGCTAACGGAGCCTGTCGCTGCGGCCCCCAGGTGTGGTTCCAGAACCGCCGGGCCAAGTGGAAGAAGCGCAAGAAGACGACCAACGTCTTTCGCGCCCCGGGCACGCTGCTGCCGACGCCGGGGCTGCCGCAGTTCCCGTCGGCCGCCGCCGCCGCCGCCGCGGCCATGGGCGACAGCCTCTGCTCCTTCCACGCCAACGACACGCGCTGGGCCGCCGCTGCCATGCCCGGGGTGTCGCAGCTGCCGCTGCCGCCGGCGCTGGGCAGGCAGCAGGCCATGGCGCAGTCCCTGTCCCAGTGCAGCCTGGCGGCCGGGCCACCGCCCAACTCCATGGGGCTCTCCAACAGCCTGGCGGGCTCCAACGGCGCCGGGCTGCAGTCGCACCTCTACCAGCCCGCCTTCCCCGGCATGGTGCCCGCCTCGCTGCCCGGCCCCAGCAACGTGACGGGCTCGCCGCAGCTCTGCAGCTCCCCGGACAGCAGCGACGTGTGGCGGGGAACCAGCATCGCCTCCCTTCGCCGCAAAGCACTAGAGCACACAGTCTCCATGAGCTTCACCTAATGGCCGCCGCCCCGCGCCGCCGCCGCCGCCTCGCCCCGCGTCCCCGCTTCGCCTGCCCCTGCTCCCGGCCCCACTCCCGGCCCCGGCCCCGGCCCCGACCCCGACCCCGATCCCCATCCCCATCCCCATCCCGATCCCCATCCCCATCCCGATCCCCATCCCCATCCCCATCCCGGTCCCCACCACCCTTGCCCCGGCCCCCGCCTCGGCGGACCCCCGCCTGCCCCCACCTGACTTACCAGGGAGTCGACTCAGGATCTGAAATCAGACGCCACCGGACTGGTTTGTGGGCCGAGACCCCCTCAGCCCTTCCCGCGTCCCCCCCACTCCCTCCCGCCCCCCGACGGCCGCCTCTCTCCAGCTGCCAGGGGCACCCCCGGCCCTGCCTCCCACCCGTCCCCCGCCGCGACCCGCCGCCTGTCCGCGCGGCCCTGCCAAGAAATGCGATTTGGTTTTGGTTTCGGTTTATTTCTCAAGAGTAGCGACCCCCGCCCGCCCCGTCCGCGGCGAAGGCATTGCCGCCGGGGCACGGGCGAGCGGGCGCGCGGAACGGCAGGAGAGCGCCCGAGGGAAATCAAATCCATTTCGAAAAAGCATTTACAAACGAAAGAGAGAGAAAAGGGGATAAAAAAAAAAAAAAACACATAATCTTTTGTTTTTGTAAACGTAAAAAAAAGAACGCGCGTTAAAAAAAAAAAAAAAAAAAAAAAAAAAGCAAGAGCACTTCCCTTTTTCGGACCTTTGATTTTGTGATGGTTTAGTTGCCAATCTGCCCCACGTTTATTTATGCATTTATTTACGTTCCTGCTGCTATTGTCCCTCCTGCATCTTCCGCTGCCGCCGGCGGAGGCGCCCGCCGCGGCCGCGGCCCCCGCCCCGCCCGGGCCGGCCCCGCGGTCCGCCCGCCTGCATGTGCCGGTCACCCCGCCGCAGGGCAGGGCCGCTGGAGGAATGAGCAAACAATGTGAAATAGGATGTTTTGTGTAGATGAAGCATTCTTGTTACATGCTGGTCGATTTGTGCTATGTTTTAACTTATTGTCTGTGCTAATTTATTGAATTTTGCGTTTCTTAATAAATGTTTGAGCTAATATAAAGCATATCATTTGACCTTTCCCGACGAGTTTATATCAAGTTAATGTAAACGGATAAATAAAATCATTTGCGGTATGTGATATGAAGGATTCAGTGTGGCGTGTGAGATACGAGAGGTGTCATGAACTGCAGGTGAAAAGGAAAAAGAAAGAAAAACAAGATTTCTTGCTTTTGGGTTCACAGAATCCCTTGTCATACGTGTGGGAACGGTTTGCTTGCTTGAATTTTGCATCAAAGCGTGTCATTTATCAGGATTTTAATACTTCATGATTAATAAACTTTTGTTAATCTTTCTGCGTAATTGGCCTTTCCGCTGCCAGGAAGGAGAGGCTCCGTTGCAGCACGGGGTGAAGACGCAGCAGGGCTGGGGGATGCGGCCCTGGGCTGCAGTGCGGAGAAGCGCTCCGTGTCCCAGTGCTGCCCCAAAAGGAGACACACGGCTGCCGGTGGTGTGAGCCCGTGGAACCCCTCAGTTCGGTCCCTTGTAAAGTTTGACGCAGTGTATGGGGGGAAGGGGGGCAGGAGAGGAGGGAGGGAGGGATGAAGAACTTTGCCAAGCAACTCGCAACCTGTTTTTCTTTCTGCTTTCCTTCCCTTCTCTTTTCATTTTGTGCGCTGAGATCTCTTCCCCTTGTACATCAATTACACACTTCTTAATTACGCACCTGAGAGTGCCCAGCTCTTCTAGGCACCCGCAGAAGGGTCCTTGCCTGCTCCAAAGTGCATATTATACACACACATTTAATTTAAAAGAGAAATAAAAGGAGGATAAATTACTGAAGCTCCAGGCCAGCAGTGATCCTGATGGGGGTCACTTGGGGAAGCAGCTCTATGCCCTTTGGCAGGAGCCTTGGTGCCAAAACAGCCTGCGTTCTACTCTGTGAGTGGAGAGGGGTGCTCCTGTCTCCAGCTCCCCCCTCCCCAGCCCAGCCTTGGGCCGTGCTCTGCTGCACTGAATCAGAAATCCGGGGTCAGCCTTCCAGATCAGTGTGCAAAGGAGGGGGGGGGGGGGGGGGGGGGGCAGGCCTGCCTCCTGCATGCTGCTTTCCTCCTGCTGGGGGACAGGTGGGTGCCTGCCTGAGTGCGGGGAGTGCAGATCTCACCCTGCTTCTCCCAAATGTATGGAGGGTTGTTTACAGGCATGTAATTTTCACTGCTGCCTTATATCGCTGTAAGCAAGACAGCTTTATGATGTAGGAGTGCAGTAAAGTGCAGTATGGAAGATCTTTAAAAAAAATGTGCTTTTTAATGGAAGAGAAAAACGCTTTCTCTGGTGGGGAGCAGAGGATTGAGACACAACACACAACATCCAGCTCTTGACTCTGAACATCATCGCCTATGAAGAAGCTCTGCAAAGGCCCTCTGGTTAATTCTCACTCCCAAGACATCCATTATTTCCTCCATATTCTAATGAAACTGTTGTCCTGGTTATGGGCAAAGCTTTCTGATCCCACCCAACTTTGATACAACATTTGTTTCCATGGCAATAGATCTTTGTGTTCTGAGTGCTGGAGATTTTTGAAATTATACATACCCTCAGCACCAGCTGAAGCTGTGCAACATACAGCATCTAAGCCGACACTCTCATGTTTGATGTTGACAAAAGGAAGGAAACCTCAGGTTTCACCTGTATGTATACATCATAAGTTGTGTGTGAACAAACTTCTGACAGAACCTCACCCTCACTGATATTAAAATACAAAAAAAATTAAGAAACACTGGCTTGTTCTGTCTAACAACAGGAGCAGCTCAGCTTCATTCACATAAAGTGATGAAAATAAATGAGAGAAATCCGTGTAAATCGAGAGGAGACATTTACGTGGAATAATAATTAGCCTATTACTGACTAAGTAGCTAACTTCAGGCACTGGGGCTGCTGCAAACTAGGTTTATTCGCTTACCTGAAGGTATGTTTCTGCCCTGAGTGACTTCACTCAGCTTGTAAATCGGCTCTGATTTAAGTTTATGTGCATAGATTCACTTCTACACCAGCACATATCCACACAGGTTTACTTCCCTCTAAAGACAGCATCACCTCTGGAGTACAAGGAATGTACATAAAGATAATGTCACCGAACCTTTCATTTGCTCTCTTGATGAAATGCTCTTACACTCTCCCTTTCCTGTCTCCCTCCCCTCAAATCCCCCTGGCAGGCTGAGCCCGCTCTTACCCTCAGCTGGAGATTGCATTCGCCAAGCAGCTATTAACATCGGAAGAAAGTTTGTGCAAGGCAGGAGATCGTATGACACTGCGGTACAGATTACATTATTGTGCTAGCAGCAATGATCCCTGCTCCTAGAAATGAAAATGCGGTTTAATTTGTGTTGTGGTCTTTAAATTTTCATTTTCCAGAATAAAAATCTCCGAACATGAAAATGTATCTTACAGTAATGGAGGTATGGCAGTTAACCTGTCAGTTGAAAGTATGTAACCTTCCTTTTCTCCTTTTCATGACAAAGGTAATCTCATCTGAGGGCATTTATGTGAAGAAATAACAGCATGGCATGGTGAAACCGCTGGCTCATTAATCCTGGCATCCACTTCCTGCAGGGTTTCTTGATTAGTTAGATTCATTCATCGGGTATTTCGGAGTTTTAGATTTCTCACCGCTGGCTAGGTTCACTGAGTTCAGGCTAAATTGAGCCAGAAGCAATGTTTATTAGTAATTTTGTAATACAGACTGCCCTAATAATTCAGTACAAATATCTCATCTGAAATACATCCATTCACCCTAACACCTAATGCAGTTTGCAGCTGTGTTCAGAGGGAACGGAGAGAACACAAGTGATTGGGCATGTATTTTCTAAATTATTAATATGAGAGCTAATAGAGAACTCCTCTTCATTTCCAATGCTGGAATTAAGGAGCCTTTCCTGGAAGCAGGCCCTGGCACTGGGGGACCCCTCCTGCCTGCCAGTGCCGTGTGGGCCTGGGCCATGTGCCCTGTGCAGCCCTGCAGAGACGGCCCGGGGAGAACAAAGGGATTCTGGCTTTTCTCTGCCATATGATACAAACATGGGGAAGAAATAGGAAGGCCAGGCACAGGCCACACGCAGGCATCTGGCTGCAGCTGGTGCCATGCAGCTCATCCATAGGTGGGAGCCAGGGCCCGCAGGCCAGCCTGACCCCATAGCCATACACAAGGTGCCCAACATGTGGGCATGTCAGCCAGCAGCCCTGGATAGGCTCAGGGAAGCAGGATTTGCCCCACATGAACAGCACCCTCAGGATCCTTTCAAGTACCACTGTCTGATCAGGAGGAAGACCAAGGTGGGCAGAAAGGAGGAAGCAGGAACAGCGCTGTTTTAATTTTTTATCTCATCACGATGAGAACCATCAGCGGTAGGGGATTGTCTTTGATTAGCCATCATTCTTTGATTTGAATGGAGCTCAGTGAGCACATTAGAGGCCCTGTGTGAGATTTACTTCTGCTCCTCGGAGAAAAAATGGCAGGAGGGTGTCTCTCCTTTCATCCTTCTCACAGCCAGGGCTCGCACACAGATGAGCCTGCCTTTGTCTTCCACCTGGGATGCTGTATAATGGTATGGGTGAGAGGTCGCCGCTCTTATTTGCCAATAAATTGTGCCTGCTACAGCATCTCCCGAGACCATGCTCAGGGCTCAAAAACTCTGCCTTACTTTCTGCATCTTTCATCAGTGCTCATGCTTATAAGCATTTTTCCAGAGCTAAAATTATGCTGTTACGAGCTTTGAAACCCATCAGAGGAGACTCTGGAGGAAGGAGCCCAGAGGTATTTGGGCAGGGTTTGCTACTTGAAGTTACACAACTGTGCTGTAGAGATCCTCACACTCCTGTGGAGGTCAGAGGGAAGATGCAGAATATGCTTAACAGGCTGCCTGCAAGGGTGACACTCTCTGTGACCCCTATACGAGGTCTGTGCCTTGGAGTATGAAGTTTGATTAGCCTCTCCTACAGCACTGGAAGCATCTTGGTAGTGACCCAAAAAGTACTTGGGGAAAAAAACAAACCACGGACTTTCTCTCACTGACCTCCTGCTACAGTGAATTTCATAAGCTGACGATGCACCCTGTAAGGACACATTTCTTTTTTACTGGTTTCAATTTATTGCCCCTTAATATAATTTAAGTGGCAGCTATGATTCCCTGTGGATCCTTTACAAGCCTGTAAAGTTTATTTTTTTTTTTTTCCTAACTTTTTAAAGAGCATTTCAGGATGACTACATGCACCCTCCCCTACTTTTGATATCTAATAATTAGGAGAATATACCCCCCTTTTTCAAGCCATAAACATTATTTTGTAGCAAAATCCTTTTGCACTGATGTTGAGTGTGTTTCTGAGCTGAGGTAAAGCTCAATTTGACTATAACAGGTGACTCCTGTGCTGCTATTTCCAGAGGATTTGGCTGTGCTGCAGTCACACTCAGTGCAAGCTGATGGTAAGAGCTGGGTAAACAGAAGGTAGGATTGGGGAAGGGTGCTTTGCATGTCCAGCTGAATCTCACTGTGGTCCTGTCTGCTGCTTTGTGATGTTTGCTGTCCTTAGAAGCCAGGATAAGCTTGGGGATACAGCAGGAGAGAGGGGGTTGCCCAGTTTACAGGCTGATGTGGTGAGATGACCAATTAATTCAGATTTAAAAACAAAACCAAGTATAAAAAGGTATTGCAGCAGCTCTGCAGCCACAAAATGTCACTAGAAATTAACCAGCTTTGCTCTTTCAACTGAAGACAAAATGAGAAGTCTACAGAAGGTCAGACGTATAAAAATGCATTGAGATGAACAGGGAGGGATATTAAATTACTAAATAAAGAATTATATTTAGTGCAGTTGGTGGCTATAATCTCTGTGTTGTAAGCAATAATTAACACCCACAATTGTATTCATTGTTAGTCTGTATTCTTATCTCCAGGTATTGATAGCAAATAAATGGATGATGCTTTATTCTTTACATTTTAATTATTTTAAGAAATATCTGAGGTAATTTCACTGTATTTTACAGTACTGCCACCTTGCCCTTTCTGCTTTAACTTCTTTGCAATTTTAAGCCCAGGTTTGCCATAAACTGTGACTGGATAGAACACTACAGAGGTGAGAAATGCTCCTGGGCTCTGAGGGATCCTGCCTTGATGCTGATAGCTACAGAGGAGATGCTTTATAATGGATGAAGGCCCCCCTGTTATTAGCTGATAGCTCTGGCCTTTCCTAGTATCTCATATTAGAAACTGTTGCATCTGACTCTATTTATGTCCTCACTTGAATCAAACTTTTAATGTTTCTTCTGGAGATGATTCTTGCACCTTCTACAGTAAATTGCCCTACTTCATTCATTATCTGTTCCTCTCTTATCCTCTCCAATGGAGTGTAAATCTGTATGTTTCATTCATGAATGTTACAGTCAATCAATTACATCCAAAATGTAAAGCCAATCTGTTACTTGTTGATGCCTTCAGTATATATCCTTCTTTATGTTATAACTCTGACAGCAGCTGGTTACACCATTACTTCCCAAATGAAAGCACCTGTATTGCAGACATGTTTTCAAAAATCTTCTAATAGTCTTGGTACCCAACTCTCCTCTTCAAAGTTCTGTATGCTGCCAAGTTTCATCAGTATTAATCTTCCACTACCTCCTTAAAAAACTCCGTAACTAGTTCAGAAGTTTCTTGTTTATCACATAACTCTCTCTGCCCAAATCTCAACTAATACACATGTCCACTCTCCATTAATTATGCTGCTGTGATCCTGTCCACCTTTGACATCACATTTGCCCAGCCATTCTACTAAGCCACAATACCCCTTCTCATCCCTAAATCTCATCTTGATCCTTGTATTTTGTCTAGCTTCAGAAGGACTTTCTGACTAAAGCAGCATGGGATTCCTCACCATCTGCCTGCTTCCCTTGGTGAAGTGACTAGTATTTTCATTCACCAAATACTCTTCTGACTACCTGTGTGATTCACAGCAAGTAATAAAGGATTTAATATGTAACGCCTGGCTGTGCCATTTTCCCTCACCTTCAACTGTCATGAAGCATGCTGCTCCACTGATGACTCTCCTTGAGTTGACTTTGATACTTGTCCCAAGTATCTGTCACAAGTCCACAGGACCAGATGGGCAACACCCTCGGGCACTGGGGGAGCTGGCGGGGATGACTGCCAAGCAGCTCTTTGCCATCTATCAGCGCTCCTGGTTAACTGGAGAGGTCCTGGGGGATTGGAGGCTTGCCGATGTGACTCCTATCTTCAAGAAGGGCCGTAAGGAGGATCCAGGGAACTATAGGCCTGTTAGCCTGACCTCGGTACCAGGGAAAGTAATGGAGCAAATCATCTTGGATGAGATTGCACAGCATGTTTATGGTGTCCAGGGGATCAGGCCCAGCCAACACAGGTTCATGAAAGTCAGGTTGTGCTTGACCAACCTCATCTCCTTCTATGACTGGATGACCAGTCTGGTAGATGAGGGAAGGGCTGTTTATGTAGTCTACTTAGATATCAGCAAAGCCTTTGACACGTGCTTCTTCTGGGGAAACTGGCTGCCCGTGGCCTGGTCAGGTATGCACTCCTTTGGGTAAGGAACTGGCTGGAGGGCCGTGCCCAGCGGGTCATGGTGAATGGAGTGAAATCCAGCTGGCAACTCGTTTCAAGTGGTGTCCCCCAGGGGTCGGTACTGGGGCCCATCTTGTTTAATATCTTTATTGGTGACCTGGATGAGGGCATTGAGTGCACCCTCAGTAAGTTTGCAGATGACACCAAGCTGGGAGGTGGTGTTGGTCTGCCTGAGGGTAGGGAGGCCCTTCAGAGGGATTTAGACAGGCTGCATCGCAGGGCTGAGGTGAATGGGATGAGGTTCAACAAGGCCAAGTGCCCGGTCCTGCACTTTGGGCACAACAACCCCATGCAGCACTACAGGCTTGAGGATGAGTGGCTGGATGACTGTGAAGAGGAAAGGGACCTGGGGGTGTTTGTTGATGCTCGGCTGAACATGAGCCCACAGTGTGCCCAGGTGGTCAAGAGGGCCAACGGCATCCTGGTCTGCATTAGAAATGGTGTGGGCAACAGGAGCAGGGAGGTGATCATCCCCCCGTGCTCAGCTCTGGTGAGGCTGCACCTCGAGTGCTGGGTTCAGTTTTGGGCCCCTCACTACAGGAAAGACATCGAGGCAACGATGGCAACAAAACTGGTGAGGGGTCTGGAGCACAAGTCTTATGAGGAGCAGCTGAGGGAGCTGGGATTGTTCAGTCTGGAGAAGAGGAGGCTCAGGGGAGACCTCACTGCACTCTACAACTTCCTGAAGGGAGGCTGTGGTGAAGAGGGGTTTGGCCTCTTCTCCCATGCAACAAACAGGACCCGGGGAAATGGCCGCAAGTTGTACCAGAGGAGGTTTAGATTAGACATAAGGAAGAACTTTTTCTCTCAGAGGGTGGTCAGGCACTGGAATGGCTGCCCAGGGAGGTGGTGCAGTCGCCGCCCCTGGCAGTGTTCAGGAGGCATCTGGATGAGGAGCTGTGTGATGTGGGTTAGTGCTTGTGGTAGCAGTGGTAATGAGAAGACGGTTGGACTTGATGATCTCATAGGTCGTTTTCAAACTTGTGATTCTATGACTATGATTCTATGATACTCCTAGATCATGCTCAGATCTTCTCATTTTCAAACTGATACAGAAAATTCCAATGAGCTGGCTGAAAGTCTTCCTCATTCTGCGCACACAGGTCATCCTGCCTTTGCAGAGACTTTGCCTTGGGAGCACATGAACAGGATGCCTTTGGCTACACTTGAGCCTGCACGGCCTAGCACAAGAATGCAGTGTACGAAAATTTCTCCCACTTCTGTGTTTGTGTGGAAAAATAGCCATAATGCAGTGCTGGAGATCTATGATACGCTGCTTTCAAGCTCTGATAACCCAGTGGGTTGGCAGCTGGAGCTTGACTTACTGGATTGCTCTTTGTCGTGTCCTTTTTACAGTCTTATCCTAGAGGTCAAATAGCTCTTGCTTATGGTTTTACCAAGGATTATAGCAGCACTCCTGCATTTGATGAAGGAGGGTTTGTATTTTCACACATCTCAGTTGGTCTGAGAGTCTCAATTGATATTAATTAATAATATTGGAAACTCCTCAGGACTTAGTCTGCAGTTGCTAGTGCCTGTGTTCTCTGAATCAAGTTCTCATGTGGTTGCATAGGTTCTTGGTCCTTGGAAGAACCTAGAAATTTATTAAATACCCTTAAAATTAATTCTAATGGGCTGCATTCAGGTTGCAGTTTGTAGTCATTTGAGGAGATAACACAAACAAGAAATAAGTTTTCATAGTAATGTGAGAAGACCCTGTTTCTCTCCATTGCTTAGGTGGGGACCTGGGCTGCAGCAGCCTGTTCCAAACATTGATGGTTTCTGTTCAGAAACTACAGCTCAGATTCAGAAGTCCTAAATTACACCAGTATCACAGTGTTCTCTCAGGAGTCTCTCAGGAGAGCAAAGAATAAGCTTACAGGAAATGCAAAACACTCAGTTTTTGCTGGATTTAGTTGTCTACAGATGGCTTGGTGCAGCTCATACACTGCAGCAGACCTTCATGCTCTGTGTCTTGTGCACAGTGATGCAGTCACAACTGCCAGCAAGAGCTGGGAGTCCAAAATGCAATCCCAGACTTGATTCACTGGCCTGGAGTTGTATTTGGTGAGAAGTAATATAAGTTCCAGAACCTTACTATGGTTTATTTACTGGTCATATTAGCATGGAAGCTGACTCATATTGCTACAGAAAACCTTTGCTTGCACATGAATGTTATTATGCTATCAACTGCTTCTGATACTTCACAGTTGCTTTTTTTTTTTTTTTTTACTTTCTGTTTTCTTCCTCCTAATCTATTTTTTAGGCCAACAACCCTGCTTCAGTGCCAGCATCTGCCTTTCTAATAATGTAACTATTTACTGCATCATTGTGCTCTACTCTCATTTCATGTTATCACACTCTTCATGACATTATTTGAAAATTGTCAAAACCTTCAGCAAGAATTTTCTACCAGAGGGAAAATGAGAAATGCAAGCGATGCAGAGTGGTTACCACGAAAAGGCATGAAGCTGGGCAATGGCAATATCTCCTTAGTGTGATCTCCTTCTGGACTCCGACTGAGACACTTGAGCTGCATGTGCTGGAAAAGCTCATGATTGTGTTTTTGCCTTGCCATAAATGTTCTCCACATAGATGCTAAAGTTTGCTCTCAGTCTCTCTGAACAGCTTTGTACAGCATCATCATCATCCTTAGTTTCTTTTGGTTCGAGGATTTTACTACTTTTTTTCTTTTTTTTCTTTTTTTTTTCTTTTTCCGCACAAAATGAGTTATTACAAACAGGATCCATTTGTCTTTAGTTACATCTCCAGAAATGAGCCAGCCTGACTTAACTACCATGGGTTTAACTGAATAGATGCACAGGATCATCCATCTCGAGATGGAAGGGACTCACAAGGATAATTGAGTCCAATCCCTGGCTCTGCACTTGACCACCCAAAACTCACATCATATTTCTAAGGGCAGATATACAGGATAAAGAAATAGGATAAAGAAGAAGCAAAAATAACCAAGCAAATGAACAATGCAGTGCTTGTTACCAATAGTGCCAAACAACTTCATCTGTAGCTGCTCACAGCTATTTTCTCCTTGCTGTCTGGTCCTTAGAGATAAAGAAACAGGTAGGGTCTTGGCATTGCCTTGCCAGAGTCCACTTCTGCAGCTTGCGTTGCACCAGGACACTGTGCCAGCAGGGAGGATAAGGTGTTTGAGGAAGAACGTTATGTTTTGGCAGTCAAGTCTTCACCACTCTTGGCTGCGCGAGAGATGACCTCTAGAATATTGCTGAATATTTTCACCTTCTTTTTCAGCTTCTATCACAGGTTTCCCAGAACACTGCCAAAATCACCTCAAACCATACTGAGCGGCTCAGCCATGCTGTCAGATAGATGGACAGCCATGCAATTTTGGAAACTCCTCACCGCATTCCCCTGTAGCAGCACGTTTCAATTTCCATGAACAAATTGCAGCTGGCAGACATGCAGGTGTCTGCCCACAGTCCGTTCTGTCTGGAGGTCAGAAGGATTTTTCTTTAGGTGTTATAGCAAGGCTGTTTGCTGCACACTTGCTATCACCTACTTCTTCAGAAACCGGTACACAGACCAGCTTCTCCGCCATCTGAGGAACAGCAGAGCACCAAAGCAGGAGACACAGAGGTCTGCTTTGTAACAGAACAAAACTGACCCAGTGTTTGTTAGCTGTTCTACAAACTTCCAAAGTAAACAAGGTCATTTATTTCCACTAGCAATGCTGAAGGACATGGGGGTTACCTGCAGGTTAGAAAAGTACTTTGTTGTTGGTACATTGTGAGAATCTCCATTCTCCACAAGAAAGCAAAATATAAAATGTCACTCATGAGGAACACGACTGACAGGTGTCTGCACATCTTTCAACATACAGTAAATTTTAAGGTGTGTTATACCTTATTACCCCATGAAGTTACATGTTGTACTGTCTCTGACATGGCCCTATAGGGGACATTTCTAATGCTGTTAAGAATGATGTGTACCAAAGAAAAATAAAGATAGAAAGCAAAAACTAGACCCCAAAAGAATCCTGCATTTAGTAACATACATGTTTTCATCTATATAACTCTAAAAATGTCTTCAGAAAAAAGTTGTGCCATTTGCTAATTTTTGGTGTCTACTATGTACTGCCAGGCATTATGCATGCAAAGTCAAAAAGCTTTTTTCAACTCAGCTGTGCTGAATGGCAATTACACATTCTGAACAATCATACAACTTCTTTAATCAAATGAGGTAATATGAAATTGGCTAGATTTTCCTCAATACTTTCAACTCAGTGAAAAATACAATAATTAAACTCTCGGTACAATGACTTTCAAACCTCTGCACATTCTCAGTCCCCTACTCCCCCCCACACTTTCTGGATAATAAATCCTTATGAAAGCTGCCACAACGACTGAGACAGATTGTGAAATTGTTTAATAATGTTGACTCAAGTGGTAACATCATTTGGAGACTTTTGCTTTTTTTGCAACATCTTTTTGAAGACAGCTGCAAACTGCTGGATGTGACAGAGCAGATACAGCCCCTGGCAGCAGGAATGAGGGTGCATGCTGCAGGAGGAGCACATCCCCAGTGAGCAGGCTGGAGTGGAGTGTGTTGGCTGTGCTGCCAGCCTGGGGTGATCATGAGATAGCAACTGGGGAGGAAACCAGAGCACTGCTGCCTTTCTCCTTCACTGCTGGCCCATCTTACGAACCCTTCTGCAAAATCCTTCTTTCAGGAGGACAGAAAGAGATTAGGGGATACCTCGTATTGTGGAAAGCAAGGAAGAAGCCCAAGTAAAGCTGTTTAACATGCTTGAGGAATGGAAACACCTAGCGGGTGAAAGTAAGCTCCGCAGAGTCTTCTGTACTCTCAAAGCAGCCATCACATCAGGGCTCAGTCACTTTGTGGTTCTGTGCAGAGGCTAGCAATCAGGCTATGGGAACACATGTTTGATAAAGCTGTGATTCTATTTATCATAGAATCATGGAATCATTTAAGTGAGAAAGGGAAGGTCGTCTAGTCCATCTACCCTGCAATCAGCATGCACGCCTACAGCTAGATCAGGTTGCTCAGAGCCCCATCCAGCCTGACCTTGAGTGTCTCCAGGGACAGGGCACCTATTTGAGCAACCTGCTCCAGTGCTTCATCACCCTCCATGTAAAAAAGTTATTCCCTGTATCCAGTCTAATTCCCTCCTCTTTTAATTTGAAGCCATTTCCCCTTGTCCTATCCCAACAGATTCTGCTAAGGAGACTGTGTCCTTCCTTCTTATAGTCCTCCTTTAGGTACCAAAAGGATCTTTTACCCAGAGGATGCAAATCTGCTTTAAGAAGATGATAATGAACGAACCTGTGAAGTTCCTTCCCACGTCACGCATTTTCATGCACAAGTGACATTAGAGTAAGTCTCACAAATATTGCCAGGGTTTATCTCAACTGGCTGAACACTGGGAAAAACCCACTCCTGCAGCTCCTGCTGTGGAGAAATGATGAGCTTGAATACCTGCCTGGGTGTGAGGACCCCCTACGCTCCAACAGGCAGTGCTGCACTGCGAGACAGCAAGCCTTCCTCAAACATTGCCCCTCTTTGGAGGTGGCTGTCTGGTAAATCTGAACATTACCTATTTAAGTGAATGCAAAATGTCTGTCTCCCAGAAGATGGGCTGTAATTTTGAGGATGCCATGGAAAGAAGAAGAAAAAAAAATTACTAGCACTAGTAACAGATGTGAAATTACATTAGATAAATATAATCATTAGTTTCAGTCTCACCCTGGTTAATTTGTTTGTGGAAATGTGCAACCCATTATTCATTAGGTAATTTTTCACACATTGATTAGAAAGGCATGTCGAATTGTGACCCAGCACATTGGGGTTTGCCTATCTCACAGTGAACTATATCGCTTACAATAGTGGAAATGGGGGACAAAATGTTTATCTCAAGCTGATTTTGTGCCAATAAATAAAGTAAATCAATAGCCAGTGAAGTGTGAACGACATTTCTCTGCTGTATAATATGGTTTTGGGGGCAATTTGACATGCTACAAGGGGAAACAAGGGTCTTGAACAGAAAGGTAATAAAAGCAAATCATGCTGGTAACTGTTACTGAAGTCCTGTATTTTTCTCTACATGGGCAGCTTTAAGATGAGAAAAATAAGGCCTAAAACACCAAGGCACTCCCCGCCTTTGTGGCATAGGGATGACACCCAGCACAGTGGGCCGGCCCCTGCAGGGCAGTGTTCTGGGTCTGTCACTGGGCACAGTAGGCTCCATGGAGTGAGGCACTATGGAGGTGATAAACAGTCTTACATCGAATTGCAGAAACAGAACTCTTACATTTCCAGGAGACAACCATAGCGTGGATGCAGCTTTTGTTAAGTGGAATGGTGCAAACAGGAGAAACCTCACCAGCTTGGTGCATTACTCTAGTTTGCAACAGCAGAGAACTCAACCCTTCATCATTTGCTGTTGCTAATTTTCTTTTGTGAATTGCAGGTAAGATAAAGAGGAAAGGAGAGGAAATGCGAGCTTGCAGCAAGTACTGCCACATCTGGTGTTTGCAACCCTGCCCAAAGCACTCTTTCCAGAATGCCCTTTGTGCAATGCATGTAGGCCATCAGTGAGTTTTCCTAAGCATCAGTTGTGAAGTGTCTTGTTTAACCCATGGCTTCTCCAATCAACCAAAAGGAAATAAGAACAAACCATTCTATTTATTTAAATTCTACTGTTGCTCTTGTTGGCATTGCTCAAAGAAAGAATAGAAGTGAATGTGCAGCTCAGTTCAAGCCAGCTGTCAGAGAAATCTCAGAGATTATCCTCAGGTACAACTGTTGTCAGATTAAAAAAGAAGAGCAAGAAGAGCTTCAGAATGGCGGACAGGGAAAATGATTCCTCACGCACACTTAAGCACCTCTGAAGCACTCTGCAATTGCACTACCTACAGTGCTCTGTACAAGCTACTTCCAATAGCCATGTCTGGTAAAATGCAGTACCAACCTCAGGCTGGAGAAGAAGCATGTGTTAAACTCAATCAGTCTCCTACAGGCCCACGAATGGAGCAGACTCAGCAATCAACACTTTCAGATTTTTGGGGCTGTCTTCTCCTTCCAAATGTGCCAATTTGGTCTGCCAAAGCCAGAAGAAATCCTGGCAGCAAGGAATGTCTGCCCAGTTCTACTCAGTGGAGAGAAGGCGAGGTATCCAGTATCAGGCTGCAGGAAGGTTGTTCCAAGGCATACCATGCTGGGACCTGGGCCATGCCCTTCTCTTGCAAGTGCAGGCAGTGGCACCTTCAATGGCTTTGCCCATGGGGATGGGCACAATAGTATCTGAGGACAGCATTGCTGAGGTTTGGAAAGACTCAGTTTGTGATGTACCTTCACACCGAAGTAAATATCCAAATATGTATGAAAAATGTATCAATACACCTTAATATCACTTAAAATTAGTTACTAATGTTATGTTTGTAGTTTTCACAGAAATCAAAGTAAATTGCCTGGAACAGTTGATACCTGAACATCTGCAGAAATAGACCAACGCATTCATTAAACTGATAGGAGTCTCTTGACACCAAGGGGGCAAGAACACTATCTACCCGACAACTCACAAGCTGCCTCTGCCTGGCATTTTAAGCCTTGGATGTTTCCTTTAAAATACGGATTAAAATAGCTTGCAGTTTTCCACATAACGCAGACTGCATTAAGGTAATTAACATTTAATTAACAGCAGGTTTTCCTCAGCAGGTCAGATTGCGAAGGGCTCACAGTTGTTGCCATAGAAAGTGGAAGGTTGGGCTGTTTGGTTTCCAGAATGGGAACAGCTGTGTTTGAGCCCTGGCAGCCTGCAACCAGCCTGGGTAGTCCATAATTCTCCAAAGGACAAGGAGGCAGGGAGGCTGTCAGTGTCACAGAGACCACCTCAGGCTGCTGGAGAATGTCATCTGCTTTAGAAACCAGTGTGCTGTTGTTAGGATATTTTTCTAATTGAACTGACAGTAGAGCTTTAAAACTCCTGTAAGCACTCAGTCAGCTAATTTAACTGTTTTCCTCTGATATGCTCCTTAATTGCATGAACAGAGCGGTGCAATTATTTCTCACAGTTTTGCTTTTCATCTTTTATTCTTGCTGCTTCTCTTCTCCTCAGATTCTTCACTCTTTCTCTTGGTAGCCATTTGGGGCTCGTTATGAATATTATCCAAGAATAGATGGATGCACAGATTTCATTAAAAAGTCACATTGTTGCTCTGAATTGAAAACTGCTGTCAAGATGTTACAAATGATATTTGTAAAGGGATCTTTTAAAAGGACAGAAATACTGAAATGAAGATAACAAGATAGATGTAGTGAATCTGTAATAACACAGAGTAATACCTCCTGGGGATAAAAAGAAAGCAATCTCAGACAGAACTCGGAAGAGTGCAGGGGCTCCCCAAAGGCTGGTCGAGTTTGCCCTTTCTCTCCAGTAGGCATGAGACAAGGCTCTGAATGGTAATATCAGAAACATGCAACAGCCACTGACTGCATTTATCAGTAGACTGATTCAAGGCTACATGATGTGAAAAGAGTTAGTCCCAGTCCACTCGTGGACTTTGGCAATTGCAAGCAGATGGGGTCCTGGAGTCCAGGGCAGCCAGGGGCAGGAATTCGGACAAAAGAACCACCAGTGGTTTGGCCTGAGGTTTCATTCCCCCTTCTGTTTCAGAGAAGAGTTATGGGACAGCTTTCCCTCTGTTGGTAGCAGCCCTTAATCACAAAAAGCAGTCATTCTCTGCTCCTGAGTGGCTGCATGAGAATCTCAGGAAGAAGTGACCCCAGGAATGTAAGTTACACATTGTAAATGTATACAATACATATGCATGGTGATTTGTGAATCCAGATGACCATTTTAAAAAGGTTTGATAAATACTGAGTAGATGGTACTCCTGAGGTTGCGGAGGAGACAGAGAGAAACGTAAAGTAAATGAAGAAACTGTGCTGAGGTCACAGGCAGGATCAACAGCTCCACTACCCATGGCTGGTCTGCCCAGCCTGCCCCAGCTTTGCCTTCCACAGTGCTGGACAACATGATGGGTTGCACTGGTCCAGGAAGCTGAATGCATGTGGTTCAGATAGACTCAGATGAGAAACCTAGAGGTGGAAGCACTCTTTGCCCTCTCACACCAGTCCCAAAAGCCAGAGGAAGCAACTGAACCCAGTATACCTGAACCCCTCAAAGCTGCTGCACCCTTAGAGCCAGGTGGGCTGTGGACATCCCTCTCCCTAGTCCTAGACTGGAGCCAAGTTTCGGGGCTTGGGCATTGCTGCATGCCCTCCTCTCACTCCAGCTAAGGACCCCGCTTCATGCAGAACACTTGGAGAGCAGCCTAATGCTGAATTCACAAAGCAGAGGCAAGAATTTCTGAAGCAAAAACTGCCCCAGTGCTGAACTGCTGAGTAGTGAAGTAAAGGAGCTTCTGCACAAAATCCATGCCCTGCTGAGAGCTCTGCACAGGGGGGAAAAGGACTATCAAGGTTTGCTGGTACCTCAGTGGCCTTGTGCCTGGCCTCCTGCATTCAGAGAAGCATTGCATCCAGTGCACATCAAAAGCTGTATGTACATAGGGGTGAGACACTATGTGAGAGCAAACAGCTCCCAGGGAGGTTGAGCTATGCCTGAGCTGGCCGTGCAGGACCCAGATGTTGTAAATTGGTTGCCATGCCTTGTCTCCCACCTTCCCATTTTTCTTTTGTTTCACCATTATTATAAAAAATTGGTGGATTGCTAATATTACAAGTCCAGGGCAAAACTACTCATACGTTCAGTGTGAGGACATTTAAATATTTAAAGCAGATGGTTCCCAATGACCTTACATGTCTCCTTTATAAATGTATGTACTGTCTTATAGAACCATCTGCATTCCAATATGCAGCTCATATGTTTCCAAGTGTTTCCTCGTTAACTGGCAGAAAACTTCATCTTCCACCTGACATGAGGTACAGGTTCCAGCCCAGCACAGTGGTGCAGATCCACATTGATGCTGGAGCAGCATTTACTCCCAGCCACAAGGTGTGGTGCCTCAGTCTTTGCTGTCCAGGTGGACTTGGAGTCTTCCTCTCATAATCGAAGCCTGGAAAATTCAGCTAGAGAATGGGTGATGCGCGAGCACATGGCTGCTGCCTTGGCAAGGCTGTGTGAAATGCAAAGCAATGCAGAGCTATCCTTGACCCCACTTCCTTGTGGATTGGTCTTACTCCTCACTTGTAGTGGAGAGCTGAGCCAGAACAACAAAAGCAGTTTTCCATTCCCAGAGGGACCTGGGGAGGTGGGTCTTGCACTCACACTCTTGGCTGATTCTTGGCTGGTGCGGAGCTGCGTGCCCATGCAAGTACTCTGGTTGTCTGGCTTCCTTCAGAGGAAAATCCTTTAATTTTTCAGCACTTCCCCTGTGACTGGCTGCATGCTACCTGCACTTTTTTTTTTTTCCTTTTCTTTCTTTTTTGGTAGGAAATCAGCTTAAAGGATTGTCCATAAAGCATACTTAAGTGGCAGGTAGATGGGAAGTGGCATGCCTCTAATTTAAATTTCAATTAGAAAAAAATACAGAAATGTATTACATGAGGAACTGCTAAGAGTTGTATAGAATATTGTGTTTTAAGACCTACTGTAGATCTATGTCTGTGCCTGTGAAAGAGAGGATAATTAGTGCCCGTACTCTCAGTCATATCAGACTAAAGGTAATGGGGTGTAAGAAATGGTTCATTAGGCTCTCTCAAGTACTTTTACTGTGTCCATACTATTTATACCAGCAGAAAAAATTCAATGTCTTTAAAATCAAGTCAAAGCATTCACTTTAGATTCTTCAGCTTAAGAAATAACATTGAGTGATGATCTCTTAAAGTCAAATGGAAAAAAAAATGTACATTAAAAAAAAACCCTTAAGCTGCTTTTATTAGCATTCTGTGTCACTCCAACACAGCCTCCGTGCCTTTGCAAATCCTTCTCCTCCGTTGTGCTTCCAGCTATATGTTTAGCTTGCACAGGGGAAAATTTGTGGACACAGGAGGCAAGCAGGCGAATGCATAGCATTTATTTTCAGAAGATATTTGCTTGTGGAATATAATTTTCTTTCGTGCCTGAACAAAAGAGCAAACTGTGTGAAGAACAGCAACAAATGTGAGCAAAGGAAAGTGAAGAACGGCTGCTAAAAAGGGGTTAAAAAAACAAAATATGTGTAGCTTGACTAAGTGGGGAGGACAGGATGGCATGCTACAAATGTTTGAAGGGTACAGCTATCAAATGAGGGTGGGAAAGTTATTTAGGCTGACAAAGGAGATATAAGTAGGAGTAATAGGATGAAGTTAACAAAGGAAAAATTTAGGTTAAGAATCAGGAAAAGCTTCCTGACAGCAAAATGTATAATAGAGCTCTAGAGCAATTTCTCTTGGGAAGCAGAGAAGCCCCATCACATGAAGCACTGTGCATTTAGAACTAAATTGGAAAAGCGTTAGAAAATATAAGGATAAAAAAATATAAGGCACATTTCCGCACAAATGAAGCTGGGATGGGGCTGCCCCTCATGCCCTCTGCTTCCAGGTTTTTCTGCTCCTTGGTGAGCAATGTGCCATTTGTACCTTCTAGAGAAGTACTAGCACAGCAAGGGTAAATTTGGGAGTCAGTCTATTAGCATAAATTACACTATATATCTACAAGATAATAAGGGCACAGCAAAGACACATTGTACTAATACTGCATTCAATTCTGAGCGCACTTTTGAACATACTTCATTTTTTGATTTGCTGTCCTGGTCATCACCATTTCAAGAGTTTGGCCCTAGGCAGCACCTTACTCTGGTGCCTGTAGAGTCCTTGTACAGCCGTGTTTGGAACTGTGCAATCCACACATGGCTTATGCACTAGCAGACACCATGGGAAATAGCTGTGGAACACTTGCTGCCTTTGAACGTCTCTGGGTGTTGGGTTCTGTTTGCTTTGGGACACCAGGAAGGGGCTGCACAAATCATTCAGATTCCTCTGAGATAACATGCTTTGCAATTGACCTTTCTAGGGCACGGATTGGCCCAGTGGCTGTATTGTATAAGGACGGTGGC
Organism: Tympanuchus pallidicinctus; assembly: GCF_026119805.1. Lineage (NCBI taxonomy): Eukaryota > Metazoa > Chordata > Aves > Galliformes > Phasianidae > Tympanuchus > Tympanuchus pallidicinctus. The sequence goes on along the minus strand of NW_026294813.1, from coordinate 632,883 downwards.
ACACTCAGCTCTTTAACATACAGACAATGGATGCCTGCACCCAGAGAGAATACACAATTAAGGCATCCTGATTAACCTGATATCACTGAGCAGAGATACAGGAGGAATAGGCACATCCTGAAAGAGGTAAAGACCAATAATCTGCTTATGCAAAATCTATGCCACGTGCATTTAAGTGCCAATTTAAACTTGGGCTATTGCCACCTATTCTAAAACTGCCCCATGAAAGGACAATCTTCTAATGGCAAGATATTACTGGGAGGTTTAGTTATGCAAGCATCATAAATTGCCTTTGCATACATTGTAGAAGATGTGGTGTCTTGGTTTCAGAAGGCTGAGGCTTTCCTTGTGCAGAACAGCTATTTCTTGGCTAGAAATTGTTTGATGTGAATATGGAGCTCAATGGTTGTCTTAATACAAATGTGAGCAAACGGTCAGTAATCCATGGCCTCTACACAGAAAGTGCTTACGTGTAGCTTTAGGCTAAATGCCATTCAGCAGGGAACAGCTCATGTGTAGTCCAACAGAGAGCTCCAGAAGCCAGTGGTTCCAAACACAAATTGAGCCTTCATGTTGCTGTGCACAAAGGCAAATCAGCTTTTGTGATCACCATAAACACAGTGTTTCACATTGTCTTTGACATTTTCCTGCATGCAAATATTGCTCCCTTGTCTTCCACTGAAGTAGTTTTTGTTTACCTTGAGAATTTAAGCTAATAAACACAGCTTCCACAGTCCTTAGAGAGATAGAAAGAGATGTCAAAATTTCAGTTGACTTCAGTATTTGTTGGATTTCTTTTTTTTTTTCTCATGAACAAGGACTGTAGAACCCCTCTGTAAGTACTTCACAAACCAAGAACTGAGCTCTCAGAGTTCCGTGCATTTGATGTTTGCTCCATGTCTGATGCTTGATCCTGGAAGAGACTGAAATGTTTTGTTTGTTTTATACTCCTGTAAAAAGGAGCCAGATATCCCCTATCTAGAATTTAGAATGGGATCTGCCCCCACATATCAACATTTAACACATCTGGTGAAATTTTGCTCTATGACTGCTTTTTACTTCAGAACTGCTCTGTAAATCAACTTTTACCAGAGTCCTGTACACTCTGAAAATGCTTAGGAGGATCAGCAACAAGCCACCATCCTGCAGTGTTCCATGCGTGGAGCTGAAAGGTGACGCCCATGTCAAGGAGTTGACACTGGTGATGCACAAGCACCAAACGACATCGCGTTTGCTGCATGGGCTGGAAACTCCAGGCTGAATTGTATCAGTGCAAACCTGAAATCTGACCTTCTGACTTCCACAGAGTGATTTCCATCTCATGCAGTGGCACCAGCAGGAGCTGTGCCATGAATTGGGTCAGAACCCGCAGTGCTGGGCAGGGCCCATCTCCCCTCCCTCCACGTAACGTGTTTCTGCACAGAAACATCCTCTGTTGTAAACCTTTAAATGGCACTTTGGCAGTTTCACGCAGAGCACCTTTGAAAAGAAATTGCTTTTCAGACACTACTTTGTGGCTTTCTCTAGTTACACATTTTTCCCCCCAAAATTCAGGGGAATTCCATAACATTTTGCAATTAGCTAAGGATTATATTTCCTTATTTTTATTAATTTTATGTAAAGTGGGATTTATCAGTGGAGCATTCATTGACACTGACTTCAATTTATTCTGATGAAACTGACTGACATCTGTGTGTGCTGTTCATCAGTCATAATTTAAACCATTCTTAATTGCATTAAATGTAAATTAAGACATTCAATTTCAGCCATTATTTTTCATAAAACATTGTGAACTGAATTTTAGTGGGTCATGAGATCTTACACTCAAAATAAATAGGGTAAATTCAAAACTTACCATTGATGTTCATATTTCACCCTTTGTCGACTGCATTTCTTTTGTAGCTTGCTAGATTGGAACAATTAATTTTCCCTCTGAAGGGAACATGAATGGCTAAAGATGATGTAGCTGAATTTTTTAACAAATGGCTTTATCATTTCTAGAGCTCGCTTGTTACCACAACGTATTAAATATATTAAGAGAAAACTAAATTAACCTTTCATCTAAACCAAATGACAAATTAAAACAGAAAGTGCAAACAATGCCAGAATCAGTTCTCTGATTTTCAATTCACAAGAGTACCCTGTTGGAGTTATTTGCTGAGCTTCCTTGATGAGGTTTTCAAAGCGAAACCCGTAAGGCAACGAGGGCTTGGAGGAGGCAATTCTCAAAATAGCAGGAGGCTGAGAAAGCCATCCTATCTCCAAAGGAGAGTGGTGTTCAGAAGGCAGGCACAGGGCCCTGGGGAGGCTGGGATGGATCCTGACACTTGAGCGTTTGTTGCAGAATGGGGCTCTTGAGGAGCGTCTACAAGGCTTCCTTCTGATTGCATTGGGTTTTGATATGGCTGCTCCTCAAATCAGCTCCTGTCTGCTGATTCTGGGCTGTCTGGCATGTCTACACAAGCTTTACATCAAACATAACAGGATTTCCATCTCAGTGTCATCCCTGGCCAGGCCATGTGCTCAGGGGGTGCTGGTGTGGGATGGGGTCAGCGCCTGCAGCCCCATGGTGCCTCCATCCTGCTTCCCCCACTGCCCTCCCTCAGAGGTTCTGCTAATGATGAGAACTACGGTGTGCCCCAGTTGAGCCCTCAGCTGGGGCTGTGTTCCTGCGACCCATCCCCTTGACCCACTGAGCAAAGGTGACCTGCGTGGCCATGGCTCTCCGGAATGGGGTACAAAAGTTGGCCAGCAAAGGGGGACCACAGCACCTCCTTGGTTTTCCTACATGTGTTGTAGAAATTTATATAGCTATTATATACAGCATTTACATTCCCATGTCAGTTCAGCTGATGGAGAATGAACTGTTGCAATAAGTCTGGAGACGGGTCGTGATGCAATCATTCTACCAGTTTCTTGCTATTAATATATGTCTCTTACTCATTTTTAAAGATAGCATAAATGAGAGTACTGAATATAAATGGCTTTTCTAAGTCATTGAGGTCGGTGAAGCATGTCATTGTTTGCAACTTGAATTCCATGAAAGCTCTGGCTGCCTGAGATGCACACTATGTATTTTTCCCCTAAATAAAGAACACAAATAATATTCAGTATGTTTAATGATAATTATAAAATAATACTGTGTACCATGAGTTTCCAAAGCCATAACTAGTTGGTAGAGCTTAATAATGTGACCTTATGGTGTCATCGTTAGTGTACGTGATGCCTATATGCCAGCAATGTATAAATTATTTCTCTGGCTGTACGTTAGCAAACATTTGATTATGATTTATTTTGGGGTTCTCTGAAAGATGAAGTAAGTTCTTTAATATTAGCATTACTAATGATTTTAATGAGGCATTAAAATGTTGCAGTATTGTAGGAACATTTTTCTTTTTTAATATTATTTCATTAATAGTTTACATGAATGTTAATGTTAAATTGATTATGGAACCTGAAAGAGTAATCCACAAAATGTCAAAGTGCCATTAGCACAGTGAAAGAGCCCTCCAAAGGCAGGGATCTTCTAAGAGCTAATGAGATATCTCTGTACTGCATAACACTGAAGCAGCTTTTTCTAAAATTAAAACTGAAAATTAGCTTTTAATATTCTTCACTTTGGGACTCTCTGGCCATTTCAGGGACTGAGTGCTCAGGCCCACACGCACACAATGCCTGCTCTGGCCTCAGGACCAGAGATTCCCATAGAATGTGGGTCTTAGGTACATGAGCCTGAATTAAACACTTTAAAAAACCACATACGAGAAGATAAGGAGAAGGTCTTTCATAGGATACAAGGACTGCATTATCTGTCTATTGATGCCTCTGCAGAGTTGATCAGCTGCAGGGGTTTATGGTTCACAGGCTGTAAGTTCTGTACATATTGCTCTTCAGTCAAACAAGAGGGAATGCAATGAACATCTCTAGCAAATTTTGCTAAAATGGTTTTGAACTAACACTGCTAAAAGAACTAATTTAACTCACATTTTTCCACCCCTGAAGGCAGGCATGTTTGGAGCAGCATGGGAACATACACTGTGTGAGGAAACCTAAGTGGCAGGAAGGGACAAGGAAGGATGGAAGAGGATTTGGAGAGCATATGTGGTGTTCTCCAACAATTGACAGGCTTGGGAGGCAGGAGTGTTCTGAGAGGCTCGTCCTCCAGCAGCTCTGACTTCAGCAGCCAGCACTTATGCAGCAGATGACCCAAGGTTTTAGTGACCTTGGCAGCTTCATGGAGAGAAGTTGATGTAAAGATGAAATGTTCTTGAACAATGTCATCTATGTGCTAGGTAAGTTCATGCTTTTGTGTCCAGTCTACACATTTCTTGAATTTCCAACAATAGTTCTATTATGACTGGGGTAAAGAAAATTTGCTCTATATTTGCTTTATTCTTGTATTACAAGAACACATCAAGAGGTGAAACAGGACCTTCTCTTGTTACCTGCTAATGGAGCCCTGTGACATCGTACATATGAGACTATCTGTGGATGCTTATTCATGTTTGAGCATCACAGTCACACCAAAGCAGATGGTATATTGTCTTCTAGGTGTTAATAATTGTGCCTACCTGTGGTGTCTCAACAGGCCAACTGCTATGAAGATTCATACAGTGTTGGTTACTGATGCCCAAACCTTTCCCACAGTGGTAGTTTCCTGGATCAGATGTCCCAGTATTTTCCACTAACAGGGCCAGATTCTTGACAGCACCTTTCCAACAGGCATGGCCAAAGACTCAGATGTCTGTGGATCCTGGGTACTGGGAGTGGGCACAGCCCCAGGTGTCAAGTCAGGGAAGGTAACCCTTGTATCCTCAGCCTGAAAAGCACTGAAAGAAGTCAGGGCTTTGATCCTGTATGGTGTCCTTCATCCGTAATACTCTTGTTGCATTCTAATAATGGTAATTAATTAGCCCAGCAACATCCGTAAGTAAAGCACTTCTGTACTGTAGATGGAGAAACGAAGACTCCACAGCCAGTGAATAGGTTCTGTTTGTTTCTGTCTGTCAGAAACATGATGGCAACTTTAATCACTAAGATAAAAACTTTCAAAAACAGTTCATAATTAAGAAACAGGTCACTTTCCAATAATCAGGAGAAACCACACCAGTTGAAAGAGGAACAGTTCTAGCCTTTGAGTTCTTCTTTCCTCAATTCAACACAGAGCTCTTCTTCATTATGATTTCACCCAGGAGTTGCATGCAGAAGCTGAGGGTCTGACTTGCTCCATTGCACTTAAGAGAGTATGCATTTATTATCACTTTCTGTGTGTGTGTTTATTCTGAATATTCCAACTGACACATTATATGGAAATTGTGTATCACCTCAATGTGGTGTTCTAAACACAAGGAATATGTTTATCCTCCATAGACCTGTTTTGTGGAATAGGGTTATAGGATTGTTAAGGTAGTAAGCTGCATTGTGTTGTTCTCTCTACAGCTGACGAACTGAATGGCCTCTCCCTGTGCCTGTCCACAGAAGAACCCTCCACCAAGCCTTTTTGGAGATCTTCCCTGGGTAAGCACTGCAGGGCTGTCTCTGCTCCTTATATTTGTGAATAAGCAAAGAGTTAACCTGAGAGCCTTTGCCATTTGCAATACGATGTGCTGGTTTCCTTCAAGGCAGAGCTGGGGGTGAATTCATTTTCAGCTGAATATGTTATTAAGTAACAGGATTTATTAATGACTTATTAATGCAGACAGGTCAAACCGAGCTGTGGTACAAATCCTCTAGAATTCAGAGGAAATACACTGCTGGTTATGGGGGACGTGGTCTGTGTATGGCTTGGTCCCGCCATCAGATGTGGATATATAGGTGATATTACATATTGTTTAACACTGTATACTTACATTAATTACCACTCAGAATAATAAAAACTTCCCATTTTACAGTGACATTTATTTACCGCCAAGCATCAGCTCAGGCGGAAGAACTCCCAGTCCTCTACTGTATATAATCTCAGGGTCTGTCATTCACATGTAGAAAACTCAGCTCTCTATTTAGCACAGTGTTGGTGAAAGATAGACATTTACAGGGCCCCTCTGCCCTTGAGCTGTTCCATTAGTGCATGGAAAGCACCTTGCAGCCTGTGACAAGCGCAGCAGATCGGCACTAAATCAAAAATCAGTGCCAGCCAGGGATCTAAGCCACCATGAAGGTCACAGCCATCAGCTGCATGCCATCTCAATCCAAACAAAACACGCTGGATACAGGGGGATTTTCACTACTCACAACAGGAGACAAACACTTCATGTTAAAGTAATCCCCTGATAGCAGCAAAATGGGTAAATGACCTTTTAAAATACTTCTGAATATTTAATAAAACTTTGAAGGCAGAAGAAAGGAGACGTTGGTAATTTTGGGGTGCTTTTTATATTGTAACTGAAACGTTGGCTCTGTGCCACAGCAAATCAGAATGTTAACAAAGAGTTTCTCTCCTGGTGCTGGGAGAGCCAGTGTGTTCTAAAAAGCTGATGAGTTACTTCTCCATATCCTTCCCCCCCCACACTAAATATGTGATCTCTTTTCAGAATAATTTTCTGTTGAATGCTCTGAAGCATACCCAGGTGTCTTCAAATGGCTGGTTAACGGGAAAGAGATTTAAATGAAGATACAACACAGCTATTTTGTCAGCAACATCTTTCCTAAAAAAAAGTGTAAACCAAAGCAGTACCCAGAATTGCATATTACAACAGCAGCACAGAACTAAATGGAGGGAAAATAGTGGAGGGACAAGAAGATTAAGAGGCTTAGGTGAGTTAGTGAAGGTGGTCTACAGCCTAAGCTGAAATGAGATGAAGAGATATGGGAAGGATCTGAACTTCTAAAGCCACATGCCTTCTCTCGTTTGGACTGCAGGAGAGGAAGCAGTGCTGGCGATGAACCCCTACCCCAGTGCAGATGTGTGCTGGATAGCCTCTGCTTGGGACTGTGCAGGAGTTGCCCTTGCTGTATGTGGCTCAATCCCTTCCCTGCACAGAAATGGTATCTAAAACCTCTCTCCTCTGGAAGACTCCATCAATCCCAAAGGACATAGAGGGAACACTTGGGTGGATATTTATACATATTTATATACATATTTATATTCCTGAGCAGTCCCTGTGAGCCTCAACACTGGGGTGGTTGACTGTCCTCAGTGACTGGAGCACAGATGTTTCTGTCCTTCTGCAAGTTCCCCTTGGTCCACATAGAGCCTGGGGAAATGTTAGGATTTGAGAGCTAAACTTCAGCAGGATTCCACTGATTTTACACCTTCTATTTGGAAAAAAAAAAAAGAAAAAAAAAGAAAAAAAAAGAGCAAACTCCTTCCATAGTAACTTCTGTAGTACATTGCTTTCCTGGTTTCTTCCCTTAGGCTTTGGTGGAGGAGACTGCTTCCCCATCCCTCAGCATGGACTGTGTGCTCTAACAGATACAGTCTGCATTTTCCATATCTGCAACAATTTATGTTTGGTAATAAGGAAGAAGGAACACAAATATGCTGCCTGCCTGAGTTTGGCATGCAGGATGTGTGGAAGGGCAGGATGGTTTCCTTCCTACACTGTCCAAAGTTGTCAGCCCCTGTGCCACTGTGTATGGGCGGAGAATAGAGTCTGTTGGAAGCAAAAGCTAGAAAGGCAGAACTGCTCCCCTTGGAGATCTCCACCTCCTGCTTTAGGAATTTCTGTTAAAAGCATAAAGGCCATAAACAAAAAAGAATGAGTATTATATGAGCAACATTTATGTAACCTACAAGAACAGATCTATTAAGTGTCAAAGCTTATTTTAACTGTAGCACTTCAACTTTTGACAGGCTGTTTGGCTGCATTATTAATTATACAGAAAGCTAATTAAATAAGGTATAAACAAAGGCATTGAGTCAGGCTACAATTCTGCTGGTGCACAGCAGTGAACATACTTTCTTAATGCTGTAGGAAGTGGGGCACACGTAACCAATCCCTTCCTCACTGTTCCTCTCTGGCTGTGGGAATCAGCTTTACCCAGATGTTGGACTGTTATGTTTAATAACATCCACAAACCTGCCTTCCGCAGGCCTATCTACTCGTTTCCTGGAACTATTTCAATGTCCTTTTCCTAAATAAATAGGAAAAACAAAACAAAATGAACCAAACCAAACCAAACCAAACCAACCGCTGATGTGTTTTTTGGAAAAGATGCTTTCTCTGAGCGAAGAGTATTTGTGAACAAATAAGGTTTGAGTAATGAGTGCTGCTCTTAATGCTCATTTTGCAATGAAAAAGCATGCGTATCCACATAGCTGATTACTGCAGGTTATGTAAACCTTATTTTTGTCTCAGAATACTGCATATTGCCGATGTGCTTGCAAGCGCAAAGAGCTTCACAGCCTATAGCAGAGGAGGGGTACTCCTTCCGTTATCTAAAGGCTGCGTATGCGAAAAGCAGATGCTTTGAGACCATTTCGAATATCGGGAAAACAAACGGAGTTTTCCCCCAGCCTGAGAAGTTCCCTGGGGTCGCTGGAAAAAGGAACGTGAAGGAGAAGTGTGCCTGGGGGGCGGCTGCCACCTGGCGGCACGCGGGGCCGAGCCCGCGGCTGGGGCAGCTCCGTCCGCTCCTCACGACCCGCGGGTACCGCTTCGCCCTCGGCAAACTCTCTCACTCGAAGAGTGTTTGTTTTAAAGTATCTTTAAGGGAAACTATTCTTAGACTCTCACGTGAGGAAGATACTTGAGAAGTAGGCAGCGTGAGAAGTGTCCTTTCCTCTTTCCTTTCTCTTCTTCTTGTTAGTTAATAAAGTTTCTGCGTTCATCACTCATCAGGAGCCAGCCTGTGAGTGCACTGTGTTTAAACGCTCTGGCTTTTTCACTTAATGCATCCCATCTGTTTCTGAAATAAATTGCAATAATCCGTGTTTAATGTTAATCAATGTATTACTAAATATGCAAATTATATTAAAAGACGTGGTTTGAAAAAGCTTTCATTTGTAAATATGGTAGCTTAAAAGAGGAAGCATATCTAAAAGCCATTTAGATACAGTAGCCTAAGTCTAACAGTGTGGCTGATTTATAAAGCGGTTTGCAAGTTGATCTTTCTCCCACAAGGGGATATGTAAAACTGTTGCATATCAGATTTTGTTAACATCTGATGGGTTACTGCTAACAGTGTAAAAGCCTAATATTCACAACCATGTCTCTTATTTAAATTAAGGCAATCTTATTCCAGCTTCCTCATCCCAACGTATGAATTTGCACAAAGAGTTTATGAATCACAGTGAAAGCAATCTGAACAAGCTTTTTAATCAGTGCTACACCTTACTACCTGCTTCAAGTAATCCATAGTCCAAGGGGCTTCTCTGGCCTCTCCTCACTATGTCAGTTGGCTGAGTCCATTGGGTTGCCTGTCCCCATGGGCACAGATACAGTCCCTCCACTCCAGCACACTACTCTGTAGGGATGTTTGCCACTGGGTGCTATGCCCATCACCAAGACGGTCCCAGTCCCAAGGCCAGGCAGGCTGCACCACTGTGCTTGTGTTTCTGCATCAGGCCCATTGTGGAAGGGCATGGACAAGGTTAGCCACCTACTCTCTTGTCTCTTTTTTAGTCTTGTTCTCTTGTTCACGATCCTGCTGCCTTCACCAGACAGACTGCTTAATGAAACCATCTCTTCACACTGCAGCAGCCCTAACTGGAAGTCCCAAGTGTCACCAACAGCAAGGCAGATGAGAGAGGGAGCAGTGATCTGCAGAGCTCACTTGTGGTAGGGAGCAGGGAGCCCAGGAGTTGCTTATGGCTTTCCAATGGCTGGAATTACATGATGGTTCACAAGTTCCCTGAAGATGGGAAGGAACTTGTCATTGTTCCTCTGCTAGCAGCATTTGCTTGGAGTGTTTGTTTGACAGTGCACTTTTTTTTCTCTGTGCCTAGTTAGAGAAAATCCTTGATGTTTCAAGATACTTGTCAACTCTTAACACAGTTATTTGAAAGGTAGCTTACTTCTTGCCCAGTGAGGTCAAACTGTAGCTGCGTATGAGGTAGTTACTAGCTTGATTTGCATTTCTGAATTCATCCCCTCCCCCCCCCCCCCCCCCCCCCCTTTGGTATTTTCTAGGGTAAAATGACCCAGAGTCCAATTTGCTTTACAATCACCTGTGCTCTGTGGGCATCTCTTGGATCTTGAAGATTTGAAGATTTGTCTTCTTTCCTGCAGCTTTTGGATGTGTGAGTACCATTTTGAACTCTCAGACTAAGAAGGAGCAAAACTGGAAAAGTTTGACTACCCTTCTTTTGAATAGCACTTTTACGACATATTATCTAATATTTGATGGCTTCTCCACAGCTTCCATGAGAAACTGAGCACAGGTGACTTCACCTAAGTTTTCTTTAAAAAATGCCCTCATATCCGGTCATATCCATATATGTCAGCAAACTTCACAGGAGCTGAAAGTGAGAACAAGGTTAGCTCAAACTCTGTGAACCAAAACCACCAAATTCCACCTGTCTCTGTTTATGACACCAGTGCTGCAGCTCAATAGCCTTGTAATACCATACATCATGCAGAAAGAGAGATACTGATCGATTACCATGCATTGTTTTATGTTTGACCATATGGAAACATTCCCCTTTTTGCCCTGTAAGCTTAATAAAAGTATTTTTGGAAATGTAAAGCTCAGAAGTAAATAAAATCTCCTGCTTTATCCTGGAGAATAAAGATAAGGGAGAAGCATACAGACAGGATACCATGAAATGAAATACATGTGGGGCTTGAAAACAGAAACAAGGGGACAGCAGAGAGTATTTACTTCTGTCACTGCAGCTGCTCCACCCAGAGCTGATCTGTCAGGGAGGTGATATATGTTGCTTTTCCTTTAGTTTTATTTTCACTGCCACATGCCTATAAGTTGAGTGCCCACTTCTGGGTCTGAAGTAGTGGCTTAGTTTGACCTCTCCTTTGCAAAGCAGCACTCTTCCCTAACATCACAAAGCCTGAGGTTTGCCCTCAGCCCTCTGGGGATTTTGGTGATGGCACTGTGTCTGGTGAATGAGGTTGCCCTCAAGGAAATTTTTTCTCTCATTTAATCAAAACAAAAAAGTTAAAGTAACTACTAAGTTTGGAGTGAAGCTCCCTATTCATAGAGGATTTATTGACAATACCTTTGAAAGTCCTGTTTAATATGCAAGGTAAACAAATTAAAATCCCAGCTTGCCATCCAAGGGCATTCACAAATTAGAAATGACCCCCTGCCTGCCCTTAGAGTGCTAATGATGTAAAAGCTGAGAGAAGCTGAAGCCTCTGGAGAAAAAAGAGTGGGTCAGAGGGGATTTTGTTGAATGTTCCAATCTGTTTGGCTTTGACAGGCTCTTTGTCTAACTTGGGAGATGACAACAGGAGCTGAGCCGTCTGGCAAAGGTGGGGATGTCCGTCTACAGGGAGCTGCGAGCCTTGGATTTGTAACGTTGTATTCGTTTAGCTGTTAGTACCTCTTGGCTGTCTGAGACCGGGGAAAACAGCCCTCATTGCTTGCAGCCTAGAGGAGAAAATAGACAAGAGGAGTAAATAAGTATCTAAAACTGTGGCACAAGAACAGTCTTCTATCACAAATCCAGTTAAACTGTTTTGCTTCACAAAATGTTGTTATCAGAAAGTTTGTTTCTAATCCGACCTGAGAAAAGAAAGAGGTCATTCACTACACTAGGCATCCAAACCTCACCCGAAGGCTGTCACCGGGATCAGAGTGTGTGCTTAGCAGTGTTGGGATCAAATGCACCGACAGAACAGCACAGCCCGAAAGCTGACCTGGATGTTCCAGTGCTGCCAATGACCACATATGGGAGACAATCTTCATCACACATTGGCCCGTGCCCTTCAAGCCATTTTTTCCTACTGTGGTCATAAAGAGAACACTATAAGAGAACGCCCTCTCAGGAATCATTTGTGCACCAATTGGAAGATGGCAACTATTACCCAACTTTCTCTGCAGCCCAAATGCAGCCCCTGCCCCTACTTGCACTGGAAAACAATGAAGGCAATTTTCTTGAGGGAGCAGGTGAGGAAGGCCAGCATAGCAACAGAAATAGTGACACGACCACTAAGCTAGTGCTCAGACACTCTCTTCTGCACCACTTAGACTTTTCTGGCAAAAAAAATTAGCCCTGTAAACATCTCTCTACAACTTTCAGTTGTACACCATGCAAGGATTTATGTGATCAAGTCCAAGAAAAATGAGGCCCTCTTCTGACATAAGCTTATGGGGACGTAAGCTTCAAGGGGAAATCTGTATGAAGAAGGTGCAAAGTATACGGTCTAGTACTGCTGTCTTTGGTGGCATTTCAATGGTTTCATACAGGGAAGAGAGTCAGAATGAGAAAACCATTTCATTTAATGACATAGTATGAATTAATATAGTAATATTTTTTAACCATGTTATGTGTAGAAAAGAACTGTTCCCCAGCCAATCTTCTAAATCATTATGGCTCATCAATTATAATTTTTCTGAACTTATTGTGTAAAATTGAATGTCATTTTATCTTGAAGTGTGTAGACTGAAATGTGAAAGAAAAAAATCTCAGTATATAGGGCACATGTAACATACACTTCAACATATTTCTTAACTGGAATTCTGGAACTAAGTTTGGGTTTGGTGATTGCTTTCTATGGTGGAACCTTTACTTTTCTAGGTATTTAGTTCCTTGCTATCCTGTAGCTTATTATGAATGAGTGGATGAAATATCAAAATATTTTAAAGACTTCATCTTTAATCAGTTGCTCTAAGTGGAAAGATTCGTCTTGAATAGGGTAAATGATGTGCCACTTGAAAACTAGTATCAGCATGTGACCCACATAGAACTCAATGTGCTTAAAATAGAAAGTTACCTTCTGCTGTTTCAGAAGGACAATTTGGATATGCACACTGGAAATGTGATGAAAATACTTTGCTGGATTGGACTTGTCAAATGAATGTTGAAATGTCCACATCATTCCGTCTCTCATTTAGAGACTGGAGCAAGGTATGTATCTTTTATTTCCATCTGATTCTATGGCTGAGGTTGTTGCCTAAGGGCCTTGTCCCAGCCGGGTGGGCCAGGAGATAAATTTAGGAAAGGACTTCCCTAGAGTAGCCAGCTCTGTCCCTTTAGGCACTTTTCCTAGACTGACTGTGTGCTGTTGCACAGCAGCTTATTGACTTAGGGGTTTCTCCCTCTGAAATTTTGCATTTGTTTTAAAAAAACAAAACCAAAAACAAAATAGCACTCCACGTCCTATTACAAATTTATTCACGGAAGTTGAAGTATTCAACTCTTTCTGATACAACATCAGCTTTTTCTTCTCCTTTCTAGTGTCTCCATGATAGTGCAGGGAGAGTTGTTCTCCTCTTTCTGCTTGTGCTTGACTGAGATGAACTTCAGATGTCATTCGCTGTGATCAGCCTTGGGTCTTATGGTCCAGCTCACACAATGGCATTAATCTCGCTAGGTGACCAGATTGGTACACAACACTGAGTGAAATCTTGCTGCTATACTGTACACTGGTCTTTATAGGTCCATATACATACTAGAAGTATCCTACCATGGAAGTTGTGTAAATTATTTGCAGACTTACTTCACATTGCCAATGCATTCATATGCTCAGGAACTTCTTCTGAGGCAAGGCCCCCTAAGACCAAAAAAAAAGCAACCAGATTTCACATCTTCGTTACTTATCGGGGTGTAAATATTGAAGACTTTTGCTGTTGCCAGTCTAGGGTTCATTGCTTTTCCATTTTGGACCTCTTCAGTACACACAAGAAATTTTAAATTTTACTTCGATCAGATCTCAGGCTATACTTTTCCTCTGAAGGGTAATTTTATTTCTTTATTTTTTTTTAAGGGTCAAGAATCTTCCCAGCCACTTCTGAATTAGGGAAGAAAGAACAAGCTGTGGTCCTTTTTGCACTTACTGTGAAGGGACTTAGGTATTAAAATCATGAATCTCTGCTTAATACTTAAGTGTACATGTACCTAAATGCCACCAGAGAACAGAGCATGAAAAATTGCTATTGGCAAGGAGGAAGAGAACAGAACTGTTATTACACAGAGCAAGACTGTCTAAAAAGTGTTATTTGTAAATCTTGTTCACAAATAAACAGGATGTTGTTTCAAAATCAAAGGAATTCTTCATCGGTCCAGTCCAAAACTCAGTAATAAAATCACCTGCAACTGACTAAAGCAGAATAAAGCTTAGCTTCTTAATTGATAGTGAAATGACTTTCCAGGTGAACTACTGAGATTTATAAGGTTGAAACATGAAAGAGCAGATGCAAATTTGATCTTTAAACTTTTCTTCTGCATCTCATGACTACCACTAACCTTATGTTGCTGCAGCAATTTTGCTTTCGAAAGTGTGGCTGATGATAATCTGACTTACTGTCTCCTCCAGCAGTGTGCTCTGAAAGATTTCGAGGGCACCGTGTAGGCTTATTTTTATTTATGACCCATGCACAAATGTATTTTAAGCAGTAATTTAGATTAGCTCTGTTTGCTTTATTAAATATGATTGCTGTGTATTTTTGCTTCTGTATCCGACTGGCATCCTAAGCAGGTTCTAGAACTCCTTTCATCCAAGTGCTGCACAAAAACAAATTTAAATAGTCTACCTTTCAAAAAGGTTATAAAAGAACTACAAGCAAGGAGACCACAAAGAGACACAGAAAGTGCAGCACATGGGCTGTGTGACTAGGTGACTACTATGGTCAGTGCTGTAAGAACAACATGCAGTGCACCAGTCCAGCAGTTAGTGGGGAAGTTATGGGTGAGAACTGGACAAAAGATTAAAGGGAAGCAGTGTGCTTTCTTCGCAGACATTTCTCCCATTGGTTCAATAAAGTGTGGGGAAAGCATATAAGTAAATGTTTGCCAGCAAAGTAATGACAGGGCATGAAATGGCTGAAAGGGGAAAAGCAAAAGAAAGGGCATTTTCATGACTCAGCATCAAGCTCCAGCCTTTGAATCTTAAAACTTACAGGGGCATAAATACTTCAGGAGGGATCAACGTGCACAAGAATGTGCCTGCAATGGCCAGAGTCAGTCTCTATCGTACAATTTTTCCTCTGATGGCAGAGGGAGCTGAAGATGTACCAAGAACACCTGCAGCACCTACGTTAGGTGCCTAAGTTAGAAGGAACAAATTGAGCTTCTTGTTTGTGCTTCTGGATTGGAATGTAAATCATACATTTAGTTTCATGTAGCCATAGAATCAAATTCTGTCTGAATTTCATCATGGCCTGGCATAAGTTAATATCCATGTGTTGTAACGTATTAGTCATAATTGGATTTAACTTTTCTCGTGAAGTTGTTGAAATGTAACTAATTTTAATGTAATAGTGATCTCTAAAATTTGAGTGGTATCTTTTATTGAATAGCTGTTGCAGGACATCATTAGCTTACAGACTTTAGTATCTAGAATATAGTAAAATTTACATGATTCCATTAAATGTCTATCAGATGTCAAGCTGGGTTTAAGGCCACTGCATTTAAATTATTAAAACATATACAAATTGGAAACTTAAAAAAAAAAAAAAAGCAGAGTACAGCTTTAATTTCTTTGTTCAAATCTACCATGAGGGTGAGGAAAATTTCGTTTTAAACAAAAGAATCAGATCTATTCCTTATGAAAACAAATGATTTAGAAAAACAAGGTTAGAATGCCACCTGGGGGCTTCTATTGCTATCACACCCCGCTTAAGATCAGAGCTGCCTGTGATTTATATTGTCAGACTAAAAAAAATATTCTGTCCATTTTCTTCATGAATTATGGCAAGATTTTCAGGAAGGAATCATTCCATTTTATGGCATCTTCTTCCTTAGTGCTTCAACAAACATATAAAAGGATAAGTGGGCACTGTAGAAGTAAAATTAATATGTATTGTAAAGGGAGACACAGCAATAGGACTATATGTAGGATGATACAGTTAAAAAAAAATAAATTTAAGACAAACAGAATATACACACACACAAAAAGCATTTTTCTTCATAATATACATTAGAAAACTCTTGATGATATCAGTGACACAACAAGGCCACAGAGTTCCTGCAAGCAGATATGGGATCATTCAAGTACAAATAAATTTTATAGTGTGACAAATCAAAGCATTAAAATGGAAATACACAAACCACACTTCCAATCCACTGAATTAGTATTAAAATCTTTCCTTACTTTAATTTAGGGCATTACGAGCCTAGAGTGACAAACAATGAGAACTGACCTTAATCTTTGCCAAAAGGTAAAACTACATGCAAAAACTCTTGTACTGAGAAAAATGTGGGTAATCTCTCCCCTTCATTTGCATTAACGTGCAGTTATGTGAACCTTTATACCCTTCATTATGGCTCAGACCAGACAGGAGAACCAAGCATTCATTTTGCCCAGTTAGGTGTTAAAGCTGGAGAAGAAGAGGTAGTCTTATTTCTCTGAAAATTTTTGTAAGTCACCACTAAGCTTTGCTTCAGTTAAAGACAATTCAACATTTTTCTCCTCTCCTTCCCAATCTCATGAGGTTCTCCTTGAAGAAATGAACTGTAGAACTACACAACCTGACTCCAGCAAAGTCAATGGCACAAGCTACAACACGGTCATAAGAACAGAAAGCACTCAGGTACTTAATGCTGGATCTTTGTACTACATGAGCTGCTCTGAGGCCAAAGATCTGGAAACCTGGCTATCCTACTCCAGGTGGACATTGTGGCAAGATGGAGCATGAAGTAAGTCTGTGTCTAGTGAAGGTGGCTGGTGTTATTTTGTATTTGTCTAAATCATGGGTTCATCACCAGAACAACAGAGGAAGAAGACTGTGTGCAAAGGAGATCCCATATAAATGGGCAAAATGTGAGTTTCTAATCTCCCTTCATGTCTAGTTGGAGTGTTTGACTGGTAGAGTGTCAAAACCCTTGCTTGCAGTCTCCTCATATCTGGTAAAAGGCAATATTATTTGTTTGCATTTGTGGATTTGAATCCCTTCACTTCTTTGGCCCATGGCAAACTCTACGTAAGCCAGTGACCCCTTCTTCAGAGAAGAGGCATTTTCTCCCTCTCAGACAAGACAGACTGAAACTGCAGAAACACTCTCAAGACACAGAGATTCAAGCTAATTATCACCCATGGTTGGACTTCCATTATCTAGCAGGTTCCTAGAAGCATTGGGCTCCAACCTCACAGAGGAGTAACATCTCTGCAGCAAAAGAGGGTGTCTGAGCATTTGTGTTGCTCACTTGATCTTGGAAATGTGACTTAATGACCTCTTAGTTATTTCTGAAGTGGACGAATTTGATAGAAATTGAATATAAAGAAGAGTAGAATGGATTTTTAAGGCATGTGTGCTGGTCATAGAGGAGTGTAACATACTCTTAAAATATCATATATTGGTTGGAATACTGTTTCTTTAATATGTGAAAGACTATATTTGATTCTGGTAGAGTACGAAACCCTTGCAGGCACTTTTCAACTGACATTTTTATTAGACATAGGGGAAAATACTGTCTGGGTTAGGTATGGATTTTGAAACTGAAGCACAGCTGACTATATCTCAGAGGTACATGGTCTGATTGAGAGAACTCATCTTTGACAAAAACAAGTATTTTCAGGTACCTTCTTTGTAAAAGCCCTTCCAATTGCATCTTAAGAAGACATTGGAAACTGTTTATTGTACCTTGCTATTCATTTCCATAAATGTAATTTATTGAAAAAAATAAAATCTGTAACTCGAGCAAACTGCGATATATGTTCAGCAATATGTTAGCAGAAAAACATTGGTGCATTAATAATGTTTTCCTTCTGGTATATGAAATTAAATTTTAATGTATGCACGTTAGACATAGTTACACAGATCTGTACCTGTATATTTTCGTATGTAGATATATGTACATGGAGATCTATACACACATGTATGTTCATGCAACAAAAAGATTGGTTGGTTTGTTTAAATGTCTAGTTTACTAGTTTATATAGTAAACTATAGGCCATTACACAGTTTGTTAACAGGACTGCGGGTGACTGTGTGAAAAGCTTCTTATTATTAACAATCATTTGAGAGATAAAATGATGAGAAATAAAAGTGCCATATGTGTCTGTGACACAAATCTGAGAATATTTGGAGAAGAGTAACAAATGCTAAGCAACCAGACCCAGTGGTATTGCTATTCACTATTCTTACTATGAAAAGTTCACAGGAATATTAATGTTGTCAGTCTAATATAACTACAAAATTGCTGTTCCTGAAGAATTTGGATTTTTAAATGTATGAGGGCTGCTCTGAAAGTGATATTCCCTACTTCATGATGTTGGCCCACGATGTCTGAGGCAGGTGGTTGGTTATATGGCAGCAGAGGTTGAATCTCCCCACCAATACTCATTCTGTTACATTTTGTTGCCCTTTCACAGATGGCAGCAGAGGGACACTGACAAAGTGGCATCTGACATGAAGAGAAGGTGTGTCACTGAGCTCCTCCATGCAGAAAAAATGGCACCTACTGGTATTCATCGACTCATGCTGAACACTGATGGAGACCAAACAGTGGATGTGAGCTCAGTGAGGCTGTGGGTGATGCATTTCAGCAGTGGCAACAATAGCAGCGGTTCACCTCCACTGTGCAGATTTTTACACATGCATTATGAGGTCAGGATGTTACAATGAAAGACATTGTGCTAGAAGTTGGAAAGAAGAAGTGTTCTTCCATCCAGCTATGAAGGAACTAGGGTCCAGAAATGACAAGCTTGAGGAAGAAAGTCTTTGTGTAAACTAGAATACTTTTATCAGATTTCCTGAAGTGACAGATGCCTTCAAACATTATTCTGATATTGCTTAAGAACCTTAGCACAACTCTTTACCAAAAGGCAATGGTTGACAACAATAAACCATTACATTTAAAAGGAAGCTTCATCTCAGCCTGGCAACTGGCATGCAGTGGTGTATCACACTATCACTTAACATCTCTACAAACATAGTAACTGCACAAGCTGCTCCAGGAAATAGATATTCGTTTGTTTGTTTGTTTGTTTGTTTGTTTCAGTATTGAAAGATGGATTTAAAAAAGAGGAATATCAAAATTCAAACAACATACAAAGACAGAGAAATGGAGACTGGAGTAAGAGACAGAAGCAGATTACACTCTTAGTTTTATAAAGCATTTTGAAGATGTTTGAATGCAGAGCTCTGAAGTCAAATTTAATTAAAAAGTCAAAAGGATTGCTCCTGAAGTCCTTCAAAGCCACACAATGCTCTTGAATCCATGTAGACCATGATGGAACATGGTACATTTCCATCTCATATGTTTTGAAGAATATATTCCAGCAATTTTTATGACTGCATAATATCTACAGTCTTCCAGGCTGGCTGCCACGAACAGCAAAACTCTGTATTTCTCTACACAATCCTACACATTGCAGCTCTGTGGTTTTTTTTATCCTGTATCTTCCAATGTGTGAATGCCATTACAATAATATAGGTTAAAGTAGGGAGGTATGATGGGAAAGGCAAAGTGAAGTTGAGGGGTGAATTTTTCTCACTGCATTAAAGAAGAAAGAAGATCCATGTTCATGTTTCTGATCTGAGTAAGCAGCATTCCCTGTTCCTGCTCCTGTTGTACCAAGTGCTCTCTCCTTCTTTTTTGGGTAGTGGGATGGGGATATCATATATGCAGATTACAGCTCATACAACTGTAAGAAGTGTTACATTGTACAGTGCTTCCTTCCAATAAATCAGCTGCAATTAAATGCCCAATGGAGAAGATAACAAGTGCCCAAATTATTTAGAAAGACTGTTAAAGAACAGATTAGTGAGGACAAAATATTACCATGGGCACCCATGCAGGTGTAGCTGCAGGCACACAGTCATCCTGGTGACTGTGCCCTTTACTGACAATCCACAATGCTGCTGAGCTGACAAACCAGCTTCAGTGAAATTTGCAGTGACTAAGTAGAAAATCAGAGGTGTGCTGCTATAGGAGTAAACTCCTCTTTAAAACTGTTTCAAGGTGACCGCCAATTTCAGTCTTCTGAGAAGCAGTGGAGAATTCACAGCTTATAACAAATGTCAATATTCAGATTGCATGCCACCCTGTGCTTGATGAACATGCCAATGCAGGCATTTTATCCCAGACATTGCCATGCTTTCCACACAGGTCTGTCACTGCTAGTTCAGGTCTGAGCAAGCCACTATTTTCTCCTGCTTTAGGACTTTGGAAATCTCAAATACATCTCAGGATGCAATGGGGCACTGATTATCTGAAACAACATGGGTGAGCAGTCAACAGGATGGCAAACAAAATATGTGGCTCAGAGGCAGTGAGTAGCACTCATCAGATGGGTTTTTACTTTCATGGCTTCCTGTGTCTGCCCAAAAATGGGGTCTGGTTGGTTTGTATTTATAATCTTGCTTCCTTGAGCCTTTGGAATTCAAGCTTTGAATCTTTAAAGGCTTCCAAGACATTTGTAAGGGAGGTGAGGGCAGGACTGAGGGATGTGAGACCGGCATTTAACCTGACAGGATAGCCCTGTTTTGGAGGCTGGGTAGAGTGTTGGATCCTCCAGTTCAACGCAGACATCGTGGAGCCCAGGGCGGCTCAGCAGAGAATGAAAGCAGCTGCAGTCAAGGGAAGCTGCTAAACGCAAGAAAATGTTAGAGACAAGCAGTTCGGGGGATTTTTTATTTCAGGAAACAGGCAAGAGGGTAGCAATAACACGGGATTGTTATTCTCAGATTGTAAAGCATTTCCTCTGGAACTGGAAGCCGGCAGATCAGAACCTAGCGAAGGAAACACCTTTACTTTGCCACCGTGTGCAATCAACGCACTCGTCGCTCGATTGTTCAGGCCTCTCCCGTCCCGCTCGTTCGTCGGCGCGGAGCTCGATTAAGAAGGCCCTTCCTGCGGCGGGGAAGCCGTGCGCCGGGGCGGCGCGCAGGCAGGGGCTGGGCCGCAGTTGCAGCGAGGCGGCGGCAGTGGGATGCTGCGCTGGCTGATCGGGGGCGGCCGGGAGCCGCAGGGCCTGGCGGAGGTACGGCGGGGCCGTGTGAGGCCGCTGGTAGGGGTGCGTCTCCCTTCAGCCCTCCGGGAGGGAGCAGTGGGGTGAGGTGGGGCTGCTGCGCCGCCCCGCGCCGCGCGGGGTGGCTGTGAGCCGGTCCTGCGCGTTCTGTGCGTGCTGCGGGGTGGCGCTGTGAGCCCCGCGCCGGAGGTAAGGCGCCCGGAGTAAGGAGCACTACGGGCTGTGACGGTGTTGACACGGCCGGTGTGTGGGCTGGTTCTGTGTCGTGCTGGGTGTGAGGGAGGCACTGCCGTCTTTGCCCCGTCCCGAGGAGTGCCGAACCGAGCCTGCGTTTAACAGGGATTAGCAACGCTGCTGCGGGGATTTTCACTCTTAATGCCAGACAGACACGAGGAAGTCATTCTTCAGCGTCTGTGCGTGAGCAAGACGTGACTGCGTCTTGTTTTGTTTCTGATGTCAGTGTTTACCACGGCGGCAGTGCCACTGACCTGCGTCATCGGCCCAAACCTCGGCTATCCTGTGGTTGTATTCAGCAGATTTGTGTGCAGGGCAGGAGTTGGTAACAGCAATGGGCTAGGCAGCTCCCCTGCTGTTTGCTCCTCTCCGGAGTTTAAGCTTGAGCTACATTCAAGGCTCACCATATTTTAACAAGGTGTAACTGTAGCGGAGTTCTCCCATTCTGCCTTTCTTGACTTTCATAAGCATGATCCATGGGACTTTTCTCCACTGATATCACTGTGTTGCATTCTATGTGCTGAATGATGGCATTTTCCCTCAGTGGAAAACTGACAAATAAGTACTCATAAAGATGATTTTTGGAAGCTTATTTTCCCCTTTGCACTATGTTGCGCTACATACAATGTGAAGATGATCTTCATAACCATTAATTGCCTTTGTACTTGAAGAGCGTAGGTGAGGGAGTCCATTACAGCCAGTAGGCTTTGGACTGGTTGCGTTTGGTTTGTTGCTGTGGCTTCAGTCGGTCGCAGAGAGGCAGAAGGACTAGAGTCTAAGAGAATATTGAAAACCTTTGGCAAAGGTTTTTAATTTTACGTTCAGGAAATATGAATTTCTCGTTAGCCTTTCCATTCTTTCAATTTCACAATATATGATTTAGACTTGAGCTCCTGAATTTCTTATGTTGATGGCCCCGATGTGTGCGTGATAGTCCATACAAACTGTTCTATTGTGCTCCAGAGTACAGGGTAACTACAGAAGAATCTCTGTATACTTTTGTATCCAGTTTTGGTGGATTGCTTTTAAACATCCCACCTTTAAGCGCTTCTAATCACGGGGATTATCAAAAAGTTGTGAAGCTGCGTTGAATGTTATTATTGCAGTGATGGTTGCAGACCCTGCATAAAAACCTGGAAATTGGGAATGGATTCCGTTGGGATCAGCATCTAATCTTCTCTTGTAAAAACTTGGTGTTGCTACAGGAGAGTTCAGTTAACAATTAGTTTACATCAAGCAGGCTCTTCAAAGAAAGAATGCAAGTGTAATCTAACAATTGAGAAGATACATCTCAACATCTGAACATCTGAAGCAAGAATAGCTTGCAGTATGGCACAACTGGAGGAAAAACTTGTTGTTCTCTATATCACATTGCAGCTCTGTATCTTTCAGTATTCATGGGCAATCTTAGGTGAAGCAGAAGGAAGAAAAAAAAAAATCAGGCAGGTTCAAAGGAAGTGTCACTGTGTTATAGTGAAGAAGCAGCAAAGACAGAATATAGAATTAGGATGTTAGTGTTATAAGTCCTGGCTTTTTCAGAGCAGTGGTGCAATTGTTTTGTGAATACATGTTTCTGTTATTAAATAAAAGAGCTGGACTCTTGACTACAGTACTGCTTATGTCATCAGCTGAATGCTACTGAGATATTTTAGTATTTTTAAAATGCTAGAGTTTAATTTTTTTTTAAAAGGAATATTTTTATTTGCTTTTCATGGCCGAACTGTTAGTTTTCATATTTTTCTACTTTTCTTTATAACTCTGAGGACTATACTTCCATTGTTTTAAATGGGAACTGCTATTCTCACATAATTGCATAAAATGAGGAACAGTTGCTTCATGAAATGCATCAGATACCACAGAACCAAGATGAAACTGCAAGAACTAGCATTTTGACAACCTCTTCATTTTAAATATAACACAGATTTCCTTCCCTTTTTATTAATTTTGTTGTTCTTAAGTACCAACATAGAAATAATGGAAAATAATTGGTTGTTCCTGCAAGAAAATATTGATGTTTCTGAGGATGTTTGTCTCATGTAGGTTTATCTCTCATTTATGCTACAGTGTTCAGTAATTACAGTTTTACAGTAGTTTCTGTGATATCTTTAAAGAACAGACGGTCGTAGTGGTAATAAAGTTAGGAAGTGGAAGAATTTTGTCACTGAATTACTGCTTAGTAATTTATATGTCCTTGGCATTTTTAAAAGTTATGTCTAATAGCAAATTGTTCATAATGCTAAAGAGTGTAAGCACGAAGAGATTGCCTTCTATTGAACAAACTGATGATTGACGTTAGCAGAATTATCCTATTCAACTCTGCAGTGCTTATACAGTGTTTTGTTGACCCTGCCGGATGATCAGCTTGCTCCAAGTGATTTATAGTGCTTTTAATTAATAGTCTTGTTGATGTAATTGTAGATGCTGTTCTATGGAGTGATTAATCGTCCTCCATGCTTTTTTTAAGCTGTTGGCTTTGGTATTTCGTGAATAGAGTTGCAGTGGATGAGACATGTAGATACAGATACATCATTGAAGGTGTTGTCTTTTATATAAAACTTCAAAACTGAATGGTAGGTGAAATACACAGGAGATGCAGAAACCTCTCAGGAGGGTATGTAATTTAATGAAAAACTAAAAGTATGGTATGTGTAGCTGGCTCCATGTGGTAGCTGGTGACTGATCTGGCTTTTTGTCTCAGTAGATCAGTGAACAAAGTACAAAATGTTTTTCAAACAGAACATGCTCTATTTTGATTTAAAATACTCTAAAAGGATATTATTTACTTGAAGTGATAAGAAATGAGCCTTTCTGGCGATCTTAATTAAAGTAAAATTATTATTTTAGAAAATTAATTTAACTTTAAATGTAACTGTACATTTGCACATGAGGCTATAAATACATTGTTAAATGTTACAAAAACCTGATGAAAGTAACAGCACAAAATAAATTTGTTTTTTTTTAAATGAATTTTAGAAATCGTCTGTACAGACCATTGGTGAAGAACAAGTACAAAATCCTTACACTGAGCTCCTTGTGTTGAAAGGTCATCAAGATATAGTACGTTTTCTTGTACAAATAGATGAATACAGGTAAGAAATTGCATCTTAAATTGTTCTATAATGCTCTTGGGAATGCTTCAGATAATAGCTTTAAAAATATAGAAATGTTCTCAGTTCTCTGTTTTTGCTGGGGAAGGGTGAGGAAAAGACTGTTTTTAAAAAGACATGGGATGAACACTTTTGTTTTATTATGTTTTTCTGTTGTTTGTCTTTTTATGAAAAAAGAATGGTGAAGTAGTTATTTTCATTTCTCAAGTTCATTTATTTGAAGGAAACACCTTTAGCTATTGAGCCCATAGTTTTCTGGGCTGAACTTTCCTTTCTGTATATGCATACACATACCTTCTCCTGAGACATTACAGAATAGTGCTTCCTTTTTTTTCCTGTGTGGTCTGATGTGTTCTGTGTTCTTGATTTGAGTTTATTTGTTGTATTTCAGTTCCACAAATTAATGTACATCTCTTACAGATCCCCTCAATGTAGTAATTGAACAGTGTATTCTCACTGAATGTTATTGTATGTATATATGAATGTATATAATGCTATTCCTGGGTCAAAAGCAATGCATTTGTTGTCCTTTGTTCTGAAATTCCAGTGCTTAATTCACTTGACGTGCAATTGACGCAACTGAAATTCTCAAATCTTGAAGTGTTCAGTAGTTTAATTCTGTGCATAATGACTACTAAAATTTGAAAAGGGGCTAATCACTATGTTATATATTTACTCCAAATTCCTGTTTTCAATTTGCTGTACTTGAAACCTTACAGTTCCATTATCTCTCTCATGCAATTTTAACTTTGTGCATTTTTTTTCATGTATTTCCTGGTATCTTTGTTCTGTTCTTATTTTTTTTTGTAACTAGTTAAATTCCAAGGAAGGTGTCATCTAAAAAAAAAAACTGATTATGAAGCAAAGATGAAGTCACTAACTTTACCTTTGCTTCTTTGGAAGTGTGTCTAGGAGAATGAAATACGGTCCTTTTTTCTTAGTGTAAAATTAACCTTGCTTGCTCTCTCTTTGAACCTAATCATTAATCAGATAAATTAAATAACTGCCTTAGAATAAAGTTGTGAAACTTTTAGTCAATAGTAACCAGAATGACTCTTATCTGTCTTGAGGAATTAAATAGAAAACCCTCAGAACTAGTTATGTTACTTAATAGGTGGGAGTCTATTTTCTGAGGAGTATTTATTGTTGTTTATGGGTTATGCTCAGAGGAATATTTGATGTACCGTTCAGTACAATGCACAAACAGAAACCAAGCTCTTACCTATGCTTTATCTTTACAGTGTTAAACAGGCATTTTGTGGAGGAATATTGTAATTAATGATATATTAATAATATACTTGCAAGGTACGTCTTTTCCCCTTAGTTCATTTTTTTCCCAGTTAGTTCATTTTATGTTCTGTGGGGAAGTATTGGTGATAGGTGGGCGGTTCGACTGGATGATCTTGGAGATCTGCTCCAACCTTGGAGATCTTCTGACGCCAAGATACATATATGTATATTTCACTCTGTGGAAGATTTTTAGCTTGTCAATTTTTAGCTTGTCAATTTTCGTTCTTAATTTACAACTGTTTAGCAGAAAATTTCATTCATTTCCATGGCATTTTTTCATTACACTAATTAATCAGAAGTAAAATTCATTTAAAACTGGAAGATTGTGATTTGTTTTTCCTCAGTCCTTTCCCTTCCTTTTCAGAGAAGTTGTAACTTGAAGAAAATTTATTTTTATATTTTTCTTAAGACATACACTGAATAAAATACCAGACTGTTCTTAGATTTCAGGCACTTTCTGAGATAAAGAAATCTTTTATAATTTGGGCATCATTTTATGGTAGTAGGTAAATTACTGGAGTTAAACTAATGGTAACCAGCATAAAGCTGTAGCCTGGTTGGCTACATGGAAGATAGATTGTGAAATAGCATCTGGATAAGGAGTAAGTTACATAGGTGGTTAATATTCTGAGAGTTTGGGGAGTTTGATAGTCGCCTCGCTGAACAGTAATTCACGGGTTTTATTTATGAAGAATATTGTAGTTTCTGGGTTGTTAAACAGCTGATAATATTTTTCACTTGATTCTTTTCAGTAAAATTAGTATTGTTACTCAGCTTTTGAAATGTTTTTATTTAGTTTCTGCTGCTATTCCATTGTGTGCTTTTTGTCAACTGTTGTAAGCCAAGTTTCACGCTTCAGATCTTTAGATAATATCATCTTATTGAGAATTTTGCAGAAGGATTTTCTTGTTTTCTCAGTGGCTCAGCTAAAACCAGTGAGTGGAAAATTTTCTCAGATTGGTTTTTGAAGATACTAAATAAATCCTGTATAAATGTAACAGAAAGCTGTTGTTTTGGTTTTTTTTTTTCCTTTTATCTTGTATTTTTTTGATCATGAAGTGAGGGTCATATTGATTGGGAGATTGCTAAAGAAGGCTAAGACTCAGCAAGTGTCTTCCAAAAAATGACTGAGATAAAATTGCATGTTATACTCTAGCATTTGGCACATTAAACTAAACAGAGTTCATAACACATTTTAAGAATAGAATTTTTTGTTGCTCGTTTGACCATTCCTTACTCCTTCAGGAAGCAGGCAGGTTTACAAAGGATGGTGATCATGACTGGAAAAGAATCAGGTCACTTGCAAAACTCCACCTGGGTGAACAGGATGTACTTGTAAAGTCAGCTACCCTACAGTGTACCTCTGCTTAAACAGAAATCCAGGTTAGATGTTGAAGAGGAAACAGAAGAGCGCTGCATTAAACTTCCGTGCTGATAAGTCATGCTCAAAACTTCCTTCGAACACCAGTTTCTTTCTCAGAATTCTGTAAAGCAGCACACAGTTCTAACGTTAGTTGAAAAGCGGCTGGAATTTAAAGGGATCATGCTGAGATGTGAGAGTCTGATTAAGTTCTTGACCTTGTGGCAAAACAATGCGTAATTCAGCTAAAAGTGCACTAAAGATGACATATTACTGTTATTAAAGGCACGCATGGAAGATGTTTTTTCACTATATTCTTTTCAAAGAACAGGTGTAATTCAATGTAATATAACAAAAGATAGGGAAAAAAAAAAAGCATATTTAGCACATATTTCTTACTGTAACAGGGAAAAAAAAAATGAGGACATTTGAAAATAATTGGGGCTGAGGGAGTACAGCTTTCTGCCAGAAGCCTTACTTTGTTAGCAGGTTTCACAGGCAATGTAACTACAAATTAAGAGTCCAAAAGAAAGACTTCTGTGTAGTTAATGAAAACATTTGTATCTGGCAACAGAAAAAAAAAATCAGAAGTGATATAAATTTTCTTCTTCACTACTTTCTTGCACATAAGTAGACATTTTAGTTCATTGAACATAGAATGGATTGAATTGGAAGAGATCTTAAGGCCATCAAGTTCCAATGCTCTGCCATGGGCAGGGCTGCTGCCCCCAAGCTCAAGCTGTCCAGGGCCTCATCCAACCTGACCTTAAGTGCCTCCAGGGATGGGGCACCACAGCTTCTCTGGGCACCCTGTTCCTGTGCCTCACCACACTGTGAATTTCTTCCACATATCTAATCTAAATCTCAGTTTAAAACCGTTCCCCCTTGTCATATCACTATCTTTCCATGTAAAAAGCCTGCGTCCTTCCTGTTTAGGTGCTCCTTTTAAATACTAGAAAACCATGGTGAGGTCTCCCTAGAGTCTTCTCCAAGCTAAACAAGCCCAGTTCCCCCAACATTTTGTAATAAGTGGTGTTCAGTCATTTTCATTGCTCTCCTCTGGAACTGCCCCAACAGGTCCATATCCCTCCTCTACTTGGGTCCCAGGTTTGTACACGGTACTGCAGATGGGGGGCCTCACAAGGGCAAAGTAGAAAGGGGCAATTGCTTCTCTCTCCCTGGTGGTGCCTTAAATACAGACCTTAGGGAGGCTTTTTAAGCTACCTCCAAGTATTGGTAAATACTGGGCTCTTCTACTCCTGTGCTGAACTCAGATGAGTGGTTTCTAATTTGTTTGATGTCATGCAGTCAATTGGCTCTGACTGATAATATTTGGCTTTAGGCTGTGAGGTTATTCAGTATATAAAATCTTTCATTAAATTTTCAAACAACAAGAGAATTGGTTCTGCAATGTGGGCTTCTGTTTATAATAGTATTTATTGGAATTCTCTAGCTTTGTTCTTTGTTGGCAAACCCCTATTTAAATGTACTGACTTCAGGACTTCAATTTGAAAACTAATTGAGATTTATGGATATTTATTTATTCCTTAAATCAAAATCAAGAGTCTAATATTTCAAATATTTTTTTATGTATAATTTTACTTCTGTTCCATTATATTATGATATATTCAAGGTTTCACTTTGTATTTTTTACCAGGTTTGCATCTGCAGGAGATGATGGGATCATTTTTCTGTGGAATGCTCAGGTTTGCTCTTTTTTAGTGTGTGTGGGGGTAGATGATTTGTTTCAGAGGAAGTAAGCATTACTGAGAGCTATTTGAAATGTCTGCTAGCATAAAAAAATCCTGCATTGGTTTGTATCAGAAATACTATTTGAGAATGTAGAAGTGGAGTTCATCAAATATCTGTTTTAAAAGAAGAACTAGGAAAGTAAAAGTTGTGTTGTGGACATAAGAAAAAAATAATTTTTAAAAGTTAAAATGTTTTGTGGTGGCATAATGGTTTTTCACATATTGGGAAATTATATGTTGATGTGAAAAGCAGAAGTGAATATGAACTTACAACTAATTCTTCTTTTAATATATGCTCAGTGCTTGCTGAAAACACTAAGGTACTAACTGTGGACTCTGTGATTATATGGCAAGATCCCAGGATATAACTCTTTCAGAATTAGTAGCCCTGTTTGCAATAACTGCATTAAAACTGAAGAGTCTAAATGGAGAGCTAATGCAAAACTTTATTGGAAGAACACCAATCATTGATAGTTAAATTTTTCACTCAGTGCCACAGCAAGGCCTTGCTTGCTGTGATAAAAATTTCATTGTAATTTTTGAAACTCTTCTAAAATAAAGTAACTTATGGAAATTGTGCTCTGTAAATGTGAAAACCACTGTATTTGTTATGTAATACTCTTCATGTAGGTACTTAATATGTTATTTAACTTAACTTTAACAAAGTAAGATCTTGGAAAGTGTTGAAGGCCTAGTGAAGTGAAACCATAAATGATTTTGGAAATTGACATTTTAGACTCTTAGAAATTTTTGTTTTCGAAAGTACTTTGGTACCTGTGTCATGTATTACAATAGGTTTAATCCAAGTTTTACCCTTTATTTTCCCTGTTCTTATTTTTCAGACTGGAGAGAAACTTTTTGAACTTCATGGTCACACACACAAGATTACAGCTATAGCACCATTTTTTTCATCAGATGCTTCTGAAGAAAACAGTCATTTGATTTTAACAGCATCAGCTGATAGAACAGTTATTGTATCCTTGGGTCTGGAGAGGTTTTGAACTTCTTTTTTTTGTTTGTTTTTATTGGAAGCATTTACAGAGGCTATGGGTTGTTTGAATTTATTGGCTGGTAAAGCAGTATGTATAGTTGGATCAAACTAGGATTTTTTTCTAGTCATTGCTCACAGTTAGATGTAATCCCTACTAGGAAAATGAATCTTAATGATAGGCAATTATTAGCATGTCATTTTGGCCTTTTGAAAAGACAGTCTGAAGCTGTAAGACTGAGTTTCTGCATATCTATATCCCAGACTCTCCTTTAGTTAAAAACACAGCAGTTATAATAAATATATAAAATCAATTTCCTTAATGAATTAAGTCAGGTTTGGGACTGCACTACTGGCAGACAGGTGCAAAAAGTGTCATGTTTCCATTCTACTGTAAAGGTAAGCTGAGGGAACCCTAAGTCTGCCTGTCTTTTTGTGCACAGTAATCTTTTCTGTGTGGGTCTTCCTATGGGCAAGTGTATTTAAATGAACAACAGTGTAATTTTAGAAGATGTAACCCTTTAACAGTGACTGCTTGAGAACTGTTCTTAAGAAGTTCTTAATTTCTTTCTGGAACTTTGAATTCCTCAATTTTGTTTTTGAAAGGCTATAGATGAAGGGTGATTTTGTACCTCTGTTTTGTTATTGCATTGGAAAAGGCAATCAGGAATCAAACTATTCTTGAATGTTGATTGAAAATATCATTAGAGATCAGATCTTGCATTGTTGATAGAAAAAATGTAACATACAGTATGTAATTAATTCTGTATTTCTCAAGAAACTGACATTTAGTACTGTATTTCATAGTACTTGCAGGTTCATCTAGCTAAAGCTCACGGTCACGTTAGTGAAAAATTCCCTGCAGAACTTTTGCAGGGGGCATATATCTGATTTTTATTCTGCAGTGTTTGACAGTCCTTCAAAGACTGGATGTATGGTTGTCTGGAGGGAGTGATCTATGTGTTTGGAACCGAAAATTAGATCTCTTGTGTAAGACCAGTCATCTTACTGATGCAGGTAAAAATGTAAATGACTCATTATAGCTGTTAAAGTGCAAGTAAAATGGATCTGTATAATGATGCAAAACCAACTTGGCAAATTCTCTTTAATTTTAATGATAACATTATGTATTAGAGCCACTTTTTAAAAATGTCAAACATAATCATTTCAAAATTAAGACTGCTTTTAGTCTCCTGTGCTACGTGAATTTTAGAGTATGTCAAACCTTAGTAAGTGTAATACTTTACAGTTACTCTAAATATTTTGCAATAAATGTGTTCCAATTAACTTGAAATCTTAGAGGGCTGTACCCTCTATTGCTGACTTGCATGCATTTGCTGTAATTGGGGCCAGATCCTTTCACTTCCTCTGTGAAGGAGCTGGAGTTTTATTATTTCTATTTAAAACTTAATGGTATTAGAAGTAGAGTAGTAAAATTTCTTTTCATTATTAAGAATCAGTGCTTTTTTTTTTTTTTTTTTTGTAGAAGGTTGAAATCAGATTATATTTACTGTATTTCTATCAAAACCTCAAATTCATGCTTTTCTGTTAATAACCTTATATTATCTAGCTGTGCAAAGAAAATAGTTACACATTATTGCTATGCTTTACTTTAAGATAGCTATGAAGCTGTTAATTTTCCTTATTTTTGTCATATAAGTAATAGCCGTAAGTAAAACCCTTCTGAATCTTTGAGAATACCAGTATTTCTTTAGGTTTGATGCAAAGTATCCTACCAAATAGTAGTTCTAATTGGTGTTTGTAGTTGGTAGCATAGAGTGCTATGTAAACTTCTGTGTGTAGGGTTGACCAATGGAATGTGCTGCGTTGGCTCTCCTGATCCCTTGCTTCCTTTTTGGGAGAAGAAAGAGACTGTTTTATTCTTCAGGGAATTTTCCCATATTAATGTGACAACACAGGTTTTGGGATGTGTATGTGGAACAAAAGCAGGATAGCAGCAAGCTGGACATCTTCTCTTATGCAGAGTTATGCTTCAGCTAGCTCTGCATAATATTTTAA
This sequence comes from Tympanuchus pallidicinctus, assembly GCF_026119805.1. Lineage (NCBI taxonomy): Eukaryota > Metazoa > Chordata > Aves > Galliformes > Phasianidae > Tympanuchus > Tympanuchus pallidicinctus. The sequence goes on along the minus strand of NW_026294813.1, from coordinate 601,162 downwards.
TCTCATGTACATTGTGGCCATATCAGTATCTAACAACTTCAACAACTCGTATTTAAAGTCTCATAATTACCACATTATCCTTTATGTTGTCCAGCATTAGGGCATATACATCTTATCACTACTTAAAATAAAAAAGATTATTTGTAGGAACTTTAGCTCCTATGTCAAGTTCAGTGCTAAGAATTCTGCTGGTTTCTGAACCGAACTCTTCTTCCATCTGAAGTAATCTGTTCACTTCTGTTGCATTTTTACTTTGGCTTCATGCAGTATGATTTTGTTTTGCTAGTAATTTGTATGTGGACCAAAAATTATGAAAAGCATTATTGCAAAGGATTTATCAGCAACTATGTTTACTTTTGGTCAATAAATACTGTTTTCTCCCTTATTTCCTTTATTTTTCAAAGGTATTAGTGCTTTGGTTGAATTGCCTAAAAACTGTGTTGCGGCTGCTGTTGGCAAAGAGCTAAGTGAGTATTCTGGATTTCTGTTAGGTCTTAGTATCTTCTGTCATTGCTTATCAGAGATACCTGTACTCAGAACACTGCTGGAGTTGTATAGGAAAAGTGAAAGGTACTAAGATGTAATTAGCAACCTTCCTATGTTTTTCTTTATTTGATAATAAAGCAGATAGTACTCGTCTCCTTCAGGAGTTTCATTGAGAAATGGTCAATGCATTCTTTTTGTATTATTAATGCCACCTGTCCAGATCTGATTGTAGATATCTGCATTTGTTCTTCTGGTCTGGAACTTGTTTTCGTACCTGTTCAGTGCCTAGGAACTCTGTTTCCTAAGATACTGAGTGCAGTATTGCCAATAAAACAATATCCAAAGCTGCAAGGAGATGATATGGTCATTTTTGATACTCGCTTAGAGATAAGCTTTTCTATGTATGCAAACTGTAAATCATCTGCTAGCTGTTTGTGGGGAGCCTTTTGCAAGTGTTTTATGAAACTGTTGAAATGCCAAAATGTAGAAAAAGTTTCAGGAGATAAACTGTAGCAACGAGTCCACAAAACAACAGATTTTGCCCGATATTATTAAATACTTGGATGAAAAAAAAAAATCTAATAGTGTGATCAAAGAGTTGGGAGCAAACTAGAAATAGTCTTCTTTTGTTTAGACTTTGGTATACAGCATAAACTTCCATCTGAAGTTCCCTCGGTTCTGACATGCCTTTGGGATAGCAAAAAAGAAATTCCAAGACTGATTAAAAGGAAGTCTTAATTCCTGGAGACTTTGATTGCGATATTACAGAGTATTTCATCCTTTTATTTAATAAGTCTTTGAGACAGCGATTGTTTTTACCTTACTTGTCAATACAGATGTTTCTTTCCACTTCTGCTTTGTACAACTTCTGATGTTGATCATTTCTCTAAATATCAAAGTTACTAAGTAGAAATCTTGATCCCTACAGCTACTGTAATAGGAGACCTTAATAATAACACTGTAATAAATTATTCACATTTTTGTGTTATGAGGAAAGCAGTTAAAGAGATAATCATAAATAGTACTGCTCATCTTGCACTGTCTCACTTTTAATGTGCTTAAATTTGTGTCTGTCTTAATATGATCTGTTTTATTTGAGCATATCTATATTTTATTCTGACAAATGATAAAGCTTATTTAGTCAGTTTCTCTCATTATCTTGAAGTCATTTTTAGGTTGATTGCTTCCAGTGATAAGTCTGAAGGTTGGAATATCCTTGAAGTAAAACGCCTTGTCGATCATCAAGATAACATCTTGTCATTGGTCAGTGTCAATGGTAAGTAGGGGTTTTGATGGAATATTTCAACTGCATGCTTCTTGTTGGGACCAAACTTGTAACTGGAGTGAAGCTTCATATCTAGTAAGTGATCCTTTCTGTGGTAGCTGTGAAGACAGTGAAATGTGAAATCAAACCAAGTAGGTTTGTGATGTAGAAAAGGCTCAGAGGGTACAGATGCAGGCCTGCGCTTAGATGCGTTATTTAGAGGCTCTGGAAGATGATGCAGTCTCTGTTGCTTATTTTGCCTGGACCAAGGGATTGCCTGAAATTCTGCCTAGGTAAAGACTGTAGTTACCCTTCTGTTTTGTTATCTTATCTGTCCCTTTTGTTATCTTTTATCTGTCTCTATCTGAGTTCCCTCTGAGCCCAGGAGAAGTTATTCCCATTGTGACAGAGTGTATATTTGTACTCTAGCTAATATGTGCCAGCCAGATTGGCACAAAGGGCCTACTGAACAGAGATGGAGTGAATAAAATTTGGGTTCTCTGGTGGTTGTTTCTGGCTTACTGATGTGCCTACTTATCAAAGGAATAAGAGGCTTTTTCATGTAAGCAACATATGAACTTCAAATACTTGTACGTACTGTCAGTGATGGTCTCTGCCTTTGTCATATTATGCTTTGCAGCAAGTGAATGCCCTCTTTGCTAGTTCTGATTTTACAGGAGAGAGCTCATCTCCTTTCAATTGCCTCAGCTGTTCTAAGTAATCAAATAAAAATTTTCTCAAAGGGGAGAGGATTTGTTCAGTCATTTAGTGACTGCATTCTACATATAGCTTTATGCTAACATAATCTTTTTTGTTGTGTAGGACTGTAGCCTTGTCTGAAATGGATGGGTTTGTTTGTTTGTTTTAAAGTAATATGATCTCAATGTGATTTTTTAAAATTTTTTTTTTTTCCCCTCTAGATTTGACTTTTGCGACAGGTTCTCATGTGGGTGAGTTAATAGTTTGGGATGCACTTGATTGGACAAAGCAGGCATCTGAGTGCAACTTCTGGGACTCTTCTGTCCAACCAGATGCACGGACAGAAATAAAACTATCCCAAAGTCCAAATGAAACTTCAGTTCAACACTTAGCATCTGATGACGAGGTAAGGATTCTTAAGCTGTGCAAACTACTGAAAGAGGCAAGTGTTCTGTGTTTTCAGTTTCGTTGCTGTTTTAAGCAATTTGATAGACTTCTTTAAAATGGGCACAATTTTCATGTGCAGATTTTGGTCATTGTGCTTACTGCAGATTGTAGGGTGTTGGCTGTATGGGAGCTAACATTATGGACTGTTTCAAGAACTATTTTTTGACTGAAAAAAGAAAATCAGCTGTTTGCAGTACCACTAGAAAAAAAACCCACAACGTTCTGATGGTGTACATCTTTTGTGTTATGGTTCTGGAATGACATTTTTCAAAACAGTGCATGTCTTGTACATTTACTCTGGAGATGACCTATGAGAGCTCAGTCGTTATTGAGGAGATGGTAAAAATCCTCAGATTGCTGTTTACTTTTGAGAAATGTCACTGCCTATTAGTGACAAAGGAAAAAGTATTTCATTGTTGAAGTACAGTGGGATTCTATTCTGGAGCATGAAGGTGTATTGCAAGGGAATGATTAAGAAAAAGATTTCTGGAAATGACTTGAAGGTGTAAGCTATAACAGAATGAAAATTGGGAAAGCCTGAATGCAGCCTGAGGGCCAAGTCATCATTCGGGGTCTTGCATGATTATGGAAAGAGCATTCTCAAAAATACTGCAAATAGAAACATTGAGTGGGAATGGAAGGAGAGAGATGTACCTGTGTTTAAACATAGGGTTTCATGTCGTTCTGTTGTCAGTGCTGAGGAATAAAAAGCCAGTCTTCTTCAGGAGGAGTTCTGGGACTTGGCTTCAAAGCATTCTGACTCCTTGCTCAAAGAATGCACAAAATGGAGCTTATAGGAGGAAAGGAATTTTGGGAAGTTCAGAAGCAGTTAAAAGTGTTGAATAGGGTGGAATCTAAGTCTGCTGAGAACTTTCTTCCGTTCATGGAACTGAGCTAAACACAGATTGCTGCAGTATTTTGAACTGTATTTCTATTGTGAGGTTTGAATGGTAGCACTAGAATCACCTTTTCTTCCTACATCCTGAAAGAGAAGGTTGTAGAGGAGATCTGTCTTTGTCTTGTGAAGTTCCTACCAAAAAAAGTGGAGAGGAAATGTATTAGAAATGTATTCCTCTGATCAATTACTTTGTTACCTGCTATCTAAAAGCAGTACACAGTTCTTCATTATTTTTATTGTTTTTTTTAATTACATATTTTTTACAGTGACAAATTCTCTATTAGGAGCTTTGTTGGCTGACTAGGTAGTTGGTTAGCTGAAGAAGAGCTTGTCTAATTTGCATGCATAGCACCATTCAGAATCCAGTGGGATGGTAAAGGTTTGGCAATACTAAAAAAGTGTGCTAAGGAGTGCACCTCCTGTCCTGGTGTCTGCTTCTCCTGCCTGTTAACATCAGTGTACCGTTCATGCTTCCTCGTCTTATTTATTTTCTTATTTTCTTGGGGTTTTTAATGACCACAATTTTACCAGGGCTGGTGTAAAAGAAGGTTTTCTGTGAAGAGCGCGTTTAGTAGAGCATACATGAAACCTAAAAAAAAAGTCAAGAGTGTGTCTCAAAATGGAAAAAACTAATGGAAAGACTTAAATTTCAGTGGTGATAGAGCTCTCACTGTAGATGTACATAATAAAGCAAAAAAAACTCCCTGAACCCAAACTAAGATCCAGTTCCAAAATGGAACTGGACATGCAAGGTATTTCTGGCTTCTTAGAACCGTGGTGGTTGTCAGATGGGATCCCTGCGTTGTACTGAAGGAGAACATTGCATATAAAATGCTTACTGGTCTTCACAGTATTGTGTAATATATGGAAGTGGAGCCTGTATCCTTGGGTAAGACCGTTTTGTGCAGATTCATTAAATTAAAAACAAAACAAAAACGATAAATGCAGAATTCTCAGATTTCTCCTGAAATTCTCAGAATTCTGGATTCTCACTACTCCTTGAGAAAAATAGGGTTTGCTAAAACACAGAGCTATACTTTTAGTGTAAGTATATAAACGTTTAATTGTGGAAATGTTTTAATTTGTTGGTATTCCTGGTTTCTCTTTAGACTGTAGGACAGAGGATGAAAGTACTGAAATTAAATAACTACTTATAGTAGAGTATCTCTTCCAAAAGATCCATATTTTTTTCTGAAACTTGCTGTTTCCATGTGCTTAGGATAAAGCAGTTAACGTGAGTACAGAAACTAGCTGTGTAATGCTGACTAGATGATATCATAAGGCCTGCTGGAAATCCATAACACACAGGGTGATATTTCACTGTCTGTTTCTGTAAGTTGTTCCATTGAATTTTCTTTCCAGTATGTGTATGCTGCAGTTGGGAAAGGCATATACGTATATAATCTTCAAATGAAGCGTGTGATTGCCTGCCGGAGAACTGCTCACGACTCTTCTGTACTGCACATTGAGATGCTTCCAAACAGGTACAAGTCATGGTACATTTTGTCATGCGGTAAAGAAGCTCAAAACTTGGCAGAGTGGCTAGATACTACAAAGCTACATCTAATTTCTAGGGCAGGGACTTAATCGTTAGCTTGATCTGCTTTTACTGGGTAGAACTTGTTGATTTTATTTTCGAAATTCAATATGAAATAACTAATCCAGTGTGCTTGATAGACAGATTCAAAATAAAATACCTTGGCTATTTTCGAAGTCAGTATTCATAAACACTTCTGTCTACACGGGGAATACAGCTTAATGGCGTTTTACTTATATAAAGCAAAGACCTATGGCAGATCTTAGATATTTAATGAAAATTATTTACCAGAACTAACAAAAAAATAACAACTTCCAGCCTTCTTTCATTAAAGTGGAATTTCTGGCTAGAACTTATTTTGGACAGCCAAGTTAAAAAAAATTAACAAAAATTACATATGTGACAAGTTTTTAATGTTATCTAGGAGTTGCGTTTTTTAAATCCCTTTAAGTTTGATGGAGCAAAATTCTGTCAGAAGCTAAAAATTGGGGTCCTGATTTTGAAAATTCACATTTTTCTAAGCACATCCTTTATGTGTAGTGAAAAAGGCTATTTTTCCTTATGTTCTGTTTCAATAAATAATATGGTTTTGGTTAATGAAAGAAAGCTTGCTGAAGTCATTTTGTGTGTTTGCAGAGTGTAGATGTGTTTTAGTGTGTTTTTTTTTTGTTTGTTTGAAAACATATATATTCTATTTATGTTTCAAGTCCACTATAGTTTGTCCTGCTACAGATACAGCTTATTTGTATCCATGCTTGTACTGCCTATCAACTGTTTTGACAGGCAGCTGATATCCTGTTCAGAAGATGGCAGTGTACGCATTTGGGAGCTCCGAGAAAAGCAGCAGCTGCCAAATGAACCAGTTCCAACAGGTTTGCTTGGGGTGTGGGTGAAAACAGCATTTAGAAAATCAGAGAACTCTATTCAGGTGTACAAAAGCTTGAAGGCTTTTTAAGAAGAGACAATGTCATGTATTCAATCACTGGGACAGATGTGGGAGGGGAACCAGAGAAGACATTGGGCATCCAAGCCACCTAAAATCTGATTTGGGAATTTAGAAGGTCCTACTGGAGCAATTCTGTGCCATGAAGCTTATTTCAGTTTTCACTTGTATTAGCTGGTCTAACAAAAATTATTGTCTCTCCTGTCGAACTTTCATTCACATCTCCTTTTACTGGGTACTCTCCCTGCCAAAAGTAAGTTGCAAGACTTTGTAAAAAAGGTTAAAGACTAACTTGGAAATGAACAGCTGGCACAAAAAAAGATTTCTACATCTCTTCCTTGAACTTCGGACTCACTTTGAGATTGTCCCAACTTCAAGTGCATACAGCCCTCAGAGTCTTGTTGCTTGACTGATAGAACTGTTATAAAGATGTTTTTCTAATATTTTTTTCTACTTGCAAATCTTTTTGCCTTCTGGATTGGTTTTCAGGAATGTCCTGCTTCAGTATTGCTGATGACAGCTGGTCTGTGCAATTCAGCTGCTTATTGTGATGTGTTTTCATGTTTGAAATATTTAACTTTGATAATCGGACCTAGGTTTCAAAGAAACTATATGCCATAGTGGGATGGCTAGCCTGCTGTTGCTGTGCTATTTTCATTCTGAGGAATCCCTTAAGTAGTTGTTCATTTCCCCTGTCTTCTGCCTTGTACCAAGGCCTTGGCCTAGCACACTTCTTTGTGTCTGCTGATAGGCTTGAAGGATGGGTTAGGAACGAAGACGGAACTTCACTGTGTACAGAACACAAACTTTCTCATTCTGTAAATGTCATTACACAGTTCTTCAGGTATGTATTTTCTTGTATCTAAGTGGAATGCGTGGAGGATTATTGTTGAACATTTTGGGTGATGATTTTAAGACTAAATGAGAAGTCAGTAAGTGGTATGAAAGCAGGCAATTCAGCACCGAAAACTTGCTTGCTACTTGTGTGCAGTGCTCTAAGGTGCAGTGGAGGACACACAGGGACGAGATCAGCACTTCTTTTTTCTCTTGTGAGCACAAATGACAGCTGGGCAGTTTAGCAGAACAGAGCATCACTGTCCTGTATCTGCCTTTGCCATTCAGTTAGTTCATTTAAGCATCTTCTGGATTCTCTGCTGAATACATATATTTTCTTATCCAAGTGAGTAATGCAAAATTTGCCACATTATAAGAAGATTCAATATATGTGTTTGCCATAAAAATGAGTAATTCTGTTTCAGAAATGCTGTGCAGTACAATGCTTCAGTTACTTTGCCATGCAGTCTGTCCTACTTCTAGATTACAAGAAACTCTCAAAGCTTTCTTTTTAGCTAATGGAAATAAAAATTGCTTTTTGTTTGTTTGTTTTCCAAAAGAAAACTTTTTTTTTTTTTTTTTTCCCCCCTGCAGGGTTCTTCAACATGTGGGGATTTGGAAGGGCAAACAAGCAGGCAAACCAAGCTAAGAAGGTGCAGGAGAATACACCTATGCATTTTTTGGAGCTGATTGGTGATCTGATTGGTCATTCATCAGCTGTACAGGTAGGCCAGTTTTAGTAGAATGAAAAAAAAGAATTTCATTTACTTATGTAATTTTATGTTAACTTATGTAATACTTGTGTTCTTTAAAAAGCTGTAACTTTTGACTCTGTAGGTCGGGAGGCTGGGAATGTCTTCATCATACTATGGAGCTGTATGGGAGTCTTGGGCTTTAGGTCCTTCTAGATTCATCAGAGTTTTAGCAACTAATAAATAGACACATTGTGTGGAATATGTAGAACAGTATGAAAATGATAATATTAGTAATCTAAAGTTCATCAGAGCTTGAACAGTGACAGATGCATGAAGTCTGTGACTGTACGAAAATGCTATGGAAAATATGGTAGGATATTGGGTTCTTTTGGAGACTGCAAACAGTACAACTGGGAACTGGATGATTATTCAAAATTTCATCTTAAGTTTACAGTCTGTACAAAGACTCATAAAAATGAAATCAATTCAGTAATTGTAACCCCTGTGCTGTGAGCCTTAAGGTTGTCTTTTAAGTTTACATCAGGTATTGTGCTGTGTTGCCCAACAGAGTATATGTATTTTTAAATGGTATTTCCCCTTCCACACTTGTGTTTTCAGTGTTAACGTTTGGCAAAAATATTGGAGTGAAAGATAGCTTTCTTGCAGTGAACTGTTACATTCTTGCTAGGAGCAGGAGAAAGGTTTGGTAATGAGGAAGGGAGGAGGAGGCAAGTCTTGGAGTAATTTTGCTCAAAAGTATGCATGAAACTAACTGGATTTCAGAACCAGTAAAAGCTGGCAACTTCTCATTAATAGATAGAATGATCCCATCTGCTACAGAGATTTCTGCAAATCTTTCTGCCTCTCTCTCCCATCTTTCTCTCTAAAACTATTTCAAAAATTATTAGGAGAGACTATCATAGTAGTAAGAAAAGTAGGTACCTACAAAAGGAGATGTAGTGTCTAGTTTGTCTCTTGCCTTCTTTGCTCTGTCCTGATATGTTTTGTCTTTACAGCAATGCTTTAGAATTAAATAGCAGCTAAGATAATGGTGACAATCATTTCCTGCATTGCTCTACATAAAGTAGAGCATATGGAAAGTATTTTAGACCCTAGACAGACGGGAGCAGTTGAGGCTGGAGATGTTGAGTGTGGATGAAATGTGATGGTCAAAGATGTGTGCTTGGCATGTGTATTTTACTGGAATCACAGAGCTAATAACTGGCTGTTCCTGGGGAAAATAGGCTGTACACAATCTTGGTTCTTTCTCCAGACAAATCTCTTCAGTATCTTGAGAGGTCAGAGCACTGCAAGCATGCCATGATGTCTCTGTGTGGCCTTGTTCCACTGAATGCTATGTTGAAATGTTAGCTGATGAAAGGCAGCCTTATGGTCATTGAAGTCAGGGATCACTATTTACTGGCTCCGCTGCTCTTGTGGAATTTCTCCACTACTTCTATATTTCTCGTATATTACAGTTCTCACTGGCCTGTCGCCCTCTGTGTGTGACCAGCTGCATGCCAGTGCCTCTGAAGAGGTATTTATTCTTGATTCCTCCAGGCCTGGTGGGAGTAGCTTGTGTTGTAGTGTGGTACTGTGTAGTCAAATGAACAGTACAGTGGCTTCTATTTCTGAGCAGAAACTGTATGACAGAGATCATGCAACTCATGCCCCTTCTACTGCTGACTTAGAAAAGGTTTTATTCAAGTTGCTGCACCTTAGCTTCTCTATCTGTAAAGCTTTACTTCCTTCTTCACATGGAAATCTTTCAGGGCAAAGTGTTATTTAAGGGTTGTATTCATACAGATATTTTATGACATCTCAAACATACAGAAAATATGTTGTAACTTTGAATACCTAATGTTTGAACAGAACCATTTCAGGCACATGTACTTTTTCAGTCCAGGGTTACACTGAACATTTAAACCAGCTGATAATATCATGTGAGTGTCATAATAATCGTAATGGTTTCATTGCAGATGTTCCTGTACTTCAGTGAACTGGGGCTGGTTACGTGCTCTGCTGACCATCTCATTATTTTGTGGAAGGATGGTGAACGCGAATCTAGACTCCGCAGTTTAACGTTATTTCAGAAACTGGCACAAAGTGGTGATCTGCAACCAAAATTTTAAATTGCTTGAATACAGGCTAAATATGCATAACTGGATATACATTAAATGAATGTGAATGTGAAGGAAAGTCTGCAGTCTTACTGTGGGTTAACCTACACTGGAGTTGATATAACACCACTATGATGTCTACCATGAAGTGTGATTGATTCAAGTTAGTCATTGCATAGTGTACTCATTGAATTCATTTGTCTGTCATGAAGGTGCAGTCCTTACTGGGGATTTTCAGGATGTAAAATATTTTCATAACCAGTAGTAATTGATCTGTTCTGTCAGCTGAACACTTGAATAAAATTTGACTGCAAAGAAACTTACTTTATGTAAGTCCAGATAGTATTTTAGAGTTTAAAAACATAAAGCCTCCAAGTACACAATGCCTTTTTCAAGTCTGAGAAAGAGGCAGTAGTCTGCAAAGCTGAACTTTCCAATGCCATTGCTTCCTTTTGAGTCAGTGAGTTAACTGTTTTCAGTACTGTAGACTCCAGTGGCTTAAGTCCAGGTTTGAAGTCCAGCAGCTGCAGTGTATGTAATTAGAACAGAGCCAAGTGGATCCTGACCAGAGCAAAAGCAAGAGGAGGCACTCCAACTTCCTAGGAGGAGCTGAAGAAACTTAGATTTGCTTTCCCCAGCTCTCATGGATACACGCATTTCCCGTAACACCCAAAAGACAAACATTGCCTTTTTAAGTCTCAACATAAGGGAGAGCAGAGAACAATAACGTTTTAGGCTGTATTTTTCCCTGCTTTCGTGAATCTGTTGAATTTAGAACCCCAAATGGCATTAAAAAACAAAAAGAAAATGGAGAAATTGTTGAGTAATGTTTCCCTTTATATTCAGGAAGGTGAAGTCAGCTTTAAATCTTGAGCTGCATGTTTTTTTCTTGAGATGGCTATCCTATGGGAGGGAAAGAGATTGGATTACAGGTGGTTATAGCATGTTTTTGGGTATGTGTTACTACACATGTGAGGATGAAAGCATGTTAGCCTCATCTGCTCATTAGTCTCTAATGCACTGTTTCAGATAGCGTTCCTCAGCAAGTGTTGCAATCCATACAACTGATGTACAAAGTGGGAGAGGAAGTTCCTCTTTGGCTCTTTTTCCCCATTGTGCTCAGGCAGCCCAAGGGCCAACTGCACCCTGCAGTGCACCAGGCCCTGTGAGCGAGGCGAGGGGTTGTGCCACTCTGCTCTGTGCTCTGTGGCCTCACCTCCTGCACTGGATGCCATTGTAATCACACAAGATAAGGAGAGTGTCCAAAGGAGGGCTGCAAAGCTGGTGAAAAGTTTGGAGGGCAATGGGCGTTTCATTGTTTTTATGATTCCTTTTAAATTTCTATTTCCAGATCTCAGTAAAGCAGAATTCTGTATGTTCTTGTGAAAGTAAATGTCTTTGTCAGAAATAGCCTTAATATCGATACAGAGAAAAGAGGCAATTTAAGCATGTATGTACTGATAACAGTATGAAGCAACAGACTTAGTCACTGGGACAGGTAGGAGTCTGAAAAAAGTGGTACATAAAGATCAATTCATGCTTATTTCTTCTACTCTTACAGAGGAGTAATACTCCACATGAATTACTTTTTTACTTTGGGTAAAAAAATACACAGGATGTGGCAACAAATATTTCACATTAATGCTTTAACTCGGGTACTGAGACTGAACTTTATTTCTTACGTCCCTTCTACCATTGACATTCCTCTTTGTGTGACAGAGATATGACAATACTGAATTAAAATGTTTTACATGGTTATGGTCTTACAGTTACGCAGTATGATCTTACAGCATTTAATAAATTAAGAGGACAAAGTTTTGGAAGTTTAAATTCTTTTCTCTAATGCATGCTGCAGTGAGCATTCAGTCATTGGAATAGTTAAGATACAACCACTGAGAGCACTAGTTCTAGATAAAGGAATGGTAAAAGCAGTTTACTGTATAAAAAACAGAGGTTCAACTCATCTGAATAAAAATCCATTGAAAAAATGTTGCATATATATTCATTATTTCTTACTATATATCTTTCACCAGAAACACCATTCTTCAGATATACACAGTGCAGCATTTTAACACATAGCAACCAAAAGTATGATTCTATTACAATTCTAACAAAAATATACCTTATATACATTTTTTTCTGCACATACATTTTATCAATGTTTCATTTTGTTTTCCAAACCTGGTACAAAACATACAAAAAAGGTTGGCACATTACATAAGCTACCTGCAGTAAACAATCACGGTCACTTTTCTTCCACAGCTATCTAAGCTCCTTGTATTTCTTTCTTAGTTCAGTTGTAGATACAGTGTAAGGGTGTGGAAAAGAGTCTGCCTTGAGACCCTTCATTTCAACTCAAGTCACTGATTTGATGCTTTTGCCCGCAGTGCAAAGTGTTTAAAAATCAGCAGTTCTGCCATTTTTAATTGAATAATCTGAGAACAGTCTAAAATCTGAACTCATGTTCATGGTCTGCATGTGTTTAAAATGAGATGTACAAAAATACACGTTTGTGCTTAGGAAGCTTTAGCATAAATTTCATATTTAAAACCAATGAAAAACTATGTCTGCTTTCTGACTTATTTACAACTTTTGGAATGTTGTGGGGTTTTTTTGTTTTTTGTTTTTTTTTTTACATGACCAAACAAAGCAGCATTTTGTTAGGAAGGAAGAAGCAGTACAAACTGTAATGCTGTTATAAATTGTAACCTGGAAACTTTTAGAGGTGAAGGTTCATCTGATAAGTATGTAGCATAATATATGGCTTGTCATAAAGCTTAGATCAGTTTAATAAAATTGATGACCATGTACAACCATCACATTATAAAAAGAGATGTCAATCAACTGCCACAATGGTTTATATGTAAAACTTGACAAAGTATCACATGTTAACATCTAAGATGGCAAAGAAAAATGCGGATGGCACCAATTACACAGAACTTGCTTATTTTCCTCCGCTGTATAACCAATTTACAGGAATTTCACTTCTTATATAGAAAAGGAAGGGCAGGTTTATATTGTCTGTAATGAAAGTTTTGCTTTTAACGGTGCTGGGTTTGTTTTTAGTGTGCCCAGTTTCTTGAGGTTTACTTGTTCTACTGTGCATGCTCTCTCTACAGCTGTGGTTGAAAGAGCTAAAGAACATTGGCAGAATTGGAGCAGATTTATGCTAGGTAACTGAGAAGCGTTTATGGTTGTTTTTCAACTTACTATTTTCCTGGTGACTAGATTACCTGTTTCTGAGGAACAGCTGTGTGAAGTGTTAGCGGATACAGTTGCATTTGATTCAAGATTCGACAGATTTATATTTGTTACTAGAAATTAGTTTTGGAAGTACCTTATCTGCCATAAAATGATATTTCCAAAGTGCACTTGTTTATGGCCTTTTTGAAAATATTTTTGTGTGGAATTCAGAGAAGCTTAAAAATGGTAGATAAAATACTTTGTTCTTCACAAACAGTCTAGTTTCACTTGAAAGGAAACACTATCCCCGTTGTATCCAAGTTAGTAAGCAATTCACAGTGGAACTGGTAGATTGGGAGGTCTGTTTTTCTTGTTTTAGTGTCAGTTGTTGTTTTCTGATGGAAGCCTGAGACTCTTGCATTTTAACTCATCCAGCATTTTCCAGTGTTTGTAGTTATTGGCCAAGTGTTGCATCAAAACAGGCAGGTGTGCAAATGCTGAAACAGAGGAACAATTTTGCTACGTGTACAAAAAGTACAGCAGAACAGCCTAGCCTTGTCTAAAACCAGCATTCTCCTATCTCTTGTAATGCTAACAGGGAAAGATTTTTTTCAGTCTTTCTCCTTCAAGTGAATCCCTTTCTTAGTTTATAAGGAGTTTAGCCATTTATTCCTATCATGCAAATACTTTGATGTTGGTTTCTGCTTTTCAGGAAAAAAAGACCTAGATAGAAAAACTTATATTTAAGCTACTATTCCTTCTCTCTTTACATAATTGGTAAGTACTCAGCTTTTGTGAAATGGGAAGTTCACACTGCATGGTGACAGAAACCAAATTCAACATCAAGCTGTACTGCAGACTGAAGGTTGTATACTAAATACTGTGCTGCCCCTGTGGAAAAACAGACTAATGGCTAGTTTGAGATTATTCTTTTTAATCTGTACAAATTGCTGCCTCAGAGCCAGGAAAAAGATGGAGAACTACTTACCATCCCATGCATCGAACATGTCTGTTATAAAATAATCAATGAAGGAAATCTGAGACTTGGGAATGCTGCAGGTATTTCTATCAAATACTGGCATCACAACAGGGAGACCCTGTCTCTTCTCTTCATCTGTCTAAGAAAATGAAACACCAGTTAGCCTCTGCAGCTTTCCTGCCTTCCATGTTGGAAGAGCAAAGGCCAGTCCCAGGTCCCTGGGACTAAGTGAATTGCAGTGGGAGGCTTCAGACAAAAGTTTGAACCCCAAAGGTGAACTTCCTGTGCTTTACTTCCTCTGAAACAGGGACTAAAATTAACATCTCTTCCACCCGCAAGTACTGCTGCTGGGGTGCTGTGACTGTTCTTAGCTCAAGTAAGACAGAACACTGTAATTTCGTGATTGGGGCACACCAGTTAAAAATGGAAAATGGAGTTTCAGAGTCCCTTAGCAAAGAACAGATTTGAACTCTTCCACAGCTATGTCTGCTGTTCCAAAACATTTATCTTTTAAGTAAGAGGGATGTTGCTGCTGAACTTTGCTTCTCTCGTGTTAAACAGAAGTCAGAATATGCCTTTTAACTGCCCATAAATGTAAGAGGGCTGACTGTGTTGTTCTTAGTGTGGTGGTGGAGCCAACCAGCCCAATCACAATTGTAACACACAAGTGAAGTACTTTTGTCAAAACTGAATACTGGACTTGGCAGCAAAGCAGCCCCAAAATTACCAGATGAGGTGAATGAAAAGGAGAGCAGTTCTCAACACCTTATACTGCTGTAGGCTTGCTACTGCCCAAGATTGGCAATTTAAAACTAGCTTGCTTGCTAGTATGCTACCGTGGAGGCTGGACAGGTGCACCTCAAAGCAATCCTTTATCTTGCTCTGAAAACAATCAAATGTATTCAGGAGGATTAAAATAAAATTAACAGGTCCTATTCACTAATATTCTTTCCTCCCAGTAACAACTATTGTCTTTATGCTCTGAATTTGCATGGCAGGCATGCTAGGACTTCCATCTATCCTTCTGTCTCTCTATTCCAAGCTGTAGGTTTCCATGCCATTAGCAGCAAATAAAAGCTAAGAAAACACTTACTCAAAATACAAAACCTAAAGAGTGTTTCACTGCAAAGACACTTCTGTTTGTGTTAAAAAAATGAAGTATTAAGAAAGGAAACTGGGCTTCCAGTTTTGTTCTTAGGGATCCCATGCAATTTAAGCATTTTTATGCCCATGTGCCTGTATACTGGCCTGCCCCATCCTCTGCCTATGGTAATGATCCTTCAGGTACCATCTCAGAAGAGAAAGTGTCAGCATCAGATTCAGCTGAAGGGTTCGTCAGGCATGGAATTGCTCGTCATGCTCTGTTCAGGGCAGGTATTGACTGGGACCAGAAGCTAGAACAGCGACGATGATTGAATGTTAGACAAATAAATTTACTGAAGTTAATCAAGTAACTTGGTTTCTGTTAGATAGAGAAAGTATGATGTATAAAGCCTTTCTACCATTCTGTACCACAAGCTTCAGAAGAAACAAATGAACTAACTTTGGAGTGAATTCTTCTCATGAATGGGGAGAAAACAACTGTAGGGTCCATGGTGATGCCAGACAGATTCCACTGGAACAACAGTGCTAATAGCCGCCTTCTTACACAGGATAGTAATCCAGTGATAAAAATGTACATACCTGTGCAAAATATTCCTCTGAAATCCTCCCTGCCCATTCAATACATAGTTCTAGGGGACGACATGGATTTGCTACATCTGCACATTTAATCATCATACGCTTGATCAGTGTTTGGTTATCTGGAAAGTTCTTCATGTTGGCTGTACATTCACAGTCACTGCCTTCACTCTGTAACAGAGAGTTGATTATAAATACTGATGGCCAGCATCCCTGCTAGGAGTAAATGTATCATTATTAGCAGTGCTTATGTGGCAGGTAGGTACCCAGCCTGGTGCTTTCTCCCTCCATGCAGAGTACCAGGAAGTCAGAGGAGAAAGCAATGTCTGAGAACAGCAGCCTTGCAGAGTAGCTGACGGTAGCAGCACCACTGGTAGTAGTTTGGGAGGTTCGCAGAAATAATGTATTTTGTGAAATAAATAGAGGCTCTGTTAGTTAGGGTAGGTCGCCCTTGCCTTTTGGGAACTGGATCGGAGCAGGGAGTCATCCATCTACAGCAAGCTGACAAAACATTGTCACTGCTGTGTTTAGAGTTTGGGGGCTCTGATGAGGAGACTGCTTCATACAGGTGGATGTGTTCTGATTTAATTCACAAATTAAACTGAGGCAGGCACAGAGGAGTGATTTGATTTGCACAGTTTCTTTTAGAGGCAGAAAAGCAAGTGTATGCCACTCAGTTCCACTGTGTTTTTGATGACACTTGCCCCTTTTTGTGCTGGACTTTGTACCTTAGGCTTTGTCTTTGGTACCTGCTAAATTTGAACCTCACCTAATCTAGGAGATTAACAGTAGGAGAATGGAGTAGTGGCAGACTGAGGGCAGACAGTCTCTGCTTTTACAAGGCAGCCACATACTGAAGCGTCCACTGAAGTCTGTGGAGAATGAATGAAGGGAACTGAGCATTTGTGAAATGTCTGCTGTGACATCATCTTCTGGGTCCTGAATAGATTAGAAGGGCACAGGTATCTTATGTTCCTTACTGAGTAATAAAAAGCCTCTACGTCAGCTCGACATGGCATTAATGCTATACTCAAAATAATACATTTGTGTAATTATGGTCTCCCTTCACTGCTAAATTCAACTCTGAGTCAAAAATTGAACATAAATACTTTTTACCACCACTGCTAAGTTAATGTCTTCGTGGTTTATGGGCAGATACTTTGCAGTTGCCAATTCAGCATTAATCTTTTAACTTTATGTTTAGCAGTTAATTTTTTCAGCATGGGCAGCCCAGCAAAGAGCTGCTAGATTAGACCTGCTTGTACACTGCTGTTCAAGATTAAAAAGATTAAAAGAGCCACCATTAAAAATAAGGAACAGAACAACCTACACTAGGGAAAAAAACCAAATCTCTAAGATGTCTGGCTTTTGCTACACTTGTGTTGCTTCTAACTCAAGTATGTTTTTAAAAAGCCAGATAAGATAAAGGAGGCTGAATTAAAAAAAAGCAAAACAAAACAAAACAACATGTTTTCTAAAGGTAAGCTGTGGTGATTGGAATAGGAAATACAGCAAACAAGCTGTTTAGGAACTGTTAGAACAGATGCATTAATGTAACAGAAGTAAGATTCTCAGGACTGCATTTGGAGCTTGGAAACACCGTGGTTTCAATGGGACTTGTGAACCAATCCTACAGACAGGGATGCCAGAACGTAGACATTTCTTAAGGAAGGAGGTGGAGAAATACATCTGATCTGCCAAAGGGAGACATGCAGTGCTATCTGAGAGTGCCAATTCCCCTTTGCCAACTCAGAGAGCTTTTCAGAAATTGGAGTTTTTCAGAAGTTGGAGCAATTTGCTGTCTGGCACATGTTTTAAGCACAGGCAGAGAAATCTGAAAGTGGCTGATTCTGCTAAGTGAGGCATTATTGTCCTGCGTGCTTTTATGTAAGGTGGAATCGCTGCTGTCTTGGCTGGCCTATCCCTCTGCTTAGGTGGTGTGATGGCAGCACGATGCAGAACAGTGATGGAGACCTCTGTGGTGCTTAACCATTGTCCTGCGCCTGTGAGTTCTGGCAGCACAGATGCATCAGGCAAAGTCAGACACAGTGCCACATCCAGTGAGCCCTCCAGAGCTTGGAAGCGCTAGGGACTAACAGTACAAAGAGTACACAAAGCCAGTGAAATTCAGATGCATTTGTGATTTCCAGCTCAGTCTGCTGGGAGAATGGAACTCAGTGGTCCTTACAGGCAGGCCAGTTAAAGTCATTCTGAAGTCATAAACCTCACCAGCCCTGATTGGTTTCTGCATCCATGACAGTTTATGGAGGAAAAAGTTGAGTTATGGGGAAGTAATGGAAGCTATTTTAATTTTTAAATATAACTGAACTTTACCTTATTACTTATTCCCATTTCTAATTAAATGCTTCTTTCACCCGAGTGGTGATAAGATGATCTTTGTTTAAGTGAGTTACACTGCCAGGCGAACCATGTCAGACAATGTTCAACCTCAAGAGGCAACAAATGAAGGCAAAGAGGATCCTGAGCTAGTAAACACATAGATAACGCATGAAATAGGCCTGGGCTGGCTGTGGAGCATTAATGTGCATGAATTGACAAGAAAAATGGCCCAGATTGCTTTTGATGAAATCAGAAATGGGGCTGGGGTGGAGAGATGTCAGCAAGCAACAGTTGTTCTTCAGGGCTTGAAGACTCCTGATTGCATAGGAACAAAACTGCAGTTTCCTCAGTTAGAGCCCTAGGCTTAGAGAGGTCCCTCTGCTCAGAGGCAGGATTGTAGGCACAGGTGTTGTTTTTTTTTTTTTGCATTACAAAAGCATCTACTTCCATGTCCCGGGATCACAAAATAGCTTTGAGAGCAAGGCTTATAAAATAGAAGTAAGCTAAATGCAGTGTCCAGACATGCATAGAAAATTTAAGGACGTATTTTTTCATACACTGAAGTGTGAGATCACAATTCCAGTTGTGTCCTTCAGGCAAGTTCACTCAGTGTGAATGAAATGATACCTTATGTTGTGTTGGAGAAATTTCACTGAAAAGCCGAAAGGTGCAAAGTCATGCAGACACTTACATGTGAGGTGGTCTCCTCAGATGCCATTGGCTTGTTGATGCTGTTCACAAATTTGTTCACGTGTTCAAAGTGCTTTGTCATCTCTGTTGCCAGAACCATATCAATAATGGCCTGGCGCAATGTCCGATAGTGATTTCTAGGAAACAAAAGTAGTTCTTGCTCACAGTCCTGCCAGACAGAACCTTGTCCTTCCCTTGTCCCTTCCCAGACTGTTGAAAACACGGCTCACCCACATGAGCTGATGCTTTCATGGCTATGGAAGGTGCAGGGTTTGAAGGGCCTGCCAGCTGCACCATGCCACTGCAGTCCATCAAGGATTACCAAATACCCATGTGCTTCCAAATAATACAAAACATATGGTGCGACAAAATGCAGAGCACAGGGGGTGGAGGAATCAAAACCTATTTTATGTTTACTTGGGATTCTGAAAAGGTTAGTTATCAATGTCTCCATTCAAATTACATTTCCTGGTTCAAAAGTTAGGCTCTTATCTGCCCCAGACTGAAAACCCCAAACAACAAACCCATGCAGACATACTGCCCTACTCCAGCAGACCCACCTATCAATATTCTTGAAAATGTTGCATTTGCTGTCCTTAGCTGTCAGCTGAAATGCCAGTGCTGTGTGATGGCTCTCTAGCACAGCAGTATCATTGTAAAGGACAGCTAATTCACTGCCTGCGTTGCACAGGAAAGAGTTGGTCCGTCCAGGGTGATCTACATCATGAATGGTGGCTGCTATCAATGCAGCCACTTCATCTAAGTGGCCAAGGCTTCCCTACAGATGAGAGAGAGATCATGACATGGCACAAAAATTACGACAAAATAATTTATGATCATTTCTGTGTACTCACAAATATACAACCTTCAGCTCGAGCGCAGGGACGCACCTCCTTGCAGTCATTTCTCACTCACTGTGCACACTGGTTATCTTCTCCAAAGTCCTCTATCCTCGCCCAAACCCTACTTTATTAATTTACATTTTACTGTATTGTCACCTAACAACACCCTCTTGTGCACACTTCCACTTTGCACATCTCTCTGAATGGCTCTATACTAACAGTACTCCTACAGACCTTGTATGTTCTGCAAAGCTTTACAAAGAACCAACAGTCAGTTAATAATAGAGAGAAAAGATTTTTTTTTCCTTTACTGTCACTAGTTGTAAGTATAAATTCCTTCCTCCTATCAACAGACTTCAGAGAAACTGTGTGGGCCTGCAGGCATCACAGGAAAAGATTTCGAGGGCAGAGTAACTTTATGGATCCCGGACCATTATTTGAGTAAACAAATGACTTTGAATGATGCATATAAAATGGCAGTTCAGTGTGGCACCTGAGCAAGCATACCCAACTGCTAGCTCCTGGCAACAGTTTTACCTTAACTCTCTCCTTTCCCAGAAAGAAGGCAGTAGCATGCAGGACGTCCGCAGCGTGCGTGGAGTTGTGGTATGCATTGGAGGAGTGGTAGTTGGCTTCCATCACCTGCAGCCATGCTCGCAGTGTGGCTTCTGAGCAGTTCAAAAACTCAGGGACCCCAAACCGGCCAAAAACTTTTAAGCCTAAATATACTAGTGGCCTAGAAAACAACAACAGAAAATAGCACTGCTGTAATGTAAGTACTTCTAAAGAATGATGTTTCTGTCAAAGAAACCAAGGCCTTAACAATAAAAGGTGGGGGGAATATTAAGCACCTTTATTGCACACCTGAACCTCTATAAAGCCTAATCAATTAGGTTTCAAATGGTTACATCTTCTTTCAGATTTGATGTGTTTTGCAAAGTGGCACAGTTCCACTACAGATTCACCAATTCTTAAGATTTTAACTTGGGCTTCAAGAAGACTCAGATAAAAATGCTTAAAAGCTCTGTTCCTTTGTGTTTTGAGTATCTGTCAATCAATCAAAAATACATTTTCTTTTGAAGAGAAAAAAGCACAATTTCAACACAGCCACATCCCAAAGTCTAAAAAACAATAAGATAAAGTGCCAAAAACTTAGAGTTTCACATAATCTTACTACTCCATGGGTACAGATTCCTACTTCCTGAATGTATCAGGTCGGCAATATGCAAACTGTATTGATTACGTCTTACAATCATTACAATCAATTAATCAATCTCAGGCTCTTGATCCTATCACTGGCTTATCCTCTAGCCCAGTTTCTGTCCTTATAATCAAAAGCCACAGTTGTCTCACAGCTCACAAAATCATAGGGTGATTTAGTCAATGGAGGGGAGCAGCTTGCTTGCAGCCCGACCATCTGCGCAGTAGCAGGAATGAGGGCATCGGTGGGACATCTAGAACACAAGAACACTGGGCTGTGATGGTGTGACCTGAGAAAGCTGGGGGGAGACAAACAAGTAGGAGTTGAACAGGAGTTGAACCTGGGAGGGTCGGAGATGAAGTCAGGGAAGACAACAGCCTGCAAAAAGCTTCCTGTGGCCTGTGCATATATCCTAAAGCTGATGCATGCTTGGCTTGCAGATGTTGTAGGTGGTATGGACATGTACATGCATGCACACAGAAAATAGGAAGACAGCTCTCACAGACTTGCAATATCTTTCTTCAGTTTTCCTGAGTAGAGCAATTCATGCTACAGCACCTCAGTGACAGTTTCATGGACACCCAGAGAAAGGATTCAAGTACCTTTTATTTGTAACAGCTTCCAATTCAAAGATATTGAAGTCCCAGCTTTCCTCATTATCCAGGAGCTGTGCAATACAAGGTGGAACATCATTGATAGTATTTGGCACTGAAAGGTGACTATGGCTCAGGTTCATATCTGTTGAAATAGAATTTGGGAATTACAGCATTTATGGATTTTTTCTTCTTACATGCAGTATTCTATTTAGAAAACAATTCTTTTAAGAAAAATGACTCCTTCCCTCACAGTACAAAGTTTGTAAAAGCCCACTATATGTGGCTTTTGTCACTTCTGATTGTCTGGAAATAAATGAAATAGATCAACAAATGAAAATTTAGTTAAGTTTCTGGTCTGATTTTCCACATTTTAAATGCATTGTTTTAGCTATTTGAACCTGCTTCAGACCCAGAATGGAGGCAGTCCAACACTCGCTCTACAGTCACTTAGATGACCATTTCTGAAGACATACATCCCACTGCTAGCATGAATTTCTCTGTCATTAGCATTTAGAAATGAAATCACACATGCAAAGAGAAATTTAAAATGGTGGCTTACTCTTGGAAAACACATACTCATTTCCAGACAGTCTTCTCAAGCCATCCTAAAATAAACAATGTTATTAGAGGCAAGGTGGCAAAAATAATTTCCATGTCTCATTACCTGCTAAAACACTATACACACGCTCCCTCTTAGCTGCTGCACCTGGGCGCTGAACGTACTGCTCCTACTTGTAGCACTATAATAGAATTATAAGCGTAATTCTTGCTTTAAACTCTTTCAAAACAGACATGAAAGGATCCAAGGAACACTAGCACGAGACCTCCAGAAATGGTATTACCAACCATACAGTGTACTGCCCTTCTTGACCCCTCCATTCGCACTCTCAGCATTTCATCATTCACGTTAACCACCATCATTTATTTTCTGTTTCCTTCTCCTTACTTTGACAAGGATTAGCTCAGTGTTCATTACAGAATGGGGCAATCCGTGTTGAAATCCAGGCAGTCTGTCTTTGGCAGGCAGTTTTGCTACTGTTAGAGGACCAAAGTTATACCTTGATGAAAGTAAAAGCCACTATTCTCATCTAGTTGTCAGGTTGAGTAGCTGTAGAACAACCCCTCTAATTCCGTCTACGTTTCTAGAGTTTCTAAAAAGTATCTACTTGAGACAAAACAGATTAGATGATATAGTTTCTAGCGGAGACAGTGTTCACTCCTGTATGAGAATGAATGCACCCAACTGACTGAGACATAGCTGTGTCTTACCACATCCTGGTAAGTAAGCCAAAACGTTTAAGTGAATCAGCGATACATTACAATTCTGCTTCAGCTGCTTGTGGTAGCAGATCACTGAACTGTGATGCATGACACTGGTAACAGTGATTTCATCTTTACTAATTTTACTTACAGTCATCAGACCTCCAACAAGATCACTTGTGTGAGGATCCTCATCTTTGGTACCTAGCTGAGGGGAGTAAAGTTCTGCTGTCCGCAAGATTTCTAGAACTCTGTCCAAGGCTTCTGCTACAGTGATGGGGCTGTTTTCCTGGGCAGCATTAATTA
This sequence comes from Tympanuchus pallidicinctus, assembly GCF_026119805.1. Classification (NCBI taxonomy): domain Eukaryota; kingdom Metazoa; phylum Chordata; class Aves; order Galliformes; family Phasianidae; genus Tympanuchus; species Tympanuchus pallidicinctus. The sequence goes on along the minus strand of NW_026294813.1, from coordinate 578,162 downwards.
TGTTAATAACCTGAAAGCAGATTAGGGAGGTAGGCAAGGAAGAGTGAATACCAAATATTTTTCTTGCTATGTAAAATTACTAACTGAATTACACTACTTCCCATCTAGCAAATACTGTGTAGTTTCCCTCAGTCCTTTAAAACTCTGAAAATGTAACTGTGTGCTTTGAGTCCCTGGTACCCATCTGTTGTTTGTTACTAGCAGACTCCTGGGAAGTGAAAGCAGAAGGGTATGAAGAATAGTTGGAGGCAAGCAGACCAACATATAACCACATCACAGTTCTGCAGCACAGCCAGGCTGCTCAGAAGAAATCATTTAGTCCCAAGCAAAAGAAAAAACAAAAACACCTATGAATCAGATATCCTCACAATGGATGTAAAGCCTTCATTTTCTCAGTGTAGGTGAAAAAGGGCAGAGAGCAGCAACAGTTGAGCTGCGAACAAGGGAGAAGAAGATGGCTCTTTGTTGCCATTCACAGTATGTGTAAGCTGTGATACAGGAAAGTAGCAACGGTGCAGCAACCCTAAAGACTGCTCCTGGCAATGCCCGGACTCAGATAAAATCTCAGTCAGAACTGCTGCAGGGGCACAACAGGCTGTGCTTGTGGAGAAGGAGAGGAGTTAGCTGCTGGAATGGACAGGCAGGTGCTGGGAAGCAAAGAGCTGGAAGAGTAAAAACTGGATTTTACCAGTTTACCATGCCAGGAGATAGCAGGCGCACTGTTTGATGATATAAATTATCATGCAGCTGGTTTGAGATAGCAGACAGTGTAACATGGATGGTGAAGAAATGAGTGCAAGAAAGTAGGAGACAGAATGCAGTGCAGAGGATGCCTCTTCTGTATGCTGTATTACCAATGGCAAAAGCAAAGATGAGTCTGTGAAGTACGTTTTCTCCTATACAAGCACAGACAACAAAGCAGGTTTCTTTTCCTGCCACAGGCAGAGCACCTAGCATGGACAAACACCCTATTTACCTTTTCTATTTTTTTCTTCATAAGTAAGTCTTGGAATGAGAGGTGCAGAAGGGTTTAAGAAAAGAAAGTCTAACTTCAAATATTTTGTTAAATACAAGATGCAGTAAAGATCTGGCTGTACTGCCAAAAACTATGTATTTCCCTATAAGGGCAACTTCAAACTCTGAGCCCGCAGAAAAGGCAATGCTCAGGACTCACCTTTGTGATAGGAGCTTCTATTGTCATTGAGTGGATCCTTGCCATAGAAGAGTACCGCCGGGTCTGTAAACTTGGAGCTGGCATTAGAGAGAGCACTTTTTAGGCATAGCAGAGTATAAATTAATTATCTGACACCATTTATCCAGTGCCAAAGGCAGCCATTACGGAACAGCATGCCAGAATCCACTAGTTTCTCCTGAATCTCTTCTTCTGCACTTTTTTGCTTTGCTGTTCCTTTTTCTGCATTGCAGGCTGCCTCCCATGCAGCTGCCTCTCACTGCTGCTGTCAGTTTTTCTCCATCCATCCATCCATCCATCCATCCGTCCGTCCGTCCGTCCGTCCATCCATCCATCCATCCATTCATCCCACACTTCAGCTATACCGAAAGAAAGCTGTACTTACACACTTACACTACGCTGTACTTCATGCCCAGCAACTCCCACTCTGCCCTTGTTTGCCTATGGACTTGAGTCAGCCACAGCTTTTTCTGTGAGAGAATGCAGCCCCCTCATTTCAGTGTTGCAGCTGCTCCAATGAAACCCATTATTGCACTCTATAAGGTGTGCTTCTCTCACTACACACTGAAGAAGGAGAAAATCTCTGCCACCACCATTCCAGGCCTGCCAGGCAGCCATAGGTGGGATCAAGAGCAGCTCTGCTCTCAAGTAACCAGCAGAAATCAGTCCCTCCATGTCCTCCACCAATGAAGCCACCAATCCTCTCATTGAAGGCACCATGCACTGACATGCAACACAGTTACACTGATGCTCATGCTGGGGCTTTGCTTTGCAGTTCAGAATAAAGAATTTTTAAAGAAGTTGTAAGACACTGAAGAAATCTCTGATCAATCAATCACCCATGAACCTGCCTGGTTCCTCTTTCACTCTGTGTTTTTCTGCCTCTGTTCTTTATTTCTAACCTTATTCCTAACTGTTTTCTATTTTCTTACCATCACTACTTTGTGAAGTTATCGACTTAACATCAACTGAGTCTTTCCTTCTGTTCTTGCATTTGAAGGAATGGGATTCTGTAAATGCAAAATAAAACCATTTAAAATGTGTCAGTAGTAAATGCTTTTCCAAACTCTGAACACCATTTAAATAATCTTTACTGTACCATGTAAGTGGGGGAAATACTGTAATCTACAGCTCAGAACTGGGGAATGAGGGACCGAGATACAAACTTGGAGCACACCAAGCAACTTGCCTAAGGACGCCTGGAAAGATGCTGTGGAAGAAGGAGAAGACCATCAATGGAGCAGAGAGCTCACTTTGCCTAACTTCAGCTGCCTAAAAGCAGTCCTCCAGCCTGTCTTTGCCTGAGGTAGCTATCAAAGACCCTTCTGTAGTTACAGAGATAGGCAGTGGCATGCCCATGAACACTTCATTCTACTTCAGAGTGGACCCCTCCAGCAACCCTTCCTGTTGCTCTCCACTGACCATTGGACAACCCTGAGTTTAACTGCCCAGAAATTTTGACAAGCAAGAAAAATCCCATCTCAGCCAACACTCTCCTGGCCCCAGCACAAGGACTAATCTGCTCTCTCCATATTCAAACAGCTTTTGTTTTTAATTTCAGTAATTATTCGTAAGCTATTTAAGAAAAATGCAACATATTGAGAACAATTACAAACAATTAACCAGTTGCTGTGGAAATTAACTGTGCACCAAGCTGTCATTCTTGAAATTGCCACTTACTAAAACAAAAAAATAAATAGAAATCCTCGTATTCAGACAAATGGAAAAGCCAGATGAAACAAACTCAAACAAATGACTGAAAAATGCCTCAATTATATATAAAAGAGCACTCTGTAAAATGCAATTTTCCTCCAACACAATGCAGTCTGCCCTCTCCTTTACCCTCAAAAACAACAGCGCTGTATCTCTGCAAAAATCTTCATAGTGCCTATTCACAGAGTATCGGAGATCCACTCAAAGATCAGAGATGACAGAAAGCTTTCAAAGGGAGATAACCACTATGTGAAGAATCAGGACCAACCATCATCACCTTTGTCAAGACCGTATATATGCAGCTCCTCTGTAACAAAGCATTAGTATACAGTCCTGCTGAATTAAAAGTATGATGAAAAACCATGAATACAGTTCCTGCCTTAAGAATTTATCCTTGTCCACTCTGAAGAAACTGAAAGCATCTTTTCCCATTGATATCTAAGTGCTACATAATTAAAACATGTCATTTTATTAATTTATTAAAGCATGACATTTTATTAATTTATTTAGTGTGATCAAGTCTAAATCCCTTTTCTACCTTAACTTTTGCAGGATTTCAAAAGACACTAGAGTGAGAGCAAACATTTACACACAAACAGAGCTGCAAGTGGCAGTTGGAGGTAATAGAACCCTCCTTGTTTTAAACGTCAGCTAGCCAGCTGGAAACTTTGCTGCTGCCATCTGGAGAGAGAAACAGGCATAGAAGAGCTACTCTACAGTAGTTGAAAATATTTAAAAAAAAAAATAAATTACCCTTCACTAGGTGAGTGGAATCTTCCCATCCAGATTTGTAACAAAACACGAAGAATTGTAGAATCATAGAATGTCTTAGGTAGGAACGGACCTTAAGGACTATCCAGTCCCAACCCACCTGCCATGGGTAGGGAAGGGTCACCCCCAGTCTGGCCTTGAACTCCTCCAGGGACACAGGACCCCCATCTTCTATGGCCTGTGCCACTGCCTCACCACCCTCCAAGTAAATAGTTTCTCCCTAATACCTAAGGCACTTGAAGGTTTAAACCAGTTTGCACTGAAGGTAGAAACATAATCCACGCGTACTGAGTATTTTGTGAGGATGTGGCCTGACCAGCAGGGAGAGGGAGGTGGTGGTTTTCCTCTGCTCCACTTTTGTGAGGTCCCATCTGGAGTACAGCGTTCAGCACTGGGATCCCCAGCACAAGAAAGATGTGGGGCTGTCTTACCTGTGCTGTACCCAGACTAACAGTCCCTGTGACTTTTTGGCTACTTGCTTTAATTGTACCATAGCTATCAGTGTGACTTATATGATACCTCTTTCCGGTCTTGCTTGTCACAGTAACAAGAAAGTCTAAACACCTAAATCTTTCAAACAGATTAGTATGCTAATTACATTGTGTTAACTAGTGAGAAGTATTCTGCAACTTAATTCACAGGTGTTCTCATCTTCCTCTGTTTGCAGACTCCATTACTAGGAAAGGAGGAACAGTGAGAAAGAGAACCTGCATTTAATACAGCAACACAGCAGCAAACCGTTTAATACAACATGGATCCGTTCTAACGGCAACAACAATAATGAGGATATCAAATTGCATGCGTGGTCTCTTATCCCCTCTCACCCTCCCTTGCAGATTTTATTCTGCACCACAAAATTCTCCAATGCTTCCACATGTTCTTATGTTACTTGGAAAAGCAGTAAATGTCTTGAATTCACTTCCTAATCTCTCAGTGCATTATATCCTCCCAAGTGAAAATCAGAAGCTTCCTTATAATGCACAGCAGTGCTGCCCAGTGTTTGCTGTGGGAAGGGTCTTGGGGTTTAGAAAGCAACAAAGTGCAAGGACCTTTCTCTCAGAATAAGGCAGTAGGGCTGCATCTACCTCAGATCAACAGAAGACCATTGCAAACCTCAAATTGTCCTTTAGAGCCTCTTCTAGGAGACCAGGGATGTCTAGGTAAAAGTGTTATTTAAACAGCACTGGAAGGAGTGATTATCTTCTTATGTTCCTTTCTGAAGTCACCGTTAGTAACTTCTGCAAACAGCTCTTGGCTGAGATCTTGAATCTGTATGCAAGTAAACAGAGCTTCCTAAGACACAGAGCAAGGGCTGTGCAGATGTTCTGCAACACCACCACCGTGCTCAGGGCTGATAGGACATGACTAGCTTCAGCCTGCACACTGTAGACAGGGCAGATACTCTGGCACAAATAGGCACAGCTTCAATTTTATTTCAAGCAGCAGGAAGTGACAAGGTATGTCAGCTTTGAGATGAGATACAGTGTTTTAATGCAACAAACAGCAACACAACTTGCTTCTGAGCGCTCTGCACAGTAGACTGAATTATTATTGACTTTACAAACCCAATTATAGTGCAACATTTGAGCAGCTGGCCTTTTTTCTGTGAGCACAGGCTCCACAGAAGGAGGAGACAACACAGCAAAGACTGGCCACGACTTCAAGGACAGAAGTATATAAAGGTAAATGATAACATTCTAACCTGACTGAGAACTGTCTCCTGAATAATTCTCATCGCGTTGACTCTTGCAGAGCTGAAGACGCACCAAGAGTAAATTATGTATGTAAAAGAAAAAAAAACAAAACACACAGAGATTTAAAAAGAGCTACATTCAACACTATCCTTATCCAACAATCACTATTATTTTTATGTATATATATATACATATATAGGAAAAGACTCTCCTTCAGGTGTAATTACAAGTAGAGAAATAATATATAAAGCAAATAAATCACAGATACAACAGTGCTTTTACGTAGGAGCAATAAGTTCCTGTTTAATGCCCAGGTCTGTAAGAGATCTGAGGTTCCTTTTTAGGTAATATTTTAAGTACAAATTTCATATGAACATGAAAGATTCCAGAAATAAAATGCAAAAATAGAGAAAAAAAAAACAAAAAAACAAAAAAACAAAAACAAACTAAGATGTTATTCATTTCTTGTCTTCTGTACAGTGTTTTTAACATTATTTTCTTTGCACTGTTAAGCCAATTTTGTATACACTCTTTCATGGACTAGTGATAGAATGGATCATTTTCAAAAAAGACAGAAAAAGAACACTTGACATACTGAGGAGAAGATAGGTCTCATCCATCAGAAATTTATTTCTCAGTGATTTTTAATCACTCCCATGAATGAAAAATATAAAACAAACAAACAAACAAACAAAAAACCCAAAAACCCACAATATCTAATTTGTTTGTGTTTCTGAAACACCTGAAAATTTAACAGATATTTCAGTTTTTCTAGAACTTGAGTAGGACTTTTCCATCATCTTAATGGTTCCACCTACTGCTTGGTAGCACAATAAAAAATTAAAAGCTCTTCTGCTTTTTCATCCCTTTCAGAAACAAACACACAATCTATTCAACATATGACAACTTAATATCTGCTGTCCACTTCAGCCCATTCCCATCTACTCTAGACAAACAAGCCTTGAAACTCAACTCTGCTCAAGATGAACAGTCCTTCATGCTGCATTTGCACATCTTTCATTACACATCATACCAAAGAATCCAGTGCAGTTACCTCATCTGCTGTAGATGATCCTTTGATCAAATCCATTGCCTGCCTGCCTGCCTGCCTATAACAAAACACTAGATTGCAAACTGTTGGTTGCAACCAATAAGTAAAAAGTGAAGTACAGCAAGATAGCATTTATGCATTCTGTGTCCATGTCAGTGTGACAGAGCACGGTGTTGTGCAGCTGCAGGGATTACTCAGGAAAGAAAATAATTACATGAGACCTCTTTTTCATCACTCCTGAGCCCCTTCCATCTTGTTTTTCTTTTTCTTCTGGGGACAGGAGATAAAGAGAAGAAAATGAAGGACAAAAAGCAAAATTAAGGAGTGCTTTACTGTGTGGGGTAAGAATTAAAAAAGGAAGAGGAAATCCTGCAGTAATGTTCTACATAAATCTTGTTTGAGGGAATTTAAGAGGGCACTCTTCCCTCATAAAACTTGTTTTAAAAGCTTAAACATCTCTCCTACAATTATGCAGAAACTCTCACAGAAATTATCTCAACAGAACAAGATTGTGGAAGCTTGTCATACAGTACATTGATACAAGGCATCTGAACTGCTCATTCCAGTTCAAAACTGGAGTTCTTGGATATATCTCTTCCCGCTTCCCTCTACTGAAAGAAAACCATGGCACATTCCTCATTTATATGAAAAATAAACTGCATTTCAGTACTTCTGTAGTATTTCTCTTACCCTTTGCTGTAGGCATGATGTCAAAGAGCCATGTAAGTTAAAAAATGAGATCTGCCCTGACTAAGAAATGTTCTCCTACTTTCTCATCTATATCTCTCCTCTTGCAGTTTAAAACTGCTTTGCCCTGTCCTATCCCTATCTGTCCATGTAAAAAGTTCATTTTTCTTCTGTTTATAATTTCCCTTTAAAAACTGCAACTGATGTCATCTATTTGGACTTGTGCAAAGTGTTTGACACTGTCCCACATGACATTCTGGTCACCAAATTGGAGAAAAATGGATTTGATGGATGGATCACTCATTGAATAAGGAATTGGCTGGATGAGACTCAGAGAGCAGTGACCAACAGCTCAGTGTCCAAGTGGAGACCGGTGACTAGTGGCTTTCCTCAGGGATTGGTGTTGGGACTGATGTTACTTAACAGTTTTGTGGGTAACACGGACAGTGAGATCAAGTGTATCCTCAGCAAGTCTGCAGACGACAGCAAGCTGAGTAGCTGAGTGCAGTGGACACACTAGAGGGAAGGGATGACATCCAGAGGGACCTGGACAGCCTTGAGAGGTGGGCCCATGGCAACCTCATGAAGTTCAACAAGCCAGGTGCAAGGGCCTGCACTTGGATTGGGACAGTCCCAAACACAGACACAGGTTGGGTGGAAAATGGCTTGAGAGTAGCAGTGCTAAGAAGGATTTAGGAGTGTCAGTTGAGGAAAGATCCAACATGAGCCAGCAATGTGCGCTTGCAGACCAGAAGGCCACCATACCTTGGACTGCATCGAGTGTGACCACCAGGTCAAGGGAGATGATCCTGCCCCTCTACTCTGCTCTCGTGAGACTCCACATGGACTTCTGTGTCCAGTACTAAATCCCCCAACACAAAAAGGTTGTGGAGCTGTTGGAGGCAAGTCTGGAGAAGGGCTATGAAGATGGTCACAGGACTGAAGCACCTCTCCTATGAGGACAGGCTGAGAGAGCTGGGGCTCTTCAGCCTAGGGAAGAGAAGACTCCAAGGAGACCTTATAGTGGCCTTTCAGTGCCTGAAAGGGCCTACAAGAAAGCTGGGGAAGGACTTTTTATAAGGGCATGTAGTGACAGGAAAAGGGGAAATGGTTATAAAATGGAATAGTAGATTTAAACCAGACAGTAGGAAGAAATTCTTTACTGTGAGGGTGGTGAGACACTGGAACGGGCTGCACAAAAGAAGTTGTGGATGCCCCCTTTCTGGAAGCATTTAAGGTCAGGCTGGATGGGGTTTGAGCAACCTGGTCTAGAAGGAGGTGTCTCTGCCTATGGCACGGAGTTTGGAACTAGATGATTTTGAAAGTTCCTTCCAACCCAAATGATTTTATGATTGGAAGGCCACAATGACATCTATATGGAGCCTTCTCTTCCCCAAGCTAAAGAAGCCCAGCTTTCTCAATCTGTCTTTATAAAAGAAGTGTTCCAGCCCCTTTGATAATCTCTGTGGGTCTTGTCTGGACCCAGTCCAACAGCTCTGCATCCCTGCTGTACTGGGAGACACAGACCTGGATGCAGTGCTCCAGTCTGGTCTTCACAAGAGCAGAGTAGAGGGGGACAATCACCTCCCTCTCCCTGCTGGCCACTATTCTTTTGATGGAGCGCAGAACAGTGTTGGCCTTCCAAGCTGCAAGCACATGCTGCTGACTTGTGTCCAGTTTATTGTGCACCTGAATCCTTAAGTCCTTCTCACAGGGTTGTTACGAATGAGTTCTTCTCCCAGACTGTATTCATAGTAATTCATGAATGTTAGTAAGCTTCCATGCATTATCATAGAATTATATAATAGAATCATAGAAAATGATGTTGTGGGTGTGTGCCTGGGTTGAAAAGGACTCAAAGATCATCTAGTTTCAAAGCCCTTGCCATAGGCAGGGTCACCACCAAACCAGGCTGCCCAGAGGCACATCCAGTCTGGACTTGAATGACTCCAGAGATGGAGCATCCACAACCTCCTTGGGCAACTTGTTCCAATGAGTCACACTGTCTGAGAGAAAAACTTCCTCCTAAAGGAAGTTATCTAGAAGTTGAGTTTAAGTCATACATAATTATGGTGAAACACTGTAGCATTAGTGATTTGGATCAAAACTTGAATCACGACAGATACTATCCTGTAATTAAATATGTACTTCATTAGATTTCCTTGCATGCTTCCATAACAAACCTTTTTTGTTCTGAAAATAACCCTGATATATTTTATGGCAGAATAAATTTTTATTTATCTAAATATTCAGAAGTGGATGTCAGCATTTGTCAAGTACATAACTTCTTTATATTCGTAATTTTCTGCAGAAAGTGTTCTGAGAGAATAACTAAAATCCTTAACAAAAGCTGAATACGAACTGAACCAGAGGAAAAAAAACAATGGAGGAAACCAATAGTGCTATTCTATTTGTCACAGAAAAAGTCTTTCCAGAGTTGTTTTTCAAAACAAGAAATAGTGAAATGTTGAGAAATGAGTTTCTCTTTTGCTTCACAGAAGACAACAGCAGGGTACTTGCAGCAAGCATTGGGGTCCCACACCCCCTGGCAGGCACCCACTGCCTTGAGCTGCCCAGAGCTATTGCCTTGTACTAGCCTCCCAAAAGCAGCTGGCCCGTGAGCATGGCCTGAGCAAGGTGACAGAGCTACCACATACATTGACAGTGCCGTGGTGTGGGCTCCTTAGTCAGGAACTAGGTGAATGTCCAACATAAAGCACGAATCTCATCAGACCCACACATTGACCAGTGCTGGGGGAAAAAAAAAGATAAAATTTGGGCCACTCTCATTGTTTATCTCACAGGGTACCAATCTCTCAAGGAAATCCTCAAACAATGGCAGCCTCAAAACTTCATGAATTGCACTGACTCCACCATCTGGATAGGACAAGACATCTCAGCAAGAGGCAGTAGCTTAGAAGGACTATATATTCTGGATGTTCTTGGCAGGCTGAAGCCTCCTGGCCAACAGAAGCTGCAGCTGCAATGCTGGTGTTTCCAACACATAGCTGGCACCTCACAAGAGGAGGTCAAGGCAAGCATGGGCTATTTGAGCCCCATGGCTTGGAAAAATTAAGAAGCACCCTGTTGTACCTGAAGCAATTTCTAGTGCCTGAGGGCACATAATCAACTCACCCAGCTGCTGCAATATCAAGGAAGAGGTATGCTCTTTTTACAGGAACATACTGACACACAACAGATGAAAGCAAGGGACTGCCTTGCAGTAGAACCCAAGGATGAACTCAGACCATCTAAAGAAATAGATGAGATTACTTGCTCTGAAACCAAAGAATAGGAGTGCTTGTAATGGGCTTGCCTACACTGGAACTTCACTTTATACAATTCTTTGCTGAAGTCTCATTTGACTCAATGGCAGCACATCTTCAGTGCAATGGGGAGAACAGAGAAAGTGGCTGTATCTCAGTGCAAGCTCTGTCTGTCTGTCTGGTCTTCTTACCCAAATTCTCCCCAATTGCAGACAGAATGCCAGTAACTGTTGAATTCCTCAATATTTGAAAACATTTCTTTCAGAAATGCAGAAAGCCTACACAGGTAGACACATGCCCTCGTTTCCCTGAAATTGTTTCCAAGAGGATGGTGTACAGCATTTGAAAATACTGCAGTGTACAGAAACATAGGGAGTATCACAAGGCTAAGTGAATCAAATCCAACAAGTAATTTTTATTCCTCAGGGGCCGTTTTATTAACACTTTATGTGTATTAAATAATTGATAAACTTATTTTTAATTTTCATCACGTTTTCGTGGTTTTTCAGTCTGCGCCACCAACTGCTGCACAAAAAGAAGCCTTCCTGCAAAAGTCAGTAGTGCTTTTTCTTCCGTTGAACTTCTCTTTACCACCAGAGGGTGCAAAACTGCAGTGCTCAAATGCTGATCACAAAAAAATCTGAGCAGCATCGCTGCAAAAGTAATTCTAGGAAGTCTTATGAATACAGTACAGGTGTTGTTACACATAACCACCATCCCCAATCTAAACCATAACAAGACCTCAAGATGCTGTTAAGAGTATTCTATTTGATGCCAGAGCATCTGATACTGTAGTAGAGGGAGGAGAGATTTCTACCACAGAACAGAAACACAAACACAAACACACATACGAAAAAAAAAAAAAAACAACCAAACAACAACAGCAAAAAAAACCCCACCCAGTTTTGTGGGCTGTACCTTTTTTTTTTCCATATAGACCTTCAATCTCTACAGAATATATTTTCTGTCAGGCTGTAATCTTTAATCGCTGTAGTAGATTTCTACATCTGTTCAGAATGTTTCAGAGGTCATACAACCTTGTCTAAGACTGCCCAGGCATAAAGATCATTGCATTTGTGCTTTATTTACTGATAACTGCTCATGATTCAGTACTGAAAAACACAAACTGATTGTGCTTTCCAACAGTGCCAGTACTATAGAGAGCACGGCCTTTGACACATATTTCTAAATAACATTTATTGTTAAGTTTACTTGCTTAATCCAAAGAACCAGAAAACTTCCACTGCTGGCTTTTGGTATTTTTTTGTTTTTTTTTTAACAGATGACTGCAAGTCTGTAATTGTTTTGTACTGATCATCTTACATAAACAGTATTACATTTACACTGCAGCAGCCTTTCAGCTGTGTGTACACTGTAGAAAAATACATCAAATGGTACCTTGCTTTTAAATCAACATCAAAGCAGCTGTAAATGAAACAACATGAACAATGAGGTTTTACTAATGAATAAAAAAAGAAATACTGTATAACGTTAGTAGTTCTTCCATTACAAAAGTCTCCAGCACTCTAGGCTGTACTTTTAAAATCCTGCTTCTGTAGATTATACCTTGCTGCTAATACTAAAATCTGTTTTTTTGATCCAAATAGGAGGTCAGTTTATAACATTCCAAGCTTTGTTTTTAAGGGGCAGAGGTTCAAATTTCTTCCAAAAGCTATGCATATTTCTTCGTTGACTTGATAATATCTCTGCAACAGGCATGGTTTCAAAAAACAGACAATTTTACAGAATATTACCTATTAACTTCCAATACTTTTTTTTCAGTAATCTATTACTAAGGATAGGCTTATTATACTGAAGAATAGGCAACTAGAAATCCTAGTGACCTTCCATGCATATTTATGTACACATTGTCTTTATTCTCAGCTATGTAAAAGCATATTTAAAAATTTATACAAAACAATATACTCAGTTCCCAAAACCCAAATTTTTTAGAAAAAAATGGAAATTATAGGAAATATATCATACTCCATAAGCACATCCTCAGTTTAAACTTTAGCAGCTACACCTTATGTTCCCTACATTCAATCTCACTCCCACAGACCACAGATAGATTTCACTCTTTGACTCAGAGAAGTCCAAAATTTCTTATTCCACTGGTTTTTGAAGCAAAACATACAACATGCTCAGTGGCTTCAAATGCTCTTTCAGATAGTGTGCAGGAGCAGATCAACTTCTGCTCCTCAAACAACTTCTCATGCCTCCACAGTTTTTACAGGATGTGGTGGATATGTGGCTGAACATATGTGAAAACATATGGGCAAGGAACCTCCAGTCGTCAGTGCTTGCCCACTGCACCCTGTCCTGGCACTGGGCATCACTGAAAAGGGCCTGGCTCCATCCACTTCGCAACCTCCCTTTCTGATATTTATAGACATTGATGAGATTCCCTGGAGCCTCCTCCTCTCTGGGTTGTACATCAACTTCTTAAGCAAAAAATATAATTACTAAAAGAGATGGAAATTATGACATCGTAGAAACACAGTACCTGCTTGTTGTTTTCGTTAGTACAACGCAGCCTTTTGAGGGACACCAAGTGTCTGATCTTCCTAGCAACAGAAATAATTTATTGTTATCACATCAGATGGTAAAGAGGGAAATGAAATGACATAGTGATATTTTTTTAAGCTGAATTCTTGATGCTCTAATGGAACAAGAACTAAAACCAACACCAAACAACTGACTGAGCAACAAGCAGTGAAACAGTCGTGTTTTTGTTCTAAAGTACATGACTATGCTGATGCTGAAAGAGTTCACTCACACATCTGGGAGCAGAATTTGGCAACATGCGCATCATACATGGCAAAAGTGCAAGCACATGCAAGTGTGCACACAAAATGAATCACCTGGCTGCTGACTCTTCCAATTGCCTGGTTGGCAGTTTGAATACTTTAGAGTAACTTCACAGAGAAAAGCATGGTAAAATAAACCCAAACACCAATTTGCAGCTGTCTGTATAATAGCAACTTCATCCTTTCTTATGATTTCACAATTTTTTAGCCAGCAAGTGAAGACACCAAAATGGACAAATCAGTAAAAATCATGGCCTTCTTAATTTTGCACATTTTCCTTGAACTGCTTGAAGTCAGCAGTGTTATCACCACCCTGCTCCTTACTATATGGAGGTTCATGACAGGGAAAGGGACAGGGAAAGCACAGAGAAGGATTTTAAAAAAAAAAAGGAACATTGCTCTGGAGATGTTAATTACCCTCCTTGACCAATCACTGGTGTTATCTTCACATGTTGCTGGATACTGTCTCCAGATTTTCTTCTTGCATAGTAAACCCCTTGCCACTCCTAAGAAAACATGCACAACAGAAAGCATCTGATAATACATAGTTTGCAGTCGAATATTCATTTATTATTGCCTAGTCCTTATGTAGCAAATAATTACATACTATTTCATGTTTACATTCTAAAAAAGCGTAAAATCTTGTAATCCTCAGTGCAGCTAAGCAGATGTATTTGCTTGTCTGAGGACAGTGTAAACTTTTTGATATGTTTCTCTTGTGAAGAAGTGCCCAGTATTTTCAAAAAAGTTTAGGAATCAGAGGAACAGAATTCAAATGAGATATATGCAACTTGAGAGAACAGAGTCTCATGTTTTTAAACCCAGAGTTTAAAAAATAAAACAGACTGGAAATCCAAATTAGAATTGCCCAAGCTGATTTTAGCTACTTACCTTTCCTTTTTTAATACATGCGTTGATAGCATCTGACAGATCTGCACAGTTTTTATCACTTTTGGGCAGCTCAGTAAGTTCCTTGCCAATGAGCTCTCCCTTCTGATACCCCATCATATGCTCGAAGGCCGGATTAACATACTGTGAAACAAAAGAACTTCGGGATAAGAAGGACATACTTAGAAGATAATTACTCAAATAAAACTATCACAGTATTTCAGGGTACGCACCTAAATCCAAAACCACACATCCCTGCAGTCTGTCACATAAAATATTATGCCAATAGTGAAACACTTCACTTACATTTGCTAGATACATATTTATTTATTTATTTATTTATTTTACATATGGAGTTGAAACAGAATCTGATATAGAAAACATGGAAAGAGAACAAGCCCCTTTACTGTACAGGGTATCTATTTCTGCAATAGATTTCACGTTTGTTTCACTATAAACAACTGGAAATTATCATCTGAGTAAAATTAGAGAAGGAAATGTCTAGACATTCAGCAAGTGTCAACAGGCAGCATCCAGAAATGCTGCAGAAATACAGCAACAAAAGCAAAACACCGAATTAGAAGAGACTTTACAGAACAAAGATCTCTTTGGGGTTTCTGTCTTTGAATTCTGCAAAATGATTGGTCTTTTCCCCATACCTGAATAACACGATCTTCACTGGTTATTTCTATTGCTTCCTGACAATGTTCTAATGCTGTAAATACTGCATTACATGCCCTGAAATTAGCAAATGATTCACATTAGTTTTATTGTTAGAACATTTTGCTTATCGTAAACAGATTATTGCACTGTACTTATCCACAGATTAATCACAAATTAGCATGCTGTTTCAACCATACCGGGTAGCCATCACCATTATGATTTTCTGAGGAATTTAATCTTTGGACACTCCCGTTGCTGACATATTTTTCTGAGATCACTTACAAAATTGCTCACAGGCACCGCATCACTTAACAGCACGGTGCCTTTTCCAAACACCCTTTCTAGAGCAGGAACTAAAAATGAGTAAAAATAACAAATGGCTGCATACATTGCAATAGAAAGTTTTGTGAACGTCAAGGATAGGGAACACAAAAATCAGCACAGTACATTTTATGAATCTATGTATATAAAATATATCCTAATATATACCCCAATAAAATATGTCCTGACAAACACACTGATAAAATGTGCTGTGCTTATTTTACATGTGTATATACACATAAGTATAAATGTAAATTTTTCAGACCTTGATTATCAAAGAAGTTGTAATGCTAAGCAATTAGAGGAAATGATTTAAGCCATCACAAAATCTTAGTCAGAAAAATATCACTTTTCCTGCTTTCAATTTATAATTCAGTGGGTTGACTTTCATACGGGTTAGTCTTAATTAAGGGCAAAACTAATCCCCACCTTCCAGTTTTTCAGGGCTATCCTTGAACTAATGCAGGAAAACAAAATCTTTACCCTTTTGCTACAGGACTGATACTGCTTAAACTATAATTTACACAGAATGGGATTGAAATAATGTTATTTAATTCTAATTAATTATGTTAATTAAAACAATGTATTAATTAACACAGTAAACTATGGAGATTTAATGCATACTAAAAGACACAAATCAGACGACGTGCTGTGATAGATCCCAGTCCATTTTCTGGCCTAAATTCAGACCAATTGTCTGCTATGTATGTCTCACTGCAGGGAGCATAAAATGCACCATGCAGATGTATACAGCTGTAACCTAATGGAAATGTCTTGCTTACAAACTGTACAGTGAGGTGTGATTAATACTGATGATCAGTGCATGGTTAGCACAGAAGTATTCTACCTCTGCATTAAGGAATATTGGATGTTGGTAGCTTTGCTCATCATGGAAGTAACTCGGAAACAAACTGGAAAGGGAATACACACGAAGACATACATACACAATGATGTGGATGAAGATTTGTAGGAAGAAGCGTTGTATGCAGAAGACAACTGTACTCCTTCAGTTTATGCAATAAAATGAACTATCAGTGTAATTCTACGAGGGACAACCTAGCAGTTCAAGTTTGCTCCATGGTGTGATTTTGTGCTGCGCAAAATAACTGAGTTATCTCAGTGGTAGATGCTCATCTGCTACACAAGCACTAACAAGTCATTAAGTAAGCTTTCTGCAAGAAAACGCAGAGCTGTTTTGAACTGATTACACTATTCAAAACCTACTTTTTCATTTGATCTGGCAATCAAGCTAGCTTTGGTAGATGCACACATCCCACAGATGCCCAAAAAAACCTTTAGAATTAAAGAAACAAAAAATCTGTCTAAGAAACAGTGTACCCATCCGGACAGTTCTGTTCACTGAAAGGACTTCAGATACTGCGTCCCTGGTCCAAAATTCTCACAGACTTTCTCTTCTATTCAAACACCTAAAAAAAATTCTGGATTTTGTCCCATTGATTTACTTTCTGAGAACATTATGTCTTTCTTTTCAAAAATACAAAGACATATCAAAGACCAGGAGCCCCGTGAGATAAATACACAGTGCAACATTTTTTTCCCCCATTTCATTAAACCACAGAGATGAAAGCAAATTGCAACCAAGTAGGGCTAGCGAATCTAGTTGTGCTTATTTTTTTATGGTAAGCTCAATTAAAACATCTGCCTCTTTGGGCAAAAGCAGGAAGAAATTCTCTGTCACAAGGCATCAGCTTCTCTAAGCTACAAGTATGCCTTCTCAGAAAATTTGTCCTTCAGAAAGCTGTTTTGATCCCCCAGATGTTAGCACAAAGCTTCTTGCATTAAAAGAAAAGTAGAATTTAACTCCTCTGGGTCTGCCTCAGGCAGTGGCAGCAACAAACTCCAAAATACCACAGCTGTGCTGCCAAAAGCTTTCTGAAACAGTAGTGCACCAGAGATGATGTAAATATACAGACATACACATGTGCAGATATATACATGATGTGTTACTAACATACAAAACACACGGTAACACAGAAAACATCTAATATGCTATACATTCACATAAATTAAAGGGAAGGAAGTTCACAGTTTACATAACTAAAGATAGAAGAGTAAAAACAAGCCAAATTACAAGTGGGTGGTACAACACTGTTTACATAAACAATACAGAAGAGAGAATTGTCAGTAGCTGAAAAGCTTCTGAGGAGTGACACTCTCTTCCAAATTTCAATTTTTTTTTTATTGATGATAGTTTTAAATAATCTTACAGAAAAATATGGCAATCAATATGTGAATCATGTTCCCTGTTTCTGAGTTATAATTATCTGCATTCATAGTTGATATAACTAAAAGAGATGCTTAAACTCTACTGGCACCGAATTCTTAAAGTAGGTTATTCCATGTGTTACAGCAGGTAATTTTCAATGAAAAGAACATAAAGTTTATAACAGAAAGAAATAAGGGAAAACAAAACATAACACAAGAAGTCATTGACACATACACTGATGTTCTAGAGAAACAGAAGGATAATTTCCACTCTTCTATGTTTTGATAAACACTAAGAAAGAGATGGAAATGACAGAAAGTTACTATACAGAGAGTAACAAGCAATGAATGTCCTCAGCTAAGAAATTAAGGAGGTTACTGCACATGTTTTTATGGTTTCTGGTAAGAATCTTACTTGAGACATTATCAGGCAACAAAGTGGAATGCTGCCTGAACTGTGAGAAGAGTAATCCTCAAGATGATATACAACAGCTGGAAGAAGTTTCCTTTTTGTCTACAGCATGCTTGTTATTACAAAATCTGTCGTTTTGGACCTAAACACAAGCTACAGGTATAGCTTGTATGAACATAAACTGATGTTTGCTAACTAAATTCACAAGTCACACATTTCACACTGCATTTACAACTGAACCAAGTCACATTCAGGTCTAATTAACTTCTAAAATTTCTGTGCTTTTTTCTTTTCTTTATTTTTTTCTGCTGAGCTTTGGGAAATACACCTTAATATGTGACAGCAAATTGTGACAGCATGAACCCTATTTTTTTTCCTAAAGATTCTACTACAATCATATTTTGCATACATAAACACATATTTGCTTGAACATTAAATTCTTTTGTGATAGGTTTGTGAATGGAATCTTAAAAAAATCTACTGCTTAAACAGCAACACTGAATCCAGTAGTGAAGTGATAGTATATTCTGTAGAAGGAAATGCAACTCAATTATGGGAATCCAGGTAAATATACTTTCTCTGTGTGACAACTCAAAGATCTTTTTTTTATATACAGTTGAATTGTAAATATATTTATATGTAGGTGTAAGCACCAGAAGCACCAGTATTAAATATACAATCAATCATATTAAACTGATTATATAATTATATATTCCTTCTTATATTTGGAAGATAATTTTACAAATAAATATTTCTTATTAAGAAAAAAATTGTGATTTTGATCTGGCACAGAGTAGGAAGAGCCAGCCCAAGACTGTGCTCAGTTCAAGACATGAAATCTCACACACATAAGATTAAGAATGACTTTGAGAAATTTTCCTGTCATGTCACTTTGCAGGCCATAAACCTTTCTTACACACAAGTCAGCATTAAAGTGCTACCATTCAATTAAACGAACAGAAGCTGTTCTGCAATATTTCTGCTAAGGGATCTCATTCTGATTGCAATAGCAGTGATGGCTGCTGTACTATTGCCAAACTCAATGTGGGCATCTCAAGACATATGGGCACAGGCAAGCATCAGAATAAAGGACAAGTACTGCATTCTGCATTAATGAAAACTGTCATTTAAACCAGCAGTGAATGAAGCACATCAACAAAGCTTTCTAAAGGCACTACTTATTAAAGCCTTTACATTTGTCTGTTTTGTAACTGATCAAGGAACAAGGCTGTAGGAAATTGTTAGCATATGAAATACATATATCTGCAGTTGGGAACATAGACCAGTTACTTATTTCCAAATATTTATTTCTTATGCCTTCTTATATGTCTACATACCGTAATTTGAACTGAGATCGCACTTCCCCATGTTCTATTTGAATGAGTTCATTGTAACAAGCAGTTATGCTGCTATTCTCCATGAATCGCTGGAAAACAAATCAGAAGTGCATGAAATAGAATGGAAGGTTTGTAATCTATTATTCCTGCTCTTGTATCTAAAACTCTAATGTTATAAAGAGAGCTGGCAATAGGACGACAAAGGGCCACAAAAATGGGGCCGGAATATCTTTCATATGAGGAATGTCTGGAGGAGCTGAGACTGGTCAGTACAGAGAAGAGAAAGCACAGGAGAGATCTCATTAAGATAAAATAAGTACCTCAAGAAAGTGCAAAAAGAACAGAGTCAGGCTCTCTTCAATGGTGCCAGTGTCAGGATGAGAGGCAATGGGCACAAAATGGAGTACTAGAGGTTCCTCCTAACACCAACTTGCCAGTGTCAGGATGATAGCTGGACTTGATGATCATAAGGATCTTTTCCAACCTAAGTGATTTTATGATTCTTGCTGTGTGGGTGGCTGAGCACTGGCACAAGTTGCCCAAAAAGGCTGTGAATCTCCTCCTTGGAGATGTGCAAAAGCCACTTGGACATGGGTAACCCACTCTGTGTGTCCTGCTTGAGCAGGGGTTGGGCCAGATGGACCCAAAAGTCCCTGCCAACCTCAGCTATTCTGGGGTTCTGTAGAAATGCTTTCATTGCGCCTCTTGTGTTAAGCAATCATCTATTCAATGGGAATGATTCTCTAGTCACTGTGACAATATTGCTAGCTAAATAAAAAGCGAGCATAAAAATCTGCTGAAACCACAACTGTGAGCTTTGCCACTTGGTTCTAGGTATTCATTAAGAAACAGGTCATTTAAAAAAACACAAACAAAAGTCTCAAAATCAGTAGCATCTAGATGTTTCATTAGGAACACCTATGCCTTAATTCAGAACAGGAACGGAATACCTTAAAGATATAAAATATCCATGCTAAAAATTCAAATAAATTTAATGACATTTGGCATTTTGTCTGTTTTTAAGTAAGTATTGTAGCTGAAACTCACAAACTGTAGTAACTTGAATTTGTAAGTAACGTCAGTGAGCTGTCACTTTTGAATTCAGAAGTGCAGAAAAGTAAAATTTGACAGCTGTTAACAAGACCTTTTTTAATATGTGTTAGATGGAATGTCCTCTATTTGTTATGCAGAAGCTGTTAGCAGAGAGGTATTGTGCTTGGACCAGCTGCAGTGAGAAAATTCACATTCATCACAAAAGTATTAGCATGTTCTCTGACTTCAGTTCAAGTTTATTGCTCACTAGTAAACTTCTGCTGTGAGGATTTACATCAGTGATTTGTAAATACATCTGTGGATTCTGCTTTTCACACAAAATGCTCATTGACATCATTAATTTTCAGAATACAGCTGCATGCTGAGTCAAGAGCCAGCACTCAGATCTGTGAAGAACAAAGAGTGTTGTATGAGGAATCTTTGCTTCTCCCCTTTATGAAAAAAAATGTGATTTGGGAACCAACAGCTTAAGCCCAAATTTAAAAGTAACTAACCATGGGCCTACTTCACTCCTCATGTTAAGATATTAAATATTTCTATAACTGTCACTTTTCACAGCAGGAAAAAGACATTAAGATTGATGTATTTGTAGGTGTATTCCCCCAAAAATATTAAAGGAGCTCTTGGGAATCTTCAGCTCTGAATCTGATGTAAAAATTGAGGTTTTGTCTATAAAATTCTAGAAAAAAGTGACAGACTAATTGGCTACAGCATCAGATACTTTATTAATCATTTTGGAGTTGCACTTAAAAGACAGGTACCATCAAACAGAACAATTACAATTAAGTTTTGTCAAGGGAAGGAGGAAGAATGGAACTAGTACGACAAATGCTGATACACTGAATAGTGATAATGCAAAATAAACTACTGGAAAAGGTGAGTATAAAAATAAAGTTAAGGAAGATAAAGCTGTAATTTGAGCAGATGGGATTTTTCAAAAATCAATTTTATTACATTGTTGAGGAAAAGATCCCTGGATGTGCTGTCCCTCTCCTTGGAGAAGGTGTTTATTTGGGGTTTTTGTGTCTTTTTGTTTTGCATACATATTTTAAATATATATATGTATATATATACATATATTTGCAAGAGAGTCAAGATCTATTACCTCTTTCTGGTGATGTTCCACAGTGGTGACTCAGGTGCATATACTTTTTGCAATGAAACTCAGGTTTAGCACGAATTAGCTCAGATACTGGATTCAGTCTGAACCAATAGGATAGTGTTCTGACTGGGATAATTCTTCTAAACACATATATTTAATCCCCCTTAACTACAGAGTCTACTGATGAGCTCCTACTGATTAACTTTCTTATGACGAGCTCGCTTTAATATTACAGATGCTTTATGTTACATTAGGAAACATTAATGACCACCCAAAGCCACTCAAACAAAGGCTAGAAGATGGTAAGCAAATGAAGCTAGACTTTCAGAACTGAAAATCACTGCTCTTCACTACAAATTCATTTTAAGAAACAGCAGTAAACAGTTATTTTCTCCTCTGGTTTCTTGTACAGAACAGCTTATAATGTTCTGAATAGAAAGGGTTCACGCCGAGGTAACAACTCAATTCAAACCTCACTGAAACAGAACAAAACAAAACAAAAACATTATCCTTTTTCAATTCAGCAGGAGCAGGACTAGGCTGGTACTCCATTCAGAAAAGGTTCCTAGCATGCACACAAACATGTCTAGATGACTAGGCACACATTAATTAGGGTGCCATGTCTTTGATTTTTAAACGTACTCATAAACAAAATCCACTCACCATCTGTCCAGACCACATGGATTTAACCACAGAATTATTAAGGTTGGAAAAGGTCTCTAAGATCATTCAGTACAACATCCACCTACCATCAATCCTGTTCACTAAACCATATTCCTTAGTACTGTATCTACCCTTTCTTTAAAGACCACCAGGGACAGCGATTCCAGCACCCCCCTGTGCAGCCTGTTCCAGTACTTTGCTACTATTTCTGAAAAGAAATTTTTCCTGATATTCAACCTGAAACTCCGCCGGTGCAAATTGAGGCCTATTTGTCCTATTGCAGTTACCTGAGAGAAGAGCCATACCCCTGCTTTTTCTGGAAGGACTACCTGGATCACAGATTCTCTTATCTCATATGCTTTTCCAATGCATTTCTGAAAACAAGAGTACCCAATCAACTGTGACCATTATCTCATAAATACATTTTTGACATAAGCAAACATGAAGAACTTATATGAAAGATTTAAATGTGAGGAAGTTGAAGTGCCTCTAATTTACAAAGCAACCACGGTTACTTTATTAAATACATAATATATGAAAGAAGACATACCCTATCAAAGCCTGCATTAAGAAGGGGAAGAACAGAAGTCTCTTCTTGATCAGCAGATCTACAAGACAAAATGCTGGTCACACAACATGCAGGAACTAGATGGCATCAATTCAGCAGTTATCCAAATATAATGTAGTATGAATGCTCTTGCATAAAATACACATATCAAATCATGATATTACAGAAGTGGATCTTCTGAATGTCAAAGATGATACAGTCTTTTATATATACTTGCAGTTGTTATTATGGCCAGAAAATAATTTCTACGGCAAATTTGATATTACACAGACATCCGTCTTCTGTTCATAGACACACAGGGATGTTCCAATAAATAAATAGATAGATAGTTTAACAAAACAAAGGATATCCTGTGATATCCGACAAGAAAGAAACTAAAATAATGCTATTAAGTGAAATGTGGAACAAGCTATAAGGTCTTGTTAAGCAGCAAACATAATCTATTTTCTAATCTTGGCTGGAAAATTTCTCCAGCCAACTCAATTTGCAAATGTTTTAGTTGAACTAGGAAATTAACAAAATTAGAATGGATTTAGCAGTATGTAGAAGTACTAACAATGATGGGAAACCACTCTTTTTCTAAGATATTTGATAAAAGATGTATTTAAGTCTGTAAGAATGCACTGAGTATGAATTACTCAAGAAGGAATTCAGGACAATACAATACCAAGTTTAGTACCATCAGAAATAAGATTTACTCCATTACCTAGTTACCTAGTAACCACAGCATGTTATCTGATCTATTTCCCTTACAACACAATAAACAGCTTTCTATTCTTTCATTTTAAAAACAAATGTATCTGTGTCTATTTTTTTTTAGTATGCAAGCCACTTCATAACAATTCTCTAAAGTCAAGGTGATATATTAGTCTATATGAATGAAAGTAATTGAATACTTAAATAGGCCATATACATCACTTCACCATTTCAGGTAAAAAATAACTAACATTAAACTAATTCTGTAAGTTTTTAAACTTACGAGTTTATATCTTATCTATGAGATACCTTCTGTTACTTGCTAATTTTTATTTTAACTCATTCTCATAGAGTAAAACAAAAATATTTCACAACACAGAGTAAAACGTACGTGCGTGGAACCACAGCAAGTATTACAGTGTGTTCTGATGGCTTTGTGGCACGAATAGACCTAAGAAAACAATATTTTCTCAGTTACACCACATGCTTTCTCAGTGTTACACGCAATGTCTTCACAGGCAATATAAATGAAAAACAGTTCTGAAAGAGTCCAATGAGTTATGAAAATAGGACCAACTGGTCCTCACTTAGACATTCAATTTCTTTTGGTATCAGCCTCCTCAGAATCTGCACAATACAGTGCAGTACAGAGACAACAGCTCCAAATACTCTTCAAATCTAGTAAATCTAGGTAAAGGCAGGGCAGGCTGCCCTGAACGTAGGGGTTGACAAGATGCAATGTCTATACAATGCATTCTTGGTATCTGTTAGCTCAAAAACTAATTAAACAAGAATCTTTACCACCTTCTCCCACCTTCACAACTGTCCTTTCATATACTGTAAAATTTTCTTTGAAGTATACAAAGTGCTCTTGGGGCACACTGGTAAGAAAAGAAAGTATAGCAAATACACTTCTCTATAGAGGACTACGACCACCATGGTTAACAAAATATCAACACTTTATGTTACTGAAGAACTGAAAAAAAAAAAAAAAAAACAACCAAGAACACTCCATTCATCTTCCACCAGTGAAAAATACATGTTTTTCAAACATATCACTCTCTTCTGAATAAAGAGCTGTCATATGCATGTGTACTTCTTCCAGAAACACTTCCATAACCTTAAATATGTGAACTTTAAAATATTTGTCTTAAAAAACAGAAATTTCAGTTCATGCAAGACTGAGAAATGTAGTGTGCTGCATGGTAAAACTGATTTTCCATTTCCATTTCCACATGTACAGAAGAGTGATGTGAGCTTTTGTGAAGAGCACTCACTGACGTGTGCCTGACATAGTCAACAAACAATGGCATTAGTTTCAAGCCTTGCAGCTTAAAATCTTGTTACAGCACTAACTCAGGAAAAGAGATCCAGGGAGAAGCAGATACAGAAAGCACAGAGTGATTGCACAACAGCTGTGGCTTATGCTCCGAATAATGCTCATGATTTTAAGAGAGAATTCTACAGGTCAAATGTCACCCTGGCCAAAAGCTTATTTTTCAAATTCTACTCCTCTTAAGAGGAGTTCCTAAGAGTTCTTAAGATCTTCCTTAAAGAGAGAAGAAAACCTCTTGTACTCAATCTCCAAATTTCCAATTTGTGCATTCTTCTTTATTTTTTTTTTTGTAATTAAGAGTATGGATTTTGTATAATATATTCCAGACTTCAAGAATAGCATAAGGCCCTTTAGTTACCTGCAGATATCTTCTGCATCAAAATATCTGGAATTCCTGTGATCTATAACAATTATTTCCTGGTGCTTATCAAGGAAACATTCAAGTGCTGATTCTGGAGTCTGGGCAATGTTGCACCTGTAACCAGCTCTATCACAGGCCCACCAGAAGCCGTCACTTTGGTTGTCTTCTTTTGCAAAGATCAGCAAAACCTGCAAAGCATGCAGAGGCAGAGCAACATCAGTTTAAACATGCAGAATAGTTATCCACATGGCAAAAATCTTAACAAACACTTCTACTAATTGAAAGATCAAGTCCACTCTGAGAGTGGAAATATTGGACTGCAGATGATAAAAGAGCTGTCACAGTGGATAACTTAATTAACAGAGTGATTATCAACATAGCATTAACTGTGTAGGACTGATATTTACTGCTTTTGAATAAGCTGTGATTGTTCTGGATGTGAAAGTGTTGGCAGGTGACAGGTTACCTTGCTGTGCTCATTCCTAGAGCATCATGGCTTCAGGAGCACTACGACTACTCAGGCAGTTTTGACACACAGGCCCCTATCTAAACAGATGCCAGATTCAGCGAGCAGATGTTCAAACATCATTCCCATTTTAAGGTTGTGGGAGTTACACACATTTTAAATTGTAAGGAACTTTCTGAAATGTAATTGACTTTTTCTTTCAAAACAGAAGAAAACAATAGATGAACAGGTATGGAAAGGGCTGGGTAGTAGGAAAACAATGATTCAGACATTGCAGCTGATCACTAACCATGCCACTCCATGTGACAGATAAAGAAAAACATCAAATTATTGAAAAAATGCTGTGAAAAAGAAAGGCTTTAAGAAGTCAGAAGTTCAACTATAGGTATTCACATTGCACAGAAAGGCAGAAGACTGAGGATAATCTATATATAAAGCAAAATCCTGTTCATTTTACAAACAAAAGTAACCTCCAACTTCACTGAAACAATCTGAGCAAAGTTTTTCAAAAATGCTCACAAGGAAGGCTAATAACCTTTCATCTGTGATGCTGCATGTCTGTAATATCACCACATAAAATTCAACACCATCAGCCCAGAAGCTAGACAATGCGACCATGCCCTTTCTTTTATCCTGAGCAGTATGGAATGGTCTGGAATGGTCTGGAATAGTCTAAACAATGAACAGAGACATTAATGTTACTGAGGCTGGACTATCATTAAAGATTTCATTAAAAAGTAGTAAAAAATTATATGTTTGGAACTTCAATAAATATTAAGAAATTCATCTGAAAGCTTACTGCCACTCATCATCCAAGATAGCAACTGTCACTCTACCTAATCCATTATCTTTTCCAGTTATCAAACATTCAAAAGCAGTTACACGGTTCTGCTATAGAACTTTGCATATACTCTGGTAAAGTAGCTACTCTGATTCAATCCTGTTTGGCTCCAGCTGCTGTTGGAGAAGAGGTTTTTCTTTGAAGATGTTTTGATATCTTTCTTCTCTCAACATTCCCTACTTGGAAATACAGGATTGCAAAATTCAGCCATTTACCAGATGCAAAGTACTGGAGTTTAGTTAAACTACCTGTTCCCCCACTGGAAACTAAATATCAGTGTGTGAATCATTCAGAGAATATTAACTTTAAAGGTACCATTAAAGCATTACTGCCATGCCTGCTCATTAAAATTTGTATGAAGCTTACTGTAGAGAGTGAAAACACAGCAAAACTTGAATTATGCAAATACGTTGCAAGCTAATCTCCCAAAATCAAAATGAAAATACAGCAATCTGTGTAAATCAGACAGACAGTATGACAGGAAATCGAATTTAATCTGTATTTCTTGATGGAAAACATCTGTTTTGGTATGTGGTTTGTTAGCCTTGCTGTGAATAGGTCTTTTTTATCCAGTGCTGCTTTGACATAGGAATACCATACACTTTTCCTGCTGAGATTTTTTTTTTTTGTAATCTATTGGAATTCCTACCACAGTTTTCTGAATTTGTTTTGCACAGCTATTGTATGTCTTGTTCCCAGTTTATCATGCAAATACAGAAAATGGATTGAGATCTGCTTTGAAAATCTCAAAATACAGCCCAGTGAGAACAGGTGCATATACACCAGAAGGAAACAATGAGAAAATCAAAAATAGAACTTAAGAAGTCATAAAACATGACACCTAAACCTTTTTTATGCCTCTGTGGTATTCCAGTGAAATTATTTTAATAATGTCTTTAATATAGCCAGAGGGATACTGTGTGAAACATTAAATGGGCAGGAAAACAATTAGATGCTGGGTATCATCAACACTTCGGCTGCAGCTCAAGAGGGGAAGATCGTCATGATTAGAACAGACATGGAGCTCACCATCAACACTGTGAAAGTGATGATGACCAATGAGTTTCATAAGAGGGAGAAAATGCAGTGTTTGAAGGGGGAGCAGGATTAAGCAGTAAAAGAAAATGAGTGAATGATGACAGGTGGCAGACAAACTTTACAGCAGTTCTCTGGAAGGAAGCAAGAGGTATTTGCTTAGACCAAACAAGAAAGAAATGTGCTTATTAATACAGAAGACAGGGACTATGGGGAAAAGAAAGAGTAAGCATTTCAGTTTGTGTGTTAAAGCCATGAGTGCAGAAAAGCACCACAGTAACTGCAGGAAACAACCACATTCACTTCCAGTATATGAAGTTCTGTGAGGAGATGATGACAAACTTCAACTCAAATGCCAATAAAAGCTTCAGGAGTGGTAATTACTATAATTTCTGTGCCTTCCTCACCTTCCACTCCTTCCCATTCTAAAATGTTAACTCATTGGTCATTAGGGAAATTACAGCTCATACATGGTTTCACTCTAATACGACATAAAAATAAAGGAGCAAGAGTTTTTCCATTAGTCATTGCTTTAAAAGGCATTCAGATTGTATGTTGAAACATAACAGTCTGACCTTCTGTCTCTGCCCTTGCCTTAACAATCATTAAGTTTGCAGATGTAAATTTTCTTCCTGTTTTGCAACGTTGTCCCCATTAGTTGATAACAAGTTTCTACCTATGGTCTGATCTCCAAGCTAAGCTCACATTAATCATCAGCTGAAAAGATTCCCATTCAATCCATTTGATTACATGTGAAGGCATTTGATGCAAGCCTACTCTTTGCCATTAAGAAATTATCTCCTCTATTAGAAGTGTTAAACTCAACAGAAGTTCCTGATCACATCCACTTTTTTTCTGATTTTCCCTGACAATCACTGAGCCTCTTTTCTCCTAATCTTTAAATCACATAGGGCACTGACTTAAAAATCATATAGGAAAGTCCCATATACAAACCTCTGTCAGCCCTAGTTCTGCAAATGAGTACCGTATTTCTTTTTCATATGTACTAGATGTTAACACATCTTTCTCTCATGTCACTGGGGGAAGCTGCACATTTATAATGAGGCTGCTCTGAAAGTAATGTCTCTATTCTATGATGTCCCATGACATCAGAGGCAGATGTTGGTGCTATGGCAGTAGAGGTTGAACCTCCTGCCAGTATTCCTTTCCATTTTGTTGCCATGTGACAGATGGAGGCAGAGAGGCACTCTGACAAAATCATGTCTGACGTGAAAGTGTGTATGAAGCAAAGGTGAGTCACTGAATTTTTCCATGGAAAAAAAAAAAAAGACATTTACTGACCCACTGACATCCATGGATGCTTGCTGAGCACTTAAGGAGATCAAACAGTGGATATGAGCACAGTGAGGCAGTGGGTGGTGTGTTTCAGCAGTGGTGACAGTGACATGAAAGACAAGCCACATTTTGGACAGCCATGCACAGCATTCACACCACAAAATGAAGGGCATTTTGATCAGCTCATCTATGTGAATTGGCAGATTCTGATCTAGGAACTGTGTAGAGAGCTTCAGTGTGTTGGAAACAGTGGTGACAATGTTAGAATATGGCTAAGTTTGTGCCAAGTAGGCTCCACTAATGCTCACACAGGAAGAGAACGAGCATCATAAGCAAGTTTTTTCAGGACCTGCTGAACCAATACAAGGCTGAAGGTGACAGTCTCCTGGACTGCATCACTACTGGTGATAAGATGTGATGTTACCACTACAAGACAGGGTCAAAATAGCAACATGAGAATTCCCCACTGAAGAAAATGTTTAAGACGTAGCCCTCAGCAAGTAAAGTGATGTGCACTGTCCAAAAGGAATAGAAAAGGGGTGATCCATTTGGATTTCCTGGAACCCAGACAAACCATCCGCTGCTACAAAATGCTGTCTAAGCAGAAGACCTGAACTTCCAGAGTAATGTTAGAGAAGAAGACAACCTTTCTCTTGCAAAGCAATAATGCCAGATCCCATACAAGTTTGAAGACCATAGAGGACATTGACACTTTGGCTGGACTGTCCTACTGCATCTACTGTATAGTCTAGGTTTGGTGCTTTCTGACTGCTATTGGTAAAGCTGATAAAGGATGAACTGCATAGTCAATGTTTTCCTACCAGCAATAACACCACAGCAACTGTGAAACAGTGGGTCACTTACCCTGGTGCATACTCTTACAAGTGCAGCCTGCAGGCTCTTTTTCAATTAAAATGCACAGCTAATGGTGGTAAATGTGTTGAAAAGTGGTGTTTTGTAGGTGAGAATTTGCTCTATCAAATAGTGTTATAGTGCTCTTTGTTTTATTTTCCATGGAAAACAATAGGAGGCATTACTTTCAGAGTGACCTATGTATGTACATTTTTCTCAGTCAATTCTAAGGTCTTACAACCAAATTAAGGCAATTCGTAAGCGCTGGTACAAAATCGGGGCGGACACATAAGCTGCATGCTGGGAGGGCATTTGGAGGGTAAAAGCTGGTACAAACCAAAACAGATTTGTCCTCTAACACAGATGGTCATAAAATCTGAGGTGGAATCTATTAAATGGTTTATGGCAAGTCATAGCCATAACAAAGGTCACCTCCCAGACAAAAAAACACAACCCATTTGCCAGCTGGCATAGGTCTGCTGCCAAACAACAGTTCAAAACATGCACAAGCATACAATGAACATTGCTAAGAAAAGCCCTGGTGACAATTGTTTTAACAAAGTGTATTATCTTATTAGACAATTAAGAACATGATTAAGCAGCACATAAAGATATTTAAAATGCATAGTTGGTAGCCCTTTGCACTTCACAGAGAAATACATACCTCAATCATTAAGATGGAATATAAAAGATTAGCACACATTATTTAAATGAATAGGTATGTGCCATCCTTGTCAAATAAGCTGAGGTCATGTCACTTGTTCCATAAAGGAACTGAGTTTACAGAAAGCATTTTTCTTTTAGTGCAATTAATTTAGAGTATGGCATAGTCTTTACAAAATACTCTTCAAGTACAAGTTTTACTTAAGTCCTGATTTCAGCTGTAAAGAGAGCCTATGAACAGGAGGGGAGTCAACTCTGAAAGGGTAGATAGCAGCAAGACAAGGGGAAATGGTTTTAAGTTGAAGGAGGGAAGATTTAGGTTGGATGTCAGGAGGAAGTTCTTTACTATGAGGGTGGTGAGGTGCTGGAACAGCTGCCCAGAGAGGTTGTGGATGCTCCGTCCCTGAGATGCTCAAGGCCAGGTTGGATGGGCTCTGGGCAGCCTGGTCTAGTATTAGATATGGAGGTTGTTGGCCCTGTCTGTGGCAGGGGAATTGGAGATTCGTGATTCTTGAGGTCCCTTCCAACCCTGGCCGTTCTGTGATTCTGTGATTTCTGTAGCACCGCAATTCGTGTCTTCACTAATAAAGGGACAAAACAACACCCACAGCTAACTAAATATAACGATGAATGTCAAGAAAGTTTCTATACAAAACGCAGAACAATTTCCCTTCTTACATGAAGAACTATTACATGATTAAACTGCATAATAACAGCAAATACGGATAGTGTATTTTTGCAAATCCAGTTTCTATGAAGTAAATAAAGTAAAATGTTGCCATAGACAATGAGTATTCTTATTCGAGTATAATTGTGAGCATCTTACTGCAGATCATCACAGTCTACTCAGCATTTTTCCATAATTAGTTCCACATATTTACGTTTAAATTACTTGCAAATGAAGACGGGTCTACTGCCGACCCCACTGTTATGCAGTCTTTTTATGACATACACGGTTTCAAAAGATCAAGCCACTGTTAAGACTGAATTATACTTATTATTATCATATTTAATACATAAAGAAAAATGTAAGGCTTCATGACCTCCAAAACAGCATAGCATGAATTCCATGTGTAAGTTTTTCTACTTGTAGGCAGTCATGGCAAGAATAAAAGCAACAAACAAATGCAGAAAGAGTGGCTGCTAAATATCTCTGCATTTTGCAGTTAGCTGTCCAAGACTAAAAGTTACTTCTAACAGACACTGCTTTACAGGAGCAGTATTAAAGATTACACTATATGTTAAAAATAATATTCTTGGCATCCCTCTGTTTACAAACATAGGTACAAATTGTACAGAAACAGTAGTAAGTATGGGCAGAGCTGCTGCTTGTGTGACAAAATTCAATGCTCTTATTGGAACACGTGTGACTTCCTCCATCTGTGACCTGTAAAAGCACAGTTCTCTGTTCTACTGTACAAAACCCAGCAAAATTTGCCTGGTACCTAAACTATATAACAATGCTTTCTGCCGTGGCAAGTCAGGATTCAGCAGTTTTTAACATTCAGAAACAGCTGTTTTCCTTGCTGGTGCACACACACATGGACACACTCCTACTGACAGCACACAAAATAAATTACTTGATGTTAATGGAAATGCGAGCACCTTCTTTACCAAGTTAATTTAGCCACAGATCTCTTTTCAAGCACTCAGATAAACCGAAACACCAATTATTGAACTCACAGTCCTTGCAGAAGTAAAATAAAAACATGTATAACCATGCCTTAATGTTTTCACCCATTAGCACTGAATTGACTGTATCAAAAAACTGAGAGAACATCTTACCTGAACTGGATCTTGTGTCAGTCTCATAGGCCCAATTTGTACCTCTGTAGCTGAAGCCTGCTAAGTAAGAGTAATAGAGATTTTTTTCCACTCTACTACTTGACAAGATAGCATTTTGCAAGCAAGAATGAAAGATCAAGCATAACCAGTAAGACTCTCACAGAATAGCCACACAACATGCAGCCTTTATCCAGCTGCTTTAAGTATAGCTTTGATAACAGATAACCAAGCTCACAATTTTGTTTCATGTACTTCTAAGTTAAACATTGTAGGGCTTAATGCAGTAACCACCATCTTTCTCCTTCCCCAGAGCACTTCAATTACAAAGGACTTCTGTTTTGTTTAAGATAATGGAAAACTATTATTTTTCTGGCCAAATATTGCCTTATTCATTTGAATGCAATACATACCTTCAAGATCTTGTAATGTATACTGAGAATAACATTTTAATACGTTTTGTTAGAAAAACAAGTGAGTTTTCAGACAAGACAGTTTGTTTGGATTATAGTTTTAAAGATATTTTCCAGAAATGTAGCCTTTAATTTAGAGGGGGAAAAAAAAACCAAACAACATTGACATCTCTAATCAGGGTGTTTTCAGAAGACTTGAGAGCACATCACAGTTTAAAACTACAGCAACAAAATCAGCAAACATTGGCTTTCAATGCTTCGTAGCCTTATTTCCTAATAGCTGTACTACCTTCATGCTTTTTGTGTACTGATACATTTCAATATACTCCTCCTGTAATGCTGATTTGATTCACTTTAGATTACAGACTGTTCTCAAGCAACTGAACAATGCCTATGTCATCCCACAGATGTATGTACTTTAAAAAATTCTTTGAACCCACTGAATATTACTCTCTTCATACTACAGAGGATTACAAACAAGTTAGCAGTATTTGAGGGGGCAGGTTCACTGCTTTCCTGATGCCAGTGACTCCACATGCTTGGGGTAGGTAGTTCAAGCAACTGCCTTGCAGGTCAGGTGTTTCAACAAAACCCTAACTGTAGGCATATTTCCAGAACTTTCCTTCACTCCCAGGATCCCTAGATTATTATTTCTGCACCACTTTGCTGTGTACTGCTTGTTAGGTCAAGCCTTTTACTTGGGTATTACCTTATCCTCAAATATAGTATTTTTTCAAAGGACTTTACATAAATATTCAACATAGATGAAGTTACTAGTATTTGGTTTTATTCCTTGGAGGACACACCAGTGTTGCATGTATTAGTCTTGCCTTGCACTTCAGACAGTGGAATTATGCATAGTGACAAATGGCACATTGGATTTTCATACATCCCTGAGCACTGATCCTTTTGAATCCCATGTATGCCAGAAGGTAGCAAGCAGTTCTCCAGAATATTAAACCACAAAGCATTGCCATTCTTTTGCATAGCAAAAACTGCCTCCAATACACGAATACCTAACCTTTCCACACACGACAGCTTCACTTCCCACTTGATCTTCTGCCACGTTGGAAGGAAATACAGTGCAAGGAGAGATATTAGAATAGAAATGGAAGTTAGCACTGATCATAAGCCGTGAAGTAATAAAACTGGGGAAACAGAATTCTCTCAAAGCTCCTAACTCCTCTCCCCTCACAAGCAAACAGACAAAAATCAGGAAAAAGTACATTCATATTACAGTACATTATTTAAGAAACTAAAATATTTTAAAAATTGTGAATCATTTTGATTTAAATAAGTGTTCTTAAGTAGTCTCATTTGTAGAATCGATAGTAAGGGGAACAGTCAACAGATACACAACAGGCTTTGGTCTGTATCAGTCCAAAACCTTCTTTTTAAAATGCACATTTTAAAAAAACATATTGATAAGAGCCTACCATTCTTCACAAGGTACCCTTAGGACATCAATAACCATTTTATGATTCATTTAGCGGTAACACTATGGAAGTGGCATTCTAAATAAGCGATCTCTTCTTTACTACCACTTCAGAGTGCATTCAGTTTTCATTTCTTAGCTTTGTCCAAGATGGAATAACTGTGCCTAAAAAACAGATCTCCACCGCCAAGTCTATCAGATTCTTTTCAGAGATTTCTTCACTTATCTTAGCTCAGGTATTCAAAAAATGAAATAAAAATTCACATAACTGTGACTAGGAGCTTCTCTTTGTGCTGCTTTCACATCAGACTTGTGAACTGAAAATATCTGAATGCAAAGACCTGAAAATCAGATCCTGTCTTTTTTTTTTCTTCCCTCTAGTATTTGAGGGTGTTCCTGTCTCTGCTGGCAGTAGAAAAGCTTAACGAGGATTAGAAAAATCGGAGAGTCGCAACATAGGTAAGCTTGTCACTGTCCTGCTCTGCAGAGATATGATTTACTTACAGTCACAGCCATACATAGGGATGTAGAAATGGTGTGCTGCTTTTCCTGAAAGACTGAAATTCTGGAAGAATGACCTTTAAGACATTCCTTATACAGCACATGGAAATAAGAGGGGCGTCCTCAAATTAAGGCTGATAATAGGACTGAACATGGGAAGGATTCATAAACCATCTCATTGGATACAACGAGGAGCATTTTCAAAGACTTCCTTCATGGACTTGGAATTCTGAGTTTCGTTTTACTAACTGAATAAATCCCCTAGATTTGTATGCCTAAATTGCATTTGGCACAAAGAACAGTCTCATTTTTCTTTCAAAACATTGCTAGAAGAGGCACAAGTACCTTGCTGTCAAAAAAGCATGGATTTCTCCTTGGCCTGAAAGAACTAATTTCAAATCTTCCTAACTCCCAGAAAAGTATGATGATGTGGATGCTGCATATTAATGATACCACGACCATACCTCTGCTCATTTCCTGACTCAAGTGAACATCTCATTGCTGATGATTTCCAATTAAAATAAATCTCCCGTTATTTTATTGACTGGCAGGAAGGACTGCTAATAGACTTGCATCCTAACTCAATTAGTACAGTATTTCATGACAAACTTTTTTGGTAAAACATGCAGAGCTTGTTTCCAAAGAGGTCAGTGAGAGAATTCCTGTTTTAATAGTGCAGAGGAACAGACACCATAAATAAACTAACCATCTGGGGATAACAGAGAGCTTAAAAACAATGAAGAAATTTTTGTTTTAACATTTCAAACTGTCTACCATTATTTCCAGTATCATCGTAAACTCCAGAGGAATCCGCTAGTAATCAAAGAATTAAAGACACAGTAAATGGTATTTTCTTAAATCCTTTCTTTTTATATAAATTGGTGATTATCAATTATCTTCCTTTCAAAGCAGTATATTAAGCAAAATGGAATCACCACTTATTAATTAAGTTCTACTCTTTTAAATCACTAATACAAAATGCTTTACTCATCATGTGACTGAAGACTTAAGGCCCCTGCAGTTTATGAATCATCAATAATTAATAGCACAACTATTGTAAACATGGTGACTAATTAGCACAGCAAAATCTTCTTGAATAACTCTTTGTTGTTCCAGAGAAACAACAGCAGCTGGGCCAGCAAAATGGTATAGCAGTCTTCTAGATGGGCACAGGAAAAACATGCCTGGTAGAGATCTCTCTTTTTCACTGACCAAGAACTGGCCCTGAAAAAGGTTGCAATCACATGTGACTTCCATACTGGACCTCTGACTTTCCATTCTCTTGATGTCTTGAATTCCCTTCTGAGACATAGGGCTCACAGCTTTTCTAAAACATCCCCAGCCTGCAGCTGTCACCAACCAGAGTGAACGTCCTCTTCCATTGTTGAGCAATGTTATGTGCCTCTCTTCTTTCCTTTCTTTAACTGTCTCATGTTGTTTAGCAGAACTATACTCCAAACTTTCTTCTCTTTCTCTTTTTTCTTTCTTTTTTTCTTTCTCTCCTTCTTTCCTGCTTTTCTTCTATCTGTCCTTCTTTCTTTCTGTCTTTGAAATCATTTCTTGTTCATTAACTGATATTCTTGTGTCACCTGAGCTTTCTATGCTTAGGATCTCTCACATGCTTCTTTTGTGAGCACCAACTGTTATAGGGAATATCTTTCTTGTCCTGTTTGGCAATTTACGTGTGTTGAAATAAGGACACATTCACAAAATAAAAATGAAATGTTTTCAGAAAGATGCCACCTCAGCCTCAGTAAGACTCTCAGTCATAATCTGCCAGTAGCTGGGAGAATAAACAAAACAGATCACTCACTATGTGCTCCTCCCAGGGCTCCTGCTGCTGGAGATCTGGCCCTGAGCTAGATGGTTTTTGGTGTTTAGAGATCTGGTCCTGGCTAGATGGCTTTCCCAGACACCATTCCTCCCTGATTCATTCATTTAATCAGTTGTCTCAGATAATTTTCTTTTCTCACCAACACAGCTACTCATCCAGCAGGGAGGTAGCTCTGTTGTAATGTACTCCTCATAATTCTGTTCCCATCTGACTTTTTATTCATTTTTTTTCTGCAGCTTCCAGTTGATTTGTGGTTTTACTTTTCCAGCTGCTCAGGCCCTGATTTCCTTAGTTCCCACAAAAGGGCTGTAAAACCACTGTTCTCTTCAATGCCAGTCAGCTGCCATCTTCCCAGAGTCCAGAAGAACATTGAACATTCTGATAGCTAAAGTTAACGTAGAATTATGTTGCTTTATTAATTTAAAATGATGATCAAATGCACGTAGTGCTTAGAAAAAATAAGGCCTTGTTGTTGAGTTAGCTGATTAGCCACTGTAAACTGCAGGCATCCATCCATAAGAGAAGCCTAACCCCTCAGTGTGTCATGAACGTCTTTTACAATGCTTAACAGCAGATGAACGGGAACTAGTAAATAAAAATTAAAAGCATGAAGGACAAGGGGAAATGGTTTCAAACTTAAAAGATGGTAGATTTCAATTGGATATAAGGAAAAAGTCTCCCACAGTGAGAGTGGTGAGGCACTGGAGCAGGCTGCCCAGAGAGGTGGTAGATGCCACATCCCAGGAGGCATTCAAGGCCAACCTGGACTGTGCTCTGAGCTGTGGATGTCCCTGTTCATTGCAGGGGAATTGGACTAGGTGATCTTTAAAGGTTCCTTTAAAGATTAAAGGAAAGAAAATGTAGTTCCTAGATGACATTTTGAACCCCATAAGGAGAGCTAATGTATGTTTACATGTGATACTCAGGGACACGGTTTAGTGGGGAGATATTGGTGATAGCTGGACAGTTGGACTAGATGACCTTGGAGGTCTTTCCAACCTTAGTGATTCTTTGTATCTATGATTACCCAGTTTTCACTCTGCTGGCTGCCACTGAGATCCGTTTAA
Source organism: Tympanuchus pallidicinctus (assembly GCF_026119805.1). NCBI lineage: Eukaryota > Metazoa > Chordata > Aves > Galliformes > Phasianidae > Tympanuchus > Tympanuchus pallidicinctus. The sequence continues at coordinate 541,167 of NW_026294813.1, read as the reverse complement.
AGAACAGGTGACACACCATTAGTACTTAGTTATTCAGCAATTTCAGGTTTACATGAATTCCTGGGTGAATATGCTAAGTCCTAGTGATCTCTTCTCATCCCTACAGCAGTACGCACATCATACCCAGATCTGCTTCTCCTGTCTCCCAAGAGCAGAGTGCCCAGAGGACAGCTGGCTCAGTTGCCTTGTCAGCCATTTGTGCAGCTTGAGAAGAATATAGTCTCCTAACATATAGTTATCATTATCAGAGTACTAACTGTCAAGGATGTTTTTATAGCAATGATATAAAATTAATAAAACTGTCATAAATAAAAAATGTGCACCAAGGAAGACATCAAAATATAAAATGTTGCATCACACTCTGATACCAAACACTTCTCTTTCAAGAAATCCTACCTTCAGTGAATCCTACCTTTTTTTTTTCTTTAATTCCAGTACGGACTTTAAGAAAAAAAAAGAATCCCATTTTTTATTGGATTTCCTGCTTAATATTTTACTTCCTATCTTTTGATGAGAAAACCAGGCATTTCTTCCTTTGGACATCAAACCACTTTAAGGTATTGAGAGTTTTTCAGTCTTGGGATTAAGTAGAATTTTAAAGGTATACTTAATTAGAACTGGCTTGATACCTACACTATTGTAATACAATATTTATGAAACCAAGCTAGCTGTGACAAGGTGACGTTTCAAGACACCACTTAGCATAGGTGCTGTTTATCTCTTACTGAGAAAAACAAGAGAACAAAACAAAATGAACCTTACAATGCAACATTTTTTTTTCTAATCAGGGAACAAGTCACAGCAAAAATCTAATGTATCAATTTTCAACAGTATTTTCTCTAAATTTTTACTACATTTTCCTGCTCATAGAGCAGCAAAGCACAGGCAGTCAAGGTCTGGAACAGGAAGAAACTCCCTCTGTTACAACTAGATACTGAGAACCCAAATAGGAAGAGGGGCCTTGACTAATGCTTAGAGATACTCACTGTAATCCCAATGAATAAAGAATCACAAAAACATTTTTTTGAAGAGACCCCTGAAGGTCATTTAATTGCTCCAACTGGTGCTATTGTAACACTACATCAGGCCAGCCATGCTTTTGTCTATGCCTTTCCAGTTTGACTGCTGCTCTGGCAACCATCTTCCAGTCTGTACTGATGAGAAAGGAATTAAAATCTAAAGAACAGCCAAAATTATTGACTTGTAAACTACAATATAAGAGAGAAATATCTGCTATCATAATGTAGTTACATCTTACCTCACTTCTACCTACCTGTAATACTGAGCAATTTCAGCCCAAGTTTTGGGAAAACCATTAGCATATTTCATTTTAAATTGAAATGATCTACTGTAGGCAACCTGCTGTAGCAGGGTGGTTGGACTTGATAATGCCTTAGGTCTCTTCCAACCCCTGCAATTCTGTGATTCTGTGAGAACCATTTTATGGACTCCTTCAGAGAAATAAAACTTTAGCAACTCTGAGTATATTTACTGGGGCAAGGTCATTAATAATATCCTTTAAGAAAAGTAAGCTTCCATGTTTCAATCCAGCAGCACAAAGGTCCTGAAGAGATAGATTTGTTCCACAAATGGCAAAATTTTTAGACTTGTGGAAAGAAAACTATTTACAGAGTCTCCAAGGACATTTATTTTGAATACTGACTTTGTCAGCAGAGGTTTCTCTGAAAGTGCATTTTTTCTGTTAGCATGCACATTTCAGGTTATGTTAATGTCCTTGCAGGGGGACACTTGGCGGAGTGAAAACAAACATCTGACGAAGTGCACACAATACACTCAACATTTGTGGATCTCAGCCTGAAGAGACTTCTTTCTGTAAGTGCATTTGTCATTATTGTCCAGTCTCATCTTAGTAAGAAAATGAGTCTCATGCTTTACTGATGAATCCAGTCAAACCTTGTTCCATCAGTCTCAGGGAAAAACACAGCAACTAACTCTGAACTGTTCCAGAAATACCAGGTATTTATACAAACTCGGAGAAGAGCCACTTGAGAGCAGGCCTGCACAGAAGGACTTGGGGGCCCTGGTGGACAAGAAGCTGGACACGACCCAGCAGTGTGTGCTTGCAGCCCGGAAGGCCAACTGTGTTCTGGGCTGCATTAAAAAAGGGGTGGCCAGCAGACAGAGGGAGGTGGTTGTCCCCCTCTACTCGGCTCCTTTGAGCCCCATCTGCAGTACTGCGTCCAGGCCTGGGGCCCCAGTACAGGACGTGGAGCTCTTGGAGCAGGTCTGGAGGAGGGCCACTAAGATGAACAGAGGGCTGGAGCACCTCTACTATGAAGAAAGGTTGAGGGAACTGGGCTTGTTTAGCTTGGAGAAGAGAAGGCTCTGAGAAGACGTCACTGTGTCCTTCCAGTACCTGAAGGGAGTGTACAAACAGGAGGGGGAACGGCTGTTTACGAGGATGGATTGTTTGAGTAATCTTCAGCTGAAGATGACTACTTCAATATTATAATGCATTATACATAGAAACTCTACTAAAACAAAAACAACCTCCCAACCCCGAAACGAATCAAAGAAACAACAACAAAAAAAACTCGAAATTTCCTGACTGCACAGAGTACCACCACCATATAAAGCAAAAATCATTATCTCCCTGAGTTACGTATGTACACTTTTTTTTTTTTCCCAATCTAACATAAACATATGTTACAATTAACTATTTTACTGTTTTTATCAGAAGTCCAGATAAAAAAATTATTCTGAGTATACTATACCATCTCAAGTATGAAGTCTAAGGTTCTCTCAAGAAAACAGCTTCCAGCTAAAAATTACCTTTTGTAACGCAGATAGTGTCAACATGATAGCGTGTGCCATGTCTCAGACCAAAAATGTGTTGTGCAGACAACAAAAAGCACATATCTCATCAAAATAAACAACCCAGAAGCTTGCATACTGATTGAATAATTCATGATCACATTTAATTCCATTTAAGTTTCTGTTTTAACTTTGACAAAACCATTGCAGATAATCCGGACAGCAGCAGTAGTGTATGAATCTAAGAGGTGTCAAATACTGACATTCATGTATCACCTCCTGGGAAGTGCACAATGCCTTGCTCCCTGGTGAATCATCTAACGGCATGAATGGTTCACCACGTGGATGTTACTCAAGACCAGCATTATTAACCTCATTATTTTGTCATCCAAGACTAAAGTGTTCATGAAACTTGTCTCATCTATTTAGTTTATAAATCACAGAGGGAAAACTCACCTAACCTCACCACACCTCAAGTATTTTTATAAGGGAACACGGATTGACCAATCCTATAAACCTACCCAAACAAAGACGAAAAGTGAGAAAGAGTCGGAGTAACATCTGTACAGGATGGGCTTAGTGGTACAAATGAAATGGTCAGAAGAAGGGGAAAATCTGACTCAAAAGAAGAGGGAGTAACAGATGCAAAAAGTAAGAACCGCTCTGATAAGCTTGGAAAGTTAATTACCTAGTCTTACAAATCTGGAAACTTAACTACCCAGTCTTAAATACCAGAATTCAGTCATATTAATTTCACTGTCCCTACTCTACTCATGCAAATACTGGTAGGAACAACATCTAATGTTAAGATTTAACACTGCATGCAACTACAATCCAAACAAGCTCTACAACAGTATAGAAAGAAGGCATTACATAGCCCTGAGCTAGCCTGCTGCACTGGAGCAAATTATTACTTAAGCAATAAGCAGTAATAGTTTCTGTACTACTCAGCATTATTTTTACATACTGGGAGGAAATCATCGAAAGCTTTATGAAAAAGACTTCTTCTCCAAATGATTAGTGTTTTTGTTTTTGTTTTTTTTCTTCAGAATTAAGTAACTAGTAACAACAGGAGCTACGTACATAGTCAGCTCTAAAAGAAAATTAATTTCCTCTGCAATATATAAGTTCTGAAAATTTCCAACCACCTCTATCTAGAAATCATGTCCCAGAAAGCCACGGAAGATTTCAGTTCCAATTTACTGACAAACTTTTTGGCAACAAAGCTTTTATTCAAGTATCATTTCCCCATTTTAGTGAATTAGAGTCAGTATTACACATAGCTCCACTGAAGAGCTACTTGTGCATAAATTCTGAATTCTCAAGAACAAGAATAAATGTGCTTAAGTCTCTGGGGCCCAAAGGCATGTATCTCATAGCCCTGATGGAGCTAGCTGATGTGGCTGCCAGGCTGCTCTCTGCCATGTTTGACAGTGGAAGGACAACTGATGTAATCTACCTTGACATGTGCAAGGCCTTTGACATGTTCCTACAACACATCCTTATCTAAGAATTGGAGAGATATTGGTTTGAAGGCTGGACTTTTTGATGGATAAAGGATTAGTTGTACAGTCATAGCCAGAGGGTTGTTCTCAATGGCTCTATGTTCAGGTCTAGATGAGTGATGAGTGGTGTTCCCCAGAGGTCTGTCTTGGGACAGTACTCTTTCACACCTTTATCAAGGACATAGATTATGGGATTGGGTATGTCCAGGCTGGGGCCGTCAGCACAAAAGGGCACAGAACTGTTGGAGTTTGTCTAGAAAAGGGCCAGAAAGATTGTCAGAGGGCTGGAGCACCTTTCCTATGAAGAAAGATTGAGGGAGATGGGCTAGTTCAGTCTGGAGTAGAGAAGGCTCCAGGGAAACCTGAAAGCAGCCTTCCAATATTTGGAGTTTATAAACAAGAGGGAGACCAATTTTTTACACAGGTAGATAGCAATAAGACAAGGAGGAATGGTTTAAAACTGAAAGAGGATATATTTAGATTAGATGTCAGCACCGGCTGCCCAGAGAAGCTGTGGATGCCCCCATCCCCATAGGGGTTCAAGGCTAGGTTGGATGGGGCCCTGGGCAGCCTGAGCTGGTGACTGATTTATTAGTGGTTGGCAACCCTGCCTATGGCAGAGGGTATAGAACTGGATGGTCTTTGATGACCCTTCCAACTCAACCCCTTCCATGATTCTATGACTACAAATTACAAAATAAATCAGACTGTGCCCCATTTTATACCTACAAATACAAAAAGGAGTGAGTGTTCCATAAAACACAAAACTTCACAGTCAGCAGTGGCTGCAGGAGGTATCATGAGCTTGCCCTCATGTTATTATCTGGTGGAGACCATTCTGAGAGACACGATATTATCTTGGCAGTTTGATCTGATCCATTACACCCGCTATTATGTATTTGCAATCCTGCCCTTCACTGAAGCCTAACTTAGCAAGATATTTAAGCAAACCAGTAGAACCATCCAGCTTGACTGGAAAAACCAGAGCAGTGGCTGGACATACATTTCTACAGGGTCATTGCCCTTGGAAGAATCCTTAAACAACCTTGAGGTGGTTACAACCTGCATCTGGCAGCTAAATATAGAACAACTGGTTAGCTTTGTGACACTACAAAGGTCTAAAAAGGAGCACAGATGAAAAGCACTACTTCACTGGCAGGAGTTGTGAATGTGGAAGTTTCTTGTTTGGATTGTGTTACGTGACTCTGAAGACTTTAGACCTAGATTCTGTAGTGAGCAGTATTAAAATATTTGTAATACTATAACTGAAATAACCAATGATATTCCTGTGTTACTCAGTGTGGAGAATTCAGCTTTCCTACTGCACTATCAATTCATCATAGGGATTCCACAGATGTGAGTGTATGACTGCAAAGGAGCTTTTTATGTTCAATGACCGTAACAATTACAGATATTTCACTACTTGTTTTGTTAGGAGGCCTCCAGCTCAATGTCTCTTTTATTTCACAAGGAGCATTTGAACTTTAACAGAAAATTGCCAAATGAAGCCAAATGCATTTTCAAGAAAGGATTAAACAGTCAGAAAGCAGGTCCCTGCAACTGTGGGAAGTCATCTTCTATGGAAAAGTCATCTAAAAACCCTTTAATCTCCCAGTTTTGGAAAAGTTTGTTTCTATTCATCTCTGACATTACTTGATCGAAGTTCTGCAGCAGAGGAAGTTCTGCACAAATATGCGCAAGAACTTCTTTACAGTGAGGTGACGGAGCACTGGAACAGGCTGCCCAGGGAGGTGGTGGAGTCTCCTTCTCTGGAGATGTTCAAGACCTGCCTGGATGCCTACCTGTGCGACCTGCTGTAGGGAACCTGCTTTGGCAGGGGGGTTGGACTCGATGATCTCTGGAGGTCCCTTCCAACCCCTACAATTCTGTGTGATTCTGTGATTCTGGAACACTACTCTGAAAAAGAGAAACTTCCTTTCACTTTTAAAACCTGTTACTCTCTCCTCAGGTCACCTCTGATTTTTCTGATGTATTCAGCCAAGAGTCTTCCAACATACAGCAGCAAACCTAAGTGCACAGTGCAGCACTTCATATTGTTTGAATTTCAGTCCATTTCTACTACTGTGCCCTCAAGGTTCTCTGCTACCTTACCTAAATTATTTTCATCCCATTTGCTTTAGCTTTTTGAATAGCTTTGTCTTTGATAACACAAACTCTTTCCTGAAACCTTGAAGGTTATTAACTTTCCTTTCTTTAGAAAAATCTCTTTGCTTTTGTTAGTGCTCACATTAGGCTGACTCAGTAAGCTTAATAACATTATAGTGAATTGCATCTTCTGTTCAATATAACACAATATCTTTAGGAACTCTGGCACTGCTTTTCACCATGTATGACAACACGATGAATCTGTGGTTGCCTAAATAACTTTCTTTGCCCCTCCTGGAAGCTTCTTTCCCTCCATTTATGTCAGTGAAATATTTCTTAACTTCTTTGAAAACTGACTGTACCTCAGGAAATAATTTGGGCTCAGTCCAACAGCTCCAAGTCTGTCTTGCATGGAGGCACCAGGCCTGCATGCAAACTCCCATTCTTCCGTGTCTGCAGGATAAAGTAACCATACTGGCTGCTAAATTACCTTAAAGACTATCAGAGCTATTGTCTCATACCTGCTGGAGATCTAGAAATACGTTGGCTCTCAGAAACTTTGAAAATGAGACCTTTTATCTAAATTGAGAAGTTCAAATGGCTTTGCTTTATTGATAGAAATGGTTGTTTCTGTGAAAAGTATGCTAACTGATATATGATCCAGCAGTGTGAAAGGCCAGCTGCATCCTGGGCAGCACCAGAAGAGAGGTGACAGCAGGGAGAGGGAGGTGGTTGTCCCCTGTGCTCTACTCTCATGAGGCTCCACCTGCACGGAGTTTGCTTCTTGAAGTCTAAAAATGGCCTTCATACAACATTTATGTACATCTTGGCTATTGATTTTTGTTTCTCTATAGAAAGGTGAATGCTGCTTCTCAGGTCCAAATTATGACCATTACTTGATGGTAAGGTCTTGGGACTTGGGAAAGAAATCCAAAATAAGTTAGCATTAAGGGTGAGAAAGGTGAAAAGTCATTTTCCTGGTGATGAGAACTGTAGAGATTTTAGGTAAGAGTGCAGTGTTGACCCATTTCAGGGTCAATTTAACAAAAAACAACAAGTGGAAACACACAAATTGCTGAAAAAGTGCCATTTCCATATAAATGTCTGAGTACTGATTTATGGTTCATATTTCCTGCTTTAGAAGTTCCTTCTGCTCCATTTCTTCTCACAGCTTCCAGTAAAGAGGCACATATATTTGCAGATGCAGTTATTCCTGCAAAAATTCTACTAAAACACATTCGTAATAACCAACACTTTTGTGTCTGACTTTATGGCAAGAGCCCAAGACATATCCTTATATGCTTTGCCCCTAAAAATAATAATAAAAAGTTCTCCCCAACCCTGATATTTTAATTTCACTCATGATACATACATGATTGCAAATTAGGAACTCTTTCTGCAGCCAGACATCTCAGAGGAGCCAAAATCCACAGCATTAAAGACATCAGGCCATCTCAGAATTTTGAGTCCTTAACTCCTGAACTTACTTTACATAAAAGTTCTTCTTACTTCAACAGTTAATAAAACTTACGATTTTGTAGTTATCAATCACTTAAATAAATTCAGAAAGTGAAAATATGATCTCAGAATGGAAACCTCACCTATGTACTTAGCAGATAAGAATTGTTCCTCCATTTCTCATGCATGCCAGAGACTTCAACTGAATTTATCCTTTGGTGCATGACACTTGTAGTAATTGCAATGAAAATATGTGCAGGTCCAAGTAACTAGATTATGCTATGAACAAACTAATTGCAGTGGTAGCCACCGCAAATTATTATATTATCCTTGTAAGACTAGTGTAGATGCTGCAACTGAGTGCAGAAATAGGATAAATATACTTTACTAGGCAAGGATTAATAAATGAGCTCTAATGAAAAGACTGATTCTGAAAAAATGAAACAGCTGCAAGAACATCTGTCTTATTTAAGATGGCTGGGTTCAATGATTGCCAGTGCTACTCTTGAAAGGTAAACTGCAGACACTTCCTTCTGAGATTACTTATCATTGAAATGTGTGCAGTATGAAGCAGTACAGAGTCTTCATGATTTTTTAAGTACAGAACACACACTACTGTCAGTCACTTTCCATTTCCATTGCTGACAGTAACATCAGATAACCATTCATATGCTTCCCTCACATGACTAGGTTCTCCATAGAAAGAAGCATAACAACAATAGATCGAACAGCAGCCTATTAGCCCAACTTTAAAAAAAGTCACCAAATGAAGAGGAGTAGCAGCTAGCAGAACAACTCAATCTGTGGAACGAGTGGGCCTTTCTAAGTAGATCTGATCCATCTGTCAGATGCCACTTGGTTGTTCTCTACAGGGGTGACACAAATGAGAAATTAAGGCACCTGGTCAGGCCCCTTAGCACAAGGCTGACTGTGTCTCAGCAAGAACTGAGCTGTGTCCTCTGCTTCCAACCTCAAGATCGCTCACTGAAGGGTGGTAATTATACGTACTCAGCCCAGCCAGCTACTGAAGTACATCAGTTTCCACACTGGATCAGCTTCTCGGTGTCTGTTTCACACTTGATACTGCTGTAATCATTAAGCCTCAAGCTGTAGCACTGTAAAGCTGGTTTAAAATGAATGTGTGTATCTCTATGACAACATCTTTGGACCTCCCAGCTGCAGCATGAAATGATTTAAGTTAGTTAGCATTGCCAGACAGATGGAAGTTTTTCAGCTGGATCTTCCCAGCCACCAAGAATAAAGACTTTGTAGATGCAGTAATTCAGGTGGACATTTTTATGTAAGTATAAACAGAATCTGAGGTTAACTTTACTAAGTTTTGACTGACTTCACACTCATTTCCAAAATCTTTTCTCAGAAATATTTCTCTTTGTGAAGTGATATTTCCATACAGTATCCATTTCCCACAAACAAGTCACTTGCAAAGTAAATTTCTGAGAGAAACTGGATTGCAGATTCCAGAAAATGTCTCACCCTGGTCATCCTCACCTGAAGATGGGCGTAAACTCAGCAAACGTACAAAAGGAACTGGTGACATCTCCAACTGATGTAAAACTAGAATACAGCACTGATGGCATGCCACTGCCTCCTTTGATCATCAACAAATATTGGAGACTTACAAGGGAGAATTAGGAACAAAGTATTTGGAGATGCTACACTCCCTAGCCCAACTCCTAGCTACAGCTATAAAAGATAAAGACTATGTAAGAGGGAAGTGATTTTGGAGCATGACTGCTCATTAATAAGAAGAGAAGATATCAAAGTCCACTCCTCAATTTCTGCTGAACTAGAAGTGAAATATGTTGACATTTTCAGAAAATCTGGATAGCCTTCTACCCATTGCCATCTTCTTCTCTGCAAGAGACCAAGTCTTCATCTCACTGATGCTAGTGGAGTCTTTCTCGAAGCAAGATTTGGATCCTAACATGTGTCTCTCACCTAAGCCTTTGAAATGCATGTAATCACAAATCACAGAATTGTTGGGGTTGGAAGGGACCTTCACAGATCATTGAGTCCAACGCCAGTGCAAAGCAGGCCCCCTGCAGCAGGCTGCACAGGTAGGCATCCAGGCAGATATTCTCTTGAATATCTCCAGAGAAGGAGAATCCACAACACCCCCTGGGCAGCCTGTTCCAATGCTCTGACATCCTCACTATGAAGAAGTTCCTGCACATATCGGTGTGGAACTTCCTATGCTTAAGATCATGGCCATCTACCTTACCATTCAAGTATTTCTAAATGTGCCTGATGAGAGTATCTTGTAAGGATAGCTTGTTCTTACTCAAACTCAAAAATGATTGTCCCTGGTGATATTCAAAAAATATTTTTATGTTGTACTGAGGGACATGGTTTAGTAGGAAATAATGGTGATGGATGGTTGGTTGGATCTTGGAGGTCTTTTTTAACCTTGGTGATTCTATGATCCTATATATCACTACTATTCTTTCAAGACACTGATTACACACATGAAACACCTTGCAAATGACAGAAAATTGCTTGCACTCTCCTCCATTTTATCCCAGCAGATCCTGTACAACTATACTACTTACATTCAAAAATAGAACAAAGGTATGTTGAAGATACTCTTCACTCACTTGATATTTAACAAGCTATATTCCAAAACCGTATGTGTATCATAAAGCACCAAGTTGTAAACAGAAGTGTATCTTAGGCTTGGACAGATAAACTGATTCATTTACTGACATGAGAGAATAAACATGAGCATGATAATTAAGCACCATCCTGTCACAAGCAGACATGTGCACTCACAGTACAGGGAACCAGCCTTCTCTGATTTACAAGTAAGCTATAGAAATACAGAGCCCTTCACAATTTTAAGTTGTCTGCAGACTATTGCAATTACATGAAAAATAACAATAATGCAATAATGTGAACATGAAAGGATAGCCCTGAAGAACCTACTTTCAGAACAGCAGATTTTTTAAATCTTATGCAAGGCCACAGATGCCTCCAAGTCCTAAGGGGAAAAAAAAAATAATAATAACAACAATAAAAAAAGGTCCTTGATCTAAAAATAGTCTCTTGTATAAATTTGGTGGAACCCATGAAAAAGATTCTCTCCTTTGAAGATGATTCATTGCTGAACTCTTTGAACTATATGGATAGTCCCTAAGCCACTGAAATGCCAGAGGGCCAAAAAAGATCTACATGTGTATCAGCTGTTCCAGTTAACACATATCTGCAAAGAGACAACAAAGGAATCTTTCAAGTTGATAGAGTAGGAAAGAAACAAATATAAGCCTGAAGGCTAAAACTGTTGGTTTGAACTATTTTTAGGAGTTTCACCTGCTTTTTTTTTTCTTTTTTTTTCCTCTTAAATCTGTAAGGATTTGCCTGGACAAACTGTTAATTATTATGGCAAAATCCATGAACACAGAGAAATACAGAAATCTGTTTCACATAAATTAATGAGGATCCAAGGGCATCACACAGACGTAATCCATTGCAGGATCTTACTAGAGGCCATGCAATATCCTCACATTTTACAGTTGAATGTAACATTGGTCAGCTCCCTGGTTCTTATTTTATTGCTAATGTTAAGATATTTGACTTCCTTAAGTATCTGGCTTCACACCTGAGTACTTCAATTAAACAACTAAGCTTGCTGCATGCCTGAAAGAAACCTGACAATTTCAAAACCGGAATGCCTAGAACCTAACTTACAGTTATGAAATTCTAAGTGTATTTTAAAATTGGCTTGCCTCCAGCTCGTGACCTCAACAATATTTATCAAACCTATTGTTTTCAACTGCATTAGAAAAAAATATCTTTTTGAAATGAGAACAATTCCAGTAATGGTGCAGTAAACAAGTTCTGTTGCTCACTCCAAGTTCACCTGAAGGACCAGCATAGTAAAATGTAGCTCTGTCACTAAAATTAGCAGAATGCATCAGGAAAAAATATTGCACCAAATAAAGTGACATTAATACAAGGCTTTTTTTAAAAGAAAAGCTGACACTAACATCAAATTCATTCCGACAGGGCTAAAAGGTTGTGTTAACCCTTCATGCTAGAGCACAAGAGTAATTTCACAAAGTTATATCAGAAGTACCTCCATATTTACAAGTTTCATCCTTGTGCCTGACTTGTTTATTTTTATTGTTTATATACTTGTTTATTTTCTTCCTTTTTTTTTTCCCCTTTTTGTCAAGCTCTCTTTAGACCTTGCAGTAAGCTGCTTTTCCTGTAAAAGCAGCGGTTGAACTACCAGCACTTTTTCCCCAGGTATCCCCCAGGTACAACACTACTGTAAAGCAGGATGGTTTGCTGGGGGCAGTACTCCAGTGAAAAAATACTTTGAAAAAGACTTTACTTTCAAGAATGTACATCTTCCAAACAGACTGATCAGAATCCTCCAACTTGTCTGGATAAATATTAGATACTTTTGTCTTGTTCTCAAATACAAGATGACATGGATTTATTAGCCTTATATCACTGTGGAGGAAGAAAAATAAATACACAGAAAAAGCCCGGATTATTTAGGTGTCTTCAGGCAACAGCAAACCCATTTATGAATTCCCTGTTGCAGTGAAACAGATGTGTAACTGAGTGGCTTTAGAAATATCTTAAGAATACCACAGTAAAACTTCAGAAGTAGCATTTTCAAGAAGAGCATTATAAAACAAACTTCTCAGCAGTGAGTTGCAAACTACATTCCTTTAGCGTAGATATAAGGTTTGTATGAGAATATCTAAATTCAGACATCCTCAGGACTTCTAGGTGTCATCAGCAGTGACACCAGGAAAAATCGTTTCCCCAAAACATTTTCTTTCCCATGTGCTTCTTCAGTCCCACTACCCTGTCTTATGTCTAAATCCAGGCCTTTTCTACCCTGTAAGAGATGATTCTTCCACAAATGCTGCAGATGAATTGATTTTTTTTTTTTGAACAATTACATCCTGCTTTGCATGGAATGGAATGGAACAGAATGGAACAGCTGGAAGTGGTCTTCAAAGTCCAACTGCCTGACCACGTCAGGGCTGAACAAAAGTTACAACATTTATTGATGGCACTGTCCGAATTCCTCTTGAACACTAACACCCATGGGGTGCAGCCATCACACTAGGAAATGTTTCATGTCTTTTAGTCCAGTTACCAGCTTTATTGCCTCCTCTGGACATTTTCAAGGACCTTAAAATCCTTATACTGTGGAGCCCAGAACTGCACACAAGGTGAGACCTCACCAACATCAAACACAGTGAGAATCACCTCTTTTTACCATGTGGTTGTGCTGTGTTAATGCTCTCCAAGATGCTGTTTGACCCTTGGCTGCCAGGGCACACTGCTGCTGGCTGAGGCTGAGCTGCTGGTACCAGCACTCTCAGGTCCTCTCCTCCTGAGCTGCTCTCCATTTGTTTCCCATTTGTGCCTGTGTATTGTATCACTCTGCCCCGGGTGCAGCATCCAACATACTTCTTTGTTGAATTTCATGCTCATGATGATTATCCAATGCTGCAACATCTCCGGATCCCTCCACAAGGCCTCTCCTCCCTACACGGAGGCAACAGACCCTCCCAGTTCAGTGTCATCAGCAAATTTGCTTAGGGTGCACTCTATTCTTGCACACAGATCATTGAAATGTGCAACAGGACAGGCCTTAGAATGAACACCAGACACTGCTGGTGACTGTAGCCAACCAGCCAACCAGATGTAGCCCCCATTCAGTATCCCTCATACTACCCCTTCATGCTCTGCCATCGAGCCATTTCATTACCTAAGACAACATGAACAAATCTCACAGTGGGACAATTTGTCCAGAAGGAGGCTGTGAGGAAAATATCAAAGGCCTTACTAAAATCCAGAAAGACAATACCCGCTGCCCCCCTTCATCCACAATGTGGAAGACCTCATCACAGAAGCAGATCAGATTACTGAGGTAGGGTTTTCCCTTCACTAACCCATGCTGGCTACATCTGAGAACAGTTTTGTTTGAATGGCTTTCAATACCTTCCAGGACAGTCTTCTGCATAACTTTTCCACAGTTGGACTGACAGGTCTATAATTTTCTGGGTCTTCTCTCAAACTCTTTTTGAAGTTAGGTATAATGCTTGCTACTTTCCAGCCACAGGGAACTCCCCAGACTCCCACAGCTTTCAGTAAACTTTTAAGAGGGTTTCAGCTATAACATCCACTAATTCCTTCAGTACTCTGGGGCAAATCCCCTCAGGCCCTGTGGACTTCTGAACATTGAGATATTACAGCTGTTCCCTTACAATTTCCTTGATCACAGATGGAAAGTATGTGTTCCCTCACTCCTTCCTAATCCTCTGACTCTGAGGTTGGGGCAGCCCAAGTTCTGTCATTTGTCATTACTCTTATATATTTAAGCAAAAAAAGTATTAAAGGCTTTAACCAGTCTCAGGCCTTCACCATCTCTTCTCCAAGCACCACTGGACTCTCATGCTCTGTAGTGTTCTGCTGAGCTTTCTGTGCCTCCAACCCAGCAGATCGAGGGAGTTGCTCTTGTGAGATCCCACCTGGAGTACTGTGTCCAGTTCTGAAGCTCCCAGCACAAGAAGAAAAGAATATGGAGCTATTGGAGTGGGTCCAGAAGAAGACCATGAAGATGAGCACAGAAGCACCCTTCCTATGAGGACAAGCTGAGAGTGTTGGGCTCTTCAGCATGGAGAAGAGAAGGCTCCATTGGGACCTTATAGTGGCCTTCCACTACCTGAAGAAAAGCTGGAGAGGGGCATTTTATAAGGGCATATAGTGAGAAGATGAGGAGAAATGGTTTTGAACTGGAAGAGGGTAGATTTAGACTAGATATCAAGAAGGAATTCTTTACTGTGAGGGTGGTGAGACACTGGAACAGGTTGCACAGTGAGGCTGTGGATGCCCCCTCCCTGGAAGCATTCAAGGCCAGGCTGGATGGGGCTTTGAGCAACTCAGTCTAGAGGGAGGTGTCCCTGCTCATAGCAGGAGGTTGGAACTAGATGATCTTAAACGTCCCTTCCAGTCCAAACCATTCTGTGATTCTACGAACGCCTCCCCAAAACAAAGACAGTCAAGCAGATCCTTCAGTCTCCTTAAAAGGCAGTGCTCACTGGATGCTGTTGATATTTTGCTCGGTAGTGCCTCTGCAAGTCCCCACCTCACCAAGTCTGCAAGAACCTAGGAAACTGGACCTTCTGAGACTTTTGGTCATCGTGGTTTCCCTCACTGTGTTCTCTGATGTAAATAGAAGTAGATTGAAGATAGGCTGCAGAAACGTGACCTTCATCAATTAACTCACTGGTTCCACAAATCAAAACAGTTCAGCACATAAACACAGCCTTGACTTCTGAACAGATTTATTCTGAGATAGAGAACATAACATCTTCTCCTGAAAGTCTGTGTTATTTTCCAAAGTAATTACCTGCTTAGGTATCTCTTTTCTTGGTGACACAAGTGGATAAGCAGGACAGAATTCTTTGCAAATGGTGGATTTCAGGGAAGCTGTCTCAGACATACACAAGGAGAAATCTACTACTGTCAGCACTTCAGGAGGCAGGAACACATTCTTTGAAATCAGAGGACTGAACCTGAGTGTCTGTTCTCCGGAAGGTAGCTTAACTGCCATGTTATCATCAACCCTGAGGAAAGTTTCTGTCAGTTTCAAAAGAAATCTGCTTTTTCACTTTGAAAATGAAAAGGAAATTTTAAATTCCATTTTTCTGCTCTTCTGAAAGAGATTCCCTGGTTTTCAGGCCCCACAATGCCTGGTTGAGTTGTGATCTTTGATCAGATGCAATGATTACTAAACATAACTACAAGACAAGAATGACTATTGACAACTTTCAAGTTCACAGTGCCTTCCAAAAGCCGTCCACTCCAGTAACGGGGGAAACAGAAAGCCTCTGTTCTTCTGCTGCTCTTGTAGCCAAATTGTTGACCTCCAAAGAAAGGGAAAAAGGAATACTGAAAGCAGCTCCAAAGTTAAGTTAATAGGCCTCATGCCCAATTCCACATTAAACTAATCTTATATTTTAACAGTACTAGACCGCGTGCCATTGGTAAGTATACCAATATTTTCATTAAAATGGCTGTAAAATAAGAAGGAATCAGACACTGCTCCTCCAAAAATAAATAAGTTGTAATTAAATCTAACAGGTTAAAGCACCACATGCAAACTGGCTATGAGCACAGTTTGTCCCAGGCTTATGAACAGCTGTTCAATAGCTTGTTTTCTAATAGCTACGATGTTTCAAAGCTCCCTTCTGCCCATTTCATCTCATTCCCCTACCTGGCAGTGGACCTAGTGGACATGGCAGACTCTGCCAATGCATAGTCTCTCAGTTAACGGCCATTTCTTTGGATTTCTCATTTAAATCTAATTTTGTAATGTTTAGGCACATGATCACACTATGTAAACTCACAGGAACCAGGAAGAAACAGTGTTTCTGTGGAATCCCTGTAGACCTGCTTGGGATTTGGTCTGCGGTTGTAGCGGCCGTATCTCTGCAATTTCTGCTCCTCCCTTCCATGCTATGAAACCACCTGATTCTGGCCTGAATTTCCCATTCCCCCTTTAGAAAGAATGTTGTCATTTTAAGAGGCAATAGGAATCCAGGGCAAGAAATCAACAAATTGTGAATTTACAAAATTAGTTTTGTACTTTCAAAGGAATAACTCAAATTATTATCAAGAGTTTCATACTTGAAACTGCCTCTAAAGTAGCACCTTTTAGCTGATGGAATAAGTTCTTAGTTCTACTTCTATATTGAAGATACAAAATATTTGGCACCTGATAGGCAAATCAATAGGTTGAAATACATAGGATTCTTTTTGATCAGTTTTCCAGAGTAATCCTCTCTTCACAGAAGCTGAGGAAACCTAAAGGAACAGAATATCATTAATGCATTTTTTTCTTTTACAGCTGTCAATATGGGTGAGAAAGAAGCATATGAATAAGTGGATGCAGAAGGCTGAAGCAGTGGCTGACACAAATGGTTGGCCTGTGAGGGAACATGAGCTGGTCCAGCTGCTTTTCTCACATGAAGAGAGTTACCTGCACTAGGCAGTGCCTCCAAAAGGCTTTGCAGCATTCTGACTCACTCAGAGGTAATAGTGTGCCTTCCCTCTCACAGAAGCAAAGGTGGTTCAAGGTCCAGAAGCCCACAGCACCGCAGTGTTTTGGGGAGAAGCAGGAGCTCCTACAGTATGAGCACATTGTACTTCATGGCCTGTAAGAACTGCCCCCAAACACCATCCCACAGAGCAGGGAGGCACAGCCAGCTGCTGCAGCCCCGCAAGACAGGTGTCTTGCTGGGCTAGAAATGCAGCTCCTAAACTGGGCCAGAGGGAGACAGCAACACACAAGAGATCACTGCATAGCACTCACTGCTGCAAACTCATGTCCTCCACCACAACACAGTGCACTTTAAACACACATGCTGCATGCCACAATGCGCTCTATGCTTATTTATGCATCTGTAAAGGCAACAGTTGATTTTCTGAAGCTACAACCTTGCTACCATTGACTTATTTTGAAGTCCAGAAAATTCTGGGCCTTGGTTACCATGACAACGATCCCCTAAAAGAGGCAAACTGCTACACTACAAAACACTTCACATGCTATCTCCTAGCAACCACACAGGTACATAGAGCCTTCGTCAAAGGAAATTTCAGAAAAGTTACACGTACATTAAAGAAACAACTACAAGTTTCACATACAATGTGCATCCTTCACTTTGGGCTTCACTAAATAAGCCTGTTACTGAGACAAAGACAAAGAGCCGTTGGGAAAGGAGGAGAGATCAACAGGTAGCCAGGAAATACAAGCAGAGAATGGTCTACAAAAATAAAATACCCTGAAATCTGGCAGCACCACAGTTGACATCAGAGGAAAATGCAGCCCAAAGCATGGCTGCTTTTTCATTCCTGCCTCCACATTGCATCTGCCTCATTACTCACTCTTACCAATTCTTATTCCGCTGAGTGTGCAGCTACCTGATCTAGGACCACTCATACCCATGGAACTAGAAGAGGTACAGCAATCTGCCTGAAATAAAACACCGAGAAGTTGAAAGACCCTCAAGAGGATTAAGCACAGCTGAGAGTCTGGCACCTCAACACTCATTACAGCAATAGGGCAAAGTAATGATGGACGTAGAGAAGCCACCTGTAAGGAAGGGTTTGTGTTAGCTGTTTGGCACATTTGCTCTGGGTTAGAGTACCTACAGAGCAGGTGTGAGGTTTAGTTGTACAGCTAAAACTGCTGAGTTACTTCACTTTCTAAACCAATCCACCACTGTTAGTGCATAGCTTGCCAGGTTATTCCTCTCCTCAAGGAGAGAAGAGGGGAAATGATGCACCCACTTTCTGTATGACACCTTAGCAATTATAAAGCACACAGAAATTGAAAGATATCAACTTATCAACTTATCAACTGTTACCTTCTACATTCCAAGTGCATTATTCTCAGGATGTACTGCATAAGGTCTTAGTTTGCATTATTTCTTTAACCTGTGTGGTCAGTTTGAAATCCCTCTTCTCTGCATTTAGTGCTGTCAAGGAGTATTAGAAATTGACAAATGATCCAAATCAGGCTCCTCAAACAATAAAGCCTCAGACTCTTGTTTTGCACATAGCAAATGGTACGAAGTAGGAAATAGGTGCTACTGTTACTTGGTTACTTTGGGCTCTGAAAGACTTATGGGGGTGCAGTCATCCTGAGATGATTTTTGGTTCCTTGTCCAAATGATTGAGTCAAATTGATCTCTTTCAGTTTTACAACACATTTCCTATACCAGCTAAGGAAAAAGGAAACAAATAAACAAAAAACAAGCATGCTAGAAATGTCTATCACCTAAAATAGTTCTGGAAGTCCAGAGTGCTGTTTGCCAAATTTAACCTATCAGACTGCTCTTTTTTATTTGCCAAGCAGCTTATTATTTTCTGATGACACTGTTTTCTCCATTCTGTAACACTTCAGTCTACACACTTCCACAGTCAGCACGTAAGAGCACAACTAAAGCACCTGTTAAGGAATGAAAAGGAATGAAAAGGTCAAATACGGAGCAGAAAATCTTTGCCAAAATCATTTCAGTATGCTGATATAGGAAGTCTGGGCTTAGTCCAAGAAAAGCACTTCTCAACTAGCAACCTTTTTTATGGGAAGAGTTGTTCCAGCCAGAACCTCTCACAGAACCACCTGGGCTAAATTGAAAATAGCCTGCACTGTCTCATAGTTTCAGCATACCAATACTTATCAGATTGCCCCTAATTTTCATTTCCCAGCTCTGCAGTCCCACAGTATGTTCAAGAGAACTATGATGTCTTAGATGTCAAATCAAGTTGTGAACTGATTGTCACACTGAGTGTTGTCTACAGCTTTGTTTTTCAAGCTTACTGTTTCTAACACGTCCCATGTTCTACAGAATGTATTACCAGCCAGTAGTTACACAGTAGTACAGTTTAAACAAAACAAGAAGTGCTGGCAGTGCAGTACAGATTTTTTGCACTCTTTGACATGATATTTCTGTAAAAAGAAGAAAAATACATTAGATCAAGGCAGTGTACAGCACTGCATTTCACCAGGGTCTGTGGACCTCAGGGCCGGCACTGTCTGTACCTGGGTTTCTGAGTATTCTCCATAGCACTTAGAAGTCCTCGGATTTGTAACCGACAACTACATCATTTCTGATATTTCCCAATAAAATAAAACACAAATAAGTAAATCAGAAAAGCTAGGTGCATGATATATTAAGGAGGGTCATCTTACCTGTGCTTTTACATCAGAACTTAGAATCATAGAATCATAGGATTGTTCAAGTTGGAAAAGACCTTAAGGACTGAGTCCAACCACAACCTAACCATACTACCCTAACTGACAACCCTCCACTAAATCATGTCCCAAGCACCGCATCCAAACAGTTTTTAAACACATCCAGGGATGGTGACTCAACCACCTCCCTGGGAGCCTATTCCAGTGCTTAACAACCCTTTCTGCAAAGAAGTGTTTCCTGATATCCAACCTAAACTTATCCTGGTGCAACTTGAGGTCATTTCCCTCACCTGTTACCTGTCACCAGTGAGAAGAGACCAGCCCCGCTCTTGCTGTAAGCACCTTTCAGATATTGGAAGAGAGCAATAAGGTCTCCTTTCATGATCTAATACTAGAGATACTGGTCCATTCGATTTCTTATTATTCCTGAGCTTTGCTTTTGTTTTGATATGAAAATGCTTGAAAATTGTCAAAAGCTTTGGAGGTTCACAAACACGTTTTGCTCTTCCACAAAGAAGCTTCCTGTCATTTCAAGAAGAGGATAAAGTAATTCTCTTTCAAAGTCAATGAAAGACTGAGGAGTTGTTTGTTTGTTTTGCTTTCCCATTTGTTGCTATGTTTTAGTGATAAGAGTTGTAAAACTTGTTTGTTCTTGCAGTCTTCTGGCCAATGCTTACGTACTATAGTGTGTATAGTATGTGTATAGCGTGTATAGAAGTGTCCATCTATGCACAAACTTTTGCTCAAGATCTGTACTGGCTGTAATAAAAATATGCATTTGCATTCTTTAAGTCCCACAGAGGAAATACTTAATTATCTTTTCCAATCACCATAGAAATGTCCAAGACGCCGTTTCTACTTGCTGAACAGCTGGTATATTTGCACTTGAAAACTGGTGATATTTAGACAATGGATCAAGCAACTATTATTCACTTAGTCATCTCATACTCAATGTTAGCCTTCAGTTAAGCAAATTAAGTGCATCTTATCTTTATAAAGGCCAATGAAAGGTTTGAGATGTTAATAGTTTGCTGCCATGAGGCTGTTTGCTTTGTTTACAAGTAGGATTTGGTGTTGCAGTCAACTCATCACAGAAGACTATATCTACTGTCTGCAGTGATATGATGCAGTAAGTAAATTATGATTATCAGTTGGCCATAGCTAATACATAAAGCATGTGTTTTATCAAGAATTAAACATGGGCAAGGGATGGCAGTTTTTCACTTCAGTGCTTGCACATAAATATTTTAGTAGTACAGCGTATGACTGGAAACCTCAAATTGGGGGTCCTATTTCAAATTATGATTCAGACTCATCTTACACAATCTATTGTCTCTATCATCTATAATACTCAGCAAGTCCCCTTAACTTCTCTATCAGAGAAGTTTACTATTACTTTGCTTTTGTGATAGTTCTGTAATATTCGGACCTTATTTTGGTCACAAAAGAACCTATTATCCCAGAGGAAATAGTACAAGGAATGATGGAAAAAATGGGGAGCTCTGACTTGGTTTTAAAATGACAAAAAATGTTTTACAGATCTTAATGCACGTATGATGGAAACATTTCCATCATACTGTATCATTGGAGCAGTTCTTAACTGAATAGAAGCACCATCTCCCTGAGCATAGGTCCCCACGCTTGTGCAAAACACTGAAGCAATGACATCTGGGTGCCAATTACAAAGCTGAGAAACATCTGAAATACTCTCACTTCTGACAACCAGAAAGCTGTCAAGTACATTTGCTTACAAGAGTGCATGGTGTAACAGTAAAAAGGTAAACAAAGTATAAACAATCCCTAAGAACAAAAAATGGTATTGCCACTTTAAGAACCTCCTTCCAAATTTCAACTTAAAGAATTGTGCAATAATTTCTAATTTGCACAACTATTTTATTTTGCATTTTGAAGAGTTGTAGTTGACCTCACAAAGCATCCCACTGTGAGTAGAAAAAAAAAAAATCAACAAATCTATTTATTTATTTATTTATTTATTAACTTTGTGGATTGAAGTGGATTCAGTTGCTCTGGTTATTTTTTTTTTTATTTTTTTTTCCCCCTGTGACCTAACCTACGTTTTCATTAGATGTTTTCTGATTTTTTTTTTTTTTTAATTACAGAGTATATTTTAAGTTCACCTCATCTCCTAATTTCTTAATTATAGCCGAGTATAGAATCTATTTAATCCCAGAGAACAACTTTAAGGCACGATACCTGTCTTTATTAATACGAGTGAGGAGGCGCACCCTGGGGCGCTTCTGCGATCACCACACCGCTTGTTTTGTGAGCAAGTTTTGGAGCGGGGCGACGCTGCAAAACAGAACCCTACAGGGAACTCGCAGGGAAACCAGTGCCCCACGACGCCGGCAGCACGCGCTGGGTCAGTGCAGCATCCCGGAGCAGCGCCTTGTCCGCCCGCTCTCCGCCGAACCGCCGGCCGCTGCCGCAGACGCTCCAGCTCGGAGCGGAGCCGGCAGACGGCCGCTGTCCGCCCGCTGCCAGAGGCCCGCGGCTGCCGGCCGTGCGGATGAGGACGGCTGAGCTCCTACGGACGGCAGCAGCTCATTCCGACCGACAGAGAAATGGAAGAGCTCAGCTTCCAGGAGGCGCGTTTCTCCCAAGAGGAACCAACCCTGCGGACCTCTCCCGGACCTCTCCCCGCCACCCACCGCAGCCGCCGGAGCAGCCCTTCCCCTGCGGCCGCGCAGCTCTCCACCCCGGGGCTCTGCAGGCGGGCAGGGAGCGGTGAGTCAGCGGGACAGCTGCACCCCAGCGCCGAGCGGCTCTCCCACCGCGCTCCGCTCGGCGCTCACCTTGAGGCTGGCGCTGCCGGTCTGGGTCTCCGCCTCGATGCCGCAGCAGCGCGGCGCCCTGGGCTCCCTGCGGCGGGGGCCGGAGCAGGGCGGCGGCTGCCGGCTCTGGTAGGCGAGGACGGCGGGGATGGAGTCGGCCGCGTCGCTCTTGACGAAGAGGCCGTGCAGTGTGGAGGCACCCTGCGAGACGGTGGTGGTCTGGTGGGGGGAATTGGACTCGTCCGAGTCCCGGCAGTAAATCACGCCGCTCTGCGAGACGTGGATGCTGGGCGCGCAGCCCATCCCGTCCCCGCCCCGCTCCGCTCACCGCCGGCCGCAGCCCGCTCCCACCTGCCGCCCGCCCGGGCTGCAGGGCCGCCGCCCTGCGCCGCGCTGCCCGTGGCGCCACCCCCTGCCACCGCCCAGCCTGCAGCTCTGCCCCGGCCGCTCCGCTCGTTCGGCACCCACCTCGCCCGCAACGCCCCCCTGCCGTCGCCGCGCCCGCCCGGCGGAGCGAGGCCGCCCCACGGCTCTCAGCGCTCTCTCGCCTCGTCCGGTCCCCCCGGCCCCGTTCCGTCAACTCGCTTTGCTAGAGAAAGGTCTCTAAAGTGCTTCTACAGAAAAATCCGACTGTGCTCACTTCTCTTAGCCATTGGTAAGCAAGTGTCAGTTATTTTGTGTGACTGCAGGTACGAGCTCGGAGCCACACAGCATCTACCGCAGGTGTGGGAAGAAGACCAGGACTGCTCAACGGCTGTGAATGCTGCTTTTCAGTCAGAGCTCAGAGCTGCCCTTGCAGCCTCAGCTTGTATGCCCAGTAAGTACCAGCCCCTGCAGCCAGTCCCAGAGACCGTCAGGCTCAGTCTGGCAGTGATCTGCACACCTCCTCGACTTCCTACAGTGAAAGTGCACACAAGGTGTAAAGCTAACCACAGTTCTTAAGCCTTTGCTACATTTTAGTTTAAACTCCTCTGTTTTCCATGACATTTTATAAATCCTTCAAGAACTGGTGCTGTCATCCAGCCTCTATGTTTACTGCCTAATGCAGCATTTACCCAACATTGTTACCAAACAGTATGTCTGTATACATCTTTCCACTCCTTGGAGCATCTCTTGATATTTGATATCACTCATCCCCCCTCCAGTTTTTAATAAGCATTGTAAATACGGTAGAAACATGAAGAATGACTGGTATAAGTACTGTGATGCCAAACAGCATGCTTTAAGCTTTTCATTTCACTTCCTAGTACTCCAAAAGGAGTCCCGTGGTGATCGGAGACCAGTTCATTCATTGCCACAGGAGTGATGGCTTCACAGACAAAATGCCTCAGCACAGGAAGGCTGCTTTGTCTTCTGCTGGTGCCAATCAATTCCATGCGTCATTGCGGCAATATGAACACTCAGTCATCCATCAAGCACCAGCCTGAGATTACCAACCTATAGGACAAATTATGGCTTTACCAGAGAGAGCCTGTCTGTGCTGGTCCTAGCAAACACATTTCTCTCACTAGTTTTTTCCCCACTTGTCTAAGTTCACAAAGTTGTGGCTCATGTCCTGCACATACTGCATGTTTGCAGTACTGCCCTACTGACGGCTGTCTTTGACAACCAATGTGAAACCAGGCTTGGTTGTGAGTGAAACAAAGAGAACAATGCCTTATCCTCCAATTCATTGGTGTAGCTGTTGTTGCTGCTTAGGCTGCAGTTCTGGGTGAGATCTTTCAGTCTACCAGATCCTAATACACTTAGCTGCAGACGAACATGTCCTGCAAAGTCCATAGGATGGATTGGTGGGCTGAGGCCAGAGGTTCAACGAGACCATGTGCTGGGTCCTGCACTTTGGTCACAGAAACCCCACTCATTGCTACAGGTTTGTAGCAGAGTGGCTGGAAAGCTGCATGGAGGAAAAGGGTCTAGGGGTTCTAGTTGACAGCTGGCTGAGCATGAGCCAGTAGTGTGCCCAGGTGGCCAAGAAAACCAATGGCATGCTGACATGTATCAAAATAGCGTTGTCAGCAGGAGCAGGTGATTGCTCCTATGTACTCTGCCCTGGTGAGACTACATCTTGAGTACTGCATTCATTTTTGGGCCCCTCACTACAAGAAGGACATCGAGGCCCTGGAGCATGTCAAGAAAAGAAGGGTCTGGAGCACAAGACCTATGGGGAGTGGCTGAGGGAACAGTGATTGTCCAGACTGCAGAAAAGAAGGCTCAGGAGAAACCTTATCACTCTCTACAGCTTTCTGAAGGGAGGCTGTAGTGAGCTGGGATTTGGCCTCTTCTCCCAGGTAACGAGATAAGAGGGAATGTCTTCAAGTTGCACCAGTTGAGGTTCAAGTTGGATATTAGGAAAAATTTCTTCTCAGAAAGAATGGTCAGGTGCTGGAATGGCTGCCCATGGAGGTGGAAGAATCACCAGTCTTGGAGGTGCTCAAGAAACATGGAGAGGTAGAGGGGCATGGTTCAATGAGCATGGTGGGAATGGGCTGATGGTTGCACTAGATAATCTTAGAGGTTTTTTCCAACTTTAATGATTCTTTGATTCTATGAATTGAGCAACGAGTCCATTTTTTGCACTATATCATAGTTCTTCCTCATTTTAGTGTTATTATACTGAAGAACTAACCTTTCTTTAATTAATGGGAAACATAAGCTTAGCATCTGAATTACTTTCTGTGGGTCACACCAAAGATTTAGAACAGAATGAGGATCATCCCACATGAAATCCATACATGAACTGTAAATGAAGTGTCCCAAAAAGACCCCTGAGAATTGCTGGCTATTTAGGTTGAGACTTAGTTAATAAAAAAGAATGTGGAGTAAACTGTATTTTGACTTCAAAGATGTCACATCACATCTAGATTATGCGCTCAGCTATTTGCAGTCCATTTCTTCAGATAGATTCACTGTTATTTCATCAGACAGGGAATACTTAGGTTTCCATAGCTTCCCAATACTCAACATTCTATATTGTTCTTACTGAGCTCTGTCACAATTTTGCTATTTATTTTAGACAGCATTGCAGGCATTTGCCCGTTCTTATGTGGACTTCCTTTGTCTGGACATGATATTTGCCAGAAATTTAATCGTAGGAATAGAGCGTAAGTCACACGTCTGGAAAATTTTGACTAAATGCAACTGTTGAGTACCTCTCCCTGTTCTGTTCTACTGATTTTTGGTTAATGGGGAAGAACTGCCACTGAAGGAATAAAGTTGCCTGTGCAGAGTGCCAGAATGCTTGAGAGGAGGGAAGGCTGCAGGACAGAGAAATACATGGACAGCCAAAAGGCAGTAGAAAGGAGAGTCACTTGCTGCTTCATCTGACAACAGGAGGAACTTTGAGGAATGGAACATGCGAGTGATGACAGGTATGAGCAGAGGGTGAGGCAAAGTAAGTGAATGCAGAGGAATAGGATGACTGTCTGCAGCTGGAACAGGTGAAGAAATGGAGAGGCAGGTTAAAGAATCTCTTCTAATATTGTTATTTTTGCTGCATCTTGCCTGTGAGAAGACAGCCATAGATTTACTGAACAGGGCAGAGAGGGAATGTATAACACACACACATACATCCTTGTACCATGTCTTATGGCTTACTTATCCTGACTTATGTTCACTAACATGGAAGGTTTTATTCTAAATAGCATGTGCTAATTCAACCAGGAACCTCTCCAGCAGGGACAGGTAAGGTACTGACGCAGATTCTGCCCTCAGAATTGTGTATTTCATATGGCCTCAGCATTTAGTCAGTGCATCCAGTCACTGGAAGATATGCACCCATTTTTTCACTATTAAAGATTCTTCACTGGCTTTAGTTGCAACTATACAATAAATTTTACACTGTACAGGAAACCAGTTTCTTACAGGACAAATTTCAGCTTTAAGTGTACTAGTGATTCTGGAAGATGTCAGTGGAACATCTGTATAACTTTGTCTATTTTTCCAGTATCCAGTATCCAAGAGATACACACTCTCTATGGCATTTACACCTGCAAATCCCCCCATAATGAGGAAAATATACTCCTCCAAACTTTGTATCCCTTCCAAATTGAGTCACAGGCTTCACTCTGACCTCACTATTAACCCCGTGCTACAAGTAGGTTGGTAAGCTATTGGAAATGACATCTGCAAGTCTGAGTTCACTGCAGTAAGAATGTACTACTTCAGAGATCACACTTTACAGAAAATCTCATACTTCACAGCCAGCTTCTGATGACAGTTACCTCTGTTCGCGTTTCTTTTACTGTAAACCAGTTTAAGAAGGTACAAATTAGCTTCTATATCTAAAAAAATTTACTGGGCACTGAGGAGGCTCAACAGTTTCTCAGTCCTTTCATATTGGTCCAATGGATTTCAAAACTACACTAAAAACTAACATGCATGCCCATATGGGAGCAAAGTAAATACCTAAATATTAATTTAAATTAGTCAGACTACATGCTGTGTTCATAACTCAAAATAGATGTGAAGAAAAAATCATGGCAGCTAGAATGAAAGCCTTCTATGCATACCTCCATTTTGTTGAAAACAAAACAACTGACCAAACCAAAACAAGAAAAAACACAGCTCTGTAATAACAAATTATCAAATGCTTATCTCATGCTTTTACTCACTGACAATATAAGAAATGATGTTACTTGAAAAAAAAGGAAGATGTTAAATACAAGAGTGAGGGCTATTTCTTCTGCCTGAGGAAGAGCAGAATGTATCTTTCAGCCCACAACTGTGTGATGATTCTCACATGAGTGTAAACAAGAGTAACTCACTGCAAGCAAATAGTTTCTTTCAGTTCGTCTAGAAAGCAAAATCAAGTCCTGTATTTCTTTTCTCTGCTCAAAACTCCTCTATTTCGTAACTTCAAAAAAATAATGCTGTGACTTCATTTTTCTTAAGTTTATTACATGTTTGTATACTAAATTCTGTGTTTAAATACTAAATTCTATGAGTACTATGAATAAATATCACACTACAATAATATCCTTTTAGGCAGGTACCGCTCAAACTGAATGGTTTTGCTGGGATGATCACACTGTAAAACTTATAAGCAAATTTGGTCTTCTTTCACAGGCATATTTGACTAGCTTGGACTATAGCAGCTACCTCAGTTTTTACCAGAAGTACATAGAATACTTTGCCTGATGGATATTTTGCAAGTGGGAAGACTGAGTCACAGAGAAGTCCAGTACTAAAACTACTCAAGGGAGCAGAGCTGAAGAGGGAGCCCAGAGCATTTGCCCTTCCACTAGCAGCCTGTGTCAATGTAAGTACTGCTTGGCACAGAACGCAGAAAGGCAGGGGCCCTCCTTTCTCTTCACTTCTAGCTCTTCCTGCAGAAGCGAGGCAGGGCTGCACTTCCCACCTCCCCACATCTGCAGCTGTTTCTCTCCCCTGGGGCAGGTAAATGTGCAGTCCTGGGCTTTTGCACCTCGCTGCTGACAGGGGTGGAATTGCAAGCCATAGTCTGCCTCAGAGTACTCTGGGATGCAGATTACCTCCAGGAGACAACCTGCAGTTGTTTTCTGCAGTTGTTTTCCCTAAAATGGGCTAACACAGCACTGTACTTCAACACGTTCTTGAGAGACACAGATATCTTATGACTCTGAACAGGAAAATTAACGTATAGAAACATAGATACATGTTTTGGTCACTTGCACTGCCATTATGTATTACTGTTAATCCCCTCAAGGAGCAGAACTCTGGGCAGCACGCTGGTCAGATGCCAGCAGTCATAAGCAAAATTTGTAGGGCAACAGTGATCACACCACATTTACGAAGCCTAAATGTCTCCTGCTCTCCATCAAGCCCTTTGGTTTGCTTCAGAATAGGAGTGAACCACGTACTTCACAGCACTTAGAGTCAAAAAGATCAGTCTGCAGTTCCCATAGCACCACCGAAAAGTCCCCCAGCAACACTTCATTTCCTCATCATCATCTTGTTGCAACTACAGTAACACAACTGTTCCCCTTTGATTTATTGTTGCATAGGAATTTTTGCACAGCAAATATGGCTCTGGTGGTGAAAGCATTTGGCTCTGCACATGAAGCACTGCTGAACGCAACGCCCGGCGAGCCGAGCTGCCCTGGACGGGCCCAGGCTTCATCCGCAGCAGACACACCTCCACCTGGACCCGCTGCACCGGTCCCGGCCAGCTCTGACCTCCCCGCTCCCCAGACTCAGGAGACCCGCAGGCTGCCCGCCGGCCCAAACCAGCCGGAGAGAGGAGCCCCTTCTCTTCTCACCTCCCTGCCGGGCTCTGCCGACAGCCTCGGCGCGTTCATCCTCCGAGGAGCGGGCTGCAGTTGGAGCGGGAGCAGCGCGGCCGTCCGACCCGCACAGGTGAGCGGGGCGGGTCCCACCGCCGGCACCACCCCGGGGCCGGGCCGCGCAGCCCCCGCCGCTCCCACGGGACGGAGGTGAAGCCGGCTGCTCCGCGCCTCCAGCCCGCGCCCTGTTCTGTTCGTTTCATGATCCGCACGGGAATGTTTAGAATGGGGAAACTAAAATGCATCGGGAGCTGGGTTTGCTTCAGTGTGTCAGCAGTTATGTAGCCTTTGGAAAAAGGCAAATCCTTTCCGCCCCTCAAGAGAGAGTAAATCTGTCCGTGGAGCAGATTGCCTGTGTCCAGCGATATCTAGGGTCCTCAGGTAAAATCCAGCCTCTTAGTCAAAGAGATGGAGAACAAACACCCCGGGGTTAAGAGAGGGTAGCGTTACCCTGACCTTGGGCAAATCACAAACGTCAGATATGTGACCCAAGACATGCTGCAAAGTGTATTTTCATCTTTGTGATACTCCAGTTTGCAACAAGTGCCACATTGGTGGAATGCATTCCCTTGGGAATGATATCTTTGGGCTCGACTGGACTTAATTGTCTCATGTCATTGCTCTTTCCTTCAAGATTCAAAAGCAGTATGTTGCTATTTTCCATTTTGGACAAATTTTCCATTTTCCATTACTGATTCTTGGTACTTCATTACCACGGTTAATACTGTTGTTGCTCTACAGTGCCTCAACAAGTGAGCTGTACAGGAAGCTCAGCAAACAAAACAGAAAAAAATCTCTACACCAAAAGAGTCAAAGATTTCCATACAAGACAGAGGAGAGCCACTGAGTGTCACAAAAATAAAGCAACAGTAAAGATGACTGGGAGCTGTGAGATAAACAGTGGCTAAGTCACAGCTGCTTCCTATGCAAAGATCCACAAAACACAGACCACAGAATATATCAGAAAATACATTTAAAGCACTGAACCTGTAGAGGAAATCAGTTCTTCAGAGGAGCAGCAGAAACGGTATGGGTCAGCAAGTTGTGTCAGATTGAGGCCAGGGACAGTGAAGAGCTGCCCTACTTCCTCAGGAGAAGAGACACCGTCAGCAGGCACAATTCTACTTGAGCTCCCCAGAAACTCCAGAGAAACTGTATATTGAAATGTTGTTAACTGGAGGTCAGAACACCCACCGTTCAGTGGCCATACATCTGCAAGGTCTGTTGTCTAGGAGTGCATGTCCCTTCCATTTTCTCAGAGTGATCTGTGGTGAACAGGAGGTTTGCTATAGCCATGTTCTCAGACACTTGCGCCTGTAGCCCAGGTCAGTCACAAAAGAGGTATAAAATGCTGTGAATCAGACTTTAACTGCAAACCTCAGAGTCAGCTTTGCCCAGTTATTTCAAAGGACATTCACACTAGCAGTGCTGCAGCAGACAAGCATTGCAGCCTGCCTTGGGACCCTGGCTTCCCCAGTTGAACGCATCAAGGACTAACCAAAGGATGCCTTTTGCTCTGGCCATTCTGTACAGCCCAGTCTTCTTTCCTGCTAAGACATAGGAAGATAAGAGAAGGGGCAGGAATGTGCTCATACCTTACCTAAGGAACACATCAGGGTGAGGTCAAGGTGCACATCTGGACATAGGGTCTTGGAAGTGCTTACAAAGATAAAATTTAAGGTACATTTGCAGAGATCTTTTGCAGCTTCCACACAGATCTTCCCTGCATTTCTCCTTGTGTCTTCCAGCTGATGTGGCTTTTTAGGACTTGCCAGAGGAATGCTGAGAACAGCCAGTGTCATTTCCAGGCAAACACTGAGAACCTGACACAGGAAACACAGCAGAATTAGTCCTATTGTTAACAACCACGCTCAGTATGTGGCACGCAAATGGTCCTTAGGGTGCACTCTCAAGAGAGGATAGCATCCTCCATTGTTCTGTCAGCACAGGTTTTTGTGAGAAAAAAAACAGCACAGGCACAATTCCACTTGCCTTTTAGTCACCTGTGACTTGAGAGTAGATTGCTGGTGCTAACGTCAGTGATTTAGAGCATAAAAAGTAACTAAGTCCTTGTTTCCAGGGAAGCAACCCAAATATAGTGCATTATTCTGCCTATTCTCCTTTTAGATCTAGAAGTAAAAAAAAAGTTAATTGTCTGCTTTTTCACTGCATTTTCCATGCACATAGATTCTAGGATGTAGTATGGACTCTACTTCAGACTCAGTATTCTACTCCTATTGAACTCAATGGGAATGTGGCTGTTTATATTTTAATAGGAATGGAATTAAGCCCTTCATTTGAACTTTACAGCCTTTTTATTTGCTTTTTTATTAATCCATTTCATCTCTCTTAATTTGCTTCTGCTCTGTTCTGAGAGCATTGTAAGTACACTCTAGTGTCCTGAGTAATAACTTTAAATTCTAGTATGCAAACACTGTGCCTCCTAGTGGGTAATGTACACAGACTTCAACTCTCCTTTGGGCTGCATTTTAATATTAATTTCTTTGGGACTTTCTTCTGTTACTATCAAGAAGGTAATTCTCAACATTTTTATCACTCCAGAAGTCCCTCGTTTCTTTCTTATGATGTTTCTCTTGCTCTTTCCTCCACACAAGCCAGTTATGTTCTTAACATTTTGCCCTCTTGATTTCCTTTGCATAAATCTGCCATTAAAATTAATCTCTTCCACAAATTAGTTTGTGAGGAGCCCATTTCTGAGAAGTTATCACACTTAAGCCAACAGTAAAAAAGGTTATTTGACTCTCTCCTTGTATGGACTTTCCCTAGCACTCCTGAACAAGATGCCCATGCTGCAATAGCAACAGAACTCATGTTTCCTAAGCAAGCAAAATGCTCACTGCACTGGCTCTGAGGCTTTGGGCTCAAGCAGACTGCAGAGCTCAGACAAAGTCTGTGCTTGACCATTTGTTTGGCTTTAGCAAAGTACAAAAGATTCTTGGTCTTGCAGATTGACTTGTCCCTGTGAGTAAGCCCTCCCTCATTTCCCTGCCGTCACAATTTCCTCCTCTGATTTCATTCCTACCTCTTTGGTAGAAGTAGGATTTCTGTGTTCTTTGACAAAAGCTATTTTTATTTGTGTTCGGCCAGCCTAGAAAATATTGCTAGCCTAGAAAATATTGCTAGATATCAATAGATAAGCCATTCAAAATCAGCTGTTTAAAATGAACAAACAATTTTTATGAACATCCATAATCTACATGTAAGCTCCAATATCAATATATCAAAAATTTACCAGACTGTCAGCTAAACTAGAGTAAAAATACTGTTGCATCCTTATTGTTTAGTTGTTGTTGTTGTGATGGTTTTGTTTTGTTTGATTTTTGTCTCATTCATCTTAAAAACAAACTTTGCATTAATCTCTCCTCAGGTTTTTAGGTAGTCATGAGGGCAGAGACAAATCACTGGAGATTGACACTGGAAGCTGTGGTAAATGTCTAACAATACTCCAGCAGAACACAGCTGGGTGAATACAACACTGCCTGACAGAGATGTCATGTGATGTATACTCAAAAAAGCACTGCTTTTGTCACTAGCTAAGAAAGAACCATTCTCCAGAGAAGGAAACATCATTCAATAATAACAGTAATAACAATTAGTAATAACAATAGGAACAAGAACAATAGCTATAAATTTGCTTGCATTCCTGAACAATTGACTGCCACTTCACATAAAGGCACAGATGAAGCTGAACAAGCTGTGGGCTTTATGCTGCTCTTTTGGTGCCTGGCTTTTAGCTATACATTGCATTTCCAAGCTGTTCCCCTAATTCTATTCCATCTGCACATATCATCTGCACATATCTCTGTGAACTTCTTGACCAAAAAAAGCAAGCAAACAAACAAAAAAATCCAGCCCAACAGAAAAAGCGCTGAACAGCTGAATTGCTCACAGTGCCATTTTCGACTTTGGCATGCAGAAACAAGAGTATGACAAGAAGAGATTTCTGTTCACTTGAGAATGAGAGGTCTCAGTTCAAAGAGCTTCCATCAGGCTTCAGACGTTCCTGATGCCTTTGGCTTTACTGGGACAATTAGCATGAGGGAAAGGCTACAGGATCCTGCATTAAACCTCTTGCTATCTATAGGCTTCAAAGTGTATCAGTTACTTGAGTTGCTTTTCATTTGTCCTAATTAATCTTTTGCAGTGTGATATTTGTATGCAGTCAGTGCCTTAATATCTTAAATCAGCTATACAGTTCATAAGCTGAAATGTACAGTAGTGTCTTGTATTGCGTTGGAGTGCCTTAATTTGGTTGGTAGACAATCAATTTATTGTTAGGTGTGTTTTCAACTGGAAGTGTGATTGGTATCTTGTACATCCTTGCAAGGTAAATCAAAAGTAATGGAGTGTAAAAATATTCCAGCGTAAGAAAATCTGTAAACGACAAGCCAGAAAACTGCAATCATCACAAAAAGTGAACAGTCACCATGGGAGTCACTTCTCTATAGACTTACAGCAAATTGGAAGAGAACACAAAGCTACATTGTGAAGAACTACAGAAAAAGAAACGTTTAACTCAATGAGCCCCTCTGGCAGAATTAAGCACAGCTCAGTCATTCATGGCTAGAGTATGGAACGTACATCTCATGAAGTATATCAGGCAGTAGTACATGAGAAACACTGCTCAAATTGCTAGAGAAGACAGTGAATTCATTTTCTCTCTCTAGAGTAAACTTAGGACTTGTACTGTCTGGTCCTTTTGCCACGGAAGTTCACATGAAGATACTGTCTTGTTATCTCATGATTAGGAAACACAACTCTTTAGTGGATCATAGTCCTTGACTGAGTTTGGAATAAAAAATGCCACCATAAAAACAGATGAGGTATGCATTTTCTAACTGGGAAGCAGTTATAAAGTAACAGTACACCCTGATTTGTAGCACTGTGTATTAAAAAAAAAAAAAAAAAAAAAAAAAGGCATTTTCCGAAAATTTTTTCATTCCGAAGTAAACTCAGAATAAAAACATTGTGAAAAAAATAATCTTCCCTAGTTTAAGTAATGATTCTCTGCTCTTTTTGCTGCCTGCCCAATAAACAAAAACCAACTTTTGGCACTGAGATTTGCTTTTGAATATCCATCGACATACATTTTACTATTACATTAATTTATCAGTATTCATTTTAGGCATCACGAGAAAATTTCTGTTCATTTTGGCAGATTGTAGCTTATGAAAAATATCTGTTTCCCTGGAAAAACATAAATATGGCTTTTAAGAGCCACAATACTTGGCAGAACTGTACTAGCAGAAATCATGGCTGAGCAAGAGCATGCTGGTGAAAATGAGAGATAAGGACATGTATAGGCAGTGGAAGGTGGGATGTGCAGTGTAGGAAGAATATAGGGATGCCATCCATACGTGCAGAGTTAGGATCAGGAAAACCAAGGCACTGATGAAATTGAACTTTGGCGAAAGATGTGAAAAATAACAAGAAGGGATTCCACAGGTACTTCAGTCAGAAAAGAAAGGCAAAAGAGAGTGTATGCCCTCTGATATACAAGAAGGAAGAAATGTGGGGAACGTGAAAGTACTCAACAAATTATTTCAGAGAATCACAGAATCACAGAACTGCAGATGTTGGAAGAGACCTTGAGAGGTCACTGAGTCAGTCCAAAGCCCCTGCTAAAGCAGATTCCCTACAGTCACACTGTAGCTGTTCCAGACAGGTCTTGAATAGGAGACTCCACAGATTCTCTGGGCACCTATTCCAGTCCCCTCACTCTTACCATGAAGAATTTCTTTCTCAAGTTTTTATGGAACTTCATATGCTAAAGCTTTAGTCTATTACTCCTTGTCCTATCTCTATGCACCACTGAGGAGAGCATGGCCTCATCCGTTACCCTCCCACCTGTTTTTAGGTATTTATGAACATTAGTCAGATCCCCGTCTTCTTTTTTCTCAGGGTGAACAGACCCAGGTTCCTCAGCCTTTTCTCATATGAGAGATGCTCCAGGCCCTTCATCATCTTCGTAGCCCTCCTCTGTTGCCTTTTATGAGATCCCTCTGTTTTTTGAACTGGGAAGCCAGAACTGGACATAGTATTCTAAATGTGGCCTGACAAAGGCAGAGTAGAGAGGGAGGATCACCTTCCTTGACCTGTGGCTACCCTCTTTTTAATGCACCCCAGGATACCACTGGCCTTCTTGGCCAAGAGGGCACACTGCTGGCCTATGGTCAACTTGCTGTCTACCACAACTCCAGGTCCTTCTCCGTAGAGCTCCTTTCCAGCAGGTCATCCCCTAACCTGTACTGATGCATGTGGTTATTCCTCCCCAGGTGCAAGACTCTGCACTTGCTCTTGTTAAACCTCATCTGGTACCTCCCTGCTCAACCCTCCAGTCTGTCCAGGTCTTGTTGAATGGCAGCACAGATTTCCAGTGAGTCAGACACTACTCCCAGCTTTGTAACATCAGTAAACTTGCTGAAGGTGGACTCTATCCCTTCATCCAGGCTGTTAATGAAGATGTTGGATAAGACTGGATGCAGCACCAGCTCTACAAGAGCACTGCTAGTTACAGGCCTCCAACCAGCCTGCTCCACTAATGACCATCCCTCTGAGCACCACCAGTCATCCAGTTCTCAACAGACCTCACTGTCTATTCATCTATCCTGCACTTTTAAAGTTTCATAACAAGGATATTGTGGGAGACAGTGTCAAATGCTTTGCTGAAGCCAAGGTACACAAAATCCTCTGCTCTCCCCCCATCTACCCCACCAGTGATGACATCTCAGAAGGCTATCATGTTGGCCAAGCATGATTTTCCCTTGGGGAATCTATGTTGTCTACTTCTGACAACCTTCTTCTCTTCCAATTTCTTGGAAAGAACATCCAGAACAAGTTGTTCCATCACTTTTCCAAAGACAGAAGTGACACTAATTGACCTGTAATTTCCCAGGTCCTACTTCTTGCCTTTTTTGAAGATTGGTATGACACTGGCTATCCTCCAGTAGTCAGGCACCTTTCCCATTCACCAAAATTTTTCAAAGATGATCAAGAGCAGTTCAGTAGTCACCTCTGCCAGCTCACTCAGCACATGTAGTTGTATCTTATTAGGGCCCATGGATTTGTGTATGTTTATTTTGG
The DNA here is from genome assembly GCF_026119805.1 of Tympanuchus pallidicinctus. Taxonomy (NCBI): domain Eukaryota; kingdom Metazoa; phylum Chordata; class Aves; order Galliformes; family Phasianidae; genus Tympanuchus; species Tympanuchus pallidicinctus. The sequence goes on along the minus strand of NW_026294813.1, from coordinate 505,418 downwards.
TTGGATGCTCACTGACCAGGTCCTCCTCAACCAACAAGAAATCTTCCTTTCCTGAAGGAAGTCTCTTACTTCCAGTGTCTGAGATTCCTGAGGGCTAGTCTTAGTGTTAAAGACAGAAGCAAAGAAGGCATTCAAAATCTATGCTTTCTCAGCATACCCTGTTACTGGGTCATTCATCTCATTTAGAAGGGGACCCATACTTTCCCTAGTCTTCCTTCTACCACTAACCTGCCTAAAAAAATCATTTCTTGTTATCCTTTATCCCTTCTGCAAGATCTAATTCCAAAAGGGCCTTAGCAACCCTTCAGGTCCTGACAACATACCTATATTGTCCCTGGGTGGACAGGCCTTTTTTTCACATTTCTTGGACCTTCTTTCTTCCTTTCAGTTTACCATGAGTTCTTTGCTCATCCACTCAGGCTTTCTGCCATCTTTCCCTGATTTCTTACTCTTAAGGGTGCACCCATCTAGAGCTTGGAAGAAGTGGTGTTCAAGTGTCAACCAGCTCCCACGGGTACCTTTAAAGCTTTAGCCTCTGAGATACCCCCAAGCAGGTCTTTGAAGAGTTCAAAGTTGACTCTCCTGAAGTCCAGTGTAGCAATCCTACTTATTGCTTTGCTTTTTTCACACAAATTCTTGAACCCCACCATCTCATGATCACTGCATCCCAGTCTGCCCCAGTCTTCTCATCCCCAGTCAGCCCTTCCTCGGTAGTAAGAGCAACATCAAGTGGAACAGCCCTCCTTCACCATCTTTATCAGAAAGTTATCTTCAGAGCTGCCATGTGTGTTGCTTATCCAACAAATGTCAGAATGGTTGAAGTCTCCCATAAGAATTAGAGCCCGAGATTGTGTGACTACTTCCAGATGTTTGTAGAAGACCTCATCAATTCCTTCTCATCAGATGGCCTGTAGTACATATCTGCAATTGTTTCACCTATGTTAGCCTACTCTGTAGCTCTTACCTACAAGCTCTTCACTTCATCATTCACACCTAGGTGAAGCTCAGTACAATATGATATAGGCCCTCTAGAAAGAGATAGGAGCAGTTTCACGTTCACAAAACATGGTCCTCATAAGGGACTTCAACCATCCTGATACAGCACAGCACAACACCAGAAATCAATGAGTTTTCTGGAATGTGTTGGTAATATCTTCCTCTTCCAAGTGGCACAGGAAACCACAAAAAAGGTGCTACGCTGGACCTTGTCCTCAACAACGAAGCTGATGAGTAATGTGAATCTCAAGGGCAGCCTTGACTACAGTGACCACAAAAATGGTGAAGTTCAAGATCCTTAGGGCATCAAAGAGGGTGCGGAGCAAGCTTGCTACTCTGGACTTGAGGAGAGCAGACTTTGAACTCTTCGGGGAACTACTTGGTAGAGTGACACAGGATAAATCCCTGAAGGGAAGAGGGACCCAAGGAAGCTGGTCAGTATTCAAGGACTATCTTCTCCAAGCCCAGAAGCAGTGTATCCTGAGAAAAAGGAAGGCAAACAAGAATGCTGGGAGTCTTTCATGGATCAATAAGGAGCTCCTGGGCTTGCTTTGACACAAAAATAAAGTCTATAGGGAGTGGAAGTAGAAATGGGTTGCCTGGGAGGACTAAAAAAAGTTGTCTGAGGAGCCAAAGATCAGGCTGGGAAAGTTAAAACCCAGACAAAATTAAATCTAGTCTGGGACGCAAAGGGAAACAAGAAGAAATTCTACAAACATATCAATGATAAAAGGAAAGTGAGGGAAGATGTGGGTCCTCTATGGAAGCAAACTGGAGACCTGCTCATGAGGGATACAGAAAAAGCTGAAGTGCTCAATGACATTTTTGCTTCAGGCTTCACCAGAAAAGGCTCTAGCTGTATCACCCAAACTGCAGAAAGTGAAGGTAAGAACTTTGAGAAGGAATATTTGCCTGCTGTAAGTGAAGATAAGGTTTGAGACCATCTAAAGAACTTGAAGGTGCACAAGACCATGGCACCTAGAGAGATGCATCCATGAGTTCTGAGGGAAATGGTAGATGAAGTTGCCAAGCTGCTATCCATATCTGAAAGGTCATGGACATCTGGTGAAGTTCCCACTGATTGGAAAAAGGGAAACATTACCCCATTTTCAAGAAGAGAAAAGAAGATCCAGGAAATTACAGGCCAGTCAGTCACACTTGTGTGCCTGGCAAGATCATGGAGCAGATCCTTCTGAAGGCCCTAAGGCACATGAAAAATAAAGATGAGGTGATTGGTAGTAACCAACATTGCTTCACATGCCTGACAAACTTGGTGGCCTTTTACGATGGAGTTATAGCATCAGTGGATGAAGGAAAAGCAACTGATGTCATCTACCAAGACTTATACAGACTGACACTGTCCCACATAACATCCTAGTTGCCAAATTGGAGAAAAATGGATTTGATGGATGGACTTCTTGCAGTATAAGGAACTGGCTGGATGGTCACATTCAGAGAGTTGCAGTCAACAGTTCAGTGTTGAAGTGCAGACCAGTGATGAGTGGTGTTCTTTGGAGATCACTATTGGGACTGATGTTATTTAACACCTTTGTATTTAACATGGACGGTGGGATCAAGTGCATCCTCAGCAACTCTGCACATTGCACCAAGATGAGTTTTGAAGCTGGCATGCTAGAGGGAAGGGATGACATCCAGAGGGACCTGGACAGGCTTGAGAGGTGGGCCACGCCAACCTCATGAAGTTCAACAAGGTCAAATGCAAGGTCCAGCACCTGGGTTGGGGCAGTCCTAAGCATGGATACAGGCTAAGTGGAGAACGGCTTAAGAGCGGCCCTGAGAAGAGGCATTTGGGGGTGTCAGTTGAAGAAAGATTCAACATGAGCCAGCAATGTGTGCTCGTGGCCCAGAAGGAAAACTATATCTTGAGCTGCATCAAGGGAAGCATGACCCGCAGGTCAAGGGAGGTGATTCTGCTCCTATACTCTGTTCTTGTGAGACCTCACCTGAAGTACTGTGTCCAGTTCTGGAGCCCCCAGCACAAGAAAGATGTGGTGCTGTTGGAGCAGGACCAGAGAAGGGCCATGAAGATGATGAGAGGGCTGGAGCATCTCTCCTATGAAGACAGGCTGAGAGATTTGGGTCTCTTCAGCCTGGTGAAGAGAAGCTCCAAGGAGACCTTATAGTGGCCTTTCAGTACTGAAGGGGGCCTACAAGAAAGCTGGGGATGGACTATTTATAAGGGCATGTAGTGACAGAATGAAGGGAAATGGCTTTAAACTGGAAGAAGTAGATTTGGACTAGATGTCAAGAAGGAATTCATTCCTGTGAGAGTGGTGAGACACTGGAAAAGGTTGCCCAGTAAGGCTGAGGATGCCCCCTCTCTGGAAATATTCAAGGCCAGGCTGGATGGAGCTTTGAGCAACCTGGTCTAGAAGGTGCCCCTGCCTATAGCACGGGGTTGGAACTAGACAATTTTAAACATCCCTTCCAACCCAAACCATTATATTATTCAGTGATAATGGATAATGTTTTAAACTCAAAGAATATATATTTAGATCAGGTATTAGGAGGACATTCTCTTCTCAAAGAGTGCTGAGGCACTGAAACAGGCTGCCCGGAGAAGCTGTGGATGCCCTGCCCCTGGGGGAATTCAAGGCCAGGTTGGGTGCAATCCTGGGCAGCCTTATCTACCGTATGGCAGCCCTGATCATTGCAGGGAATTGGAACTGGATAAACCTTAAGGTCCCTTCCAACCTAAGCTATTCTATGACTCTATGGTTATTTGGCAAGGATGCAAAAGAATAACAAGATAACAAGAATCATCTTCTGCCTGTAAATGGTCAGGCAAATGCTTTAAACACACAAACACAAATCCCACTATTTTACATCCCTCTACACAGGGATATGTGGTAAGTAACGCATTGTCAAGCATGACTACATCACAGGATGTACTCTTGTGCAACCAAATACAAAGTTTACGTAACAGACTGTGTACTATTTGCAGCACTTGTGACTGAAAGGACAAGCACAGGGCTAAGGAAGCTATGACAAGCAAGACTCCATGAAATGTTACTATTTGTAAGCTCACTGGCATTATGGGACAAAAGACAACATGCCTGTGTAAAGTAATGTTAATGTGATGTTTACAAATGAATACTTCTGTACCTGCTGGAATAAAAATATTTAACAGTTGGGTTTACAATCTCTCCAGTGTTAAAGCTCTGAGAAATCACTACTCAGCTCATCATGCAGATTTATTCTGATTTTTTTTCAATTCATGTCATGTAAAGTACCTCATGAACATTTCTGAACACTTAAGGAGACTGATGCAGCAGCAGAATATTTTTTTTTCTGCATTCTACAATGTCTAGCCCAGAACAATTACATCCCTGATATTCAGATCTGCAAATCATGGCGATCTGCAGTCAGTCCCAGTTTAGAAAGTTCAGCCTTGTTCTTGGCCCTTTTGCATACAATTATACACAGGGATGAATTAGTGAAAGTACATGCCAGAAAATAATATTACCTGACTCTAGGAATAACTAGAACAAGTTAATTTTAGAAAATCTTGTGAGGTTTCAGCAGGTGACAGAAAACTTAGTGCACAACTTTTCAACTATCTATCACAATAAAATTGTTATCCTTTAACAGTATCTGATACAATACAAAGGTATTTATTATATAAATTTGCATACATGCCTGTTTTGTGGTTTCCACACAGTTATCTGTAGTTACACAGGTCTGGGAGAAAAACAGTATTCAGAGTGGGAATGGAAAAGCAGTAATACCCTTTTTTTCTTTTATTTAAAAATCAAAATCACAATAAAACACATCTGCTCCAAAAGAGGTATGGTGACAGGACTATGCATCTTCTTCTGAGCTGTGTAGTCCTGTCTGAGGCACAACAGCCTGCTTCCACATCTGCCTGTTTCCACAAGCAATGAAGATGCCTTGTATTGCCCTCTGAGAAGCATTCGAGAATCTTCACTACAGCTTTACCACAGCAAAAAAATACATCTCTCTTCCCAGTTCTGTCAATGGGAGTGTAAAAATGGTATCTACACAAAAGGCTGAGAAATCTTTCAGCAGTGTAGATAAGGGTAGATTATAAAACACTACTGTCGGTTGTAAAATAACAGAAGTCGCAGAGAAAAGTCAAAATTGCATGAAGGCTTCATTCTGATGTAAGGATAAAGGGTATAAAAGTTACAACATCTATGCAAAGGGTCTTTCAGTATTAGAGTGAAGATATGAAATCACAGGTCATGGGACAGTCCTAGTGATGTCCAGAAAACACCTTCTAGAGAATGTAATTAACTGCAACTGTGAAAAAATGAATACTCCTTTTTTCATTCTCTACTGTATTTCAGTACACAACACCACTTGCAGCTTGTTTGCTGACCCAGATTACCTTCAGCCACAATCCAGGAAGGTAAAATATTCTTTATTTGCAGTCAGAAATGACTGTGTGCAACATTTCCAGGCTTATTTCAGTAACGCAGATTCAAACCCATTTTAAAATCTGACCTTCAAAATGACATACTGGGTTTCTTACTGGATTGTTTGAGAATGATAATTCTTCTGTTGTGTTTAATTTCAGATGATAATGAATAACACAACTTCTGCTAAAGAAGGAAGCATACTGCAAGAAAAATCATGCTGCCTTGGACTTAGAACAGTACCAGTTAATTCTCATTAAGAATAGGAATTCCCTCTTGCAGAAGCTGTCCTGTCCCAATTTGCCTCTAAAGCTTGCACATTCACCCCATTATTTCTCTCTTCTTTGCATCATTTTCCTTTTCTCCCAGTTAGTGTTTCACTTGTACAAACTTCAATCTTTTCCCTACCTGTCTACAGGAATACACTTTGGTCTTCCAGTCTGAACAAACTTCTCTGCAATAACTAGTTTTCAAACGACTGAATTCTTTTATTTACCCTTTTATCACCTCTAAAATTTTGGACCATGTTGTTAACTCTCTCTGCTTATTTTATTACATATACATCTGTTTTGTAATTAAGTGGTGATCCCTTAAATCAGGCTTCTAACATATTCTTTCTCTCTATTCCATCAAATTGCACTTTGATTATCTTGTCATTCACAGCATACCAGAGATTGCTCAGTCATCTGAGCACAATCTGGAGTATGATTCTAAATAAAGGAAAGTTAAGATCAAGTTAATGAAGACAGAGAGACGATCTTAACACAGTTCTGCCTCTTCCTGTGATCATCATGGCAGGAGCACCTCTCCTGTGAGGAATGGCTGAGGGAACTGGGCTTGTTCAGTCTGGAGAAGAGAAAGCTCCAGGAAGGCCTCATTGCAGCCTTTCAGTATCTAAGGCATGCATATAAAAAGACAGCAACTTTTATTTCTACATGGTCTGATAGTGATAGGACAAGAGGACATGTTTTCAAACTAAAAGAGAATATAATTAGATTAGATATTAGGAGGATATCCTCTTCTCAGAGCATGGTGAGGTGCTGGAACAGGTTACCCAGAGAAGCTGTGGGTACTCCATCCCTGGAGGAATTCAAGACCAGGTTGAATCTGGACCTGGGCCACCTGATTTGTTGTGTGGTAGCCCTGCCCACAGCAGGGGATTGACGTGAGTGAGCTTTGAGGCCAACTTCAGTCCAAGCCATTCTATGATTCTAATGGCACAAATGTACCTTTAATTAAACAATCACTCTTTTCCATGTCTTGACCTGTCTTGAAAGCTGGAGAAGAAACAGAAAAATACGTTCTTGGTGTTTTGTAGTATATTGTAAATGTAGGTGCGTGGAGTTCCACAGATTAATTATCCCTACTAAAACCAAGTTATGAGTTAATTACCAGGTATTGTGCTTTCCTGATCAAGATTTCCCCCTCCTTGCCCCTGGAGGACTTATAAATAGTGTATATGCAAGGTTTTTTTTGAGTCATCACAAAGGCTTTCACATATATTACACAGCGCAGTGAAATGTATTTACTGTAAGAGTTGTGACACTCAAATGCCTCATACAAGTGCTGTGTATTTGCCTAGGCTTTCTAGTATGGGTGACAGAGTGAATTATTTTAGGACGTGGAGAGTCTCCTTGCATGGGAAATAGGTGTTGGTAAACCTGGGGCATACAAATATCCTTAGTTTAAGGAGAGGACGGAGGAGGGAGTGAGCCAAGGTTTGCTTACAGTCCTGGATTCCCAGATTCCACCGTATCTATTTTAATCACTTGAAAGCTGTTGTTTAATGCTGGCTTCAGTGTAGTGCAGTAGGTCATGTTTGGCTGTGATGTGAGGAGAGACTCAGGGAGAGTATTTGTGCTGTGCTGACAAATGCCATTACAATAGCATCACGATGATGAACAACTGGGCTCCCCAGTACAAAAAAGACAAGGATCTCTTGGAAAGAGTCCAGCGGAGGGCCACAAAGATGGTGAAGGGCCTGGAGCATCTCTGCTATGAGGAAAGGCTGAGTGATCTGGGTCTGCTCAGCCTTGAGAAAAGGAGACTGAGAGGGGACCTGATCCAGGTCTATAAATATCTGAGGTGTGGGGGGCAGAATGGCGGGGCTGGACTCTTTTCAGTGGTGAGTGGAGACAGGACAAGGGGAAACGGCCGGAAACTGCAGCACAGGAAGTTCTGCACCAATGTGCGCAAGAACTTCTTTACAGTGAGGTGACGGAGCACTGGAACAGGCTGCCCAGGGAGGTGGTGGAGTCTCCTTCTCTGGAGATGTTCCAGACCTGCCTGGATGCCTACCTGTGCCACCTGCTGTAGGGAACCTGCTTTGGCAGGGGGGTTGGACTCGATGATCTCTGGAGGTCCCTTCCAGCCCCTCCAATTCTGTGATTCTGTGATTCTGTGAACTAACTCATTCAGAAGGAGTTTCTCAGTTTGCAGAAATTCTAAATAAAAAAGGGAAGGAAAACAAACAAACAAACAGGCCAGACAGAGCCTGTAGGAGTATAAGAATTAGGACTATAAGAATTAAGGCTGCAGTAAACTGCAAAGAGATTCCAGCAGAGAAACTTCTTATAAACTCCCGGTAATACTAAATCAGAGCACCCTCTAGTGGCAGACAATAGGCAATAAATATATCGAAAGAGAAAAATCTGGTCCCATAGGGGATAAGTAAGCAGAAGGTGTGCTGTCTGTCTGACTTTCTTTATACAACCGATTGCTGTATGTAAATTTCTACTTGGAAGACAGGGAATTAACTCAACATTCTAAGTATATATATATTGTTATTTTGCTCCTGACATCGTGCCTCCACCATTTCCTAAATTTTCTATTCATCCAACTGCTTAAGATTTCCATTCTCTTTGAAGTATCCCATCAATTTGTTTTAAATTATTTTTCTTTGGAATGGGAGATTAGAGTCAAATGAAAACCAAGACAGTATAACAATAGAGAAGGAATATGCAAAGGAAACAATCAGTTCCAAGTCAATCCGATTGATTTCCAGTCCTTATCACGCCAACACAAGTTTTCACTTAACTGTAGATAAATTCTGAAGAACTTGTTTGATTTAAGAAAATAGCACTCTGTATTTTGCCCTTGTATTTATTATGGAAAAGAAGTGGAGACTGGTCAGCCATTGATCGCAGCTTTATGACAACATTTCTGGGGAAAAAAATGATCTCCTACCTCAGGGACTACAGCAAGCTACTCTGTGGCAGCACAACCCTGTGTAAAGAGAAGAGCTTGAAGGAGGAATATCTGTACCTATTGGAAGACTTAGCACATTGAAACATCAAATCAATCCTACAGCAGGACATTGGCTCCACTAGGCAAGAAGCACAGATAAGACTCCTTAAAGCTATCTGTCTTTAGTACCTGGCTTGCCAAGTGACCACATTTGGCTAGTAATAATTAAAAAAAGTTGGTCATTTCATAAGGTGAAAGGTTGCTGTGTCACACTGTATACCCAAGGGCTACTCTGCGGTGTGAGGTCACATAGGTGGATAACACCTCAGCTAAATTACGTAGCTGAAGATATCTCTTGCCCTCAGTGGGTTGTGTCTCTGTCAGGGCTCTTACCTCCTCCCACAGGTAGCATGGAAAACACAGTCCAAGTCACCTCATGTAATGGAGTTTCCCACACCAGAATAAAATGGTAAGTGAGCATGTTCATTCCTATGGAAAATGAATAAGTTCTCAGGGTTATTACTTGAGAAAGGAAAATGAGTACATTTTATGTCTTGGATGGAAGGCATGCTGGAAAATTGCTGTCCTAAGTGATTAAAAAAGCAAGGTGAAATACTATTCCCAAACTGTCATCTACCTGGATGGTGGAAATCTAAATTCTGGGATGTTTCAGACATTCCACAGTGTCTTGCAACATGAGTATTCATAGTTCACAGTCTTAAATACAGTAATGATCCACTGAAAATGCATATTCTATCTTAATCATATTCTGAAGGAAAAATAGAAGTTGGGAAACTAGGAAATATGTCTAGTTTCCAATTACCTCATACTTCTTTGTCTTCTCTTCAAATGAGTGAGAGAAATAATTCTTACCTTGATAGTAACACACAGAGGCAAGTGGTAAGTCAAAAGTTTGATGGAGTATGTATCTGAAAAATGCAAGCAAACAAACAAAAAAACCCCTTCATTACATTTAATGGAATTTGAAAGAGAAAATGCTCATATTTTAAAGGCAGCCATGAAAAAATGTTGATCAGACCCTGATTCATACTTACCCTGATTTTTCATCTCAGCCCTGCTGCTTTCAAAAGATTTTCTCTCCCTTTATACTCCTCCAAGCATCAGAAGAATTGGGTCCACAACCTATCTTCCCACCCTTGGAATCATGATGATAATAATAATAATGAAAAAATTAATGAACCTGGAGTCAGTATTAAAAATTGCTCTTACCTACTACTAATTTTCTTCATGGCTGTGAAGCCATCTTTTGGAAGAGAAGGAAAACAGAACAGTTACCAGCTGTTCACATAATGATGAACACTAATAAGAGAAGACATGCATGTTAATGAACTAGGGGAGAGGAAGTGAAAGGGGCAATCATCAGTGTGCAGCTGTAAGTGTAAAATTTTCCTCAGAGTATGTGGGAGCGTTGATGGCATGTCACATAGGCAAATAGGCTTGAGACTGAAATGAGTCTCAGGTAAGGAAAACAGCACTTCCAACAGACCGGCATTGTTCAGGTAAAGATCTGCCTGTCTTTCACCATGTTGTTAACAAAATTAGACTTGGTATTTTCACCACAGATGATTTTTCCACAAAATCACTACTGCAGTCACAGTAGCCCAACTGTGATGACCTCATGGATCCAGCAGAAAATAACAAGTGAAGAAATAAAGAGATGTGGATTAGAGCTGGGAGGGAAACAATGATCCCGTTTGTATTCTTTAGTCTTTACATCATGCAAACAAATATAAAGCTCAAAGGCTTGTCTGCATGCAGAGTCACAGGGGCTTCTTTCAAACTATGATTTTAAACTTGATGCAGCTGATTCAGAAAAAATGCCACTGAAAATCAGTCTTTCTTTCTTTAGCTCCAGTTCATTTTTATTTATATCATGCAAGCATAAGCTGACGCTGAAATATGCCATTTGGTCTGCATATAAGCTTAGAGTGCTCTAACTAACCCAGATTCGCATGTGCTTCCAGGTCTTTCAGAAGCGATAGATTTCAGTCTAACTCGGGTGCAAAACCATTTCTTGTAATCCCCTTCCTCCCGGTTTTCCATAAACTGATGGGATGTTAGGTTCATGGAAGACCTCAGCAACAGTCTTAGCAATCTTAGCAGCTTTATTAGGAGATAAATTTGTTCAATTTTTTCACCCTGAACAATGCTGGTATAATTCTGCATTGTCAGAGACGTGACCACCTCTAGGAAAGAGTGGCTCATGTGAAATAGAACAGGTGGTGTAAAATGGCATAGTTAGGGCTATGCTGGTTTACATTAGCTAAAAGTTTCTTTCAGCTTTTAGACGTGTAAATAAGTATTTGTAAAAGGATTAACATATTACAGATAGATGTTAGTAGGCTTTTATTTCTCAGTGACATGTAAAGCAGTTAAATCAGGTTGATAGACCAAAGTCCATGCCAGGCTCAGAATGAAGAAAGGCTGCTATGAACACATTCTCTCCAAATAAATATGAAGATGGATTTCACTTTTTTTTTTTTTTTTTTTTTTTTTTTTTTTTTTTTTTTTTTTTTTTTAAGAAGAGAGGACTGAAGAGAAACACCATTCTAGCTCTGTTTCTGCAGGGAGAATGTATGCTGCACAACAGTCAGCACTACTTAGCAGGAAACTGGGGCCAAGAACTCAGAGAGATGTGAAGTCAGAGAAGAAATGGAAAACATAATAACTGGAGATAAATTAGAAATATCATTTAGAAAAATTAAATATCCTAGTTAGTTCTAGTTATTTTCATAGAGTGCACTGAAATGAAATGCAAAACAGGGAGTCTGGCTCCATTAAGATGCACCGTATGGAAAACAAATAAAATTGTATGAATTCATTTGAATTTGAAAAAGTCTTCAGCAAAATAAAAGCACCTCTAGCCTTTGCAAAATGTTTTACTGGCAGAGCCTTAGAGAAGTACTAACAACAGTATAAAGTGAAAAGTTAAGAAAGCAACAAGTGTTTCAAAATTTACCATTTAGCCTATAGAGTACTTAAAGATACAATCCAGCCTGAAACTTACCTGACCCATAAGGTGAGCCCTACCTGAACGAACCAACAACTTTGCTAGGCTGAGGGAAGAAACGTGTAGGCCTCTCTTCTAATCTGAGGAAAACCAGGTCTTTTGCTGCTGACCATTGACTAGACAAGCAGCTGCACTTCCAGCTGCCACAGCAGTTATGAAGAGTGTTCCTGACTCAACTCTCTGTAACAGCCCACGTGAGGTCTCCAAACTGGGAGACGCTGTGCATGTATACTGATTACAACCTGCATTTACTATTTATTATAAGGCTATGCTGCAGATAAAGTGATCTCTGCATTTCGCACTCCTGTAATAATCTTGCTGCCCTAGAGGAATTCACCAATAGTATGTCAGCTAATGCACAACTGCTTTTGACAAGACACAATAATAGGAAATACAGGAGAGACTCAGTCATGAGAAAGGGACAATTTAGCCACACCACAGATAAATCACATTGTGATTTTCAAGGTCAGAATTTGGTCAAAATACTTCTATGTTGGCTGCAAATCTCTCCTTGAAATTTGAACAGCCCAAGATGGTTAAGATATTTGCTTTTTACTTCTGTGACTGCAATACAGTAGGACACTGGTCATGTGCAGATCAGAGCCTCTGGATCTTTGCTTTTAACACCAAAGCACTTAAAAAGTATTGCTTAAGGAATCAACAACTCTTGAAAACGGTGCTTTACTCCTTTACCTTGAAATAAAAACAAAGATTCAGTTATTGGTACCACATGCTGCAACATTTTCAGATTTACTCTTCAGAGTTACTAGTTGTACTGTGTAGTGCAGGCAGGGCAGGGCAAAGAACATGGGAATCTTAATGGTGAGAAGAAGAGGTGGTTAAAGAAAGACCACAGGATTTTTGGGACAAGTCAGAAATTATGAATGTTATAAATAATAAAATGATGGACCAGAAATTTAAGGAGTCAATTGTTGAATTTATTAATTATAATGAGCAAAGAACAAAGAGGCAATGCAGCGCTGGGCGACAGGGGGATCTCTGTCCTGCCAACTGCCGCGCCACCCGAAGATTGGGGCCGTTCTTTTATGTGGTTCCAAATGACTGCCGTGGTATTTCCAGGGTACTCTGCGCATGTCTCATTTGTTGTTACTGGGCTCTTCAGTTATTCTTTTGTTGATGCTGTAACACCCCCTTGCTTCTAGTTTCAAAAAAGAAAAAATACTGCCTGGGCAGTTGTATCAACATTTAATGAAAGATTCACTACATCCCGATTATTCTTGTCTCGAAATATTTACTACCTCCTGGTTAATGAGCAGACACATTTATCACAAGGGAATTCTGTGTTCCATCAACTGTCACAAGGTTTGAGCCAATACCTGCTCTTTTATACCGTTCGTCTGTGCATGATCCGGCTGTTGCTAGGGGGTCTTCTCCTGCCTCCCGGTGGTCGTATGGGTTGAAGTAAGTAGTCTTCCTCCGTATCCTTTTCTTGACCCCTTCTGGTGGTTCCCATTTATGATATGTTGCTCGTATGAGCTCAGGTTTGTGTTTTCGCAAGCTAAGCTTATTAACTCTGGGCAAACATTGCTATCTTTTTGACAATGAAGAAGAGCTGTGAGTGGAGAAATGGGATGGTAAAACCTCTGATTCGCTTGCTTGCATGCTAAGCATGTTAACTCTTGTGCTCTGAAAGCTGTACAGGAGTCCTGGCAGTGCATAGACCACGAGAATACAATTATACATTAAATTATAAAGCAAGAAAACTCCATTAAAAGAACACTGCTAGCATCATGCAGTGAAGTACTGAGTAGCTGGAATCCTGATAAATGTTTGGGCAACTGCAGTTCTTTGTACATCCAAGGGCCTGAGTGCAATGCCAACAATACACTCATCATACTGATTTGTATGTAATACAAGCATCAGATTGTTTCAACTATTTAGAGCTTGGGACATAGTTTTCTTATTAACAGTAGTGTAAGTAACTGTACTGAACTTAGGTGAGGCACTGTCATAAAAAAATTGATGCAGGCATCATTCAAGTTATATTCCTATGTAACCAACAGAAACTTGAAGCGGCAAGTAGCTGTTTGTTCCAAATGAGCCTTACAAAGTCCAAAATAGGTTTTTAAAAATCATTGCTTATAGTGAGCTAGAGTTACTCTAGATGAAACCAGTAAAAAATCACAAGACTGCAGCTGTCAGAGCTACAGACTTTAAAGCTCTGTGCTATTTCTAACAGCATGTAAAGGAATTTAAACTGTATAATTATTCAAATAAGGAAAGCACAATACGAAACGTACAGTGTTTTGAAAATAAGCAGGCATTCTGACATTTATAATACTGCTGCTATTTGGCTGACACTGTGATCACACCAACTATCAGTGCAGCTGCCATCCAAAATGCAGAATACAGTCAGGGGGTAAACTTAATGTAGGTGAGCAAACATACAATGGATCCTAAATGAGTGACAAGAGAAAGATCTTTATCAGCTAATTGCTGTGATGCAGCATAGACAGTTCGGCAAGAAGTGGTGCTGGGAAAGAAGAACACATCTGAGTTTGTTCTGATGTCTGACAAAAAAAGATTTCCTTCTCCTTGGGTTCTATAAGTTAGGGCATGTGTACGTGTAGGTTTCTGCACCAACGTCCATGCACTCCATTATCCATTTACTATCACTTTGCTAAGAGTATTGTAGGCAGAATCATTATCTGAGTGTTAGCATGTGTTTTCTGAAGGCAAGGATACATCCCGGTTGAGACTCCTGCCCTTGTAGTTCATATTCTGTAGACTGTTTTATTCAGCTTCCAAACCCAGACACACTGTCCCTATCCATGTCTGCACAACAAAAGCTTCTTCCTTTCAAGGCAAAACAAATAAAAACTGAGGTGAACAAAATGACAAGACTCATTACTTAAAATCCCAGAAGAAAACAATTCTTTACCTAAATCAGTTGTGGCAGCATTAATAAGCCTGCCAGCTGTTACAGGAGGCCTCTTCAAGTGTACTGAGATCTGAAACTTGAAGGTCTCCTGACAGTGCATCTACTCCAGCACTTTTTTAAATCAGCCTTACCTTCAGTTAAGCCTTCTTAATCTTTATTTGTAATGCCTGAGGTGGTATCTCTAGGATTCAGCACTTCATTAGTTTTAATGCTGAATACTAGGATTTCTGACATTACCATTGCCAGGTGTTAACAGTGTCTAAGGAAAAACAAAAACTTCCCTGAATACAGGTCACAGGACAGCTAAAAAACAGGTAAGGCTCACATCATATTTTTGCAGTGTTCCTCTGTCCCTTAAATAACTCAGTGTATACGGCCTCCAGAAAAAATGCCTCACGTTGGTTTTTGTAAATGTCTAAGGAAGAGCAAACTGTGGCTATCCTATGTGAGAATGACTACAGGTTAAAAACAATATCTGGTTTTCACTCAGTTTCAAGATGAAACTTGTCAGGTGCAGATTTTGATGCTCAGCTTCATGGCAAGCAGATACACACTTGGGAAAACAAATCTGAAGATCCCATTCATCTTTTATATGCATTAGTCAAGTCAAAACACTGGATATCTCAACACTTTAAAAAAATAAGAATTGCAAATTCATCAAAATAGCTATCCTTCAAAAATATAAAAAAATATCCTTCAAAAGTATCTCAAAAATTTCAGACTAAAAAAATATACTGGCATGAAATTATTTTAAATAACTCAGTTTTTCTCTTGATGTGAACAATTTCCAAGACAGGTCTTTTTCTATAAAAACAAAAGGTGCCTAAAATGAGCAATCTCTATGTGTTGGAAATAATCCAAATAATTTTGTCAGGACGGTATCTCTGATAAAAGCAAAATTTATTCGCGATTGCAATGGCGGCGGCGTCCCACAAGTAGGAGCGCGCCTATGGACACAACATGACAGCCTTTATACCCTGTTTTCTCCCCTTTGCCTCCCCCTCCCCTGTTTCCCCACTGGCTGGGTACTCCAGGTTCACAATCTTATCAGAAGAATTTACATTTGCTATTTACTTGTTAATTTATTTGTTATCTGGTGCCAGTCAGTAATCATCCAAGATGTCTCGGTGCTCTCCTTGTCCTATTGATATGGTGATTTTCTTTAAAGTCATCCTCGTTAAACAAAGAGCACTGGGGAATGATGTCAGGCCTTCCCAATGTCAGGCGCTTCCTCGGGCATGCCATGGCTTGTTCTCTGGTTTGCTCTCCTGCAGGATATTCTTGCAGTGTGTATGACAAAATATACGTATATACACAGTGTGCGTTCCTGGGAAGGTTCGTCTATACAATAAGTAATCTAAACTTATTAGAGATCCTCCCCAGGCTAAGTAGAAGGACTCCCAAAAAGAACCACGACAGCGGAGATCATAAAACAAAAATAACATTATACAATTCTAATGCAGAAACAACATCTGTTTCCCACACTATGGTAAACTGAAAAATGGAACAACTGTCTCAAAGAAATAATATTTCTCCAAAACATCCCAACTACACTCACCTTCTCAAAGAGTGCTTTGAATAAGCTCTAAAAAGCCAGACAGGGACTATGATTCATTCTGTCTTCAATCAGATCAAGCATAAGGTCTTCATTTCCACTGCTTCTTGTTTATTATTTTCACATCCCACAGACATCCTCTGCAGAAAGGTTAGGAACTCTTTATGATCAGATAACCCACCAAACCAGAACATCTGCTTTCCCACAGCAAACATGACAAAGATTTCTCTTCGTTGGCATGACTCTGAAGACTTTTCAATATGACTGAACATAAGACATGCCTCTGAAACACTTCACTGGTATTTTCCCTAATGCTGCCTTTGTGGAGGATCAGTCACAATTCATCACAATTACCAACTGCCTGCAGGTAGAGGATCCCAATCTGACTTGCCTTGGAGCAAAGCCCGATAACACCAGGAGTTTACACAACATCAGTGGAGAACTGCTCCTTACAGAAGTACGTGGCAATATTTTAAAAAGTCAAATCTACCCACTGCTGTGAATTTACTCGTGCATTGTGCATTGTATTCCTTTTTTCTTTTAACTGATCATTTTTTTTTTTGTTATTCTGTGCAGAGGAACACAAGACTTGCTGACCTGGAGGAGGGTGCTGTGCACAGCACAGCGGTGGCACAAACTGCTTTGGGGAAGGTCTGTTGGAGTTCTATTCTGACCTTTCAAATGTGAAGGCTGGCTTTTACACTAAAGAACTGCTTTTGTACTTTCTAAAACTCTTGTTTAACACCTATCATTCAAACACTTCACACTTGCCCTCTTGTGTGTCTGAATCCTTACCTCAACAGTAACTGGCAGAAATGTACAGGGTAGGCTGGATGGCAACTTATCTGAGTTCTCAATTGACCTCTCTAATTTAAGATGTTCATTTTTCTCGATATCTTGAGTTCAAGAGTTCTCTATGCCTCTTCAGATATGTCTATGGCCTCCATACATACAGTGTCCAAACACAAATCAGCTCTTTGTGGCACATTCTGTAATTAAAGAAGTATTATTTTTCCCACTGAAAAAATAAAGAGTCAAAAGTAAATTCACAGAGTCCAAGAATGATTGAGGTTGGCATGGATCTCTTGGTCCATCTGATCCAGTCTCTGCTCAAGCAGAGACACCCAGAGTAGGGCACCCAGACCCATGTCCAGGCAATTTTTGTTCCAGGAAACAGCCTCTGGGCAACATGTACCAGTGCTGCATCACCAGCACAGCACAGAAATGCCTCCCCATGTTCAAAGGAAGTCTTCTGCGTTCAAGTTCATGCCTACTGCCTCTTGTCCTGGCACATGGCATCACCGAGAAGAAACTAGCTCCATTTTCACTGCACCTCCTTTCAGATATTTATAGACAGTCATAGAATGACTTGGGTTGGAAGGGACCTTAAAGCTTACCCAGTCCCAACCCGCTACCGTGGGTGGGGCTGCCACCCATCAGGCCAGGCTTACCCACCAGGACCCCACCACACATGGCCTTGAATGCCTCCAGAGATGGGATATCCACAGCTTCTCTGAGCAGCTGGTTCCTGTACCTCACCACCCTCTGAGTAAAATATTTCTCCCTAATATCTAACCTAAATCTCGCTTCTTGTAGTTGAAGCCGTTCCCCCTTGTCCTGTCACTATAGCATTTACTACAGTAAAACGTTGATCCCCCTCCTGCTAGTAAACTCCCTTCAAGTGCTGGAAGGCTGCAGTGAGATTTCTCTGGAGCCTTCTTTTCACCAAGCTAAACAAGCCCAGCTGCTTCAGTGTTTCTTCTTAGGAGAGGTGATGATCATCTCTGTGGTCCTCTTTTGGGCCCACTCCAACAGCTCCGCATGCCTGCTACAGTGGGGGCCCCAGGACTGGATGCAGTACTCCAGATGCATTCTTACAAAGGCAGAGTAGAAGGGAACAATCACCTCCTTCTCCCTGCTGGCTATCCCTGTTTTAATTCAGCCTAGACTACTGCTGCCCTTCTCGGCTGCAAGCACACACTGCTAGCTCAAGTCCAGCATTCTGTCCATCAGGACCCCTTACTCCTTTTCCACAGGGCTGCTCTCAATGAGTTCTTCTCACAGTCTGTTTTACTCATAACTGGGATTGCTAAACAGATCTCCAAGCTTTATCTTGTTGCAGCTCTCTCAGCCTTTCCTCGCAGAAGAGATGCTTCAGATCCTTTCTCTCTCCTCTACTAGACTATTTTCAATACATCCACATCTTTCTTGTAATGACACTGGACTCCAGATATGTCCTGGAGTTAAAGAACTGTTCTTATAATATTGATGCACAGTAAGCCCCATTTCAAATCACAGAATCACAGAATCACAGAATCACAGAATCAATCACCTGGGTTGGAAGGGACCTCAAGGATCATGTAGTTCCAACCCCCCTGCCTAGCAGGGCCACCAAACATACACATTCAGATCAGGTTGCCCAGGACCCCGTCCAACCTGGCCTTGAACACGTCCAAGGACGGGGCATCCACAACCTCCCTGGGCAGCCCGTTCCAGGGCCTAACCACTCTCCTTGTGAAGAACTTCCCCCTAACATCCAACCTAAATCTTTCCTCCTTCAACTTGGATCCATTTCCCCTAGTCCTGCTGTTGTCAGCCCTTTTGAAGAGTTTACTCCCCTCCTGGGTGTAGGTTCCCTTCAGGTATTGATAGGCTGCAATGAGGTCACCCCGCAGCCTTCTCTTCTCCAGGCTGAACAAGCCCAACAAGCCAACAAATCACTGGACATCTTAGAGCCTGTGGGAATCAAGTGTTGTTTCTGCATTAGAATTGTATAATATTATTTTTATTTTATGGTCTCTGCTATCATAGTTTTGTTTTGGGAGTCCTTCTACTTAACTTGGGGAAGATTTCTGACAAGTTTACATCACTTATCGTATAGACGAACCTTCCTAGGAACGCACACTCTGTATTTAAGTGTTTATATGTATATTTTGTCATACACACTGCAAGAATATCCTGCACGAGAGCAAACCAGAGAACAAGCCATGGCATGCCCGAGGAAGCGCCTGACATTGGGAAGGCCTGACATCATCCCCCAGTGCTCTTTGTTTAACGAGGATGACTTTAAAGAAAATCACCATATCAATAGGACAAGGAGAGCACCGAGACATCTTGGAAACAACAGGATGACTACTGACTGGCACCAGATAACAAATAAATTAACAAGTAAATAGCAAACGTAAACCTTCTGATAAGATTGTGAACCTGGAGTACCCAGCCAGTGGGGAAACAAGGGTGGGGGAAGGCAATGGGAAGTAAGCAGGGTATAAAGGCTGTCATGTTGCGTCCATAGCCGCGCTTCTGCTTGCGGGACGCTGCCATTGCAATCGCGAATAAATTCTGCTTTTATCAGAGATACCGTCCTGACAAAAATTACTTGGATATTTCCAACAGAGCCTAATTCTGTCCTGTTGTATTACACACTGAACAAAAAAGATGGGAGGCCGAAAAACCAAACCAATGACCTGTGCGACGGCAGTAAGTCAAGCATCAAATCTTTATTAAATCAGCCTTTTCCTTTTCCTTTTCCTTTTTCTTTTTTCTTTTTTGTTAGAGATGCTGCTGGTCCCTGAACGGGCTGAGGCGGCCGTTGCGGCTGCCCCCCACTTGGCTGTGCTGGCTGCTGCCTGTCGTTTCCCTCAGAATCATTCCTGGGACTCCACCCGTTCCTCTCAGGATAATATTTGATCCTAACTGCTCAAAACCTCATTTAGATGCGTATTTTTAACACAGCGTCTGTGGGTCCTGTTTCCTTCAGCGGCCGCGTGCCCTGGGCGCTGCCGCCCTCCTCCCGCTCCCTCGGCTGCAGTCCACCCCGTCCAGCACGCAGGGAGTTGAGACCGCGGTGCTTTGCCTTCGGCTCCTCCTCCTTCCTCTTCCCCTTCCTCTTCTCGCGACCGCTGCCTCAGAGGCCTCGCGGTCAGGCTCCGCTGCCCACCGCTTTAAGAGCCTTCAAAGAAGCGGGCTCCCGCCCATGGCCAGCGGCCCCGCTTCGGGCTCCCCCGCGCGGGGCGGATGGACAAGATGGCTGCGGCCGAGCGGGGAGGTAAGGGCGGCTCGCGGCGGGGCCGGAGGCTGCGGCGGGAGGGGCTGCCCGAGCGGCAGGTACAGCGCTGCGCGGGAGCGATCGCGTTCCGGCAGGCCGGGCCTTCCTCCCTTAACACGCAGCTCAGAGCCCCTGCGCGCTTAATCCCGTGGCTTTCATTCAGCGATGAACGTGCTCGGTGTTTTCACTTGACTGCTGAGGTGGTCGGCGCTGAAGATAGGAACGTGTGGCTCTTAAGTCGGTTTTAGATTACAAAGTACGTTTGGAAAGCTGGCACTTCGCAGAATTCCCTGCTAGGTCTGTATAAACTATTTTGTTTACATAAAGCTATTACTGTTCTTAATGGCTTTAAGATTTTACGCACTGGCAAGATTATTTTATATACACGGCAAACTGCTAAAACTTTTGACTCTGGCCATGCAGAAAAGTAGTTTTGCCTCTGTGATGATTGTAGTGTAAGTTGGAAGAGCTGACAGGACGTCTGGAGGACTGAGAAGGTAAGACAGTTTAACTCAATGCTGTATCTTACTGGTTACGGCCTCCAAAATTATAACGGTGCAATGGCAACTCATGCTTCCCTCCTCACGTGAAGGAAAGCGTTATTGCATTTGCACATAAGGCTTGCATACCACAAAAGGCTCCTACCCTATTCATTTTTTACTTAAACTTACTAAGGGGTGACTGACGTAGGGGACAAAGCCTCACTTACCGCAGTGCACGTCTTTCTACTCAATAAAGCTACACAACTGCTTGATGAGGATTAGGCATACCTTATTTTCCACTTTTTTCCTGAACAACGCTGTGTATTAATGGAACTGTTTTTCCTTTTTTCCCAGGCAGCACCAAGAGATAACGGGATTTGTCATGCCAGCACCAAACTGAGACTAAGCTTCAAACTTTTATACAAAATTATTTGTTGAAAAAGGAAGCTTCTGCACTACTAAAAGGAGACGTCTGTGAAGTGCTGGACTGGGAGGCTGTGCATGTCTCTGAAGGAATTAACTTCAAAAACTTGACAGAATGCAAACTCAAATCATTTAACATTGTATTTTGCTTAGCAACAATAAAACAGTGACTGACTTTTACCAGAGCTGTAACTTGGGTCACTGGGGAGAGGGATAAGGTAAGATTCAGCTGAGGTACTCACGAAATACATTCTTTTCTCTTAAAATTTAAATTTTTAGTTTGATATACATAAAAACCATAGAGATCAACTTTTTTCCTTTTTTAAAAAGACACTCAGCAAACTAAAAGTTACTGTAAGATGTTTAATATGGAACCGTTTTCCTCAGCTAGATGTCCTCTGAAAATGTGGAGGTGTAATTCGTAGCTGTAGCTAAAATTGTGAAAGAACAGCTACTTAAAAAAGCAAGTGGTGAACTGACTTTAATGAACTAATACTGCTACAGGCTTTCAGAGTGCTTGCAGCTAAATCGCTAACTGTACACTGATGTCAAGTTGTTCTAAAAAAGTGTGCATTAATGATTTAAATAACACAGAATGAATATGTTGTTTCATCAGTCTGAAGATATAAGTAAGATAAGTAGCTAGCAAACTGCCTTGGTTTTACTCAATGGTGCTTGACAGCTGTCTGCATGATCCAGAAGGATGATGAGTCTACAAGTTCCTCTTACTTGTGCAAGTATCAGAACTGTAACATGACTAAAAAAAGATTAGTTTTTCTCATTTTAGAAGAGCACTCATATCCTGCATATGTGCAAGAGAGTATCAAGAAGCACACTGCTTACATTTATAATAATTTATTATGTTTAGGAACAGTGAATAAATACCAAGCTGTTAGCTTCAGTTTGGCAAACCTTTTCCCACCAAAGATGCGCTGGTTGTTGTGGCTTTCTTTTCTGGCAGAAACTCCATTGCCAGCAATGGATGCATCAGAACAAGTAGTTAATAAATAATACACACACACAGCAGTTTTCTAAACATACCTCCTGTTTTAAAAGGCATGATACAGATTTACTAAGCAAGTTTCAAGCAAATTCTTCACAGAAGAAAATTTTTTGCTACAAGCTGTCCTCTGAACACTGTATTCTTCACCAAAGTTTGTTGTTTATTTCATGGAATACTGTATTTATTTCTAAACAGTACCAATGGATCATTAAAAAACAATTTAACAATTTTTCTCCACTGAAGGTAAGCTGAGACATGGCTAGCAGTGGACTGCATGAATTTAAGAGTAATGTACCTCTTGCTGAGCAGTTTCATCACAGTCGTGAATAAACATACAAGAGAGGAAAAGGCAATACAACTTTCTGGTCATTGTGCTTGATGAGGTGAAGGAGTGTTTGTTTCAGCTTCCTTTTAGAACACTGTTCAAAAGTTAAAAGCATTGTATTTAAATTTAACAGATGCTTTGACCTTCCATGAACATTTGTGGTAAAAACAGAACTGAAGAAACTTCCTGCTCATGATAAGATTCATCTTCAAGTACTTAAGGTTGAATATCCCCTATGTTTCATTCATTTATTAAAAATGTGTTTTTATAAAAGCATGAAGACTACAGAAAACCAATTAACATACTCAAGTTAATCTTGCATATTTTTTTCACAACTGTATTTTACATATCACCAAAACTCTGCTTTAGCAAAAGAAAAAGAGAATAAAAATAAATTCTCTCCCAACTATTTACACACAGGTATTACCCACCCTGGTGTGGAACCAGATACTTTACTCTGCAGTCCCCCTAACCCAAGGTGTACTCTTAGGTGTATCTTTTTGTGGTTTAGGTTCCTGAAAGTTTTCAGCAAACCGTTCTCTTGCTTTATCCCAGTTCTTCTTATTCTTGCTTGGGACGATCTGAATATCTTCAATTGAGGTTGGTCTACTTGTACCCAAACCTGCATGCATCTTATGTAACTGAAGGTGGATCTGTCAAATACATTAAAGATTGTCATTAAGTATGTAGAATACCTAACATTTAAGTCCTAGTTCATAATACAAATCTTTCCCCTCCTGGCAATTCCGTTACAGTTCTGATTTACCAAGACCATGCACGAACACCTAAATCTAAAATGTTAAATCAAATCTAAATATCTGTGGCTTTAGCCAGTTTTTCCTCTCATTGGCTCACTCTCTAGTTTGAGTTTTGTGCTTTCAAAGATGAAGAATTCTACCAATCTTGAATTCACATTATTTATATAAATTTCAATTTTCCTCCATGCTTTGCACTCAAATTGGAGATCATTAATCCGATATCTCTCATTCCTGTTCAGTTTCCTAACAACGTTACAACAATTACAAACAACAATATTACTGTCATTTTCTACTGAGGTGATGAAGCCATTGAAAAAACTCAGAATACTTCACTGATAAAAGTAAAATTGATCTGAGGTTAGTCCTACTGAGATTATTCCCTCCCATGAACACTTCTGAAATGTTTAAAGTGAACCATGGCTTATAATTAGACATTTTCCACTGCAAATGCATTTCTATTTCCTTGTAGCCTAAGCAAAAACCAGAGACACTTACTGGGTCCTTCATACCACTGCCATCCTTGCCCAAGCCTTCCCCTTTTTTCCATCCCATTTTCTCCAACATTTTGTGTCCTTTGTTGCTGTCGCTGATTTCACTTTAAAGAAAGTTTAAGACTGATAAGCAAGAGTCAAAGTATATGCTCTCTATTCAAATACTGAAGGACAGAAATGTTCATACATATGCAACTCTAGAAACCAGGGCCCAAACACTCTTCTATCAAGAGCTACCCAGAAGGCCCTACTGCCTTCTTCGCTAGTTCTTGAGCTCAATTTTGGGTGCCTCTCCACAAGAAGGATAGCCAGTTGCTCAAAAGTTTGTGGAAAAGAGCAATAGGATGGCCTTGAAAACAGAAATTATGAGGAGAATGGGAGGAGCTTGTTCAGTCTGGATGCCAGAAGGAGACCTCAACTGCTGTCCACAAATATCTAAAAGACTGCAGAGGATGTCACTCTCTTTTCTCAGGTGAAAAGTGATTGGAAGCAAGGAAATAGTCTCAAGTTGCACTACAGGAGGTTTAGATTGGAAACTAAGAATTTCTTCAGAGATGGTTGTTAAGCACTGTAAGAGGCTGCCCAGCTGAGTGGTGGAGTCCTCGTTCTCGGAGGCATTTAAAAGATGTGCAGACCTGGCACTAACAGACATAGTTTAATTAAGGGACTTGGTAGGTCTGGCTGAGGGTTGGACTTGATCATATTGAAAGTCTTCTCCAACCTCCATGATTCTATGCTTCTTTTCTCATTAATATATTAAAGCTATTCCAAGACTCTAGTCAATGCCAACTTTCTTAAAACACATTCTATGTGCTGACTTCAGGACCTACAAGTTGCAGCACAGGTGGATGGGAATCAACTGCACTAATTGAGAAGGCAAGATCACTACTTCCCACCAAATCATTCAAACACACATTTCACTGTCTCACATTTCCTTTTACTAAGTTACAAGCACCTACAAGATCATGCTTCTTTAAAACAAAATAGCAAGTGGAGAAGCAAAGGAATAATTTAAAAGGAAGATTAAAATAAGTCTTATTTTAGAGGTAAAAATATGCATACACTATGAAAGGCTGGATATTGACAGTTGAAAGAAATTATGCAGGTGAAAAACTTGCATAGGTGCCATTATTGGGATGAGACAAAACACAGAGGCTATTCAAAGCATCAGAGGTGTCAGTAGTGCAGTGGCTGATTTCCGTATCTTTTGAGATAAGACAGCGATTTAGCCATCATAACAGCCAACCTGAATTCCATAAGGAAAAGCAAGAGTATATAGTAACATTAGTATATGAACTAGGAATTGAGAATAGCTGTCTTCTCATTCTCCTGATATACTGTATACAGGTGATTCATAAGCTGACAAACTGCATCTTAATAAGTAACTGATATTTGCTGTAGTTCTGTACAATTCATTAGAGGACTGTGAAGATTCTATTTTTTTTTTTTTTTTTTTTTTTTACATCCAAACAAACTTACATATGTACAGAAGCTGGAGTATCTCCTCTCTGGAAAGTTCCTTCACTTCCAATGGTCTCTCTGCGTTTTCCAGCTCTATCTTTGTACTTTGGATTCTTCACTGCTTTGTTGTCTTCATACTCTGTGTTCTTTGCAAACAGATTAAAGACAGAATATTTAGATTCTTTATTTCTGATGACCTCACTGCTCTATCTTCAGAAGTCTGTAAATAATGATTTAATGTACAAATAATGTGCTTGAGCTAAACCATCAGATTCAGGACTCTGAAAGCTTTCTTTACTCAATGAAATTCATGGCTTAAAACAGGAATCATGGAGTAGATGTAGATCTCAAACATTTATTTTTCTGTAAACTCACCTGTAAGCCATATTTTACCCGTATTTGTTTTAATGCTTTTCTTCTGACTAACTCTCTCTCTTCTTTACTAAGTGCTGGGCAAACTAAAAGGAAGAACATAGGATTCAATTTCTAATTAATATTATAACTCTTTTCCAACATAAGACAAAATTTTATTCCAAGATTATTACACACATGCCAAAAAGAACTCACATTATCATATATTGCAGAGCTATTCTCAATTGAGAAGAAAATCGTAACACAACTCTGCAATATTTTTTAAATTATTATTTATAAGATAAGGATCAATAATAATATTTTAAAAACCACCATATTCAATGATAACATGACTAACCAGAAGATTCTTTTTTCTTATCCAGACGAAGATGCGCTCTGACTTGACCTGGTTCACATCCATCACAAGTGTCACTGCCAGGATGTATGTGAAAAGAAAGCACAGTTTCACCAATCTTCACTTCATCACCATGCTCCAAGATGTACGGATCACATTTCGTTTTAGGCTACAGCAAAAGAAAGTTTTGGCAGCCATAGTTATTAGTTACTCATTCAGGGCACCAGTGCTATTACATGAATACTGCTCATAATTTACTGCTAAAGTCTGAAATAACAAATGTGGGTAAACATTTAAAATACAATGGGTATTTCACTCTAGCAATTCTAACAACAGTAGAGATTTCCTAATTCCTAATACAAAGCAAATATAAAATATAAAGAATGATCCTAAATCCTGAAGGAAATCAAGGAACGACAGTATTGTTAGCAATTTGCCATGACATGTTTAACATAACTGCATGATTAGTTTTCTGCAATGTATACAGCACTGCAGCAGCAAATACTCACCTGTAAAATCTGATTTCCATTAACAACTGTTCCATTCTGACTGCCTTGATCCACAAGAACATAATTTTGCAAATCATGGTCAAAATATACTTCTGCATGGAACTGATAAATAGAAGAGTAATTGAAGTGTTCTCATTAAGCAAATTCTTGACAATTTAAATGCTATTTTATTGAATAATTTCAGAATGTATTTGGGAACCTCTTAGCTGTGTGAGTTTGGTACTCAAAGTTAACAAAACATTCTAAGCACTTTGAAATGTATATTAATGGGTGATAACATCACAAGCTAACATGTTCTATTAATAATCTGGATCACAAACTGTCTCAATACTGAAAAAGCATGTACTTCCTAGACAGAAAGTATGCTTCACTTAAAGGATTGAAAGATACAGTAATGAACAATTTCTATTTATTCCTATGAATAAACGGTATTTCTTCCTTGTAAGGGATGTTTTAGCACTCTTAATTTTGCTCTTTCTGGAAGACATCAAGAAGACAGAAAAATATAATTAAAAAATCTGATCTCAGTTTACAGGGCTCAGATTACTTTCACATTTGAAACAGCTGAAAGTGCCATGTTTGCATAAATTTCATGTAATTCACTTTCACTTGCACCTTACTCACAGAATCACAGAATCACAGAATTGTAGGGGTTGGAAGGGACCTCCAGAGATCATCGAGTCCAACCCCCTGCCAAAGCAGGTTCCCTACAGCAGGTCGCACAGGTAGGCATCCAGGCAGGTCTTGAACATCTCCAGAGAAGGAGACTCCACCACCTCCCTGGGCAGCCTGTTCCAGTGCTCCGTCACCTCACTGTAAAGAAGTTCTTGCGCACATTGGTGCAGAACTTCCTATGCTGCAGTTTCCGGCCGTTTCCCCTTGTCCTGTCTCCACTCACCACTGAAAAGAGTCCGGCCTCGCCATTCTGCCCCCCACACCTCAGATATTTATAGACCTGGATCAGGTCCCCTCTCAGTCTTCTTTTCTCAAGGCTGAACAGACCCAGTTCACTCAGCCTTTCCTCATAGCAGAGATGCTCCAGGCCCTTCACCATCTTTGTGGCCCTCCGCTGGACTCTTTCCAAGAGATCCCTGTCTTTTTTGTACTGGGGAGCCCAGAACTGGATGCAGTAAATGGTCAGGGTAGAATTTTAGGTCATTTCATAGGTAGAATATGAAAGTCTAACAAACCAATTTTTAAAAAGATCTATTGCAATTCTCTATAGATATTGGTCCCATGTGACAGAACAGAGAAAACAAAACTCAGTCTTCCTGAAAACACAGGAACCAATTTCCAAACAAATACATTACCTTCAAAAATGGCCGCTAAGCAAACTAAAATATCTTCTACAATCTACCAAGACTCCTAATAAAATCAGGGAATCTATACAAGTTAATTTCAAATTTGACAAAGATCTCTTTTGCTATAGTAATGAAAAAACAAATCAACCTGTGAAGAAAGTGCTCATTTAAAACCAAAACCCTTCTTACCTAATTGCAGGTGCTACTTTGCCAGAGCAATTGCTGTATTCAAAAAACCAGCATTAATGCTGTTAAAATAGCATGTTGCAAATTTATACTATTTGGTTTATATATGAATAGTGGAAATATCAACTAGATAATCTGCTTAGTGCTTTTAGTTCTATCTCTGTTTTACTGAGTAATGTGAACCAAAAGTACTTCTAAAGATGCTAAATCTGCAGGGAGTAATTTATTTCAATCTCACTTTACATTTAAGAAAAATTAGTGCCACAGCTGTCAATTATGAGTAGTAATGTAGTAGTTAAATAGATAAACTGGTAGTAACTTTCT
Organism: Tympanuchus pallidicinctus; assembly: GCF_026119805.1. Lineage (NCBI taxonomy): Eukaryota > Metazoa > Chordata > Aves > Galliformes > Phasianidae > Tympanuchus > Tympanuchus pallidicinctus. The sequence goes on along the minus strand of NW_026294813.1, from coordinate 477,331 downwards.
AGAGATACGTCATTTATCTTCATGTCTGTGCCCCTTCATTTGCAAACTGAAGTAACTCCTGCACACTGTTATTTTAATGAGAAGTATTTCAGAGCAACTTCAGTATCCACAAAATACTGGTAAATACTGTTAGCTATGCTAAGAAGCAAGAGAGAAAATATAAAAACTCTGGCTGTTTTATAATCCAGTTTCAAATACAAGCCAGAAAATGTCATTAATAGCAGGAAAAGATCATCTCTAAGAAAGTTGCAGTATAAAATGTTACACTTCTTATTAATTAGAACTGTCATCTGAAACAGACATAGTAAAACTTATTTAAGATACAGGCATTTATAAGTGTTTTACCAACTTTTTTATTTAGATTACAGATCTATAAACTTATGTGGAATTAAGAGAGCTATATTTATGGTCTGTGTTGCAGTAGTTAGCAAACTCAAGCAAATAATTTATTTTTAAACCTTCTTAAGTACAAATAATATTCTATGACAATGTCATTTCAAAAAAAATCATTATATTTTCAAACACTCTGTATATCACTTATACATTCACACAATATCCTTAAAAATAAAACACAACCAGTTTCTCTAAGCTCAGCTGTAAGGATTAGATTTTTTCTACACCTCGTTCGAACTAGCAATATTTTACTATACAATCAATATCTAACACAATCACCCATTTTCCTGAAGTTCGATTACTAATACATTCAGGATTCAAAATGTAATTAACTGTGCATTACTAAAACTCCAATTATATTAAAAAAAGACAAAACAACAAAAAATCTTTGCTTTTCTAGAATACGAAATCACATTGCTGTTTACATTATATTTCCACAGAGCAAAACACCGTATGCTTTTTTCTTAACTTCATTGCTAAAGAAGCCCTCATGATTTGGCAAAACGAAAATCTAAGAAATAAAGCTTTATCCAGATGTAAATATACGTATTAGCAGAGAAAAACAAGAGTTACCTTACTGACTCCAACTTCAGGAATTTGAAGTGTATGGCCAACATCTTTTTCTCTGAAAAATTAATACATAAATTGTGACAAGATAGAAATAGCTCAAATAATAGCTTACAAAAGGTGCATTTCAACTGAACCTTAATACCATGCTTTTCTTCTGCACTATCTGTAAGCTTTACAGATACAGAAGTACTATCTTACAATACACAAATGTACGGCCTTACTTCATTTGCTTTCAGCCTTTTGTGAACTACACACTAATATATGATAATGCTATACATTTTTTTTTTTTAATCTATGAACTTGACATTTCTATATGAACTTCTCATTTCATTCAAGACCTGTGGATACCAGTCTGAACACTGCATCCTCGAGTTCTTCATCAGTCTTCTAGACTGAAGCTGACTTCTTCATAGAATTAGACAAGTTATAAAAGCAATACATGTAAATTATTACAAAATACAAAGTTACAAAATACACAAATACAGATTTTTTGTTCAAAGATACTGGGAAGAAACATGAAAGGGTTTACATGTCAATTCTTAAATTAGAGGACAAAGAAACAATACAGCTACTAAAGGAACTATATGGAAACCAAAGCATTTTCAACGGTTGAATTTCACATAAATGTGCCTAGGAACTTCCAGATATAGGAGCAAATCAAAATACGAATCAGCATCAGATAAAAGCAGTTAAAAATGAGTGAAGATTTTAGTAGGCATGAAGAAAGCATTAACTCGTCATTAAATTCATCATTACTTTGATGAAACCTGATTTTGTATTAAATATCAGAACTTAAAGAATGCATGCAGGTTAGCAAACAATGCAGCATATTATTTCAAAATGGAGAATCAACCCTACTGGGATTCAAATGAGAAGCCCGAGTTGTGCTTCCTTATGACTCTGAATTATTGAAGGAGTTATCTTAGTGACACAGAAATAGAGTGTACTTTTTTTTCTTAACTTCTAGCTAAGTTCCTATTTGGACTTAGTCAAAATACCAAGTTACCATTACTTCTGAACTTCATAAAATACGTATGGTGTTATCATAGCAAATGCAACATTATGTGACACAGCTGAAGTTTCTTACTGCAGGCTAACCTTAAGAAAGTAAACCTCTAACTACTGAAGGCTAGCAGGACAAGCAGGAACTGTGGGGACAAACAATCCCCAGTGGCTTATGCTGTCCTGAAAGATAGTACAGGCTTCATATATAAGTAACAAATTTCACTCAGTTTTACCTTCCAATTGTAGCAGGTTTCACAGCTGTGATAATATAAAGTGACCCGGTCTGTAGAACTGGTGACCTTATTACAATGACTCTGATACAAGGAGGCCAAATCTTTTCTTCATCTACAATTAAGAAGAAAAAATAGTTACCAACAATTTTACTCCTGTAATCAACAGTTTTCTGACAGTAACCAATATACACTCTGCAATTTTATGGCACAACCCTATGAACTTTCAGAAAAAAAAAAGTATAAGTACATCTGAGAGAAAACTTTGATTAGAGTACTGTTTTAAACTTTTGTGCCTCCACATTAAATTTTCAATCCAAAAATAATTATCCTTTGCATGTCCATAATGTTTACGTACAGCCATAAGATATAAAGAAAAACAGAATTTACTAGCATCACCCATTTGTCAAAATTAGAGTGACTGACCAAATACTCTTCAGGCCACATCACAAATCTCATGGAAATAAAACTTTATATTAGATAATTTCTATCAAATTATTTATTTATTTTACTCTTAGTATCTTTAAGCATAAGTTCAGATAACATGAGCCCACACATGCACATTCTCTTTTCCTTACTGTCTGTTAATTAGTATTTCAAAAGTTGTGTGAATTCTGCTCTTGGACGTATACTTGCAGTGACAGTTTCCAATGGTCTCAGATAGGAACACATTGGCAAGAGGGGAAGACAGTAGATAAAAAGTTATGAGAAGAGATATCACCTTCATTTTTAAGTATTTTTGCACTCCAGTGGATTTTTAGAAAATCAGTAAGAGAAAGCAAGCTTCTTTTGCAGCATTCAGACATTCTGAATCGCACTAATCTATCAGAACTGGAGTACCAGAAGAAACAAACTTGACTGTTAGAACTCTGAGCAGGGCTCAGGTTGCAGTACAGACTTCTTATGACTTCCAGTATCATTTGCACGTTCCAGTTATTTGTATTAATCTTTCCATATTTTCCCTCACTCTCACCATCAGAAAACACCATTCAGTTCTTGAGGTCCCAAGACCCTAACATTATTTAATGCAAAAGAACATACATGTTTTTCTCTGTACACCTATTTCTTATATATTGCCAAAAGAATATACACAAAAGATTTCAAATACTACCAAGTACTCCTTTTCACCACAGCGGATGTCATCTCTCACTGAATTACATTTAATTGTTTGTGAACAGCATTAGGGATACATGATTTAGTGATGGGACTGGATAGGTCAAGCTGATGAACTTTTCTACCCTAGATGATTCTATAAAATACCGTACATTAATTGAAAAACTAGTGCAGAATTACTGCGAGGTCTGTGCTAGAATCTTTAATTTTAGCAACAGACTTCCTATTCTCATCACTACCCTAATGTAAACAAATTTATTCTACTGGTGAGGTTTTCACATATGCCCAGGAAGTTACAGCTCTAACAGCTTTTACAAAAACACCACTAATTGGTTCCACCTACACTGTAAATGAAAATAAAGAAACACTGGTAACATATAACACTTTTTACCCCAAAGTATCTCAAGTTAGATGCTTTTATCTATCTATTATTATCCAAACTGCTTCACTTTTTTTTTTTTTTTTCTTAATGGGAACTTGGAAAAATAGAGTAATATCATACAACAAAGGTATAATAATTCACCTTCATTTTCTGAATCTTCTGAATCATTGGTTTCTTCACTTGTTACTTCATCTGTACTGCTATAAGGTTCACGTTCAGAATCTGTAATTTCACCTTCTTCAGGCTCACTTTCTGTGTCTACTGTTCTACTGTCATCTGTATATGCTGCAGTATCTGGTGTACTTTTGTGTGAATGAGAATTCATACTGTCTGTAGAAATTGATTCTTTGGCTCTTAGACTGTTTCGTATTTTTGTGTCCATTTTTGTCTTCTTTCTTGCATTAGGAGACTCTTCTTCTTCAGTAGAACTAACTTGCTCAGTAGTGGAAAAGCAATTCAAATTGTTAGATGATTTCTGCTCTTCTGTGTCCATATCCTGGAGAAGAGTTACAGAAATCACACTTGAGGAAAGTTGTATTCTTTACAGATTGAGTCTAAGTCCACTACCAGTCCACTATCAGCCTGGAATCAAATTCTTCATTAGCAATTATTTTAAAACTATTAAAAAATGCTTACATTTCAAGAAAGTTCTGCACATTTCATGTCCTACTGGATATAACTAAGACCATCTTCTACTTGATTAGTGGGATTACACTCCTTTTCCAATCTCAACTTAACTCTTTTGGCTTTTCTTACAAAAAAAAAGTAACAATCCTTGCTCTTACTCTCAAACTTATAAACATCATTGACTAATTTCCATTTTTGTTTTTATGATTTTTCTGTCCCTCTCTAACACAATTCTTGCAACTTGTTTTAAGCTTCTTTAATCTTTAGTGTAATTTCCACCCATTTTTTCTCTTCTTGTTCCCCTCCTCCCCCAGAATGATTCCACAAATCAGAAATGCTCACTCTTCTTTGCCTAACGATCTGCCCTCTCTCCTTTCAAAACTTTAACTTAAACAAAAACCTGTGAAGAGCTGCTAAGTCTAATTTGTGCTATGTGGAACAGGTCCTACTGAGAATCTGTTTTTGACTGCAACAGATATCTCCACAGTATTGCAGACACATTATTACAGATTTTTCCATCACCACTTAATTTCATGAGCAGAAAAAAAGACCAACATTACTTAACTGAAAAATCTACATCAGTTTTACATCAGTTTTGTCAAAGTACCTTGAAAATGTAATTCTAAATTTGACAACCTGGATGATCATCTTAAAAAAAAAAAAAGAGGTGATTTCTTTCTTCAACAGAGAAAGACAGGGCAGAGAAATCGTATCAGATATTGTTGCATAAATATTTGCCTTTTTAGATTGGGAATTAAAGCATTCAGTTGCATTAAAGCATACAAAGACTTGCAACACAGGTAAAGTTAAAAAAAAAAAAGTTGACATTTTCAGGAAGTTTCTGCGTAGAGTATTTAATATTTCAAGATACGTGGAATGATGTGTATGTTAATACCATGGAAATTAAAGCACTTTACTGAGATAGAATATGAAATTGGCTATTATTACTATTATAAAAACTTATCAGTGATGCAGTTACAAGTCGAAACGATGAATTCCTCTCAGCCCAGTAGTCAAGCTATTGCTTAGGGCTTTTAACGTACACTTTTGAAACACATTCAGTAAGACAACAAATATTAAATGACCCCACATTTTACATTAAAGAATGCTAGTCTGCATTTGCCCTCCTCCATGAAACCCCTAAGAACTGTAACTAGGAAGCCACTGCCTGCGTTCTTGATTTTCAATGATACAGTAATCTGGCCAAAAATAAGCGTTGCACAGTTCATCCACATTGTGGGCTTTCACTGTCTGTAACATCCCCAAATCTGGTGAGACTGACCAGGAAGAACTGACCAGGAAGACTTTATACCAGCATTAGACAAGGGAGGGGAATACTATTAAGAGCACTGAGATTAAGCCCAGCAATGGTACAGCACCATCTGAAGGTGACAAGCCACCTACACTGCTCCAGGGAGTCTAGAAAGAAGCATCTGTAAAGCCTGTATCCCAATGCAAGCTGTACGAGGAACAAAATGGGATGAAATGGAAACTTTGGTCCTTTCCCAGACTAAAATGGGAATATTATACTGCCATAACAAGCATGTCTGAGAAATTCCTAGAGCATGCTGAAGATAACTTCCTGTTATGAGAATTAAGCCAACTAGGAAAGGCGCTCTCACAGACCTGTTGTTTGAGAATAGGGAATGCCTTGTGGGACAGGTGACAACAGGTGGCTGTCTTGGCCACAGCCAATAGTGAAATAGTTCAAAATCTTTTATTATCAGGAGAAAAAAGGTCAGAGTTGCCACCCTGGACTTTGAAAGAACAGACTAAATTTCTCAGAGAGTTAGTCAGCAGTGTCCTCCAGAGAATCCATTCTTGAGGGCTTAGGCAATCCACAAGAGCTGGTCACTTGTCAAGAACCACCTTTTAAAAGCCCAGGGGCAGGTTATCCCCCTGTGCCACAAGTCAAGCAAGCATGGCAGAAGACAGGCTGGATGAACAGTGAATTTCTCCTGGAATTAAGGCAAAAAAACCCTAAAGTGCACGACCTCTGGAAGCAAGATCTGACTTCACAGGAAGAATACAAAGCTGTAGTTCACACATGCAGGAAAAGACCACAACAAAAGCAAAAGCTCAACTTAACACTGGCCATTGTTGCATCAGACAGCACAAAAAAAGTTTTTTGTTTCTTTAAAGTATGTCAACAGCAAGAGGACAACAAAGAAAAACACTGAACTGACACCTGAAGTGAATGGTTACCTAACAAGTAACATCAAGCAAAAGGTGGAAGCATTTAATGCGGGATTTAATAGCAACTGACAGACCCTGGACTCTGAAAAATCAACAGACATTATTAGTCAAACCTTTTTCTCTGGAAAGTCTATAAGGAAGATTGTGCCAGGAGATAATAAAAGGCATTTAAAAAACAAAGCTATTATCATGCATAGTCAATGTATCTTAAGATTTGCCTTCAACATTCCTTTGAGACTCTGAAATATTTTAGCTATAAGAAAGTTTAGAAATTCTTGTACAAACTTCAAATTGCATTCCCAAAGACTGTGGATTTTTAACTCTTTAATTATTTCACATGTATGCATCAAAATTCACACTTTGATCATATCTAAACATTAAGCCTGGGACTGCTGAAAGTATTTGGTAGTGTCTCCTGAAGAAATTCTTTTGTGATATATGACCACTAGAAATAAAACAGAAAATACACAGCACATATGAATGTGCAACTCTGCAAATAGCTAATATAGTTTCCATACAGCCACTGCTTTTAAAAAAACAAGTAGAACCAACAGTAAAAAGAATATTCAGTAAGCTTCATCTTGAATGACTGAAATACCAGCAGTGCACTCCATTTCTCCATAACAAGATATTTAACTTATCTTGATAAATTTATGATACATAACAAGGATGAAAGTACATGCTTATTATTAATAGTAGTTACATCTTGAATCAAGGCATATTCTTTTTCAAAATTTTCACCTTGCCTAAACAGTCTTAGCCTTTTAGCCTTATCCAAACAGTCACTAAACTGATCACAAGTTGAACAGAGACTGCCTCTATACCATTCAGCTTTTAAAAGCAGTATCACTACATGGTGCCTAGCTTTTCCTCTGTCAGCCTAATAGTCAAGTTGAGACATGGGATGAAGCTAATGCATAATAAACTATTTCTTAACTACTGGGGTTACTTAATGTGGTTCTTACTTCTGTATTTCTGACAAAAAGATAGAGAAAAATACAAGTGAAGTAGTTCAGAATCAGCAAATCGTTTTCATGTATCCTATGAAAGGAACTGATGGTTTTGCTTTCTAAAGAACTGGTCACAAACTACACATACAAAGACCAAAGTATCGTCTTACATACATGAATAATAAGGTGTTTTCAATTGCATATTCAAAATATTTTAAACATTTAACTATAGTTTTTTTTTTGTGACAGAGGAAGACAATTTGCTCTTTCCAAGGAACTTCATGTTTTTCTATATTACACCTGAGGTACATATATGCTCACGCAACTCTTCAGTATACCTACAAATTAGAACTTAAATTATCTCGTGTATACATGGAATAATTCTAAGAATCATTTCCCAACAACAGCTTTCACTTGCTAATACACCATTTCACAAGCACTCCAATTACCGTCTTCTACTCTACACAATACGCAAAAGTTCCAGTACAAAAATCCAACTGAAAGCCATAAAGGGGTAAAGCTCTTCCTATGTTATGAAGTCATCTTGTACATTTGTGGGAAGCTATGAAACACTGAAAGCACACGCTTGCCTTACCTAAAGAATGTGTAGTGCAATTAGCCAGGACATCCCATGTAAAAATAGTGATACTAAACAGGTGTTTTCCCCAAATATTCATAGTACCATCAAAGTTTTCTTCAGATGTTTTACTTATACAGCGTTTCAATTTACTTTTTTTTGTTCACTTTTTAGATAAACTGATGTTGATCAAATAAATAATTAAAAAAAAAGTGATTTCTTTTGGGAAATAGGTATCTAAACATCAACTAGTAGATACTTTTTCCTCTTAATATATAAATCAAGGTTAAAGGTAAACATCCAGACTAACGTGTTTGGTGTCTCAACTCTACCTTTACCAGAAGCTGCCAATCCAAAAGAAGAAATCTTCAGACTAGCCATGGTTTCTGTCAACTGACGTACCTAAAGATGGGATGAATATCAGCAAAAAGTAAACTATATGTGATAAAAATAAAAACCACTGTTTCAAGAGTCATATGGGAAATAGTACTATGAAAACCTTGTCTCTTGCAGTAATTAGGACAGATCTTAGTAGTAAAGAATACAACGGAAGTTAATTTTGAGCACCATACTGAAATAAAATCCAGCAGACAGTAGTCAAGAATAAACTGTAAAAATTATTTATGGAAAAAAGTCATAGGTCAGAGTCTGTTGACAGCACCTAAGTTCTCCTATGCGTCACTCAAAACCCTAATCCAGCAAACAAAACTACATGATGACTGTAGCATAATTCCTATTCTCCAACTAGTATGAAAATGTGGATCTAGATAGTGAATCAGAGATTATATCATTCATACTACCCTGTGAGGATTTTTGCTGTTGATTTTTTTTTAGTGGTTTTTAAACTTATCAAATTTTGTTTAAAGACTTTTTTTGTGCAGAAAGCAGTTATGGTAATTCTTGATCAAGTTTCTTGGCCCATCAGAAAGAAAAAAAAACCTAAAGTCCTATAATTTCAAGAAGCAAGCTGTCTATATTAAGTTCTATGTCTTGTCAAACACAACACCCGATTGTCTATTAAAAGCAAGCATATGGGCAGCAAACTTGAAAGAAAACTATTCATAATAAAGAAGTTTGACCTAAAACAATCTCTGCAGAAAGCTCGTAATAAATTAAGAACACTTCTAAGAAAACGCTAATTTACACAAGTTCCCCCTCTCCTTATTTTTTTATTTTTTTATTTTTTGCTATTACAAGTACATTCATTTTTCACAGACTCATTAACATTTTCTTACGTGGTAATTTGGCTTCTTAAAAACACAAGATCATCTTCTTAACTGTCAGAGTAATTTTATTCTTTAGACTTATACTGCTTTTTCACAAACACCGCAATATTTGTGGAGAAAAATTTTTATTTATGTAGTGCTAATCATCCCAATGCATTATTTCTAAGTAAGCAGCATATGTAAGATAGTGAGCACACTAACTACCTCACAGTAGCCACAAACAAAATCGCACCTTAAAAAAACAATCAGGAAAGAAAAAAAACCACCAAAATAACAACACCAACAAAAAACCCTATTCCTTCCAGTTACCAGAAGCAGGGAATCATCTGCTTGATGTTTAGTCATTTTTTGATTAAAAGGAGATGAAATGGCTTGAATAATTTTTTGTAAAAACTGTATAGCTACCAATATTATGCATATACAAATATTTCTGGTGATTATATGTACAACTACAAAACATCCTTACTGCTTGTATATAAATTATGGTACTGAGTATCTATCAATATTTGTTTACTTTTACTCCCCTAACTGAAAAAGAAAGCAAGCAAGCTTAACAAGTAATTGTGTACTTCAAGCTATTTTTATCCACTGCTCACTGTCTTTTTCAGACCACATGCATTTTCTTGTAAGCATTCTAATCTTAGCTGGGGAATGATAATAACATCCAGGTGTATTCTGACACTCCCCAAATTAGACTCTGATATTGCTTTATCACTGATAGCCCTTCACAAATCAGGCAAAAAAAAAGAAAAATTATTCTCCTATTTGTAATGGTTGTGGGGTAAAAAAAAAAAAAAAAAGAAAAAAAGAAAAAAAAAAAAGAATAAGATGCCTGAGAAATCAGTTAATGTTCAGAGGCTTTAGATGTGACCATAAAGTGCTTTTTGCTTTGTAAATCTAATTGTGCATTTACACAAAAGTGGAACAATAGGAAAGCTTTTTTTTTTTTCCCCCAAAGTTAAAGCAGAGTAACTGTCAATTTGAATTCTTTCATAAAAAAATATAAATGAAATAGCAAGTGCCAGTTTCCATGACACAACCTTCAACTTCTTGTTCAGAGACGCACAAATCTGTGTGCAAAAGAACATATTTTAAACAATTTTCCTGCTAGCTTGTTGGTTAAACTGAATTATTCCACGAAGCTAAGTTCATTATCATTAAAACTCATCATCAAAAGTGGATGTTTACCTCCTACCTTGTGACTGTGCAAACTTCACAGAAAAGATATCTTAAACATTAAGTGAGCTAAAGACAAGTAGCTCTTTGCAATACAGCTGGATGACACAAGCAGATGGGGATGGGATCCCACAAAGTAGCCAATGTTATTTTCTACATTAGAGCTATGTATGTCACAAAACTTTGAATATATTTGTACATTCAGGTCATTTGGAAAATTTCACCACAAAACAAAATTTAAGGGATTTACTAATTGCACTATTTGATGGAGGCTAATTCCCACAATTTCTCCAACTTCTTTTCTGGATACATGGTGAAGTTCTGAATTAACAATGCCTCTTGAAAGTTTCAGAATGTTAACTCTGTATTTACTCACAGCATGTCCAGAACTTAGACATTGGTAAAACTGCTAACTAGCTTCAACTGCTTTATCTCCCTGTATCTAAACAAGCACTACACTCAGCATTGCTAAGCATCTACCCTAATCTTTTGTAAAGGTCTACATGAAGTTATCAACAGCCACAACATAAACACAAATTCTGTAATCGACCAACTACCATTATCCCTCTAACATACAATGTTAAGTTTCTATTTCCAATCTTTCAGACAACCTGAACTCTGAAAACACAATTTTAAGCTCTGTCCTGATGTTACATAATGGTTATGCTTGCATACTATGTGATTCTTTCAGATTTCAACTAATCAGCTGTGCTGGAATAACATGCAATTGTTACAATAATGGCTTTAAAAACCCAGCAAACCAAAGATAACACATTGAATTAAATCCTAACAAAACAAATCTGCAGAATAACAACATGTACATTTGATTCAACATCAGCAACAGTGCTCTTTAAGAGAAGGCTTCACGAGTTTTAATACGCATATGACAACAGACATTTTTCCAGGATACCTACTAACTGTACTATTTGGTAGATTTCCTTAGCAATCAGAAGAAGATAGAAATGAAGCTACAAAATGTAACTTAAAATAGATGTTAATTACAGTCAGCACTTACTAAGATTTCAGATTATTTATATGCCATGGACAACAAAAATGTATTGATCAAAAAATACCAATGAAAGAACACACAAAAGTAATCATAACTTCACAAACATTTCATCAGTTTCAAACGATGGCAGGGATATAGTGAAAACATCAATGCAATCAGCTGTGGAGTACAGCCACAGAGAAAAAGTGGTATGTCACTAAGTTCTCAAAACCTTCCTTGATTTTTGGATTCATCACATGAATATTAAAAAAGAGCAAAGACCAAAAATTACTAAGAGGGTACACTGTATTTGATGCAAAAACACTCCACACAGTAGCCTAACTTCAACTCAGAGCGTTTGCTAAAGAGCTTCACTGACATTAAACTGACATTTAAAGATCTACACTGCTGTATTTTAATGAAGTAACACTGAAAAGTGAGGGAAACCATGTTTAAAAGGTCTGTTTTTAACAGTTCAATAGGAAAATTTTAACACTAGCTACACCTCAGCAACTTGTCTTATATGGTTCAAGAAACATCTGACTCTTTCAGAAAACAAGCATACATCCTCTAAATACCAACTGCCAGGATCTCTAAGTCTCATAATGAAGAAACCAAAATAATACAGGTTTTCCTGTTTTTTTTTTTTCCCCCCCTAGAAGCTCTGAAGTTACCTTATACTCATTTGCAGTAGACCACTCTGGTTCTTTTCTCTTCTTTTTCCCTTTCTTGTCCTTGGCATGCTGAGAACCAGGAGTCTGATAAGACTGCAGATCCACTCGCGAATGAAACTGGTATCGCCCGCTTTCCACATCACAGTAGTAATAAATTCCAGTTGCTGGATCATAATACAGTTGATTTTCCTTTGTAAAAAAAATAAATAGCATTATCACTTCTTTGATGGCACTAAGAAAGTGCCACACACATCTTTTGTGTCATTTCCACCCCCCTCTCAAACCTACTGGAGAACTAAAGTGTTGATCTTTGCTGGTTATGTGATAACATGACCACATCCACACCTGGTAACAATGATACTGTTGCAGTTTGAGACTTTAAATAAAAAGTAACAAAGAGTAGAATAAAACTTAGAACAACTAGTTTTGTTTACTACGACATTTGTTATTTTTTTAAAATGAGTTGCACATAATGCTGCAAATAGAACTTTTTTTCAACAGAGTAGTCCCAGTATTTTGTTACTGTTTACACTTGCATCTACATATGCTTGTATATACACATATACCTCACAGGACAAAACGAGAACTCCAAACAATTCTCATATGAAAAACACGTTCAAGAACACAATCATCATGGAACTTAAAGCCAGCTTGGATCTTAGCTCTCTCTTTATGTCAACTGCTGCAAAAACATTAGCAGTTGAGAAAAAATGCCATGCATTCTGAAAACAATACTTACCGAATTATAGTAGAATCCAGTGCTGTGGTCATAATACAACCCCGTATTTTCATCATATATAAATCCAGTCTGTGAAACGGCAGCTTCTGCAGCAGCTCTCAAGCTCTCTGCCAAAGAACCCTCCGGTACGGATGTATCTTCTGCTTCCTAAAACCAGAAAGTAACAAACTGAATTTTCTTCTAAAAAAAAAAAACCAAAAAAAACCCCCCAAACCTCCTTGGCTCCTCAGCACTACACAGTGTGGTATTTTAAACAAAATATTAGCGCTCCATTGACTTCACTGCTTAAGGGACTATTAGACAAGAAGGTAAAAATCTGCAATTTACTGCCAAATTCCTCTTGATTATAATGGAACCAAATTTTCACCCCAGATCTTCTGTTTCCCCTGCAGAGGGGCAAGAAGAAAAATCTTAAAAAAGAGAAAAAAAAATATCCTACCAACTTTCTTCTCCCTGTATGTTGCCTACTTCCTCTTATGGAAGAAAAAAAATAATGGGACCCCAAGTGAAATTCACCATGGCTATATTAAATGCTTCCTGCTGTCAAAAAAAAGCCAGATTTAGTGTTTCCAACCCATACTGTACATCTGTTTTAGAACGTCAACACTTTTTCAAGCAAATCTAGGTCTACTATTACATTGAACACACAAAGAACTCAAAGCATAAGAAAGTCTGCTACCATTATTACATCATCACCACAGAAGAGATCATTCCACACACTGACATAAAGACTGAAAGAAGAACCTTTAAATGAATTTAAATATTAATAGATTTCTGGCTTCAAAATTTATCAAACCCCAAAGTTTTATAACCTGTGAATTTTGCATCAGATTTTCCTCTTCTCCACCTTCAGCTACTTCAGTGCTATTGACCGTTAAAGGAATATTAGTGTCCATCTGCAACTCCTCTGTGAAATCATGCTCAGTGCCTTCAGTCCCACGATTGTGCTGCACTGGTAGCTCAGATGCATAGTCCTGAGCATCAGTGTGATTGTAATAATTTTCATAGTAGTAATAATCTGCAGGCAAAAGAAGTTCAAGATATACAAATCAGCAAAGCAATACTTCACACAAAACAGTTCCAGACTGAAAATTTAAACACAGAAGTAGTCTAACAAAAATCCATTACTAAGTCCTGCCTGCATGTGTTATTCTACTTTTACTGAATGTGTCTTGTTTTTAACATACTTTAAGAACTGGTACAACAACAAACAGTAGTATAATGCTGGAGATTACTACATATCAGAGTAACATGGAACAAATTTACATACAGTGCATGCTACACTTTATCCTGTTCTTAAAGATACCATTTGAATAAACAGGAAACAATCTAAAAGCTGACGCTGGGTTACTAACTTTAATGCAGCTACTGATACGGACTTGAAATGTGTTTTATACAAAACAAAAAAAAGCAAAGCAAAAAAACCCAAGATGTCAGTTCACAACAGTGCTCTAGATTGACATCCAGTACCCCACCTACCTGTTTGTGACCACGCATAGTCCTCTGTTTGTACTTCTACGCTAGATGTGTCTTTCTCCTTCCTACTGTGGATTTCCTTAGTGAGCTCTTCAACCTGAAAGAAAAATGAGATGCTACAGAGCACAGAGATACATGCCAGGAAAAACCACTCATCCCATTTTATTGTCTATATCTCAGTCAAAACATAGTTGCCTTCCAGCCACTTCAGTCAGTCTTTGTTTAGCAGGAGGTAATTTTCTGCATGGATGGCTGCCAACATGAAAAACACTTCTGCTCAAGAAAGTGATGCTCCTAGAAGTAAACACTCAACTCGGCTTTTTTCTAAGGAACTGAACTGCAAGCTGAATTTCAAGCAAAGACCCCCGCACTGTGCTGAACGAGTGTGACTTCGATCAAACTTCCAGAAGCATCAGTGGGACCTTCGCTCTGCTCGTCCCTCATCACGGTCACGAAGCTCCTCTCTTCCCGCTAACGCCGCTTCCCCCCCAGACTACAGAACCACCTTTGTGTATCAGAGGCCTCTACCACCACCCCCCCCCCCCCCCCGCCCCCGTTTCAGAGGAGAGCACCGGGCCCTACCTGCCGCCGCAGCGCTTCGCTGCCGCCACGCGCCTCGCGGTAGAGGCGCTCGGTGCGCCGCAGCCGACGCTGCGCCCGCTCCAGCTGCCCGCGGCAGGCGACCAGGTCCGCCTCCAGGGCCGCCACCTGGTCCCGCAGAGCCCGCACCTCGCCGTGAGGCGGGGAGGCCATACCCGCCCGCTCCTCAGCGCCCCCCTGCCGGCCGCCGCCACCCGGCGCGCGACA
This sequence comes from Tympanuchus pallidicinctus, assembly GCF_026119805.1. Taxonomy (NCBI): domain Eukaryota; kingdom Metazoa; phylum Chordata; class Aves; order Galliformes; family Phasianidae; genus Tympanuchus; species Tympanuchus pallidicinctus. The sequence continues at coordinate 462,202 of NW_026294813.1, read as the reverse complement.
CGAAGCAGCGGCCGCGGTCCCGATCGCCGGCCCCGGCCCCGGCCATGGCGCCCGGCCGGGCGCGAGAGCACCAGCGGCGGGGTCGCGCGCAACTCAGGAACCTCGCCCGACAGCCGCGCCGCGGGAAAAGTTTCGCCGCGAAGCGCGAGAACCAGACCGCCGGGCGGGAACGCGGCACAACCCGGAAGTAAAGTGGGGAAGCAGGAAGTGACCTCACAGGCTCGTATCGGTGTGGGATGCGCATGCGCCCGGCGTGGCTTGCGGTTGCTAGGCGACGGGCTGAGGTCTGCGCTCCGTCAGAGGGGCGCTGAGCGGTCGGATTGCTCGCGACATCGGCTCCAAAAGGGGAAGCTGAGGCGTAGGGTTGCTGAGGGGCGTCCGGAGAGCGCCAGAGAGAGCCGGGATGACGGACTCCGAGACTGCGTGGGCAGTGTATGTGCTCAAAATCCATAAAAAGGCTTACACGGCTTCCCTGGGTCCAGAAGGCTGCTTTTCTGTCTTGTGTCAGTCCACTGTTGGGTTTGTTGGGCTTAAGGTACCCCAGGGTGTCATCTATAACATCTTATGGGGCAAAGGTCATTATAGCAACCTAGCACCTCTTTTTTTTTTTTTTTCTTTCTTTCTTCTGAGATTTCTCAAGTCTAAATGCAGAAAACTTCATATCTTTCCGAGAAAATGCTGTGGCTGAAAGCACTGCAACGATACCTACATGAATAGCATTCAAAGCTACTGCCTTAAATCTGCAAATTGCAGTTTATTTATAATATATAGTGTATATATATGTATGTACGTATAATGTTACATACTATTCTAATACGATAGTCAGATGTTGGTGGTATGACAGTATAGGCTGAACCTTCCCACCAATATTCTGCCACATTTGGTTGCTGTGTGACGGATGGCGGTTGTGGGACAATCTGACAAAATGGTGTCACACACGGAAATGTGCATGAAGCAAGGGTATTTAACTGAATTCCTGGACCCAAGGACAATCATTGGCATTTGCTGAACATCTATGGAGTCCAACCGTGGATGTCAGCCCAATGAGGCAGTTGGTGTAGTGTAGCAGCAGTGGCAGCAGCAACTTGATAGACAAGCCACATTTTGGATGGGCATACACAGATGTCACACCATGAAATGAAGAGCATCACAGTTAGCACGTCCACACAAATTGTTGTATTATCAACAGTGCATGGAGATGAATATTGGCTTCAATGTGTTGGAAATGATACTGGCAATGTTGGTGTATCACAGAGTTTGCAGCCCATGGATCCCATATATGCTCACACAGCAACAGAAAGAACACTGTACACAAGTTTGTTAGGACCTATTGAACCAGTATGAGATTGAAGGTAATTTCCTGGACCACATCATTACTGGTGATGAAGTGTGGTATCCTCACTATGAGCCAGTCAAAGCAGCAGCATGTATGAATTTCCCATTAACAAAAAAGTTCAAAATGCAGCCCTCAGCAGTTAAAATGATGTACATTATTTTCTGGGATAAAAAAGAAATGATCCTTCTGGATTTCCTGGAACCTAGACTAATCATCATCTGTGACCACAACATTACAAAGCTGACTAAGCTGAAGGTTCATACAGGCCAGAGAAGAAGACAACCTTTATCTTGCGGAACTTTGGATAAGGTCCAGGTTAGAGATGTTAAAGGCTTCAGTTTATGTGATTTTGACCCTTAGTACTGAGGCCTTATATATCACAGGAGACAATAAAGCATCTTCTATCAGCATAAGCAAGGTCAATAAAAGACAACAAGGATTCTTAGTTACAGCTACAGAGTAGTTTCTTACAAAAAAAAAAAAAGCTTTTTCTAGCTACATGCAGAAGCTAGTGAATTTAGGAAAGTAAATTAAGTTAAAAGTTATGTGCCTTCATGAGATGTTGAATCAGCAGCTGCAGATTTGACCTTGCTAAGCCATGTTCTTGCTGCTGATTACAGATGCTTTTCTGCAGATTTAGACAATTAGTACAGACAGTGGGTCTCCTGTTTTTTTTTTCAAATAACATTGTTAGCTATCCTATCTCTAGAATGCAAGGTAGCAGGCTTGGACAGTAAAACCACAAATTAATGAGAAGCAGTGGATTGGTGAATGCAGTTGTGGCTGATGAGACGACCAACCAGAGCCAGTCAAGTGTCTTCCATCCTAACTCAAGCTCAAGAAAATAACACAATGATCTTCACTGGAATGACCACCAAGAGATACGCATGTGTAAAAGAGCTCAGACATGGGGCAAAGGCAGGATGTCAATAATTTTGGGGACTCATTGTAATAACCCAGCCTTTTCTTGGACATCTAATGCATATGTAAGCAGCTTTCTCTGTAAATATGTGCCTTGATTGCCCTCCAGCATGCAGGCTAGGTGGGAATACTTGCCCTGCATCTGGCATGTGTGCCACGCTGATTAAACATACCTACTTTATAACAACTCTGTGGTTTTAGGGTTTGATTTCCGCATGTTACTAGAAGCAGCTTACTTGTGTTCCTAAGCTAACAGGAGTCCTTTGTCTCAGGCTAGTGTATGGGAACTGTTGAATCATGGCCTGAAGCTCTGATTGATCACCTGAAGCGAGCACTGAATCAGCCACAGGAGCACAGATGAAGGCAGTTCACCTGTGTGACTGGAAGGGCTGGAGCCAGGCTCCACCTCTCCTAGACCCATTTAAGGGCTGACTGCCACTGAGGAAGGATCTCTCTCTGGTGAATGCTTCTTGTGGAGTTTCTTGTGAGCCTACAACACCAGTGAGCACTTGCCATTTATCTCTGATTATCTTTTCCAACATGATAATCTTACCAGCTTAACTTCGCTGTATTCTATACAATGTCTGTATAGCTATTGATCATACAGGCTAGTCACCTGTTCATACTGTAATCTATATTTTTCCACAGAACATGACTACTGCTTTTTTCCTGCCTTGTAACAAGGTGAGTACACTGCAAAGAGATGTGTAAGTGGTGATGGTGTGCCTTGAACTGTGAATTTTCCTCAGAAGTCGCTTTGGAACTTACTGATCTTACCATCAGCACCCTGACAACCAATTCTAGTAACATCACAAGTATTTATGCACATGTCTTGAAGAGCTCAGCCACAGGGAAAATAAAGAGAAGACCAGTTGCAACTGGCTAAGTTGTAGTTCTTTTCAGCAATGAATTCAGACTGTCTTGTTTTTCCTTTCTACCACTCTCCTATTCCTGTGAGTATACATTGCACTGGATGTACATGCAGATAACACTGTCTCCCTTCCATGGCTCTGGTTTGGAGGAGAGAAATTGCCTGGAGGTGAAATAAAGGCTCCTCTACTGTGAGATGGAGTAGAAAATTCAGGGGAGCAGTATGCCTGCATCATACTAGAGGGGCAGGTCACTGAGCCAGCTTTGAACTAGTCTTGGTCTAACAAGGGGTCCCAATGGCATCTTCCTAGAGACACAAGAAGTATTTCTGCAGAAGTGTGATCTAAGAGCACCGTCTCTGAACAGGAGGCAGCTGGTCAGTGAGTCCGCTTCTGATGGACACTGAGAACATTTTGGCACAGGGCTTTTGAAAAGCAGGACCAGAAATTATGTGCAAAAGGCTGCAAGCTGCTATGCCCTGTAAGAGGCCTAACTGACTGAGAGGTCAGTAATTTTGTTTCTAATTTACAGTGTGTAGACTGAGTTTATGTTGACAGCTTGTTTTGAGCCAGTGCATAGATTTTAAATATAATCAGCAAACTGTATGTTTTGCTTGGTGCTGCTTACTATGGTCTTGTTGCATCACATTTGAATTAGTTTTGACACACTACGGTATATCTTGGCATTAAAGCTTCTGCATATTAGTTTTTTTTTTGTTTGTTTGTTTGTTTTTTTTTTTTATGCTTTTCTGCTCTGGGTGTAGTGCAGCTGGCTCTGTGTCTAGCATTCAGGGGCTTCGTAGTTGATACAGAGATCTATTGCATGTAGGAGGTTTAACTGTTGTCCTACTGCAAGGACAGGCTTCTCATTTGCAACTTGGTATCCTGGTCACTTGAAAGTGAGACACTGTAAGACTCATGTTTTCTTTATTCACAGTGCTTTGAAGTTTACTACGTTCAAGGTTAAGAATGTGATGGAAACTCAAAAAACCCAAATAGGTCTATCCATGCTTTGGCATAATTCTCCTTTTCTCCATAAAACATAAAAAAAAAAAAAAAAAAAAAGATATGTGAAAATGATTTTTTTCCACTAGATGGCAGTTAAGGATTCTTTTTCTTTTTTTTTTTCTTTCCTTTCTTTTGTGTTTTAAATGCTCATAAAAGCAGCCCTGAGAACTGCCTGTCTGTGCAGAACAATAGATTTCTAAACTAATTTTCTTCTTCATCTCCCACAACCTGTGCTTGGGCACACAAGCAAGTTAACAACACAGAGTCATAAAAGCAGGACAACAAAGCTGAGTTGAATGAGTTGTGGAGGCTGGTCTCATGCTCCTCATCCTTTGCAAGGTAATGAGTTGAGCAAAGTGGTTCATGTCAAAAATGGCAAATCTTAGCTTTGTTGAATCAACTAGTTTTGGAGATGGCCACCAAAATCAGTTGTTGCTGTGGCTTGGGATGATGTGATGTGCTAGCAGATTACAAAGTGACAGATCAAGGCTTGCCTGTTGGAACTGGGACCCTAGACAGAGTGAGCCACACAGACTGGATCATCTTAGAGTCTTTTCCAACTGGTGGTTCTATGATTACCTGTGCTGAGAGACAGCATCTTTGTACCCTTCTCTGTATGAATTGCTGCAAGATTGCAAGATTGCTTGAGTGTACATATTTGTTGCACTCCAAGGACATGGGCAGAAATTCCAAGAAACAATTAACACATTTGGTGGTCATGGGATGAAGGCTAATAGTCATTCTCACTGTAAATTTCCAACCTTTTAAGGGGGGTAGCCCATACCAGTTTTCACTCATATTACATTGAGCTGAGGCAACTCTTCTGCTGTCTTCCTTCAACAACAGGACATCTATTCTACTTTCTTATCTTTACTTGACAAGTTTTTCAGCCCCTGCATTTTGTTCTTGAGCTTACATTTATGCAATCCTCCTGTCCTCCAGCCTGTATCCTCTCAATTTATGTGCAAGGCTGTTCTCAGAATGTGAAAAAGCTGTTCTCATGATTCAGGTACATGTAGAGTATCCTCTGAAGGAAGCAAAGTTCAGTGCTAGAGATTCATATTGGAGACTCCAGAATGGAGAACATCCGCTGCTAATGATGGAAAAATTATTGCAGCTTATTTCCTCTGGGCTACTAAATTTTGCTCTAAAAAAGTTCCCACTGGCATGGACCAACTTTCTACGCTGTTGCTGGTGAAAAAGTAAGACAAATTTCTACTTTTCTTGAGACATTGTGTTACAGTCCCCAATGCCTATGCTATTCTTGCCCCCTCTGCTCTTTGTAGATACCCACCTTCATCTACTCCATCTGCAATTCTGCACTAGCTCTGCTGATTGTAGAATCATAGAACGGCTTACGTTGCAGGAAACCTCAAAGATCATCTAGTTCCTATCCTACTGCCATGGGCAGAGTTGTCATCTACTAGAACAGGATGTGCAGGATCTCATCCAACCTGGCCTTAAATGCCTCTGCACATCTCAGGTCAATCTGTTCCAGCACCTCACTACCCTCTGAGTGAAGTTTTCTTCTAACATCTAACCTAAACTTCTCTCTTTTTCTTTAAAGCCATTTCCCCTTGTCCCATCACTATCAGACCATGTTAAAAGTTGGTCATCCTTTTGCTTGTAAGCTCCCTTCAATTACTGTAATGTTGCAATAAGGTCTTCCTGGAGCCTTTTCTTCTCCAAGCTGAACAAGCCTGGCTCCTCAATCTGAACAAATCTGGCTCCTCGACCTATCTTCATAGGAGAGGTACTCCAGCCCTCTGATCACCTTTGTGACTCTCCATACCTCTCCTGTACTGCGGCCCACAGGTGTGGATGCCAGATGGAGCCTCGCAGTGACAGAGTATAGGGCACAGTTCTGTTGGTCTTCTAGGCTACAAGCATACACTACTGGCTCATGTCCAGCATTTTATCCATCAGGATTCCTAGGTCTTTCTCTACAGAGCTGCTGCTTTCAATGAGTCCTTCTTCCGGTCTGTTGTACTCATGTCTGGGAGTGCCTTGACCCAAGCACAACACCTGTCACTTAGCCTTGTGAAACCTAATTAGATTCTCATTTGCCCAGTTTTTGAGCATATCCAAGTCCCTCTGGACGTGTCATGGTTTTATGATTTTTGGTTAGTGATATTTCACATCATTAACATCATGTAGTGCACTGGGAGTTAAAGTGTTAATGCACGCTCCAGTTCTGGGTACAAGTTCTGTTACAGAAGAGAACAACTACATTCCCCAGAAGACTGTTTGCTGCATTGTTATCATTTCTGCTCAGGGGGAACAGATATAAGTCTTTAGTAGGTCATCTGACCACTCTTCTTCCTCATCAGGCTCTCCTCTCTGCTGTTCAACCAGACTGTGCATCTCACCTCAGTGTTGTGGTGAGGCCTATCCACCTTTTGGACACTTTCTCTCATTGTATTTGACTTATTAGTTTTAATTCTAACTATATTGTATCATAGTGTGTTATCTTGCATTCTAATACCATATTTAGTAAATTAGTTTGTTTCTCCTCAGATTGTTGCCACTGTTTTTAATTATTTTGGGGTCCCTTTTTTCCCTTTATTTGCAGGTGTGGATTTTGCAAAATCCCTCTCCCCTGCTAGTCATGGAACCAGGTTGAACCAGCCTGTAAACTGTTGATAGAATGGCATCCCTTGCTTCTGTTGTGTCAACCACTCAGCTTGGTGTCATCAGCAAACTTGTTGAGGGTACTATGTTGTTGATAAAGATGTTGAAGAGCTCTGGTCCCAAGACAAACCCCTGGGGGACATCACTTGTGACAAGACTTCATCTCGACACAGAGCCATTGATAATAACCCTCTGGTTAAGACCATGCAACTAAATGCACACATGATGCTCATCCTGCTTCTTACTCTAGCCTCCACAATCCTGTACACATTGTACAGAACCTTGCTTTGCCTGTAATATGCCCCAGAAATCAAGATGATTGTCATTGTTATGGCAAGAGAAGTAGTCACATGGGCAAACACAGAGGAGGGTGCCTCATAAGCCAGAATCCCACCTATGGCTAAGTTATCTTGCAGTGCCTAGTGGACAAGTGTGCCCACCTTTCTGAGGCACAGGTCACATTGTAAGAGCGTGCAGATGCTACATCTAGCTAATCTGCAGCACTTAAATATTAGTTGTGTCTTCCCATTTCCTTGCCATAGTGTCATGCTACATGTTGCATAGTTTTTCAGTTCTTGTTCAAATAAAAATCAAGAGAGACAGAAATATGGGAGAGTGTGCAAATTCACACTTTTAATGGAGCTGTAAACAAACTGGTGACAATTAAAAGTCTCTCTTCAAATAATTTTTTTTTTTCTTGCAAATGTAGTCCTTCTTATCTGGGCCACTGTGGCAAAACAAAAAACAAAAAATGCACCTAGGAATGACTTTGCAGAAGTAACAGAAGACTCCACAAGGTTAATTAAACGGACATCTCTGACTGACTCATATTCCATGAGAAATTCTGTAGGCTTATTATCAGTTACTTGGTTAGGAGGAATGATAAAAAATGCTGTAGACATTTGTAACCGTGTATTGTTGTATGTAAGTTTTCATATTGCAATGCATTAACCTGAGATTTTAATTAAAAGCAAATTAGGTGCGAACTCTTTAAATAAGTATGCTCTATGAAGGACCTGGTCTTTCACTGGAATTCTCTTGTGCTGAAATAGTCTCAGCAGATTTATTATCCGTACAAGAGCCAAACTGGATTTAATCCAGTTAAAGCACAGAACAATTACTTTTCTGTTTTTACTATCAGTTATTAGAGAATAAAATAAGTTCCAAATGAAAATCAATTGCTAAGCTGTCAGCAGTTTCAATACAAAGCTAAATTTTTAATTTTAACATTTTTCTGGGCTGAAGCATATGCAATACATCTGATTTTTATCTAATATGTACTTTTTTTTTTTTTTTTTTTCTGTGAAAATTACTGTCTTTTCTAATCTGGGGTAAAGTAACATTTGGGATTGCAGGTTTTTAGTTCTTCATCATTTTCAGCAGCCTCTTGAGTCTGATTCATTCCTCACATCCAGAGCAGCCTTTATCTCTTTGGAAGTGAACAAAAGTTATGTCAAATAAGCAAAGTTCAACATGCTGTCTTGTTTCTAGTTACTCCTATGATTTTCTTGTGATTTCTCTTCTGGGGGCTGGTGTGCTTTGGAAAAAAAATTCAAATTGTAGTTTATTTGGAATTTTCCTTCTGAAATGTGATCTTTCAGTATAAACTTGGAAGAAGATATTTGTCAGGTGAACAGATGAGGTTTGGCTAACCTCTGAAAATGCTGCTGAAAGGGAAAAGAGATGTAGCAGAGGGAAGTGAAACCATGGTTTTGGAGGGATTGTTCTGTGTTGTGGTAAAACTTGTGGTAGCTTTCTTTTCCACTACCTTAGTCAGCTAGCTTCCCAAATATTGATAAACTACAGAAATAAGCATTGCAAGTTTGTTAGTACTCAGGGAGAGCTTCTCCCCTTTCCTCAAAGGAGGCAACTTCTCTTCTCTTGCTGTCTGTTAGAAAAGCACTGCAAGTGCAAACTTTGTACAGATTAATTACGAAAGGTAATGAATTTCCCACATGTAAACTTAAACCAGTTATACTTCTGCAAATATATACAGTACAATAGCTAACAGTGGAAGTTTCACTTACCCCTAGGGTCCTAGGCAGGGGTATGTAGTGACTCAGACTGGGGATGAAAAGGAATACGTAAGTGAATTTTGAAAGATTACCTGAGTGGCCATTGCCATTTTCTCACTGTGTCCAACACAGAAATACCAGATATTCCTGTTATCTTAAAATCTTGAATGAATAATCCATAATGATTGTTTTGTACTTTATCCAATGTACTTTATGTGTGCATGTACACAATTCTACCACAGAATTTTTGTCAAGTCCTCTATCAATTAAAAAACACTGGAGCTGCTGTTTGTTATTAACCACATTGAAAGCACATTTTGGACTACTTCAAATCCCACCGTGCTAATACACAAGCCCAGTTTCTGAAGGTATGTGTTTGCTTACGGACCAGCTAGAAGTGAGACTAAAAGAAAATCAAGATTCTCATTGTTACTGGTATGTTTAGTAGTTGGTAAAGCGGCTGAATCAGTAGGGGTAAAACAACTTTGAAAAACTAGGATGAATCTTTCAGCAGCCCTCTTTTTCACTGCTGATGGAGCAGGAACACTTCTGAAATTTCAATTCATGTCTGTAAATGTGTTAATAACACAGCTACCCATGTCAGGAATGCTGTAGCATGAAGTGTAACGCCACTCACTGTTCAAATGATTTCTTAGTGATTAACTCGTCCCAGCATCATTATCCTGGGGAAAATGAAATTTTACTTATCTGATGAGAGAGATTAGGGGATAATTCTGTTACTACATTGTCAATAGAAAATAATTGCCTGTTCTCTAAAGAATATACTAGCAACTTTTCATCTAGGAAGAGAAAAACCCTGCCTATGCTAGCTTGGCTTTTCAGAACATAACAATAATAAAAGTTTGTCTTTTTCCACAGTAGCCATCAGGGACAAAGATATTAAAATACCTAAAATTGTTTTTGGGCAATTTTGAATATGCAACTGGGTAAGAATTAGAAACTTCTTTCCGTAGCTATGATGTTCTGAGAAGGAAATATATTTTCAAGCCATTAAAACTCTCAGAGGTGTCAGATGGCTTCTAAAGCAGGCTGATGTCAAAGTTCTGAGACTTTGATTCACGTGCCCTTTTTTAATGAACCTCCAGAGACATTTGGAAAAATCACAGAATATACTTTTTCTTCTTCATAATCAAGGTCCTGAGATCCTTCTGTACTTCTGGGTGGTGAAGTTTTCCCTATTCATGCTAATGCTTTATCTCTCTTCAGTCTTCCTGGTGCCCTCCAGGCCTTTATGGAGGAGCTGCTGGTGGACTTTGCTTGACACACTTGATTTCATTCTACGACAAGGTGACTCACTTAGTGGATGAAGGTAAGGCTATTGATGTGGTCTACCTGGGCTTTGGTAAAGCCTTTGATACTGTCCCCCCAGTACATCCTCAGGGAAAGCTGGCTGCCCATGGTTTGTATGGGCATATGCTCCACAGGGTGAAACACTGGCTGGGTGGCCAGGCCCAAAGAGTTGTGGTCAATGGAGTTAAATCCAGTTGGTGACCAGTCACGAGTGGGGCTGCTTCTATTTAACATCTTTATTAATGATCTCAGTAAAGGGAAGGAGTGCACCCTCAGCAAGTTTGCAGATGACACCAAGCTGGACGGGAGTGTTGATCCACCTGAGGGGAGGACAATACAGAGGGACCTGGATAGACTGCATCAATGGGCCAGGTTAACTGTATGAGATTCAGTAGGACCAAGTGTCAGGTCCTGCATTTTGGTCACAACAACCCCAGGCAACCCTACAGGTTTGGGGAGGAGTGGTTGGAAAGCTGCCAGATGGAAAGGAACCTTGGTGTACTGATGGATAGTCAGCTGAATATGAGCCAGCAGTGTGCCCAGGTGGCCAGGAAGGCCAATGGCATCCTGGCTTGTATCAGGAGTGGTGTGGTGAGCAGGACTAGGAAGTAATCCTGCCCCTGTACTTGGCACTGGTGAGGCCTCACCTCAAGTACTGTGTTCAGCTGCACGGGGATGTTATACATTCTCCTCTGGAGATATTCAAGACCAGCCTGGATGTCTACCTGTGCAGCCTCCTGAAGGGGTCTGCTTTGCAGGGTATTTGGACTTGATCTCTGGAGGTCCCTTCCAGCCCCTACAATACTGTGATTCTGTGAATGAGGTGCTGGAACAGGTCCAAACAAGGGCAGCAAGGCCTGTGAAGGGCTGGGAGAATATGCCCCGTGAGGAGCAACTGAAGGAACTGGGGCTGTTCAGTCATCGGAAGAGGAGGCTGAGAGAGACCTTATTGCTCTCTTCCAATATCTGAAAGATGATTGCAGTGAGGGCAGAATTGGTCTCTTCTCACTGATGACAGATGACAGGACAAGGGGAGGTTTAGGTTGGTTGTCAGGAAACACTTCTTTACAGAAAGGGTTGTTAAGCACTGGAATAGCACTGGTTGAGTCATCATCCCTGAATGTGTTTAAAAACCATTAGGGTGTGGTGCTCAGGGGTATGATTTAGTGGTGGGTTGTTAGAGTTAGGGTAGTATGGTTAGTTTGCAGTTAGACTTGGTTATCTTTAGTGTCTTCTTCAACCTGAGCAATTTTACCAAACCTGACTGTGGGCAGCGATGACTGAGGGAAAGGACCCTCTCTGAACCCGTCACGGCTGATATCTGGGGCCAAACACTTGTCTCTTGGAAAGTCACACTCAGGAGTCTGCCCCTCAGGTCTAGATCTTGTGAGTGAAATCTGGGTCAAAGGCTGACTGATGGGAAAAGGAGTGAGCCAGACAGAAGGCAAGAAATGTTCTTTAGGGGAAGGGAAGGGGGGATGCTCTCGAGAAGCATAGTCCTGGGGCTACTCTAATAAGCAAAGCAGGAGTACTTATTAGTATAGGCAACCAGCTGCTTCATGGTTTGGTCACAGACAATATAACAAAGTACACAAATCTCCTCTGCAAGACTGAATTATTTCTCAAGTATCTTGGCCCAGGAAACTCCTGCAGAGAAAGACAGTCCCTCTGGCAGTGGGCAGCTGGCACAGTAAGCTAGGGCTGCAGCTGCAGTAATCAATGCATTCTGAACAGCTATGGCTCTCAGTCTTGTCACTATACCTTGTAGCTCTCTCTCCCAGAGGAGAATAAAACGTGAGATCTTATCAGCACGGTGGCATGCTATATCTTGCAGGACAGTTGCTGTAAGGTTGACTGTTGTTAAAATCCAAGTACAGAAGGGATGTAGCTGTCTCCTTGCTTCATATTTGATCAACACCAGCTTTTAACTGAGTAACTGTTTTTCCCTAGATTTTTTTTTGTCTTGGAGGCTAGAATTTTTAACTCCAAAGCATTACAGAAATGAACAGTGATTTACTGGCATTAAATAAATTAACATAGTCTTGCACACATACCTGTTTCAGATCTTCATCCAAAGATGAAAAAGATTAAGCTGAAATCCATATCCCATAGTTACAGAATTAAGACAGAGCTATCTGTTACTGTTGCTTGGACCTGGACCATACACAGAAACATAATTTAACTTGGAAAGGTATCACATTAAAAGGATGAGCCACTTTTAATATCCAAGCTAGCGCCTATCACCAATACTAGCACTTTGAAAAGAAACCTGCTTGCTTGGAACCAGTATAGAATCTGCTAATGCAGGACTCATTGCACAGTGCAGATAAAGCTTCAGAGGTAAATCTTACAGAACACCCACTACTCACAGGCAACATCCCTTTTTAGTTGCTCCTCTGATCAGATAAGAAAGCCTTTGCTAAAATGCTGAAAATGTTTTGACAGCCTGTGCCTCTATCTTGTGCCTTTGCCTACCAGTTTAAGCAGTCTTTGAAAAGTTTTTCATACTTGTCTTCAAAACAGAAGATTAAGTATAAAGTTTAAACTATGAATCTTACTCAGCAAGTTATTTATGTGCAGAGTTTATATGCGAAAGCAGTAATGGTCATGAATGACTGACATTCAAATTTATCCTCTAAATAACAGAAGCTTCATTAGTGTACTAATGAAGGTGCTTAAGTTGTAAGTACATAATCATTCATAGCATGTGTTTGAGATACCTGACTACAGAAGTTGAAAATAAAATAATATTGGGCTGTTTAGGAAGAGCCTTCTATCCAGTCAAGGGCTGTCAGATTACACTGTAAGTACATGCTGTAGATGTTATGATTTTCCAAGATTATCTGAGATAATTGCTCAGACCGTATAATTGATCTCCAGCCCCTGAAGTGTGAGTTGTGAGGCTCAGTGGGACTGCAGCTGTTCTAAAGGGATCAAAACGGGAGTGTTTGATACTTGGGCTTCTGTTTTCAATTATAGCTTGAAAATATGGGAGTCACTAATTGAAAAAGAAAAAAGAAAGCTGAGGCATTGCATGTGAATTGCTGTCACAGCCTGAAACAACGGTTGAGCACCAGGTGAGAAGGCATGGGTAACCCAGGAAGCTCGGGTGCAAGCAATGCATTTGAGTGACCAGAAAAGATGAAGCCTGGGTCCTTCCTTCCTCACCGTCATTTAAGTGTTAGCAACTACTAGAGAGAATAGCATCTCTATCTGGAGATTATGCGCTTATTGAGTCTCCACCAGACTTTGGATAGGGTGAGCCACTTTTTTCAGTTTCTAACCTGTGTCTTGTCAAACACCTTTGCAAGCATGCTCTATCCTAGTAGAAGGCTCTACCATCACCTTCCATTGCTGCACAGGCATGATGCAAAAGAGAAAATCAGTGGTCACAGTGGTGATGGGTTGATGTTTGGATGAGGTGATCTTACAGGTCCTTAATGATTCTGTGATTCTATGACTCTAAGACTGGCAAAAACCTGATACAAACAGTCTGTGAAAGAGTTCATCAGTGCTAAAATGCCTGTGTCTGACAGATATGTGCTATGCAGATAGGAAATGATGAGACACTGCATACCTAATACACCCACTGAAAACAATTCTGTTTGTTACGAGTCTCACTGAGAAGACTTGTCTTTTCTTTTAAAAATTCCTGCTCTAGTTTGTTTAGTTTTGTTTTAAAAATACAAATGCAGGGCAACTGGAAATCCAGCTTGGCTATGAGAAACTGTAAATCATTAATGTTCAGTGTTCCATGCAGATGTGATCAGATTCTAACTCTTCTTTTCAGTCTTCATGGTAATGGAACATGTTAATAGCGTGTACACTTTCCTGTGGCTGAGATGACTTCTATTAGTTTATGTATAAAATGCTTCATAGACATCCTGGAAAAATTGAATCAAGAAAATGTCCACAAAGCGCCTTCCTTTGTGATTCCCTTGTGAACTCTTTTGAAGAAAGCATTTTTAAACTGAAAGGCTTGGAGAGTTCCTTATATGATGTTATCCCTTGGAATCTAGTGAAGCAGCATCTGCAGTTTTCTGAGAAAGTTTTTCAGGTGAAGTGAACCATAAGATTGCTCTGGAGTAAACATTCATCTTTACCTAGAAATGGCCTCATTACTCAGCAGGTCACACATTCATTACTAGTTCTTGTCTTAAGAGCTTGCAGAGTCACCTGGCGTCTCATCTAAGTGTTTTAGCACTGCAAAATAGGGTATTAATGATTGGCCCTAATAGGGCCACATTGTAAGATTTGATCTGAATGCCATGGAGCAACTGGGCCATCCACAGTTGACCTGCCTGAAAATGTCAGCCCAGCATGTGACTATTGAGAGAGTTAAGTGCTGTGGTTTTGATTAGTCATTTTACGAGTCTGTCCCTAAATCCATCCATTCAGACATTTTATTGGCCTCAGGCCAGCACCAGCTGCAGAGCTGGGAATGGTGTTCTCTGAGGAAGACCAAAGAAAACTGTAGTTTGTGCTGTGTCTGTTTGCACCAAAAATCAGCAGGGGGGTTTTTCCACCAATCACAAGTGAATTTGAGGCTGTGGATGACAGGTAGGTCACTGCTGGAGCTTATAATGACTCTAGTTAAATCCCAGTTGCCTACTTTAATTGAAAGTTAAATTAAGATATTATAAAGAGGGTTCCAAATGTAGGTGTCTTCCTTTCTTAAAATAATCTTTAAAAAGGAGTCAGATGCCTAAAATCTTATGATGTGGTAAAGCCTCCTTCTGTCAAACCATGACAGGTACTGATAGGCTACCTGATATTTGAATGCAAATCTGTCTTCAGCTCCAACATAAGCAGGATGCTGTCTGTTGAGGTAGCCATCACCAGAATTGTCACTGTTATGAGGACTGTAGCTGCACACTAGGTTGAATATAGAAAATACAAGAATAAGTGTAGTGGTTACAGGGTGTGGGGAATTATTTCAGAAAAATCTGGTGGTTTTTACCTTTCAAAGTAATATCTGCGTGTTCTGAGTGTGACCACAGGGTCTTAGGACAATTCAAGTTGGAAGGGTATTCTGGAGTTCCTAGCGCAACCTCTTGCTTAGAGTAGGGCTGGTGTGAGGCCAGGCCAGGTTATGCAGAATTTTATCCACTTCCTTCCATTGATTTCTGCAAAAGCAGAGTTTTGTTCAGCTCAGCATTAGTTTGGTTCTTGCCCTTGCTTCCTCCTCTCCTTTCCAATGTGAGTGTCCTGTGCAGATGTTACACTTAACAGTACATTGTCATAAGTTTGCATAGACTTGTTGAATTTAAAATACTGAATAAAGTAATTCAAAATGTCTTTGTACTCATTTATACCTAATTAGGTTTGCTTATATCAACCTTAGGTTTGATTCTTGCCTCACCTCTTTTCTTCAGATTTAGTTAGGATCTTACAACATAGCTTTCAATTTCTGCGTTAAAAAAGTGTTTAGAATAATGTAGTGTATCTCTTAGCATGTAGCTGTTGCTTTAGTATCAATGCCTCAGAAGGAATATATATATATTTAATAAAGCATAATTAAATTTCCAACCTGCACAATAACTGCAGGTCTGGAGCAATTGGCTTGACAGCTCTTTCACATGTATTGTATGTCCTCAGATGGAGCCTTCCGGTTTATTTTGTACGTGATCAGAGTCATCTGTTGTGAATACCGCAGTGCAGTTTGCCCACTTACAAGGCTGCCACATCATTAATCTTTCCTGAGAAAATCTTGAATAGATGATTTTATAGTTATAAGCCCTTCAGAGATATATCTCCATTCTTTTAAGATACAGGTGCTTTGCACGGAGGCTCATAGGCATGCTCCTCTCCTACCTTAAAGCAGGCAAAATGCAAAGGTCAGTGCTAAAATGCTGCCAGTGTCAAGAGAAGGCAGTCAGATTGTTTATTTTGCCTGTTTTCCAGCTTCTGTATACCAAGAATAGTCTCCTCTTGGACTAAAGGCATGACTGAAACCTATGTGAGCAAGTATTTCAAGATTCTCATGAGTCTTAATTATTACCTTCCACCAGATGTCAGGGAACTTTCAAATTGTTGTTTTTTTCTTTTTTTTCTGCTCATAATCAACATCTGGATGAGACCAAAATATACCTAGAATGACCTAATGCAAGGAAATACAGATACCTTCTGTAAAACATTTACCCTACAGCAGACCACAAACATTCAGAATTGGTGTGCTGTCCTTTTGCACAGGAACTTTACTAAGCAACACTTTTCTTTCTTTATTTGCATGAAGAGTATCTTTAAATGATGCCATTCCTGTGAATGCCTACAGGTCCTGCATGGCTGATTTGGACCACCACAGCTCTGAGCTGCCTTTGCCATTCCTACTTGTGCAGATGGTTTGCAAACAGCAGTTGCAGGGTGTTGTGGGGAGGTATGATGCATTTGATTTAACAGTGAGAACAGAATGCTAAATTTTTTCCCTAATTGATGTTAAGAAGAGGTTGGTTTTGGTTCTTGTTTACTGGTGAGTAGTAAAAGATGTATTTTTATGGGTACCTGGGGAAATGAATAGTCATAAAGAAAAGCTTACACAAGGTGCAGCTTCTACCAGCATTTTAATCACAACTCAAAGTGAAAACTATCTAGGTTATTCAATATGGTGAGCAAAAAACAAAAGTAATTCACACAGGATTCAAGCTGAAATCTCATTCTGGTGACTAAGATAATTGTTTCCAAAGAAACCTGTATACAAAATGTATGATAACAGAAATGTAACAAATCATTTTCAAAACCTGTAAATTTTAGAGAATCCTTTTCCTCCTCTTATCTGCTTCACTAATGCCACCACAAAGTTATCACCTGGGCCAGAGGAGGCAGCACTGCAGCAAATGCATGAAATGAATTGAGAAGCAGATACTGTGATAAAATGTAATTATGCTGTTTAAAAATACATTTCTTTGGAGACATTTGTATTAAAGTCACAGCTACATGCCACGAAATACATTATATTTTTCTAAATGCTTTTCTATGTGGAAATCGTAAGTTACTTTCAAAGAAAAGAAGAAAACAGGCTCAATTTCAGAACTAGCTGATGAGTGTGTGCAGCAGTTTTCCAGTTGGCTCTGTAGAAGGCGTGTTCAGTAGCTTCTGGAATAAAGGGGTGTGAAGGCCAAAACAAAAAGAAATGAGGAAAGTTTCTGTGTTACTAAGTTCTGTGCCTTTTTCTCTATAATCTGACTGATCAAATTCCATTGCTTCTACCTGATCCTTTGTCTGACATTTATTTCAACCTTTGAGGCATCAGTTGCTAAACCCCAAGAGTTCACAAGACAAAGGGTAAGTAAATTACATCTTCAACTGTAGAAGTCATATGCTACATCCTGTTATGTCAAGCTACAGCCATAACTAAGCACCTGACAAAATCATACTTTCCAAGACTTTTCCTCAGGTGTTTTTTTCTTCATAGAAGCAAGGATGTTTATTTCTTTTCTTATTGTGTCAAATGGTAATAAATGGATTCAGAAAGTGTTTATGAGGAGGATGATGTCTATTTGGAGTTTGCATTTTCCTTCTGAATGCTGATTTCAAGGGAAGGTCACAAATATCCCATGAAGTTCCAATTATTTCTCTTGGGATAAAGTACACTGCTGTGTATACTCCCTGCATGCATTTGTGTTTGGCTGTTTTGAGAACTAAAACCAAACAGACCAATTTCAAGTGTGCCTTGATGACTGAGAATGCCTGATTACTGAAAAATATTGGTGTAATATATGGTCTTTTTTTTTTTTTTTTTTTTTTTTTTTGTCCCAGCACTTCAGATATACAAATGCAGCATCAATAACTCATGAATAATTAGTCTGCTGTGAGCATTTGAATGCATTCAGGAAAGGGCACAAGAGAAGTGAGCTCATGTTAAATTTTCAGGATTTTAATTCATGTCAGTTCTGTATACTTCAGAGAATGCAAGCACATCAAGTGGGACTGGAAGACTTTACCATACCTACAGTGAAGCCGTCAATTTGAATTTTGGAAGGACTTTATTGTTCAGTCATAGATTGCAGTGACAGTGTGCTACAATAACAACAAAGAGATTTTCCACCTTCCACACAAAACTGTATTCCCATGTCATTGTGCACACACTTTTTTGGGTATATCCAGAATTTTCTGACAAAGATAAAAATGGTTGCTTTTGTCCTACCCAATTTTTCTGTTCTGCTCTACAGTGCTCTACAGAGATCGAAAAGACAAAAGGAGAGGAAGAAGTGCCTGGGAGATATGCCTGGTATAGCCAGGGAATTCTATAGTGTACACCAGGGATGATGAACGGTGCTGTGCCCTCTCTCAGTAGAAAGGAGGATGTCAAGGCAGTTTGCTCTAAGCACTACTGCTGGATGCAGCGAGGCATGAGTTCAGATTTGTGGACAAACCAATTATCAGAAAGCCCCAGAATATGCATACATTCCAATGAGCACTCTTGGGGAGGATGCATCTTTACGTTCATAGCCATATGGAAGAATACAGGGGCAGGCACTGCCCTCAGCATCCATGTACAAGTGCATTACCTGATTCCTTAAGTCCTTACTATATCCTCAGTAAGGTCACTATATTTAAAATTAATGTTAATATTAAGATACTCTAATATTAAGATATGTTTCAGGTTCAAGTGGCAGCAGCTCCTCAAAGCTGTTTTACTCAGGAGGATGTCTAAAGGAAACAGAAAAGCTGTCTCCTCTCCTCTACTAAGTGCTTCCTAGCAGCTAGTGCAGGAAGATGGGGTGTTGGTCAGAAAAAGGATTAAAGTTGCTCGTTTCCCATCAGCGCCGACATTTTCTGTTCCAAGGGTATTGTTGATATGTGTCCTTTTCTATGTCCACTCCAGAATTAATATAGTGGTGATTTCTGGTGCTTGATCAGCGACCAAGTGATTTTAACTGCAATAGTGCTAATACTAAAATACATAGAGAGAACTGTGGTGGCCTTTTAGCCTCTCCTCAGATGAAAATATTACAGTAAATTAGCACTGAAATGTCATGCACAGACAAGTTAGAAGTGAACTATCTTCAGTTGAAAAAATTAGAATTAATTGAACAACAAATATCTTACAGCCTTTTGAAATAACAGTTCAGATACAGTCAATACCAGGCCTCTCCCTTCTCTCAAACAAAGTGTGTTTGTTTCCTTTAAAGTTCAAAATGTCACAAATGTGCCTTTCACCCATATTTCTTAAGAAATTCACTGAGGGGTTGTTAGAAACAGAAGGTTTAAATGTTCTTCATCATTTATACTGCTGATTGTGTGGACTTGGATCTCATTCAGCCCAATTCTGTAAAATAAACAAAAAACTATTTCCATGATCACAAGCAAATAAATATGCAGTGTCTGGAGATCTTACTTTTTCAATAAAAAACTTACTTGCAGCTAGTTAAAAAACAAAATAAAACTTTGATTATAGCTCTGACCATAACGTGGTTAGTAATTCTGGCACTCAAAATGATAGCAAAACCATCATCCGTCCATGCTCTTATGTCTGAAGTTTCATCTTCACCAGATGTTGGTGATCATGTATCTCAGTAAGATAAGTTAGTAGGACATCATCAGCTTGTTTGAAAGATAAGTACGATTTAGAGATTTTAGAAGAGACTTCTACAGCTCGTCAGTTTGAAAGAAATTGCTACTAAAAAGGATTTCTTATAAAATACAAAGGACACTTTTTAATCCCATCATCTCTTTCTATAAAAGGCATCTGAAATGTCAAAACTTTTCTTATTGCAACAGCATTTGTACTTCAGCTGTCAACATGTTTACCAAGGAATGGTCCCTTGCTGGCTGCTCCCTGGAGTGGCAGCTTGGATGATGCTAGATTTTTCTGGAGTAAGTCTTGGGGATTGCTGTCAGTGCATCCTTTTGACTATGAAGTCTGAGACAAGAAAAGCATGCAGGGAGTGGAACAGCGAAGAACAGCTGAGACAGAAAATGCAGCTGTGCCGTTGGTGACAATCGTTTCTTACTCTCATCTTCACTGCTACTAAAATGCAGGTGTAAAGCACATAGTTCTGTTTCTATAGTTTTTATAGACTTTTTATTATTATTATTTATTATTATTATTATTTATTATTATTATAGACTTTCTATAATCTCACAGACATGAAGCTTTTAAGCCCATTCATTTTATGGACTGATGGGTCCAAGGTGTCTGTTAAAAGATACAGAATTATAAAAGAAAACCACACACATAGAAATGTGATAAAGACAAAGGTTTGCATGTCATCCCTGCTGCTCTTTAATGGGGTCAGAAGCAGCAGCATTGCACCGTGTCAGGCCTGTTCTTGATGTAGACATTCCGTGGGAGCCATGAACCCTGGAAGGTGTTGAGGGAAGGGATAATGGAACTTCCCGGCCAGGCACCAACATAGTGACTGTGGCTTCAGCAGGGGATCCCCTGCCCTGGCCCTGTGCCGTGTGCTGAGCAGTGCCTCACAGCTACATGCTGCTCCTGACGGGGAGCAGTAGGGGGTTGTTGGAGTGACCCCAATGAGGTGCAGGAAGTGCTGTCTTCAGTAGGCCCAGGACCAACACCCCCCAGAACCTAGAGGGTGAAGAGGGCCACAAGGCAGTGGGAGCACTCACCCCACAGGAGGACTGTCACAGGCTTGGGGTGGGCAGTGAACAGGTGGCAGCAGCAGAATGTTTCCTTCAGGCGCTGGAGCATCTCTGGTAGAGGCTGGACTCCACAGGCTGCCAGCATCTGGCTGAGGTGAAGTGTGAGGCATTCCCTGGACATATTCAGGTGGAAGGAGAAATGAGCTAGTGCAAAGCCACATATATCATGCAAACACCAGAGCCTAGTACCACACCAGTTGTGCAGCCATAGGAGCAGCTTGAAGTGAGGCATCCAAGCATAGCTGGCACACCAAAGACCTTAAAGTGCAGCATGTACATCTTCTCACTCTTGGTGATGGAGGACAGGGGGACAATGGTGACCAGCACAGCCAGCTCCTTGGGGCACATGGCTGGCTTGTGGAAGAAATGATGCCAGCTCTTCCAGCCCATCCCAGTTGGTGATTACACCAGGGATGAGGATGGGGCTGTCCCTGCCCTAACACCACCAACTGCTGCCATTCATCCCTGGCCAGCTCATTTCTGGTGTGGCCCATTCTCCTGTCAACAACATCAGCTTGGAGAACTTGTACACTGCTGCCAGACTGAAGGCCATCACACATCTGGGGCTGGCTCACTGCAGGGCATATTCTGTGCTACCGGAGCAACTGTGTCTGTATTGCACATTACTGGTGACACAGAGGAAGCACGAAGGAGAGAAGGGAGAGCCTGGTCATTACAGACCTGTCAGTCTCACTTCAGTGCCTGATCAAATTATGGAGAAAGTTATGCTGTGAGTTACTGAAAATCACCTGAAGGACAGTATGGTCACGTGTTCGTGAGGGGAAAGTCTTGTTTAACTAGCTTAATTTCCTTTTGTGACAAGATCACCCAATTAGTTGACAAAGGGAAACCAGTTGTTATCTTTTGGATTTCAGCAATTTTCAATACTGTTCCTTGCAGTATCTCTTTTAGACAACATGAAGATGGGAAAAAAAAATGTGATGGGTGGATGAGCAACTGGCTCAGACCAGATGGGTCAGACCCAAGAGGTTAATAGTAAGTGAAGTTGCATCAGCCTGGTGGCCAATCACTAGTTGGGTTTCCTCGGCTCCATCTTAGGGACAGTTCTCTTTAATGTTCTCATAAATTATTTTCAGGTAGAACTAGAAGGCATTTTGAGCAGATTTGCTGATGATACTAAATTGGGAGGAGCTGTTGACTCCATTGAGGGTGGAGAGGCTGTACAGAGAGATCCATACAGATTAGAGAGCTAGGAAATCCCAACTCCCTGAAGTTTAACATGAACAAGTGTCAGATTCTGCTTCTATAAAGGGAAACCTTAGGTATGCATACAGAGTAGGGGATGAGACACTGAAAGCTGCCCTGTTGAAAGAGATTTTGGGGTCCTGATTAGCAACAACTTGAACATTAGTCAGCAGTGTGTCCAGGCAGCCAAGAAGACCAACCATGTTCTCGGGTGCCTCAAGCATGGCGTTGCCAACTGAGCAAGGAAAGAGATTGTTCTATTCTGCTCTGTGCTGTGCAGCCTCACTTTGAGCACTGTGTGTACTTCTGGATACCACAGAACAAAAAAGTCATAAAACTCTTAGAGGGTGTCTAAAGGAGGGCTACAAAAATGGTGAAAGTCCGGAGCGGAAGACACATGAGGAGGAGTTGAAGACCTTGGTTTGTTTAACCTGGGAAAGGGGAGACTGAGGAGAGACCTCATCACAGCCTGTGGGCCTTCTCCTGTGCCAGGGAGCAGGTAGATAGGCAGTGATCTACTCTTTCTGATGGAGAGTGGAACCCAAGGGTACAGCATGGAGTGGTGGCAGGAGAGAGGTTGGATACTGAGAAGGTTTTTCACAGGGAGGGAGGGTGGGCACTGGAACAGGCTCCCCAGGTTGTGTCTATCTAAGAACATGTACCTGCTCTTAGATGTAGGGTCTAATTTTTGTGTGGTCCTATAGGGAACCAGAAGTTGGACTCAATGATCTTATGGGATCCCTTTGAACTTGGGATATTCTATATGATTTTACAGGCTACAGCTTTGTCATTAAGCACCAAATTCTTATTTTCAGGGTTCAGAGATTAAACTTGGAATCCAAAGCCACTGTTTCACCACCTGCAGCCTAAGTTTTCAGGCCCAGAGTTTTATTTTATAGTCTCAAATGTTATTTTTAGGGCACAAAGCCTCCTCCTGGGGGTCCATGGTCTTCTCTAATAACACAAAGCCTTCTTTCTAGTGCAGAAAGTCTCATTCAAGGCGCTGAGGCCCAACATATCTATTAATAGCCAATCCCCCACTTTGTGAGGGCCCAGAGCCTTATTTTAGTGCTCAGCACATCCGTCCTAGTGCCAAAAGCTTGCCAAGAGCCAAAGCCTGATATTTAGGGCCCTAAGTCTCCTTCAGGGATCAAATGCCTTTTTTGAGAGACAAAAGCATCAATTCAGGATCCAGCCTGAGCTGCAGAGTCCAAAGCCCCACTGTGAAATTTTCAAAACCTCATATCAAGGTCTAAAACATCCTTTCTAGAGCACAAGCCCTCTTTTTCAACTCTAAAACACACTAATAGGGCTGAAAATTGCTTTTTTATTATGCAAAGCCCTCTTTAGATTAGGTTGATGGTTGGACTTGATGACCTTGGATGTCTTTTCTAAATAACATAAATATATATGTTATAAATATAACATAAATATTCTATGTTTCTATGTCGACAAAGCCACCTTGATCTGGGAGCCCTTATGTTGGAGTAGGCTTCTGAGGTCTCCAGTTCCTGTTACCCAGTCACTTCTCCAGAGTATATCAGGGCACCTTCACCACATTTACCTCATCTCAGCATCATCCTCAGCCAGGCTGGTAGAAAGGGAACAGCAGAGATGGATGTGGGAGCGTGGAGACACCACCTCTCACTGGCCTCTCCTGGATGAGGGCCATCACACACTTTTTGCTTTAGTGCTGGGCATGTTACTCTGGCCTTTAAACATGTTATGGTTTTTAAGTTCACAAAGGCAGTGCTGAAGGGTCCTATGACTGTATAGCTCCTGCTAAAAGCTGATGTTTTAGCAGAGTAAGCTTGTCTCATTGTAGGATGGTTCACACTGCCTGAAGGGATGGGACCCTGGAAAAGAAACACTCTCTGAAGCACGCCCAAGTTTTGTACTGAAGGGATCTGGTCTGAAGCTGAGCCAAGCAGCACTTGCCCTGTGTGGGTGGCAGGTGGCTTTGTTTCCTGGTTGGGTCCCTGGCACTTCTTATTTCAGTAGGATAAATATTTTCAGTGAATCCTAGCCAGCATCCAGGATAATAAATCTGTGCCATTCCACCCAAATGTTCTCCTGGCTTGTGCACACAAGTGAGTATCATAAAAAGAGAAAAATGGAGACTCTGTGTTTTGTTCACCAAGGAATAGCTCTATTTCAGCACGCAGTTCTGGCCTATACATTTTCCCATCTTGCAATTACCTTATTTGATGGCTAAGAGCTCAAGTTTTGGCTAGGATTAATTCTGTGATATCTTTCTGAAATATTTTTGTTCTTTGTTTAAAAATAGTCACATGCCAGTGGACTTTACTTCTTACATATAATTTTAAGTACTGGCTCCAAGTGCAAAAATAAATGGACTGAAAAAACGAATGCCATTATAGCTAGAAGATGATCTCACTTTATATCCCTTAGCTCATTCTCTTTAAGTCAGCCTTGAGGGAAGAAGGGTGGGAGAGTTTGGACCTTTTCCAGAGTCCCTATTAAGGACCAATTTGCTTTCCATTATTTAGCAAACAATGTGGAAAATACAAATACCAGTGGGATAAAAAGTGGTTTATGTAAGTAGCAGTGGGAAAACTCTGTGGTAAACCAGAGGTGGGATTAATCCCTTAACAGAGGAGTGAGTAATAGCAGCTGAGTCAGAGCAAAGTCTCAGTGGGTGCAGAGCACGTCCTAAGGAGCTGAGCCTTTCTGCTTTGACAGTGGTCACTACAGGCACACAGGACCTATGTGATCCATGAAGCCTTCATATGCTGGAGCTTATGGGGAAGGCAGGGACACATAAAGGCAATTTAGAGAAGTCATGACTTGATTTTCTAATGAAAACTGACTAAGCTATCTGTTTAATGATAGTTTTCCTTGGGTAATGCATTATTTGGGTTAAAGATACTTCATGACAGTCCTGCAAAAAAACAAAAAACCAAAAACCAATAGTAATTGCTATGCATTCATTTTTAAAATACAGAACAGATAACATACTCAAGAGTGCTATTAAGCTAGGAGAAAATATTAACTAAAAAAGAGACCAGACTCCAGTGCTCAATTTAGTACTACCTGATAGTTCTTGTTAAAGGTATGCAACATGATGACAAAGTTAACATTTGTCTGTGGAGCCATTCTCCTTATGGAATATACAGCTTGCAGCTCAAGAACTTTGTTTCTCCACTTTTCCTAGGAAAACCACATAAACAGATGATGAGAGACTCATGACATTGAATCCTTTTTCCTAGATACTAACACCAAAGAAAATAAAATGATGTCTAACATACAGCACAAACCTGTGACTTGCAAAGGGAAGCCCTCTCCTTTAATATGCCCCATTTGTCACCATCTGTCTCATAGGTCATCATCTGAAAGCAAAGTTCATGGCATGATTACGAAGCACTAGCAGATCACTAACTAGTTCTTCTGACAAACCACGAATGCCTCCAACTGCTCCAGTGTTTCCTTGCCCTTTGTTGGTGCCTGAACCTGCCTCCATCTCACACTACCAAGTGAGTTACTTCTTGAACTGGGACAACTCTCTGGCTCCACAGAGGACTGATGTTATAAGTCAGCCAGAAGAGCAGCACAGGGAAGAGAGCCCAGCAAAGGATGGAGAAGGCAGGAGAAAGAGGAGGCAGAGAGGGAGGGAATTCAGCAGGGAGCAGTATGGCTCCAGCCTCAGTCACAAGCATGTTCTGACTGCTCAGCAGAGGAACCACATATATATCTAAAGTCAAAACCTACCCACTTGCTGACTTCTGATATTTTTAGAGGAGAATGAAACAAACAGCTATTAAGATCTCCCTCCCTCCCTCCCCAGCATCATGAGGGAGTGATGATGAGACGAAAAAACCTACCTGCCAGTCTCGGTAACTGGTTTATTTCTGTAGGCTCCCAGCTCATCACCTTGAATGGTCTGAAGTCTCTGCAGCTTCCCAGCAGAGTCCCAGTGCTTGCCTTCCTTCATACCTCTCCTGAGGCTCACCCAAACCTGGGGGAAAAAGCAAAAGGATGAAAATAAACCACACTACAGATTCCAGTCAGATGTTTTGTTTTAAATACCAGCTTGACAAATAACCAGTATCGAAGCACATCAGTGACCACATTGTTCAGGCTTGCATTTGGGAGTGCTTTCCAATTAAAAGCAAATCACTGAACGAGACTTTTGAATTGATTTCTGTGAAGAAGAAGAAATGAAGGGAACTACTTGAGATCTGACAATAGCTGAAGTGATTTGTAAGCTCGAAGCATGCAAGATAACATTTAATTAACAGCAGCAAAAATAGAACATCACTTTGAATTTACGTAAGTTCTCTTGTTCCATGTATGCGCAATGCCCTTTCTTTAAGTTTCTATTCACACAAGACAGTATTAACCCTCCATTCCTAAAGATAATACTTTCCTCACAGGCTGTGTAGCATTTCTTACACTTTCAGAAATTTCAAACAGAAATTTCTACAGAGAGGAAACCACTTCCCACCATGAAGGCTGCAGCTTATGCTGTGTGTTGTGATGGCATCCCTGTCTGCATCTGTTGCTACATCAGAATGCCAATGTTACTATGCCACTGAAGTGACTGTGATTGCAGAAGTCAAGGATGCCTTCTTCAGTGTCACTGGCAGATTGTCTCTGTTTACAGTGAGGCTGAGCAAGCTGCTGCTCACCAGAGACACCATTACTGCACATCTGTACAGGAACAACCTTGTGCAGCTTTGAAGCCAGCACCCAGAAGTTCTGCTGATGTTCTCTCCAGCAAGGATAAGCCTGTGAGGCTGGAGACCACAGTGTGCTTAGAGCTGTCATCCATGGATGCTCCTACAAGGCTCCCAGTAAGGGGCTGACATTTACACCCAAACCCATTTCAGTTTCTGAATTTAAAAATTTCAATTCAATTCTGAATTGAAATTCTGAACCAGAATTTCTCCATGGTCATGGCTCCATCTTTTTCTGCTTCACTGTGAGACTTCCCACCAGCCTCCCCTGCTGATGTTCTGCTAAAGTTTAAAAACTCGCAAGCAATCTCTACACAGCTTACACTACGCCCTAGACCAGACTGCTTGTTTCTGTTACTTTTGTTACAAATACATGCTTATTCAGCTATGGTGTCTTCTTTCATTTTTTTGGTGAAGTTAACCTTGCTTTCAGTTTTACCACACTTGTGAGTTTTGCAAGATTATTGCATGCTATAGCACATTCTCTGTATTAGAACCCTTCAGTGAAACCATATCCCAATTCAAAAAACTGCATTAATTAACAGTAACTATAAGTTGTATAGGAAATAGTAGTTAATCCACTTGTAATCAATAACTAATATGATTAGCAATTAATCAACTGTACAAGAAACTGGAGCACCTGTACTATCCATTTAAATGATCTTTTTATTGAGAGTTAAGTAGATTGAAATGAGTGGGGCATTTTGACAGTGGGGTCTCATGTACCTGGACAGTATTATAATTGTAGCCCTGGGTGATGATGTACAAGCCCACTGATTTTCCTTTTGCATTTAATCCAATTCAGGGAAGTCTACTTGACTTTGATGTGTCCTCTGTAAAGTACGGAAATAATCACTTGCCAGAACTTTCCTCTTCTGCTCTGTCTTTTTCCTCCAAAGAAGTAGGAGAATTTTCCAAGCAAGCCGAGAGGTGAGAACAAACTGATAGATCACGTTCCTGAATTAAGCAGGTTAGGACAAGAACAAGCAAAAAACAATGGGATAAATCCCCAGTGATTCAGTCTATCCCGTTGTTCAGATTAGACTGATTGAGCAAAACGACATTTCCACTGCATCCCCAGCTCACCAGAAAATTGCACATTTGTCTGAACGTAGAGATTGACAGCTCAGATGATCTGAGAGTGATCGCTTTTTTTTTTTTTAATTCCCGTTATCTGTTTTAAACCAACAAAATTGTGACAGTAAACATACAGCTATTCCTATGTTTAAGGTTAATTTATTTCCAACAGAAAAAGTACTATACTGGGGCAGGTAGGGCTGACAACACTGTTGTGACAAATGGATCAGCAAAAAAAATCTCTCTCCAAAGATAGCTACATGTTTTGATTTAATGAGATGCTAAACATGTGCGTCAGCTGCATTAAGAATGGACTGCATTGCATGGGGGATAGCTCTGTGAATCTTCCCAGATTGAATCCTTCTTTGCCTTTTGTTTTGAGAATTTCCTCCCTTCTTGTCTCTGAACTCCTAAAGTGGTCTTTTCTAATTTTCACTTAAAGTGACTTTGTATTAATTTATTTAAAGGAATCCTCTGTACTTTAACAGGAGCCTGTTTTAATCTGTAATGCCAATAATGCTGCTTCTTCTCAAAGCTTCATCTCAGTCTGGGAGCTTCCTTCAGCATGAAGACTCAGGAACTTTTGTTCATTAAGGAACTGACTACACTTTCCCCAAGGTAAGGCTGGAGCTTGACTGGTTAAACAATCAGAGATCCCATTTGGATGGCTTTTTTTCTGACACTTCCTTTTGTCCTCCAATTTTTTGTCATAAGCAGTGGGGACTGAAGGACGATTTAATTTAAATCCAATCAAATTATGGCAAAGCTTGAAACATGTTTACAGTCCCCTCTGCTTAGCAGAAGAGATATATATCCAAGCCAAAATATTTCCAAGAGAAGCCAGAAATTCAGGGCTGTGTTCAGACTTCCTCTAAGAGATGTTTCCAGTTTAAATTTCAGCTTGCTATAACACCTTGAGTTGAGGGAGATTGAAGTCAAGAGTTTCTTAAAATGTTGCTCCTTTTATCACATCTTGTGATATCCTCAAAATAGCCACAACAAGAATATCTGCTTTTTGTAGTATCTGCTGCATGTAATTCTTGCATGAAACTCATAGGAGGAATGTAACTTTCTTTGTAAATACGGACTTCCTATTTCAAAAGCATACGAAAGCCTCTCAGTAATGTTAGGTTTTTATTATTTCCCTGCGTCCTCAGCTCTATACCTTAAATCTTTTTCAGATCTGCAAAACCCACATCTAAGTACTTTTGATGTCAGAGGCACCTGATCTGGCTTGCAGCGCTACAACACCTCATGCTGGTAGCGGCTGCAGACTGTGGAGCTGCACTCCAGCTTCTCTTGGGCTGGGTACCTTGTGTAATTACTCCCCATCAGGAAAAGTACACTGGGAACAGAGTCAGCAAGGTGGGATCCACCAGCGATCTCAGCAAGTTCCCCATCAGCATAATCAAAACTTCGACATCTGAACAAGATGTCAGAAGGAGTCATCATCACCAAGTCTTCTGCCTGAACTCAGTCAGCTCTACTGTGCTGGAGATATTTGCTAGCATCTGTCAGTTAATTAAAGCTGAGTTTTCCGAAGGTGGAATAATTGTTCTTAAGACAAATTATTATGATATATCATCACCTGCTGTTTTGATGATTCTGTAATCTTCATTTTTATTGTGTGATAAATACTCAATCATACCCTTTACTACTGCTTCAGATAGTTTTAATGACTGAGCTTTACATAATATTTTGCTTAAATATATGCCAGTGCCTTCCTATGGCTGTGAGTTTCTAAGGCATGTACAATGGTCACTAGGCCTCAGTAGATGACAGAACAGCTTCTGCTGTTCTCACACGCAAAAGAGAGCCCTTCCCAAGTGCCTGCTTCCCATCAGCAGGACTCGGCATCTGCCATGGGACAGGAGCTGAGATTGACTTCAGTGATAACAGTTTGCCTAGATTTGGGGTGGGAGGCTGTAATGTTCAGGTCTGTGATGCACTGTGGGCACAAGCAAAAAAAAGCTGGGGATATGACAGCATGGAAGAAGGAGAGCTGGACATCTGAGCTCTTGCCTGTGAGCTTGAAGGTCAGAAGCACTTACTCCTCCACCTCTGGTGTCCCAGGTCCAGGTGATACTGCAGAACACCATGCTGGCTCTGGAGAACCTCCAATACCTGCACCAGGGTTGGACTGTCCATGGTGGGACATCTGTGGACAATGTGTTCTGCATGAAATGGGCACTGAGCACTTGATATTAAAGATATGCTTGGATCTTTCAGAGTGCTGTGTGAGTCCTCCTATGGGCTGCTAAGTATGGAGGAGAGGCTAATTCTGGTTATAAAACTGCTTGCTTTCATGTTGAGGGGAAAAGTTATAAAAAAACCTATTAGTCAACACATAAATTGATGGTTTGATGGTAATTCTCAGCAGCACGGTACCATGAATATCAATTTTATTCAAAAGAACAGATAATGAAAATTTCATTTTGTAGTGACTCACGTGTAATATACTGCATTTCCTTTAATAGGAAGTGATGTGCATACAGAATCCATAGTTGCTATGATTAGTTGTTGCTGATCTTTAAAGATAAGAAGCAGTGTGAGGAAAGAAATTGAAAACTCTGTCAATTTATCAACAAGAAAGTTACTCAGATACCCAAAGTAGTGAGGCACTGAATAAAAATGACTGTAATGAATCACTTCCTTGAAGTATAATTTAGCTTGTGTTCAGAACTGAGCAAGTAAAGCTTTGAGGTCCTAAGAAGTATGCATTTAATGGAAAAAAAGTGAAATTTCTTTAAGCTCTTAAAAATGAATTTGGTTGCTGTTGCATAACTGCTGCCACATACATTCCTGTGCATAACATTGGAGTTCAGAGCCTTCTACACCCTATATGCACAAAATCATATGAACCCTATAAGTAGCATATAATCTGCTTGGCATATGAAGCCAGTGCAGAGTGGTGGCCATAGAGATGCATTTAAAATTTTCAGGATTAGATATTCAGCAGGAAGGTGGTTATATGATCAAGCATCTCATGTGTTCCGCAAATCTACTTTGTTTGCTGTTCTACCTCCTTCTTATTACAAATCTTCATGGGATCAGCTCTCTGCTGAGCACAGTACACAGGCTCATGGAACCAATGCTAGAAGACATTTAAAAAGTCATTAAAAAAAAAAAAAAGTGCCATTCAGAAAGATGGCACTTGTCTTTTTCTGAGCACTTATTTTCACTGTCAGTCATAAAAGATAAAATCAACATTAGTTTAGCAGAACAATTCTAGCTCACAAGAGCTATTATATATTATTACAGGGCGTTGCACATTACTGCAGAAGGATTTCTAAGTTTTTTCACTGTTTCGTTGGCAAAAAAACTGAGGTCACCTCACAAGGCAGGAAATCATTGAAAAGTCTCATGATCTTCAGTCTTCTTAAATTATAAACATTCTGTGGTGCTTTTACCCCCAAAAGAAGTAATTCTAAATAATTTTTTAAAATTTACCTACCCTTCACATGTTAAGAATCACCTTTGTTCCTGAAGAGTTTTCTTTCTGTTATAGACCAAAAAATACTAGAATAAGTCTGTATCAAGCTGTTATCTGCTGCTGGCAGGTCCCATGAAAATGTTTCCCTTCTATTGCCAGAAGCCTTGCAACAAAAGTTGTTTTGGCTGACTGATCCTTACAAAGGCAAGGCAGCACTGCTGTAAGGGCAGGTGCTCTAGTTGCCTTACCACTATCTCCAGGACATTTCCATCTTCTCTTCTGGGTAATTTTAACAGCAAAGGATTACCACAGTTCTTTACACCTCTGCAATTGTTATT
This sequence comes from Tympanuchus pallidicinctus, assembly GCF_026119805.1. Classification (NCBI taxonomy): domain Eukaryota; kingdom Metazoa; phylum Chordata; class Aves; order Galliformes; family Phasianidae; genus Tympanuchus; species Tympanuchus pallidicinctus. Next base: position 430,755 of record NW_026294813.1, on the reverse strand, counting down.
GATTTATTTCATTGAAGTGAAAGATGTGTTGTGTGGTCTTTAAATACAAGACTTTTAATCATTAAATCTTATTTAAGATGGGAAATTTAGCCACTGTCTGGGCAATTCTTTCTGAGTAGCCACCATGGATTTCATGTTGCTACAGAAATGTGAGAGTTGAATCATTTCCTTTATGTTGCTGTTTTTTATGGTTGAGATTCCAGTAGTAATTATTGATTTTTTCCCTTTCCCCATCAACAACAAATAATAACAATAACAACATAAATAACAAAAGTTAGGTTTCTCTGCAGGTCCTGTGGTGCTGAAGAATTTTTCAGTCATTGTCAACCCGTCAGCTCAAGTTCAGTAGTTTTCCATGCAAACCTGTGAAGGCACTCCTATATAGTGCATTATTAAGCTACCACTTCTAGGGGGACACCAGTAGTGATGTCAGATTGAAAACATGGTGAAAGTGTTTCAGTCTTGGACATCAGAGTCTGCTCTAAACTATTAAATCACATCTCCCAACAATTTTGTGTGTTTTGATGTTAATTGCAAGTTTTGATTATTTTGCCTACAATGTAAAATGTCAGAATACCTAATTCGTGGAGATAGAAATACTTCTCAAAGCCAATATTTGCATACAACGCCCCTTCAAAGACTTCTGTTCAATTTGTATTGTTAGGAGCTTGATTTTTTTTATTTCATTTTTATTTCATTTTTATTTTATTTTATTTTATTTTATTTTATTTTATTTTATTTTATTTTATTTTATTTTATTATTAGGAGGTATTCCAGCTCCTGTAAGCCGTCAGACTATAACCTTGTTAACCAATGTTTTCTTTTTTATCTTTTCAACATATATTCATGTTACTCATACGTATCTGTAAGATACTACTCTGTAAGTTATTATTCTGTTAACTTCTGTGTCTCAAAGCTTGCTGGGGACACAGATGGACTTGTTCAAGTCCAGACAAGTCCCGAGCAAGGATTGTGAAATCCTTTGTCTGGGGGAATGCAGATGGACAAGGCCAGGGGCAACGAGAGCGAGATGAGCTGCAGCTAAATAGCTGTGAAGTGCTCCTTTGTGTGGACCTATCTCCGGATGATGGCCATCTCAGGGGGTACTCAATGACTCTTGCTCAAGGCCCATCCTTGTCACGTAGGCAGGAGAACAAGGAGGATAAAAGAGGAACTGAAAACCACGAGGATAGGTTTCTGACAACAGATTCCTCAAGAAGAACGGAGGTTTCTGACAACAGATTCCTCATGAAGAACGGGAGGTTTCTGACAACAGATTCCTCATGAAGAACGGCAAGGTTTCTGACAACAGATTCCTCATGAAGAGGGAGAGAGAGAGAGGGATTCCTGAAGATTGAGGGGATTCCTGCATACTGTTGAACTCTCCTGAGCCTGCTGCCTGACCGCTGCTGCTGCTTCAAGAATTGGCTCCTCGACTTCCTCGTCTACCTGCCTGCTGCCCAAGGCCGGCCACGCTGCTGCTCCCCGTCTTCTGCTGCGTTCTGCCCGGGACCTTCAAACACCGTGCAACGGGACGGCTGCTGGATCCTGCTGGTGACTCTCCCCGCTTTACGCAACTCCTGCTTCTTTTCCATCTTTTCTATCGCACTCCTTCCCTTCCCCGTCTCCCTTCCCGTCTTAGTAATAAATTGGATGGAACAACATATGAACCGTTGTTTCTTAATCTCACACCGGGTATACAGATATTAAAGAACCTCATCTCCCTCCTATAAATTGGAGCGAGACAGTATCTTACACTGCCTTTTCTTTTTTTTTTTTTTTTTTTTTTTTCCATTGAAGAGAATCCATGCATTCTCACTTCTCTAGAACTAAGCCTGGGAGGGTTTGTGACAGTTGACATCTGTAAGTTGATTTCTGAAGACTGAAGTTCTGCAGTTGCTGAAGTGACAGAGGCTTCCATAAATACAAGGGCCTGGGTTGAAGTGAGTATTGATTTTGTACATGAAATAGAGCTTAGAACACAGACCAAAGGTCTACTAGCTGGGTGGGGTCTATCTTTCATTCAAGACATACAACATAGTGGAGTGATATGATAGATGGTGTTCAGACTTATATGGATTGAAAAGAACAGGTAACGTTACTGCTTGTTCCAGCACCACCACATACTTGAATAGTACATACAAAGTAAAAGCAATAGATTATGTTGTCAACCACAGAGTTTTGGTTTTCATTCTCCTCTATCTATAATGCTAAGTTTTCTTAGTAATAGAAACAACTGCTCTACACCTTGGAAAGAAAAATCTTCAATCTCTAAGCATTAAGTGTCTTTACTATCAAGATTTTCTGTTTTGGAGGTAATTAAGTTGTGTTAGTATTGGGGAAAAAAATCAAACAAGACTGAAAGATGGAAAATTCCACAATTCAGCAAAATTAAGCAAGAGGTTGTGAGTTTATTCCATCAGTGATCTAGTCCTGAACTGATTGACCTGAAGTCTGTCATTGTGTTTTCATCTCCTCCTTACTGAGTATTCTTCAGAAATCAAGGAGCAATACTTTAAAGCCCTTGCTCTCCTTCCTCTCAGTTAGCATCACAATTGGGGCCCAGGAGACCTGTGGAGGGTCAGATGGGGATGGAGCAGTGACATGGTGGCCCAGAGCCCTTGTCCCAGGGCACAAGCGAGGGTCTCCTTTCCTTGGAGTAGCCAGCAGCAGTATGGCTTCAGCGCTGCAGGTCCTAGGCTCTCCCTGAGGAGTGCTTTTCTCTCTAAGCTGCTGGAAATTTCAAAAGGTTTTGTCTGATTTCGGGATAAAAACCTAAAATAGCCACATAATCTCTTCCATTTGCACAGTCGTGCAGTGTTGACACACTCACCTAAGTCTGACCATGCTGCCATCCATCTGTTAGTAAGATGGCTAATAACCTCTTTTATTAAGTTAGCTAATATCCAGAGCTGAGTTCACAAAACTCTACCAAGGCAAAGCCTAAGGCATCCTGAGGTTTTTGCCCACTTCTGCTGGAGCAAAGGAAATAACTACACAGCTGCTGAATACTCAAGACACTTGATTTTTGGTGACCAAATGTAAGATAAAGAGCCACAGATCAGCTCTGAAGGTTTCAGGCATGCAACTGGATCAATCAGTGTTTGTAATTGAACATCAAGGAAGGAACCATTGACCCCAGTGTTTGCAAGGTAGCACCTCCAAAAAGCATGCAAATCCATCTTAATGCTTCCAAGCTCAAAGCCCTGGTCCTCTGCTGTGCTTCCTAGAGCTCACCAGGCTTACACTCCTCTTAGAGATCAGCAAAGGTCTGGAAAAATAACTTGCCTCCATGGATCTACTGGACACTTGACTGAAAACATCATAAAAGAGAACAGCTGGCACCTACTGCACCTGAATGGGTATGGAAATCAGCAAACCAAAGCTCTGCCCATAATGTCACTTTAATACTGCACAGTTTTACAGCTGGGTATGCTCACAGTCATCATTTCCAGAAAACTGTATAAGACCTAAGAAGTTTAACCAGAATGTTAAGAGAGCTTTTCAGAAAAATACAACCCGATAATGTTTTGCCAACTCTTTGAATTTATTTATTCATGTTTGGATTCACGTAAGGAAATACCCATGCCATAAATTTTTATTAAAAACAAGTCATTAAATAGTACATTTATATTCATAAACAAACAAGTCATTTTTACACACATTAATGTTGGATTTCCTGCTACAGAACTGGAAATGTATTCAACCACCTTATATTTTTGTTCATTCTTGATATAAAAGGATAAAGCTTCTGCAGTAAGTTTACACATACTGTTGTTTTTTTTATGTGCTCTGACTGGATACACGTAGGATTTTTGTGTATATTCCCCTAATAATACATGTACTGGAAACTTAGCCTTTTGTTCTTGTTATTGATTTGGGGTGTAGTACATGATTTTAAATACTGCAGAAAATAATTGTAGTAATGAAGAAAAATATGCTTTTTCCTCCTTGCTCATATGAACGATTGATTTGTATGAGGAAGAAAATAAAATGAAATCCTTGCACAGTAGAAAGGCTTGAAACCAACAGCTGGTTGAAGGAAAAATTACATTTTTTTTATTTGCCAGAACATTATTATGATTAGCAACATGAAAATGTGTTGTCTGGTTTTTCAGATACCAGGGAAGCAGAATTCTTCAATGCTATTCTCCTTCCTGTTCTCTATTTCCTGCAGATCAAGTTGATAATACTCAAATGTCACACGATTGATGTGTTTGCCACTGGAGACCATCCTTAGCACAGTATTGTCACAACCAACCTTCATTTGGGCTAAGTAGGGAAAAAACAGAGAGAAGACATTAAGATAAAATTATATGAGAGAGAGAGAAAAATGGTCTGTTGCACTGAGAATTATAAGCTAATAATAGAAACAAAGAAACAAATAATATTTTAGCATAGCAACGATTGGCTAGCATTGGTATTGCTGACTAAATACCTTATTTTACATTTGTTAGTCTTCCTTTGTAATAGTCTTGCTATTTCATCAGGTGCTGCAGCCTTCACTCTGGCAGATGCTGCTCACCCTCCCACCCACCTGCAGTCATGCATTTATAGGACACAGAGGTGGTGTGTGCTTGCACTTGCTGCAGTTGGATACTAGAAGTCGAAGGTAAGGGGTAAAGACATCCTGCTCTGGAGATTTCCAAAACTAACTACATCACAATGCTGGAAGCACCCAGACTGTTGAAGTGTGATTTCCCTTCCTTTACACTGCCAGGAAAGCAGTTCAAATGCCATAGCTGAATTGTAACAACTCTGCCTGCATTTATTACGAATTTCCAGGCTTTTCTGTTGACATCAATAATCATATTTGTCATAAGTATTTTAAAAATATGTGTAGCTTAATCTTATTATCATAATTCCTGCAGGGGCAAATAGAGCTGTTTATGGGTGTGCTGCATTATGCCCCTGGATGCTGGCTCTCATGTTTTTGCTACATGTCAGGTTCACCTGTCTGAAGGAAACCTGTCTTAGGAGAGCTGTGCATGGCCCCTCCAGTTACATGTTCATTTGTAGAGGGGGATGAGGAAGGAGGAGCTCTCACCAGACCCATGAAAGGAATGACAGAGGTCAGCCAGTGGAAACATCTTGGATGGGTCTAAGCCAGTACCTCCTAACAGCTCCACAAAGTCCCCCACTCCTGCACAGCCCACTGACGGATTCTAAGAAGACAGAAAATAAAAATTACTTGCCATGTTTTGATGAAAACAACAATTCTGTAGACAGGACCGCAGTCAACACCAGGATTCAGAAGTACTTTATGCTCAAGCCTGTTAAAAATTAGGCTGTTCAAGCAATAGGATTTCAATTTGACGTTTATAAATTAATTTCTTGAAAAAACTCCAAATAAAGACCTAAGCAGGCTTTGAAAAATCACTGGCATGTAGTTAAGATGTTGATCCAATTGCTCCCAGCACAGGTAAGCAATCTAATCCTGGGTGCTCAAACCTTAACCAAATGAACAGAGTCAGCGCTGCACATGTGCCCACACCCAGCTGGCATGCAGTGAATTATCTCTTCTCTATCTTAAGTGTCCTTGTGAAAGCAGCATGTAAGGCAAAGAGATGACAAAGGGCAGCTGAAGCCAACAAGTTGTGGCTGGTTTTGTTCGCAGGCACCACGCTGCAAACCAAATTCCCACTGTCTGGTCAGCAGCCTGTCTCCAGCACTGCAAGCTGGTCAATGCACAGAACTGCTGAGCCTTGTTCCTGACCTCTTCCTATCTACTCTGCCATTTCATTGATCACTCCTTAACACTTCTTATTCTCCTTCACTGTACAAGTGAGATTTAAACATCCTTAAAAGCTCCTTGCTTCTGTCCAGTGCTGTTCCAGAGCTCTCCAGCCTCCACGAGGGTTGTAATTTTTTCTTCCTGAGTCTTAGGCCTTGCTATCAGACTTTTGAGATGCTCCTAACTTCTCTTCCTCTATCAGCTTAGGTGCAAGTTACTCTTTCTACCCAAGTTCTGAAGCCTGGATACTGTTAATAAATTGTTTCTTCATTTTTTGTTTTCTTTTTCTGCAGCATTAGCAGATCAGCGCTTGCTGCCAATCAGCATGTATGGCTAACATTTATCATGTATTCCTTACCTTAATAAAAATAGATACTCTTAGCACTGTCATTCATGCCGTCCTTCATGCTGGGGTAGCACACACACATGCTGAGGTACAAAACCAAATAGCTGTGTCTTCATTTTACTCTAAACTCTTTAAAACTTTTTTTTGAGGCAAACCCCTCAAAATCAAAAATGAATGAGCTCATATTTTCCACTGACAGAGACACTGCCACTGGTTCTTGTCTGCCCGTTCACCAACCTGCTTCCTCTATGCGTACCTTTTCATGCCCTGTCTCCTGCTAGCACCTTGCCACGATGCCACGATGGTCATGGGCCCTGACTGCTGCTTAGATGTTGGCAAGCCTCAGGGAGGACTGAGGCTACAGTCTCACTGGCAGCAGAAGACAAACATCCTTGCTGCTTCTCTGACATGTTGCTACCAGCACGTTTTTAGACCTTCCAAGCACAGGATGACACCAGCATCTCTTGTCCTCTCTTTCTGGTCATCACAGAGCACCAAATGATGTGTGCCAGATGCTCAGCACAATGAGCAGAGGATCAGCCAAATGTAGCTGGATTTCCACTGTGATAATATTCTGCTGCATAATCCATGTCTCCTCTCTGTTCAAAGTGCTTGCTATGAGAACTGTTCCAAAAGTAATGTCTCCTACCTTACGATGCTGTCCCACAATGACAGAGGCAGCTGTTGGTGGAACAGCAGTCGAGGCTGAACCTTCCCACCAATATTCCATTATGTTTTGTTGCTGTACGACAGGTGGCAACAGAAAGGCAGTTTGACACAATGGTGTCTCCCATGGAAATGAACATGAAGTAAAGGTGGGGCACTGAGTTCCTCCACGCAGAAAAATACCACCCACTGACATTCACTGATGCTTGCTGAATGTTTATGGAGCCTGAACAGCAAGGCAGTGTGTTGCAGCAGTGGCAACAGTGACATGAAAGTTAAACACATACAAATGTCCATACACACTGTCACATCATGAAATTAAGAGAATCTCAACTCATCCCCATGAACTGGCCAACACTGGTGACTATGTTGGGTATTCTGTAGCTGAGAATTTTCTCTACTGAATTGAGCTACGTTTTGTGGATTGTGTTTTGTATCTGTTGTAGTTTCCATAGAAATATATGGAAGACATAACTTTTGGAGCAACTTACGTACTTCTTAGATAAGTTTAAATGCTGGCAGACAACTCTGGCAGAGCACTCCTTTATTTCTAATGTAATTCTTACCCTTTTTAAAGTACAAAATATTTACATGTCTTAATGGCACTTTGCACTGTTGTTTTGTCTCTGCAACATTACAGAGGCAACAGACAGACCCAGCTTTGGTCTCTGGGGGCCCAGCTGTCAGGCTGAGCACACACTGCTCTGGAGCACACACACTGTCAACAGCCAGCGCTGTGGCCACCCCTATTTCAGCCCACCAAGAAAACTGCACGTAGCAGTTATTCGCCAGCTAACAAACAACTCACCTTTAAAAAGAGGCCGTTTAAGTGTCCCAGGATGAGATCGGAGATTTTTATCACCACTGGGTAAATTATAGAAAAACTGCAGTTTCTGTGTTGATGAGGAATGACCATGGTAAACCTTCCTGAGGGAGTCTGAGAGATGACATTGCAAGCTGGAGCACAGGAAAAGGTACAAGAGTTAGTTGTATTGTCATTACTGACCACATGTAGTAAAATCATGTACTTCTAGAAATTACAAAGAACACAGTTTAACAGCTGAGAGTTGAAGACAGATGCTGAAAAATACACGTGGTATTTTTAGGTTTTCTTGAAGAGCGTTTGTTCCTTAGAAATTCTCCATCCACCGGTTACGGCATAGTATCAGGTCTGGCAGAGTTTTGGGATGACCTGTCCTTGGGAGAGCACGCGCCCCAGATGCACACATCAGCTACTTTTTGCCACTTTGAAGAACGGTAAACATGTATGCAAGGCTTTCATTTGTTTTCACTTGCTATCACCTGATACTGCCAGCAAACCACAGGTCCTATCTTGCTCCTCATTGCGGGGTTTCCTTACCCTGTGACATATCCCATTGAAACACCCTGTCCCTGGAGATACACGGTCAGGCTGGATGGGTCTCTGAGCAACTTGATCTACCTGTAGTTGTCCCTGTTCACTGCAGGACAGTTGGATTAGACGGCCTTTGAGGGTTCCTTCCAACCCAAACTCTTCTGTGGAACCAGAACAGCACAGACCGATTTTGTCTTAAAGTTTAACAGCTCACACTTGTTGTTTGCATCACTACCACTTTTGGAAAAATGATGCAAGTGACCATTATTTGTGCCCTGGCAGCTTGTAGACTTAGGGAAATAACTTACAACTAGACTCTTGGAGTCACACAACACTTCTCACATCACCATTTTGTATACTAAATGTACTGTTGAATTTTTTCAAATACTTTTTCCTTGTTGTTCACTCATATTCAGAAGTTGCTAAGATTAAAATCTCTGGTTTAATACTACTTGCTCAAACCAAACATCATAAGATGTAACAGTGTTCAATATGAGACATCTGCTTTGAAAGATCCTTCTTATTCTAAAACAGAAGCAATGCTCAAGTGCTCTTCCGTACTTTGTTATTTTTCTCTCTCCTGCACAGATGTACACTGAAACAGTCAGACACTCAGGAAAAACTCACCAGAACTGTGTCAGTGCAGACATTATCAGAGAAGTCAGTACCAACAGACACTATTGTTCTGCTTCCTACCAAAACTGCAAGCCACTTGGTAACACGAAATCAGACTTACGGAAGAGGTTGGCACTCTTCTTGACTGTGATCGTAAATCCATTGCCTGGGTGGTGAATCCTGAAGAAGATCATTGCCACATTCTGTGATGACCTGATACTCCTCTGGACAGCACCACTCTCACAGAAGTCTGTGTACCTTTGGGAAGTGGGGAGGGGATGGTCCAAGGAACTAGGAAACTTCTCTCCTTTGAGTATCCAGCCATCAAAAACCTGCAGGGGTTCAACAATTGTAACCAGGACTTTTGTGTATCATCCTGCCAGCAGAGAAGAGAAGTGTAAAGTATTATGGGTACTGCTTTGACACTTGATGGCCAATTCAGAGCCTCCAAATAAAACCAAAAATTCTGTTTATATACTCCCTAGCATTTAATCCAAGCTTCAGTCAATACTTAGGAATAGAACAGGTATCCTAATTTTGTTTTTATTTCCTTCAAATGACTGTTTTGGTGACGCATCTTTGATGGAAACAGTTCTTTTTGCTTTAACACCATCAAATTGATATCAGATTCTGGATTCATTAGTATAGCAATTCCATTGCTACTAAAACTGGCTTCTGGCCAACCTGATGTGAAAGCCACATCAAAGAAAGTTGTCTTCTTGTGCCTTGACCGCTAGGTCCACTGACCTGGCCTGTAGTTTTCCACTATCTGTATCTTCAGCTTATCTTTAACGAGCCCAGGGGCCTCATTCATTTCAGCCCAGAAGCACAATGAAGCTCTGGGGAGGAATTTTTGGCACACTCTCCTGTGTCTTTTCTTTGAGTAGACTCTAGCCAGCGGAATGCAGCACCAACTCTGCCTACTTGGCAAGAAATTAGTCGGCACTGTCTACAAATCTTTCCCCCACAATAAAAATAGCAAAAAGATTGCCCTTCCCATGAGCAGAGAAATGTGTCAGAAACGAAAGCTGTTAACTCCAGCACAGCTATGAAGTTACCTTCCTCTTGTTTCCCTCTCCTACCCAGCAACTCCATCTGCGCTCCTTTCTAACATTTCAAGCATCTGAGGAGCAGATCCTGCAACTGATATGGTGAGTAATTCTGTGAATGTGCATGGGATGCTTTGATGGCAGAGCTGCAGGACTTGGTCTCCTGATTTGCTGATACTGAAAATTTTTGGAAGTCTTGTGAAGCAGCTGCTCAGATTACATCAGAGAAAAGCTACCTGTAGAAATACCGCAGCATAATGATTGAACTGGGGACACAATAATCAAAGGAAGGAAACTATTACAAAGCCCTGGAGATCACTTGGTGTTTGCCCAGCTTTTGAAAACAACTCTGAGTTTGAAGTACTTGAGCACACAGAAGGCTGAGACAGCCTGCAGCAACATCTGGGGAAACCCCAGCAAGGAGCAGAAAGACAGGGCTCCTCAGCAGCTCAGCCTGCTGCTGCACACAGAGCTCAGTGCTGTGTTCAGAGTGCAGTATGGTGACAGAGGAGCAAACAGATGCTCTCCTGCCCGCCCTCACCTCCACAACTGACTTCAGATCTCATCCAACTCTTCTGTCTGCTAGCAGAATGCTTCAGCAAAGTTTTCCTGTTCTCGAGTATGAATTGCTCTTTGTCACAAACCTCCCACTGAGTCAGAACAAGTGTTCTGAAAACCTCTGGCAGGGTCATTTGAAAATCCTTCCTGCAAATATCCACATCCTAACTGACCAGTGCCCTGAGCATGGAGATCCTGGCTCAATAACAGCAGAGAGCGCATCATCAGTGCTTGCACGGCTTGCGGGATAACACAAGTAATGAGAACAGCCTTCTAGTGGGTCAAGAGCCTTAGCTTGTGCAAATTCAACTTCTCAGTCAGTCACAAATGCTTTTTAAAAGCTCTGTGTGCACACAGGCACTCATGCATGTGCGCTGCCTTACCATACCCATACACATACCCTTACCACACACAGCCAGCACCCAGTATCCAGAGCAGGGATGGAGACAAACAGCAGCTCCCTACCTTCAGGAAGTCACCTCCTTGGCAGTCGATATTCACAAAGTCATATTCAATGGTGAGGAGCTCCTCAGGTTCACCGATGAAGAATGTGGCGCAGTGCAACTGGGGCTGATCGGCAGTAAAGGTGAACTGCCCCTCAATGCTCAGCATGTCAATGCAGCCTGCAGAGACAGGGCCGGGCTCTGCTCTGCCTGCAGGCAGCACACAGCCAGTGCCTGCTGTCAGGCACGGGGACAGCAGGGATAGATCCAGCAGCGGGGAGGAGGGGGTCACGGGTGAACCCAAAAGCTGCTGAGCTCCAGGGGATGCTCACTGGTGTGACACGTCAACGCATCAGGGTGCAAAATTACTGCTGTGCATGCACACAGGTGTGCAGACCCTGAGTTCCCTCAGATTCCTCACTCATCACAGCTTCTCCACCCACCCCATCTGCTGAAGCTGATTTCTGCCTGGGGCTGTGAGTGTAATACCCTCCCACTGATGAGACCGCAGCCCCGGCCCTAGCCCTGCTCAGAGATCCCTGCCTCAGCTTTCCGAAATTATAACACTCTACCCTTCTTCCCTCGGCCCCATCGCTCCCGAAGAGCCGCGAGCTCCCTCTGCACCTTCCCACCATCAGAGATAACTCACGCAGAGACCGCCGGTAGATGTGTCCTGCAGACAGCTCCCGCTTCAGGTCTTCGCTGAGGAGCAGGAAGGGCTCATCTTCGCCAGCATCCCTCACCTGCGGGGAGACGGTGGGAAGAAGATGGGACAACACAAAATGCAGCCCCCCCCCCCCGCAGCTCTCCAGAGCAGATGTGGGCAGATTGTATCCCTGCTCCAGAAGGGGTACAGCTGCTAACAGCTGCTAACAGTTGGGAGCTGCTGCATTGAGGAGTAACCCGGCCTCTGAGAGGTGAGCCCCACACACGGAGACTGGGTTCCTTAGCCAAAAGCACAAGGTCGAGAAAAGGACAGGTAAATGAATGAAAATGCAGGGGTGTGTGATAATGTCAGTCTTTTGTCCAGGGGCAGTGGGAATAGGAACAGAGGAAAGCAAAGCACGAGGCTGTGGATAAAGTTAGCAGAGAGTGGAGAAGTGCAGAGAGGTGTGCTCTCCGTGTTGCTCACCTCGAGGTAGCGGGTGTCCCCTTTGGAGGCTGCCAGCAGGATGAGGACGAGGTGGCACTGCAGCTGGAAGGCAGACGGCATAGCGGCAACCCCTCCCTGCGCGCTGAGCACCTGCTGCTCGGAGCCGGCAGTGAGGAGCCGCCGGGGCATCTTCAGAGACTCTTTTTATAGAGCAGTTGGGAGGGGAGGCACTTGGTCCCAGTACTGATAGGTTAAACCATGGTAACTGAATTCCTCTCTCAGTGACACAGTACGTGGGCATGACGAGGGTCCAAATCAGAGCCGCGAATACCCCACCCGCTTCGCTCCCCGCGCTGTCAGTGCCAGTACTACGGCTCTGTCTGGCGGAGCTGCAGAGCTCTCGGGGGGAGAGCCCGTCCCCGCTCGGCACGGAGATTTCCAGGCACTAAGCGCAAAGGGACAGGAGAGGAGCATCCCTCCCTCCCATCTCCCGCTGCTGGCTCCGGGGGCACTTCGGACCCGGGGCTCCTCCTGCTGCCCCAGCGAAGTCTTCCTGCTCCCGCACAACGGGTCTGCTGGAAGGACACGGGAAAACCGAGCAGCCTCCCCCTCAGACACAGCTTTCACTGGAATTAGGAAACCTAGGAGCTCCGGAGAGGGGATTTCCCACTGAACGGCCGATACAGTTGTTTCTCATTCCTGATCTAAAGGGAAACCAAGGAAATACCTTCAAAAAATGAAGCTGGGGTGAAGATCTATACTCTGCAGAGTACTGAAAATTGTGAATTCAGCAGAGGTTTGCTTTATGGCATGTTCTTTTTACTACTGACCTCAGGTGATCCATCCATGCCTTGTGTACAATAACCAAACTCAGTATCATGCTAGCATCTCCTGCACTAAGCAGGAGAACACTTTTTGTTAAAAGCTCACTTTGGTTCAGGAAAAAAAAAAAAAAAAAAAAAAAAAAAAAAAAAAAAAAAAAAAGAAAGAAAGAAAGAAAAAAAAAAAAGGTACAAACATCCAAAGCTTTAGCTTTGCTGCTTCTGCTTTCACTTATAAGGCTTGTAAGCAGAAACGTTTGCCAGCTGATTCACACCACTGGCTGATCAAATACTAATAATAAAATTTTATTTGTCTGTATACCTATCGCTTTGATCTCACTCTGCTATAATTCTTACATTTGTAGTTCACTATAAACCATAATATTCCTCAGAAACCCTTCTGTACAGCATAAAGCATGCTGAGGAAACAGAAAATGTTATTGAACATTGGCACTATGACGCACAGAGATTGTTAAAATTGCTTAGGGCTCAGAATAGTCAATGGCAGAATGAATTGAGGCTGAATTAATTCATCTCCATGTCCTTGCCTTGAATGGTTTAAGTCCTGTGGTTTGGGATAAGCACTGTCAGAAGCACCAGTGGAGTTCAGAACCTAAAATCCATTGGAGCTACTGGGGAATTGAGGCTTTGCTGGAAAGCCACAGGGTGTAGCCCCAGCCACCAGAGGATGCTTGAGATCGCACCGGTGCAGGACATGGCCTGGGGAACAGGACAAGGAGGAGCTTGTACGACAGCTCAGCCTCCTGCCCTTCTCTGTACATTTGCTTCCTGAAGAGGCGAAGCAAGCAAGCCAGGAGCGCAGCACAGTGGGCAGCCTGCTGCTTGCTTGTGGGAGCAACATTAAAAGTGTGACCAGAGCACTTAGATTTTGGTGTCCGGAGCTCTATTTCGGCCCTGTAAGAACCCAGATCACTCACCTTGTGGTACTTGGCACCTTCCAGCCCCCATCTGTCCAGGCTGACCCTGCTGACCTCCAGCCCAGATCTCAGCTGCTGAACTGAAGGTCTCCACTGAGGAGGGAGAGTGCTTGCTTGTGTTAGAGTTTCACCTGTTACTGAAGGCTTGGGTGAATTCAACTGTGAAAAAGAGGGAAGAATAGGTGACACTGCAGCTCAGCCTGTCTGATAATCCACCTATGAGCTCATTTGCTCAGACAAACCATACCAAAAGCCACGCATAGCTGAGGTCTGGGTCAGCACTACCTGCAGGGATGCCCTGGAAAGCAGACAACCCTGGGCTGTGAGCTGCTGGCAAGTGAGGTGCAGGGACTATAATTCCCCAGCTAACAGGGAGCTGAGAGAGGTGAGGAGTCTCCTGCACAACTGCTGCCAGCTGGGACCCATGGCAGCTCTGTGGTTCCTGTGCATCTCCTGGCCCTCCCCAACCCCCTCCCCTCAGAGTCTGCCCTCCCCCATGCAGACTCTTGTCTCAGCTCTCCCTGTGGTGAAGGATAAGCTTGAGCTCTCCAGGAAATGTGACTACACTTCACAAAGCAAGGAAAAATCAACAGTTTAAACAGGGTTTAAAATGTCCGTTATAGCATTTTGGAAGGGAAAATCAATTTAAGTGGGATACAAACCTCGGGCAATTGAGGGGGTTTCAATTTTCTTTCCTTGTGTAGAGTCACATTAACATTTCACAGGACAATTTCGTGTTGTTAACATCAAATAAGACAATACAACAGGACACATTCCTGGTCTGGCCCTGCTATTGGCAGCTGTCTCACTGTGGCACCACCACATCAGCCAGACCCATGGCTGTGACTCAGTGTTGGGACTCTGTGTAGGACATCACCTGCCCTGTGCTGTGGTGCCTCAGAATCGCTCTGGTGTCTGAAGAAGGGTTGTGGGAGTGCTTAGGGGTCCCCCAACCCCTGCCATGTGTCATGCTAGGAGCCTGTGGGTGTCTTGTCAGCTGCAGCTTCAGACGAGAGATCCTGCTGTGGTGAGAGATGCAGAAAATACTGCTGAATAAAATGTAGTTTAAACACTGTTCACCCTCCCCCATGGAGATGAAGTGATGCTCTGTGCTGTGATCAGCACAGAGGTGCAGGTGATCAATGTGTTTTGCTCTCCTCACCACTGTACAGTGAGGCCATGGATAATGCTATTGGCACTGAGCTATCCCGTGAGTGGCACTAAAGCTGTAGATACTCCTTGGGGCTGCCTCCCCTGTGCAAAGGGTGATGGGGTGTTGTGAACCACACAGCTTTGGCTCTCCAGAAGTGTCCCTTGAGCCCTCACCTCCTCAAATAGCTCCCTTCTGAATCTCCGTGAAAAGTCCTTTTATTTATACACAGACTTCTTCGCAAAGACATCGTAGGGAGCATCCCAGTGGCAGACCATTGCATGTCCCATGGGCTGTTCTGTGTCTGTACCAGGCAGTTCCTTGGCCCAGGAAGAGCAGCAGGAAGGTGCTTCACCACCAATTTCAGTAAAAGACAATTTCTGCCTCAGGCACTCCATCCTCAGATGTTGGTGCTGTTAATCTCCAGCACTCAGCCTGGCTGGAGAGACACATGCAGGGGGATGCACAGTGCAGGACCTCTGGTTAGGCCTCAGCCTAACCTATGTGCCTTCTGTGCCAGCTGCTAGCCACTGTGCTATTACATACATTTCCCTTACATTCATCCCTGTCTTAATTCAGAATTCATTAACAGTGTAGCTTTCTCTTTCATTCATGGTGTCTGGGAGCTGTAGCACTATCAAGCCCTTGCTGCTTCTCATATGGCAGCAATCCCAAATGAAGGACTGTGTCTTTGTGGGATGGCAGAAAGCTACATGTCATTTACATTTGATTATACAGGTATGGCATTCAGCTGGCTACAATTCCTTCACCCTATTACTCCTGGTAAGTGGGATTAGCTAGCCTGGATAAAGGAAGCAAAGAGATCTACTGGCCCTGAAATGTCACAAATGCTGCTACCACGGCTAAATTTTCAGTTTTGTCCTTGCTAAATTTTATGAATTGCAGCTTTGAAAAAAATACTATGCAAAAAGAAGCAAAGGTAAGTTGTATGACAAATTACAGGTGCAGAGATCACTAGGAAACCATGCTGTTAATATAGACTTACAAAAACTTTGCTTCAAAACCTGAGAGACTGTGGAACAAGAGTGGAATGGAATGAAATAGAATGGAATACAAGAGAACAGCACAGGACAAAGTTCAGTTGGAAGAGATCATCTACTCTAACAGCCTGAGGGAGCTCCTGCTTCTGGTCCATTTCCCTCATTCCATAAGTCACCATAAGTGACACTGAGATCACTCAGTACTCACAAACCATTACCAAATACTTCGCAATACTGTGCTAGCTAAGGAAACTTTCATATTTCTGGGTCTCCACGGCCCTAGGCTCCTCAGTATGTTACTACCTCCACCCTGCCGGTGCTGGGGAGGAGGAGGAGGAAAAGGAGGAGAAAGAAGGAGACTTTGCAACCACATCCCATCACTAATCACCAGGCCCCTCTTTACTTATAGTTTATGACACATTGTGTGTTATCAAGGCAGGTGAGGGTCAGTTAATTGTCAGGACCTGGAGCCAGATGACTCTGTGCATCCAGCACATGTACACACCACCTCACCCCACTGCAGTGGATCCCAGTCAGGGGAAGCCATCATGCATACCCAAAAAACAATCAGTGTAGTCTCAACATCTCAAGTCTCCCTGTTGTTTGGGTGACCAAACTATGACTACCAGGCCTCTTGGGACTGTCACAGTGGCTGTGGTCATGATTACATTTGGGGACTGCTCGTGGCATATAAGATAGAAGTTTGATCATTGCCACAGTGAATATCAATCGACCAGGACCATTCTATAGAACAAAACAGCATAATTCTGGAAACACTGTTAAAGCAGTGAGGCTGTGGATCTACACTGGAAAAGTGACTAAAGTAATTAATTTGCCCCTATCGATTTTCTGATGTGATTATCCTACACAAACCCACCCATAGTTTCAATGACAACTGAAGGAAAACATTCCCAGTACCAAAAGTACCCAGTCCAAGATGATGTGTTGTGCTTTATTCCTTTAGTCCACCTTTTGTTTGGGGTCAGCAGGTCTCCCACAACACGTGATCCAGGCTGAACCTAGCGCTCATCAACTCTCAGAAGGCAGTGATCTGTCTGTCACTGACCCCTGTCCCTATCTGTGGCCCCAGCCCTGTATGCCCATAGAGCAAAATCCACCCGCTCTTCTGAGCTTTGCCGCACATCTCTCTGTGATGACACTTCTATCAGTTGTGTGTGTATCTATAAAATGGCTTTAAGTAGAGCTGAACTTTCTGTCAGGTGAAGTAAGCGTAGCTTGTTAACTCTGGGCAGTTTGACACAAGAGATGTGTGATTTGTCATGTTGAGTGGCTTAGAGACACGACAAATGCAAGTGATTGATGAACTGAAAGACTATCAGCATTGTGCAGGCTTGATGATAAGTGTTGCATTAACACTATTTATGGCACTGAATAAAAGCAAGAACTGTGAAGCGCGCAGTTTAGCAGGTTACAAATAATCAAGCAAATATTATATTCAGACACTGAGATTGCCCTGAGGGTTATGATCACTATCAGCTCTGCCAGTGACTCAACTCAGCATCTCCGCAAAGCCATCGGCGCTAACAAGTGCAAGAAGAGAAAAGTTTTGACCAGAAAGGAGAAAAGCGCTATGGGAGGCGGGTGGTGAGAGAAGCCATGGAACGTGGCTCTGGCATTAGGAGAGGCGTGGGCCATCTGCCCACCTGGGAAGTCACCTTTAACAAGCTGTTGAGGCTCAGTGTGGCTCTGGCACAAGGGACCTGTTAGAAGCTCCAAGGCTGAGTCTCAACAGATCAGTGCTGGGCTAAGTCAGCCTTCACCTCTTGCAGCCCAGATCAGAACCAGTGTCCTCACGGAAGGACATCTCCTTCCCAGGACACAGCTACCCAGGCATTACTTTAAGGCAATGTCATGAGTGGGATCTGCACAGCAGGCAGTGTTGCAGAGTCCTCCATTGCTACTTCTCTACCCCAAACCCGTAGTTCTGCTCTGCATTACCAGAACATTTGTCATTTTGTTTTCAATGCTGAGATCACTTTCGTATACAAAATGCATTTGTCAGATGTACTGAAATCTCTTAGCACTTCACAAAATCTGTTAGAAGGGAATCAGTGTGAAGAACAAACTTCCTGTCTGACAAAAACCCCTTCAAAATGTGTTAAGATAATTTTCCCATTCAAGGATGAATACTTCTCAGTTGAAGTAGCTGTCTCCTTGGCTGAGTCTGTCTCACCCTGAGAAGGAGGCATGATTCAACACAATAGGCTCCAGCAGTTGTAAGTATTAAGGTGAAACTCAGCAAAATGTTGGAGTGGAATACAGTTCAACTACTGAATATGAGCCAGGTAAGAGATGCCCAGTGCAATGATGTATTTATCCTCACAACTGCTCCTACTGCTTAGCCCTTTGTCACAAGTACGAGATTCCTTCACCTAGTAGAAAATACTAGAATGTTTTTTGTCAGTGTAGAAAAACAAACACTGAAGGGCTGGTCTGTACCAAAAGAAAGGTGGCCAGCAGACAGAGGGAGCTGACTGTTCCCCTATACTTGGCTCTTGTGAGGCCCCATCTGCAGTACTGTGTCCAGGCCTGGGGCCTCCAGTACAGGAGCTCTTGGAGCGGGTCCAGAGGAGGGCCACCAAGAAGGTCAGCAGGCTGGAACACCTCTCCTATGAGGAAAGGTTAAGAGAACTGGGCTTGTTTAGCTAGGAGAAGTGAAGACTCCAGGAAGCCCTCAGTGTAGCCTTCCAGTAGTTGAAGGAGGAGATAAGCAGGAGGGGAACTGACTTTACACAGTTTGATTGCAGTAAGACAAAGGTGCAAAGAGGTGGTGGCACAGCTGTGCCACCAGAGAAGCTGTGGATGCCCTGTCCCTGGAGGTGTTCAAAGCCATATTGTCCTGGGCAGCCTGAGCTGATGGATGGCAGCCGTGCCTATGGCAGGAGCTTGATAATCTTTAAGGTCCCTTCCAACCTAAATCATTTTATAATTCTATGATTCTATGTGATTTTTAGATCACCTGGTCAGCACTCTTCAACATCCAGAAGCCTGGAGATACCTTGACATTTGATAGAAGTTTCACAGTCATCCTTCATCTCAAGTCTGCCAACCTGTTTTTAGACTTGTAAGCAGAAGTCAAACTTGGCTTTGAAAGACTGATGATTTTTCTTTCCATTAATCTTTTCACTGGGATTTTCTTTGATTTGATGTGAATCAATTTTCTTTGATTCACAACTACAGAATAGGTCATCAATGCAAAGCCAAAAAACCCTTTAGTTTCACTTAGTCAAAGCACTAACTGTTTAACAAGGCCAAGTTCTCCTGCCCTGCATCTCCTCCAACCACACTCTGCTCAACTTACGGACGTATTTGCTGCTGACACTCTATGCCTACAGCCAAAGCTGGGGAAAATGCATTTTTCTGCAGTATTCTCAATTTTTTGGCCATTTTTCAGTTCACAAAACACAGCCTCATTTAACGTTCCAGATGGTCCAGCTGCTCTTCAGCTCTTTGCAGCTTGTCCCATATGCAGGTTCTTCTTGCCATAGCTGTAGTCCACATTTCCACATTGCATTTTTCATGAAACAGATGTGAGTGTAGCGTCATCCTAAACAAGGAGATTTAAGGTAGACTCCACAGGTAGGTGGAGAGCTGTGCTGTGACTCTGCAGCCCATGAAGATGATCAGGACCTACAAGGACAGCCTAGAATTTAAAGCAGGCATACTGCAGGAACATCTTCTGCCTACTTGCCCTCTAAGTACCTACAATCTGAGAAACAACCGCTCTTGTTTTCTCTCAGCTGTTTTACTGCAACACTTGCAGTTTTATAGACATCTCCTTATTTAGCCAACCAGCTAACAGAAGCACAACTTTCCACTGAAGGCTAATTGGAAGTCATAAGCGCGTGTCCTCAGCTGTTGCAAAATTATGCCAGTAAGTGCAGTAGGCTTTGTTTTTTTACATCAGCTGAGAATCTACTTGGTAGGGAAAAACAAGTGGATGCAGCTGCAGCTCCCTGCCTCGGGAGCTGCCTCTCTTTCACAACTGGTTGCAGGTGGCTGGAATTTGGTACTTAAAAAGAGTTCTTTCTTCTCTAATGTATCTGCTGAAGTTTGTTCATCTGCTCTGTCTGATGGCTACCCAAGGACATGTAACCCACCATAGAGGTGAAATGTTCTATCTTAGAAAAAAAGATTACCTGATCATAAACAGAATATTTCCTCTCAGGCAGTATCATGTGGCAAAAAAAAGATAAGATTGAAAATGTGATCCCTTTTTTCTTCAAGTAGCACAGTGTCACTCAACAGACTTAATTATCCCTGAAGACACATTTTGAATTGTTGGTCTGTCAATCAAGCCACTTATTAGACATGCACATGATGTCACATTACAGCCTAAAAAATTTTCCTGCCAGTCAAAAACCTTTATATAGATCAATCTGATTTCAGAGGCAAGTCTTGTGTGTGACCTTTTACCCGTGTTTTCTGGGTGAGAATCTGAGAGGAGCTGAACAATTTCTGCGTGGTGACAGGCTGGGGCCATGGGCTGGAGCCATGGCCAGGAATTCTGCTCCTGGCCATGCTCTGCTGTATGCTGGCATGCTCCGCAGCTCTCACGGTGGGAAGGGCTCTGATATGGGAGGGGAGTGACCTGCTGTGGACCAGAGTACAAATCTCCTTCTGCTTGGGAAGCTCCAGGATCACTCTTCACTGAAGTATGTGCACTGGGTTTTGAGACAGTGCAGTCTGTCCCACGGGGACTGCGCAGACCCCCAACTGCTACCATGGCTGCAGACACACAGCAGTCTTTTGGCACAGGGGGAGATCTGGGAGCCCTTGCCAGGAGGAAATAATCGCTTTCTCAAGGGAGAAAAGCAAAAGTCCTTGCACATCTGTAAGGAGCAGATACCACACTGACAGATCAGTGAATTTGCTAGCCTATAAGTAAGGCTACCAAGAACGAGAAGTTACGCACCAGAATATGAAAGGCTGGATTTCCCAGTCTGAAGAGCTGTGCACGTCATCCTCCATTCTCATAATCCTAGGCTGCTTTTCTTTTTCTCACCTTTATGAGCAGAAACGGCTGTTTACAAGGGTGGATAGTGATAGGACAAGGGGGGAATGGTCTTAAAATGAGACAGGGGAGGTTTAGGTTAAATATTAGGTGGAAATAGTGATGCACTGGAACAGGTTGCCCAAGGAGGTTGTGGATGCCCCATCCCTGGAGGGATTCAAGGCCAGGCTGCATGTGGCTCTGGGCAGCCTGGTCTGGTGGTTGGTGACCCTGCACATAGCAGGGGGGGTTGAATATAGATGATCATTGTGGTCCTTTTCAACCCAGGCAGTTCTACGATCCTATGATTCTATGATTCTTTGATTCTTTGACTCTCATAATTGGAATACCACCGTTGAGGTCTGTAAGCTTTATAGAAGGGGCAGACAAGGTAGAAGGGGTAGGGGAGTTGCCCTCTACGTTAAGAAGAAGGGTAGACTGTGAGGAGCTGATTCTGAGAAAGAGTCACAGCCTATGGATTACGATTAGGGACTGGGCCAAAAAAGGACATCTGGTGCCTGGGATCTACAATAGGCTGCCTGATCAAAGAGAGTCTGTAAGGTGAGGCCTTCTTGCTACAGGGGGCATTGCACTTGCAGGCTCTCATCTTGTTGAGGGATTTCAACCATTCAGATATGTACTGGGGAAACAACATGAGGGGCTGAAAGTGATCCAGGAGACTTCTGGAGTCGACCGATGAAAGCTTTCTGGTTCAGGTATTGGACAGTGCAACCAAAGGTGAAGTACTACAGGAATTGGTGGTGTCTGATGTAGAGCCTGAAAAGAGGTTAAGGCTGGAGGCAGTTCTGATTGTAGTAACCACATCCTGGCTGAGTTTATCATCTCAAGGAATATGAGTCTGGTAAGGAATGGAGTCAGGACCCTGAACTTCATGAGAGTTAACTCCAGGCTGTTTAAGAAATTAATGGATGAGAATTACTGGGAAACTGTCTTAGTTACAACAGAACAGAGTTGGCAGTTCTTCAAGGACACCTTTCTGAGAGCACAAGAGCTCTCCATCCCCCAGAATAAGAAACTGTGCAGACAAGGCTGGAAGCCAGCATGGATGAGCAAGGGCATGTTAATCAGGTTGAGGGGAAAAAAAGAGAAAAGTGTAAGCAGTGGAAGTGGGGATGGTGGCCTGGGAAGAAAATAGGGATGCTGTCTGGATGCACAGAGATGGGATCAGGTAAGTCAGGATGCAGACGTGAGGGATGTGAAAAACAACAAGAAGGGGTTATTTCTATACAGTGGGTAGAAGAGACAGGCAAAGGAGAATGTACTCTCTCTAATAAATGAAAATGGAGAACTGGCATCCTCAGACATGGAAAAGGGTGAGGTACTTAATTAGTTTTTGCCTATGCCTTCTGTAGGAGACAGGATTCCTACACTTCTCATATTCCTGAACCTGAAGCGGAGGTAAGAGTGGAGAAAGCACCTCAGGGCTCTGAAGGAACTGGCTAATGTGGTCTCCAAGACACTCTACATAATATCTGAGTAGTCTATCATGGGAATTCCCCAGTGACTGGAAAATGAGAAACATCACTCCTATATATAGGAAAGAGAGAAAGGAAGACCCAGGGAAATGCACTCTGGTAAGCTTCGTGTCTGTGCATGGGAACATCATGGAGCAGATCCTCCTGGAAGAAATGCTAAGGCACAAGCAGAAGAGGAACATGGTCTGCTAGTGACAGGACAATTGAGAATGTTTTTAAATTAAAAGAAGGGAGATTTAGCTTACATGTTAGGAAGAAACCTTTTACTCAGAGGGCAGCGAGGCACTGGCACAGACTTCCCAAAGAAGCTGTGGATGCCCTATCTCTGGAGGCATTCAAGGCCAGGTTGGATGGGGCCCTGGGCAGCCTGAGCTGGTGGGTAGCAACCTTGCCTATGGTGGGGCTTTAAACTAGGTAATCTTTGAGGTCCCATCTAACCCAATCCATTCTATGATTTGGTATGATTAGCCCATTGGGCTGGAACCTTCTAGAGCTAAAAAGTGAAGGTGTTGTCTTCCTGTTGATCTGGCTGGTAAGTTGGAGCCTGGAGGGACCACTCCTCATCCCACTGGTGTCACAAGCGATGCTTCAAGATCAGCAACAGGATACAAGATTCAAAGATGTTATATACTCTTACTTAACCAATGCTTCCTCAAACTTTATGCACCAAGTTTCAGCGCCGCTTCAAGTATTCTTTGAACTTATATAAAAGGAAATGGCAATGGCTGAGGCTTTCAAGGTAATGCAATTTATCTTCTCAAAATCAGCTTTTTGGGTGTCAGGCAAAACAATTCCACAATAGCTTGAAAAGATCATGTCTGGCATTGCTGAATTTTTATTGGTCTTTAATGCTACTTGAAAAGACCAGGCCATGCTGCAGTGTTCATTTTTCTATTGATTTTTCAGACAGTTTGATAACACAAATGAAAAAATGCCCAGAATAAGACATCTTTCCTAAAGCTGAGGAACTTTGGAGGAAGTCACACAACAAGTCTCCACTTCAAGTAGTGCTTTAAGGGGGCTCCTGGATGCAAGTTTGAAGTCAGCAAAAAAAAGTGTCTGTAAACAATAAGAAAAAAATAATGGCTTCATATTTACAGAAGATAGCTCTTCTTTAAAGAGCAGTTAAAAGCACATCTGCAGGGTAAAGCAGCTTTTCAAGGCTGGCAGTGCAAACACCATACTGCAGGTCCAGTATAGGTGGCTGAATGCAGTCTTCCTCACAAAAAAGAGGATTGCTCATTGCCTTGTTTCCAGTTCTAAGGCGGTTCAATACTTCCAGGTGATCTTCCCCAGAAGAGAAAGATTTCATGTATCTCTAGTGGAAGTGCTGTCTGCAAATGCATCAGTGATTGGTATGGCTGGAGGAGGAATGGCAGAGGAATGAGCCCCTATTGGAGAAGGGTAAAGAGAAGTGCAAGCCCTTTCTGCAGAGGAAGCAGGCTGCACTTGGTTCCAATTTGCACAGCTGAGGAGGTGGCTCTGTGGAACATCCCCCTGCCTGACCTCAGCAGTGTGCCACCAGCAGCTGTGATTTTTCAGAACTCTGCTCAGTGCATGAGCTGCTGAGCATCCTTGCTCCCACCAGGGGTATGCAGGTTGTTTACGGACTAGCTGGAGCTTCTTTCCAAAAGAGCTCTTGCTCAGAGCCCTCTCTGAGAAAATGCGTCTCCTTGTAGCCTTAGGTTGAAGTTTTAGACTGCTATCCCTTCTCTACCCATAGAGGAAGGGGAAACTGGGAGACCAGGAGCGGCCTGCAGGAAGCCCATGGAAGACCATAAAGGCTGATCCTTCTGCCTCCCTGGTCCAAGAACTGCAGTGATACTAAAGCGCACGGCATCAGAGGGGGCAAAATGTTGCGTGACTGCTTTCAGTCTAGTACACTTTTCCAGCATTTCTGTATAAGATCTCTCATGAATCCTTATCACCATCACTGGTGAGTTAAAGAGACAATGTGATCTGGCTCTGCCAAACTTTTTCTTTCTAGGATAACACCATCTGCTGGTGGCCTATTTCTGGAGATGATTTCCACCTGTTTGTATATTTGCTACACGTAACAGAATCCTTTTCTCATAACAAATTGCATCACGTTACAATATGTAATTCTATACAACTATTACAGTCTTTACGGAATAATATCCAGGGACCTGGGGATGTTGCCTAGTAGGGCACATCTTCATTGAGAGTTATTCTTATCACTTACAAACAGAACATCCTGACTTAACTCAAACACCTTTTATTACAGTTTGAACTAATAACAAACAAGAACAAAGAAAGCTCTCCATGCAAAGCAAAAGCATGACAACCTGCCACTGAGGACTGCAGACATTTGGAAGCATGTTTAAGCAGAAGTTTAGACATAGATGTATTTCAGTCCATGCACAGATTAGCATTGAAATGGATTGTCCTTCTCTGTCCATGCCTGGTCAGAGGGTCCCACTGCCTCCTCCTGTGCCACATTTATGCAAGGATTTGGATCTGCATGAGATGAAGTCATTGTTCCATCGGATGACTCACATGATGAAGCTGTACCCTGGGATCTCATCATGATATCCTTCACAAAATCCTTCTCTTATGGGTGCCAGAATAGTGAAGGCATTTACCTTTCCTCTGAAGAACTGGCTCTTCCATCAACATTTAGAGCAGCTCGCTGACTAAATCCCCTATGCATTTGAATAATTTATCAGATGAACAAATTAATTTGTGCTGAATGAAGAGCTGGACTGCTGAGGTGCAGAAATGCCCACACAATGGAATGGAAGCTGGGGAAGTGGGGAAAACAAACCCATAACTGTGGCACACAGTGCCATCTGCTTGGGTGGATAAAGGCAGTTGTGGCCATGTCTGAAACACAGGAGAGCAGGGAGTACAGAGCAGCATCCAACAGTTGGGTTAGGATGAGTAGAAGTGTTTAAGAAACAGACAAGTTTCGTGACATGGAGAAAGATATTGTTACAGAACGACTGAAAATTCAATTGCAAGTTTTACAACTCATTCCAGATTTTCCAGTTCAGAAGCAATGTAAGTAACATTAATGTTCCTTTTATATCACACCGACAGTTATGAAACAGAAATCTTAACTCCTGCCAAACAATCTGCCACCCCAGGCCTGGACTGGGAAACTGACAGAGGTGTATTACAACAGTGCAAAGGCTGAAAATACTAACAGCCAGACTTCAGGTAGTGTAAGCTGCCTTTGGTCCAGCTTACACCAGCTGCTGATCTGGTCCACAAGAGTTTTGCAGCTGTAGCAATTGGAGTGATGATGGTTTGTGTTCACCAAATGCTAATGAGCACTACCTAACTAGTCATGGTTCATTGCATTTGTGACCAGAAGACCGATTTTATACAGCATCATTAAAATCCTTCTTCTAGCTGTTCTTCAAAGAAATCGTTACAAGCCACAGTCAGAGTTGCAACCAGAGTCATAAATTCATTAAAATCCACTTCATTGTCTTTATTGGAATCCAGATCGTTCATAATCTTATCAACAAGATGAGGATCGTTTTGGCCCTGAAAAGAAAAAATAAGAAAAAAAACAAAAACAAAGAAACAAACAAACAAAAAAAACTGACTTAGCTGTGCAGATCTTGAGTGCATAATTACAGCAAACCAGATGGTACGTCACAGCCCAGGTGCTATGAAATAAAAGAGTGAGGGAATTATGCACCTGAATACTAACATACCATGAAGCATAACATTAAAAACACAGATCTGGAGTCCCAGAGATGCACAGTAACAGAAGCTGGAGACTGTGCAGCTCTTAGGAGAAATACAGGTACTAAATGGGTACAGAAATGGATCAAACAGATTTGAGGAGCTACTGAGCACTGATTTATTTTGACAAGTCTGATCTGCAATGCATATTTCTCTACATCATTCCTAAAAAACATGTTCATAAGTAGTTGTATTATACCTCCACTGATCACATTCAGAAGGTTTCTACTTAACAAAGAGCACATCCTACTCAGTGAAAGTAAGGGCAGCCAATCTCATAATAGTAAATCAGTAGCTAAGACTAAAAGAAAATCCTATTCAAGGAAATGGAGGTATAAGGGTATGAAAAAATCCTGCTGACGGTAATGGGTCTCAGAACAATGCTTACAGTTTAGAGGCTTCAGAAAAAAACAGTTATGAATCAAATTATCATTCCATAAAGCATCAATGCTGCATAATGAAGAACATAACAAGAAATGTGTAAAGAAATTCATATGAAAGGCTGATCACGGGGAGGTTTTCTTAGAATCTCTCTGCAGGGCAGACAGGCAGCTGTATCGTTTGCAGTTTCCCACAAACGTGTGTAACAGCTGTCTGTGATGCAGTTATAAGCCTCTAGGAATATGAGAGACCTTGGATCCCACACTACATGACCATGGTATGCAAACTGCTTTCTTGTCTGCTGAGAGCTAGTTGCTGGAATTGATTCTTTGAAGGACATATTCTGCCTTTTCAACTTTCCACTTTTCAAATGGGATATTTGATCTCATCTCCTTCTCTCCATCTCTCAAAGACAACTGTCATCTGAGAGGCTGTGGCACGATGTGCGCAGTGTAAGGAGATGCTGTTCCTGAACACTTTGATAGATGCTTATCCCACCTGAGAAACAGAAACTCAGAGACTCAGGAGCTGTATCTTACAGAAAGGAAGTCAGTGAGCTCCCTGGTGAGGAGTTCCTTGAGCTCTCTTTTGCTCAGCTTGTATCTGTCACCTTCTTTGCCAGAGTAGTGATGAAAAATCCTGATGAAGGTGTTCATGGCATCCTCCAGTGGAGTGGACATGGCAGGAGCAGGAGAGCTGTGGGGCAAAAACCCAGAGTCAGCAATGTGGCATAGGAGCCAAAGTCATGACATGGAGAAGGGATGAGAACTAGCTGAGGATGCGCATTGTCACCAGTGCAGAGAAAATGAGTCTTCTGCTGATCCATCCTACCATGTGCATGTGAAAAGGCTATGTTATTAAAAAATAGCAATAAAACTGGGGACTGGAACTAGATCACAGAATCACAACTGTAGGGGTTAGAACGGACTTCCAGAGATAATTGAGTCCAGCCCCCCTGCAAAGCAGACCCCTGAAGATGAATGGCAAATGAAGATGAAATTGAAATCACTTCCAACCCAAGCCATTCTCTGATTCTATGAAAATAAAATATCATCCTGAATTCATTTGCATTTACCTCTAAAAGGTACAGAGAAAGGAATGCTCTTATTTAAGAGAGTGTTCTACTGCAAATACACTTGCTACAAAAAGAAACCTCTTGCACCCATAGAAGAAAATTCAAACATGATGAAGGCACCATGCTGCTCATTCAGAAGTTTCCACGAAAAATTAGAATCAACAGAAAACAGCAGCTGAAGGAGACATGAATTTATACAGGATGCCCCTGACATTTCTATGGTGGTTGGAGGAAAGTCACTGATTATAAAAATGCGCAAGGGTATGGGCATCAGTTTTTGCTTTATTTGGTACTGGTTTGAGATGTTTTTTTCTTTCATCTCTGTAAATTACTTGAAATAAGCAACTATAAGCTATAGGGCTTGTTTCATCAAGCATGCAGTAAGAAAAAAGAAAGGGAAGCACCACTAAAACAGAAAAGACAAATGTAATGTAATTCATTAGTGAGTAACTGACATTAAAAGAACAAAAACAAAAAACTGTGAAAAATAGAAACAAAGTGAAAGGAAAAGGGAAATATTGTCCTGATTAAGCCCCAGAAGGGAGCTTAAAAAGGCAGAATGAAACTCAAAGACTGGAGTCATTGCAATGGAGCAATATTACAATGCAAAGACCAAGACTTACCTGCTTTAGAGGTGTGGTGAAGTGTTTGAAGATAAACACTCAGCTCAGAGGGTGGTGGCCACCTTCTGTTCAAAACCCACACACAGGCTTTTGTTTATCAGGCTGAGAGGGTGGATTACACATATAGGGACAGACGTATAATTGTCACACAGACAGGTCTTCTGTTTCGCTCTGCAGTTGCCTACTGTGCGCTGTAAAAGTCCTTGCTCTAGATAGGTCACTTAAATATTCACCAGGCCGCATACAGGGTTGTGTGTGGACACTCAAGGTTTTTTTTTATCTTTTAACCTGTTACAAAAATATATATCCAGAGGCCTGAAAGTAAAAACTAGTAAATACAAACAATAAATGTAAGTCTGTATGGAATAACGTATTCCATTTTCAAAAACACCTTCTTAATCTCTCCACAGTTCTACAGCAGAGAGCCAGAGTGCCTGGGCACTGGCAGCCCATCCTCAAGGATACTTCAGGATCAAATGTAGGCTTGTAGTTGAGTTTGCACCAAACCCTTTGACACGTTTACTGTCAGATGTCTCAACAAGCTTAAAATGCTGGTCTTGTCAGACAAAGTTCTTGCCATAGAATCATAGAATCATTGAATCATAGTATCAGTTTCAGATAAAGATGTGGCTAGAACTGCAGTGCGCTCAGATCTGTGGACTTGAGTTAATTTCTGTCAAGTCAGTTGAACTGAATTCCAGAGACTCTAAGGAGAGCACCCTGGGTTTAGCACACAGCTTCTTGCTTGAGTTTGGTTTCTCTCCAAAAAGTTTTCCACCTGTTGCATATGCATATTCATCAAACAAAATTGCACAGAAGAACAGCTACAGGAAACACAGCTGTGGCTACTTCTCTTTTTTATCCCATCCTGGAGGACAGAGAAGGAGGTGGGCTACACTGTTGTTTCTGAAAGCTTCCAGTCACTCATAATTTTAAGTGCCCAGCAGATCTCAGCCCACACCTCTGTCTGTCTCCTCTGCCCCCAGATATGCCTCTCTCATCTGTGCTGCTGCAAGAAGCCTCCACAGCGGGAGGGGTCTTGGGCAAGGACTTGTCTGATGGGCAAGGATGTGTTCTGGGAAAAGGGATGCCACACAAAATGCTGACTCCAGCAGTATGGGAGGTGACTGCACGTGAAGCTTTGCTTCTGAAGCAGTAGGCAGGCTCATTTGGATAGAGGTCTCTGTGGATGCACACAGCAGTGCTTCATTTCCTATCTCTGTGACTGTGATTCTCACTGGGCTAGGAGGAGGAAACACGTCCGTTGGAGGACAGGTCCTAATGAAAGCCAGCCTGGATGTTGATCCACAACAAAAAGAATCTATCAGCCCTGAAATCAGGTGAGTTCTGGGGAAGAGTGCCCTCCATTCCCCTTCTGTATGTGGTGAGGGATGCTTGTGGTATCAGCTGCATTGCAGCTGTGCATGCACTGTGCCATTGCAGATGCTAAGAAAAAAATATATCAAGGGAGACTGTTCTTTATGCATCTACAGACATGAAGAGCTGTGATTCGCTAATGACAACAACTACTGTTCAGAAATATTATTCAAACAAACAGTAAAACACCTTTTTGTTGTCGTTATTTATTCAACATCTTCACCCACAGCCAGAAAGAAACACAGCTAAGTCAACACATATTTATACAATCCTCCTGTTTTTCTATGTATTAAACATATCCTCTGCCTTATGAATATTGCAAGTAATTATTTAAGCAGAGTCTACAGGAGGTGCAACTTTCAAGCAGCTCGTATAGTCTTTCAGAGCTGCTATCCTCAGGACAGAAGAAAGAAGGGCTTTCTCTGTTATCTCCAGAACATCAACTCAATAATTTACACAGTGATGCAATCTGTGTTGTCTCTTTCACTAGCTACTTTCACTAAAGCTAATTGTGTAAGGAACTCTCTATCCCATGCTGGAGGATTGTATCTACAGAAGGAGCAGCTGCACTGAGCTTGTTTATTAACATATCCTTTCATTTGTTCTGTCCACCCCACTCCCTTTCCAGCTATTAAAATCCTGCTGTTGGCTCCAGTGACAGCAGGGATCTCCCTGCTCCTCTAAGGGCAGATCCCAGAAGCTACTCAAAATTCATGATTATCAATCCACTATTTTGAACTCTTCATCCAAAACTCTTGATAATCATTTTTTGATATGCTATCTGATAAGCACTGAAGATAACTAAGGGCATTGTGGCCTGAGAGAATAGCATTTCTGTATCAGGGCAAGAACCAATTATATGTTAGTAGCCACCACTTCCCCACTGATCCTACCCTGCTCTCTGGTTTGCGCCAGGGTGAGCAAAGGAGTGGCGCCAGGGCAGACACATGGCTGACAGAGCAGAATTGCAGTGATTGGAGACATAGAAAACATTGGTACCTTCTTCATTAGTGTCCAAACTGCCCATGCCTCATCCCACCTATTGCTCAAAGTAGAATGGTTACCAGATGAAGTTAGCTATGGGTTTATCTTGCTAAATCTTAAAAACCTTCACGGACAGAATTTTCAGAGATTCTTAGGTAACCTACAGTTCTGCTGCATTACCTCCCTAGAGAAGATGTAATATTCAGTATGGACATCCCAAGTTGTGAACATGGCCACTGGCCGCTCTTATACTGTCACCACCACCAAGAAGTGACTTCACTGACATTATAAATTATCTTCAAATACTCATTATCCCTCAGCCTAACTCAAAAATAAACCAGAAAGCAGCCTGTTGCCTGACTTACCTAATCTAGTTCCATGTTTTAGTGTATACTATATGTCACATGCTGGCCCCTTGCAGACTGCTCCAGCTGTGTCCTTCTCCTAATGAATAAAGTGATATTAATGTGCACACTGCAGTATTAAAGACTACACTGCAAAATTAATGGCTGTCAGAATCAGAAGAGCAGATTTTCCACACGGCATGTCAAAACTTCTACATAGGACTGAATTCTGTCATCTTTGGTTAAGCATTAATACACACGAGCCTTACAGAATGAGTAATCCATCCGATTGTTCACTGGAGGCTGCTGAGAGATGAAGGCTTTTTCTTATTGTGTAAATTTGAGAAAAGACCAAACCAGCTATGAGTGATTCCTTCATTTCTAGTCAGAGTAAGCTAGAAGTACACATTGTCTCTATGGAGTTGCACCTTCCCTCCTCCATGGGGATGAAGCACTCAGACCTCAGGCAGAGAATCTTAATGCTGTTTTCTGCTCCTTAAGAATGACTGATACAAGTCAACAGCCCTTCACTTCCACAGACAAGAAGGAGAGGTTTTGCCTTCTTGCATCACAGTGATTTTCCCTTTGGTCTCTTTCTGAAGCAACATAATAGAGGATGCTTTTAAGCCAGAGCAGCCTATAAAGTGAGAGAATAACCTGCAATAAAATACTGCTCAATTTCAGTGGGAGAATCTCAAACTCAGGACATCTGTTTTTCAACATTTGCCAGAACACATGTGGGGAATATTTTCTCACAAGTAATTATTCTGCTGGGAAAGACAAATCAGCCTCCCACCCACATCCTGTGATCATTTATTTTCCCCAGATTCACACCACTTTTGAGATGCATGTGTTCTGCATAAATGTTGTAACCCCAAAGTGGCAAAAGGTGTGATTGGAAAGAACAGGCAACTCTGCAGGACTCAGAGGGACAGATAAACCGGACAGTAAAAAGCTTACACTAGATTAACTAGCCTAGATTAGAATAAAGAGCTTATTTCTATAGATTAAAGAGTTTACAAGAGACTTACATTTGAACCAGTATTTCATGTTATATTGAGCATTTTTACATTTTTAGCATTGCTAGCATTTTCATTTCTGTTATGTTTCTGTATCTGGCTAGTTGACTGATTTGTCTCATTACATCAGGCATAAGTCTCCAACAAGCCTGGTTCACATCTCCAAGACTTTAAACTGCTGTAACCACACAGATAGCAGAATACCAAAGAGCTGGAGCTGCGGTGGACATCCTGTCCCTGAAGATACTCAAGGCCAGTGTGGACCAGGCTCTGGACAACCTGATCTAGCTGTGGATGTCCCTGTTCACTGCAGGGGTGCTTGTCTAGATGACCTTTAAGGGTCAACTCCTAAGGATTCTATGATTTTGTGATCCTGCTAATAGCTTTTATGACCTAAATTTGGTGATTTTCTCTGTACAGATCTTTTCTGAGAAGTTACACTTCAAGGACTGCCCAGCTCAAGTTTACCCTGATCTCATTATTTTCTGAGGCCCATGCTGAACAAGACTGTATATATCTTTTCCAAATGCACTGATGACTTTTCATTTGAAATGTCTAGCCCACTGAACTCTGCTTGTTCTCATAGTGATCATTTCTCTTACGCTTCTCATTTGGGACAGGAATTGGAGTGTTGCATATGAGATGCAGAGTTGCTTCACCACCCACTACTCCCTTCTCTTCCTTCTAACAAATGAACCACCTTTTTCTCTGTGAGCAATCACCCATTACTACACTGTGAAAGCAATGCTTGATTGTATAGGAATTTATTGTTACCTGGAAAACTGCCTAGAAAGCCTTATCTAACCCTAAACTGAAATTATGAAGTCATATTCTGCTCATACAATATTTTCTTCCACTCAGGCCTCTGAAACATATGTATTTACTACGTCATTTATCAGCCAAGCCATTTATTACTTTAATACCACTGGTCTACACTTACGCATATCAAAACAGTGTAAAACGCCACACAGTCAGAGCCAGCTCTGCTTCATACAGCAGCAGGGCATCCAGTTCGAAGGCCAGAGCACAGCTCTCCTTTCTGTAACCAGAGAACATGCACATTGCTCCAGCTGGCTATGCTAAGTCACCTTACGATATGTCACCATCTGAGCAAAGCCAAGATAGCAATACCCCTTGTGATAATTCCACTGGTGCATAAGAGGAACCCACCCTCCTGAGACATGCTATTTCTGTCCGACTCATTCATACTTGTATCAACAGTATACAGCAGCTTTTGCCCTAATTCATTTCAATGTCCAGTTCCTTCCACAAGGTTTTTGCAGACAGGTACAGCTTGTGCTGCATAACCATTGGTAGCCCACCTTACAGGGTATGTTGCAGGTGCCTGCTGGCTTTGCACAGGACAGTGGCCATGTCACCTAGCAGGTTGTAGTAGATGACTAGGAAAATTCCTGTCCCCTTCACATTCTCCAGTGTGTGTGGTTCTCCTGAACTGCCCCTACCTGAATGGCACTTCAGGTCTGACACATGCATGGGCACATGGGAACAAGAAGAGTTTGCCAGTTACTGTTGATGTGAAAGCCGATGGAGATGTATTAGATAACGAAGATACCTTGGAAGGGCCCAATGTGCAATGATTCATTTTCTGCTTCATGATGATTTCAACAGCACAGCTGATCCTCTCCCCTGTTGAGCGCTCGGAAACATGTAGGATACCTGCAGACCTTGAACAACATCCTGCGTGTGCTTTCATTGCTTTGTAATCTCAAGAAATCACATGCTCATGGAATCGCAGGGGTTGGAATGGACCTCAAGAGTCCCTTTGCATACTTCTCTAGTCTCAGGCTAAAAATTCTGCAGCTATTAAATTTAGGAACAAGCTTCCGGTGGCAGTGAGCTCCTCCAAGCAGTTAAGGACCCAGCCCATGTAACTGCACACTTGCACGTATGGTTGGCCATGTCATGATGCGTGGGTGGCCACAGAAGTGGAGCTTCTGCAGCTTTTCCATACTCACTTCCATACTCACAGTAAGCTGTGAGATCAAGCAGACCAGTTTTGAGATAAAAGGAAAATAAACTCTCCTTCCTTATCAGTCATGCGTTAAGACCAGACTGATTCAATATTTCTGGGTATTGTTGATATGAAGTCAGCATATATATATATTTTAAAAAAGAGGTAAATAAAGTTTTCTTCGTGTACGAACCAATAAGAAAAACTTATTTTGGTCTGGCACTGCCCCTTAGTGTCTTGCTGAAGAACTGCTACTTCCAGATCTCAACTCCAGCAGTGACCAGCAACTACTGGCCCTAAACTGCTCCAGGGCACCTAGAAGTGGTTCACTACTGCACCACTACAGCACTGCATAAGGGTCTGCATTATGAACTGCAAGCTAAATGAGAAGAAAAATACAGAAAAAGAAAATACAGAAAAACTTGTGTCTTGTTAGCTAAAGCTACCAACTCTGTAGATAATTTGTGCTTAACACCATCCAGCGTTCAACCTATGGGATTCAGGCACATGCTTTGTAGAACTCAGGCTGTATATCCCACTAATGAGAGGCAGGCAGGCCACAGCAGGCAACTGTGGAAACATCTGGCCCTTACTAGTGCGCCACAAGCTCATCACCTGCTGTGGGAAAACCAAAGTTAATTCCAATCCCAGTGGTTGGGCGGTGACTGAAAGAAGAAAGAACATGGTAATGTAGTATGTGCAAGAGCTGTTACAGAAGCAGACTGTTAAAAAAAAAAAAAAATTAAAATTAAAAAAAGAATCTTTCTGAAATGCAATGGGATAAAGGAGTCTTAAGAGGGATTTTGGGGGCAGGCAGTTATTCAGTATACAGAACAAGTACCTGGGGAAGGTGAAGCCATAGAAAAAGACGTAAGTATTTTCCAGGTGTTTTCACTGTGGTGAAGCTTGGGGCTTCCAGAGGATGGAGAAAGGGACATGCTGAAGGATCTGTGTCAGACCAAAGTAGAGGAAGAAGCTGTAGGCCAAATCCTCACAACAAGCAGAACGAGTTGATAGGACTGAATGATGCTCATCCCAGAGCTGTAGAGGAACTCAAGGTGGATGAACCATGCACTCTGCCTGGGAGCCGTGTTCTGAAACCTTATTTGGGACTACAGTGCAGGAACTGGGCAGGGAGAATGTCAGTGTGAGAGGTGCCCTGCAATACCCAGAGGGATGCTGACAGTAAATGTGTTGTTCAGAGTAGATCAAGAGGAGTTCAGCCTCAAAACCAGAATGCTGGGAACATGAATAGAAATAATGTACTGGGGAAAAGTAAAGGGAAGTCGTAGCTCAAACCTGCTGATGTTCCCTGGAGGAAACCATAAGTTGATAACCTCTCTCCTTATTGTCTACCTTGTTCACAGAGAGTATTCCTCACTCTTAAAGGAGCTAGGATGCCGTGGCATGAGGGAAATGACTGACTGAAAGATAGGATATCAGGAATGAATTATTGATCTGTACAAGTGAACTGAAACTGCCAATGGAATTCTGCAGGAATCTGCACTGTTCAACACGTTTATCAGTGATCTGAGAGGAGGGGTGAATAATGAAGAGATAAAGGTTTTTTGCTGACATAAAACTGTACACACAGAGCAACTGAAAATGTTGGCCCAGTAATAATATGAAAATAAACAGGATTGGGAGAGAAATAGAAAACAGAAAAAGTAAAATAAATAAGTGCAAAAGGGCACAGTGGTGGCCCTGGTGTCCTCATCTTATAAACAGTACAGCAGGATTGGAAAAGGTAAGGAGAAGAGCAGCAAAGAAGATCAAAAGCAGTTTTAATGTTAGAAACAGATAATTACAGAAGGTGTCTCTGTCTGTGGAAGGACATAACTGAGTGAGTATATGACAGAAGTCCATGTAGAAAGTAGCATGAGAAAGATGAGCAAGAAGTAGCTGTTCATGGTGTTTTCCAATATAAAAATAAGGAGAAACAAAAATGAAAAGAAACCAGCTCAAAACAAACTAAATAATATTTTTAATCTGTAAAACTGCTTGATTTGACAAATTCCTGGAATATATATATCGATAACTTAAAAATATAAAAGCTTGTGTCATCAAATCATTGTCAAAATGCAAATCACTGGACATGTGATGAGCGTCTGATAGTGTCTGCTTTCCTGGAGGACTGTGGCTGTCTCAGTAGTTTTGCAGCAGGGAGAACATTCATTAAAAAGTTCAGAGCAGACTCAACAGCCATTTCCAGGATTAGACCACAGCAAAGCAGAGCTCTAATGGCAGGAAGCACACATGGCCCTTCCTGGATGGCCCCACTGCTGGTATAGCTACAAGTGCTCTGAGGGGTCTGGTCCAGAAGAGTAGATTTTGAATGGCACTAGGAATGAAACCAGACTGGCAGTACAGGAGCAATGCAAGTCCTAGCAGGAGCCAGGCAGATTGTTAAAAAAAAAACACAAAAAACTGATGTAGAGTGAGAGCCAGAGGCAGGTGTTTGTGAGGAACAATTGCCTCAATTGTCTTTAAAAGACAAGGAAATTAGGTGGTTGTTCCATGTTTAATGAACACCATAAATAATGGCCCAGAGAGATTTTGCATGCACGTGTGAGCCACAAACAACAGAAAAGCCAAGGGGCATCATTGTCTCTCCACATCTTACAGAGTACCTAGAATTTGGGGCTGTGCATTTCACTGCCATTTGGACAAGAATAAGCAGCACTGTGCAGATACACTCAAGTGGCAGCCAGCCCATGCTGCTGTGCTGTGATGCCTCCAGCCCTCATCTGGCAGAGCACAGCAGGAGCCCCCAGCCCCACCAGCCCTGCCAGTGCCTTCTCTGAGCCCCAGGCCTGCAGCTGAGTTCCTCCATTGAGTCACACAGCACCATAACCCTGCGGGCTGCATGTTGGCCTCCTGACCCACAGCTTCAGCTGCCTTATCAGGGCTCATCTGCAGGTTGTGAGTCATACATATCCCACGATTTTGCTCAAGACTTTCATGTCCACTATATTAATTGCACAAAAGCAGTCTGAACAGCCTAACTTTCAGAAAGCACTTCTAATGTATAAAACCAATGACATTAAATAATCATTGGAGGAGAAGAAGTAGACACAAGTGACTGTGGAACTACTACTTAGTTGAACGAATCACAACCGAAAATATGCTATTAAAATTTGGAAATAAACCTTCTCCCATTATATTGAGCTAGGTGTTCAATTATGTTCCTTTTGGTAAAAATATGCAAACATCCTCATTTTCAGTTAGCAAGAAGCAATACTGAACACCTGTGTCTCCTACTTAGAGGAGTCACCATGCTGTGCATTGAGTATGGTGCAGAAGTGTGGCAGAAAACAGTATTGTATTAGCACTGATTACAGCTGCAGGTGGATAGCGCTACAATTGCGATACTTTTATCGATTCTATGCATCTGTTTCATCTTCCAGTGGTCATTGAAACAGGAAGTATAACAGACATTGGATGTGTTTTATTCTAATGGCCATCAAAGGAAAATTATACAGCAAATGAGCAAGGATGTCCAATAACCAAAATTACAAATGTTTCTGCCCCACTTAAATCTCCTAAATAATAGCATGACAAAGCATCTAGATTTTCTTATCAAGGACTGAATCCAGGCATTCCTCATTCTTGTTTGCTATCAAGAGAAATTTGAATTAAAATAAATGTACAAAAGAGATTCTGATATTGTTCAGAGAGTGGAAAAGATTCTTTTTTTTTTTTTTTTTTTCTTAAGAAATACATTTATTTCTTGTTTAACTCCATTCTCAACTTGTGAAGAAACCTAAGTTACCACCAACAGAGAACTGTAGAATCACAGTATGACAGAATCATAGAATCACAGAACAGCTTTCGCTGGGAGTGAACTTAAGGACCACATTGTTCCAATCCCTGCCATTGGCAGTATTGCCACCCACCAGATCAGCATAGCCTCTGAAGTACTCAGGACTAAACAGTGGGCCTCGAACCAAAGATGACCTCTTGATGAATCTCACAGCTCAGCATTATATATCATCAGTATTGAATCATTAGTGAAAAATGTATGACGATTAGCAAAATATATATCTTGGACAAAACATCTCTTTAGCAAAAGATGTAGCTTAGATAAAAGGATATGAGAACGTATTAATCTTTCCTCATTTAGAAGCATAGTGTCAAGGCCTGCTAGTACACAAACTTCCTTGGTTTCTCCTTGAACTCTGGCCAGGCTCAAGGGAGAATGAAACCAGATGTTTCCGCCTAATTGTCACATAAACTTGTTTATTCAACGAAGTAAAAGCTGGCCTCTCTTTTAGTGAAGTTGGAGACTTCACATATGAGAGGATGTACTGCATAGGATCTCCCAATTGCTGGGAAAGGCTCTCCAAATCCTCACTGTAACAGGGGCTCCCCAGCGACAGCAGCTCTGGATGATGTTAAAGTATTAGGGCAATTGATGATATATTTTTCTTAATCCCTGTCACTATCCACATGTAGTGATGGTTAGGTGCATTGTCTGGTTCTGTTTTATTCTTGCTATATATTTTTCACTTATTTTCTCATTGCTTCAAAATTAAGTAAAGATAAACACACTTCTTTAACTCGGTGCCTGTGACTTTCGTGCCGATCTATCCACAGCAATGCACCATCCAACCTGGCTTTGAATGCTTTCAGCAATGGGGCATGCACAGTGTCCCTGGGGAACCTGTCTCTGGCCTCACTACCCTCTGAGTGAAAAATTTCCTCCTAGCATCTAATCCGAATTTCCTTCTATTAGTTTAAGACCATTACCTTATCACTATCTGTACATGTAAGAAGTCAGTCACTCTCCTGTTTATAAGCTCCCTTTTAGCAATGAAAGGTCACAGTAGTTCTCCCTGGAACCTTCTCCAGACTGAACAAGCCCAACTACCTCAGCCTGCCATTGTAAGAGAGGTGCTCCAGCCCTCCAATCATCTTAATGGCCCTCCTCTGGACCCGCTCCAACAGCTCCATGTCCTTCTTGTGCTGGGGGCCCCAGGTCAGGATGCTATTTTCCAGACAGGGCCTGAGCAAAGGAGAACACTATTCCCCCCCTCCTTGATCGCTCATGTCCTGCTTTTCATTCATCAGAACCCCCAGGTCCTTCTCTACAAGGCTGCTCTCCACAAGATCTTCTCCCAGTCTGTACTCACATCTGGGACTACAGTGATCCAGGTGCAACACCTTGCACTTGACTTTGTTGAACCTCACTAGATTCATGTGAACCCACTTTTCAAACTTGTTGAGGTCCTTCTACAGGGCATCCCTTCTACTGTATCAACTGCATCATGCAGCTTAATGTCAGCAAACTTGCTGAGGGTGCACTCAATCTCACTGTCTGGGTTATTGATAATGATCTTAAAGAATACAAATCTCAAGATAGACCACTGGGAGACACCACTCATTACCATTCTTCACTTATATGTAGAGCTGTTGATCAGAACTCTCTAGCTGTGACCATGTAACCAATTCCTTATCTATTAAACAGTCCAGTCTTTCCAATTTAGAGATTACAGTTATTCGTAGCCATAGTGGCCATTGTAAACCTGTGTTAAGTTTTCAGCCAGACATTTGAAGACAAAGCAAATGTCGTTCCATGCTAGTAATCTTCACATGGGCTCAGAAACTGTGAAAATAAAGATAAATAATCATCTATTACAGATAATAAACTTCTGCATATCATACTAGTTCAGAAAGCTGAGGATTATGAAGGTAAACAACAGTATTTTTGGTTCAGATAAGATTACACTTGGAAGAATTAGGCTTAACTGTGTTTTAGATCAAAGAGTAGGGAGACTGAAAGACCTTATGAGAGTACCCTACTTCAGAAAGTAACCTTCAGGAGCCTTGTATCCCTTAGCAGTCTGCTTCCCCAGTCCCAAACTTAGTGGGGATATTTAATATCAGATGTTAAATCCTTCTCTAGCATCTGATTTGTGTGTTTTGAAGTGATGAATTGCAAAATTATCTGCACAGCACAGGGAAAGCTGGGTTGTCTTTCATATTTGTTCATATTAAAGAAAACATGCAATATCATCTAGACACAGAAGAGGGAGCATTTCATCACGGTATTGTTCCTTTTTTTTTTTTTTTTTTTTTTTTTTCTTTCTGTTTTTGGGCAAACATGATTCTATATTTAAAATTCTTTTCCCTTGAGATGCATCCGATGAACAACAGCTCTTAAATACCACCAGGATGATCTTGGGCATACAGATTGGCTGATAAAATGTATCTCTGACTGCTGTCTGAGAAGCCATGATCCCACATCATGCTTTTTGCTCTTTTTCTGCAGATACGTTGGTGAGTATGATACCCATGTTATAAGTTTTCTACTGATAGGAATTTAATAGGCAAAAGCAAGAGTGCATATTCACAGGGAAGGTTCATGGGAAAACCCTGCACAGAAAGCCACGGAGGCACTAGCACCTCCAACTTAAATGCTGCAGCTTTGGCTTCTCCTATGAGTGGTAGAAGGAAGGTGCTCTAGGAGGAATGAAAGAAGCTTCCAGACTAGACTTACGCAGCTGCCCTCTGTACCATCTATCTACCAAATGTTTAGATACCAAAGCAGAGATGCGCCGTGTCTCCCTGCTCAAGTGCCAAGGAACTGGGAGCAAGCCTGAGACTGACCAATTCAACACAAAGGCACTGAGTTCATATAGCTCAGTGCTCAGTATGGTGACTTCAGTAGGTGAATGGTCCTCTGGCCACAGTGCTCTGTAGGCACCATTTTTCCCAAGTGCATTCAATAGGTCTATTTTTTGGTGTTTTGTGTCAAAAAGGAACTCTATGATTAGTATTCATACCACATGCTGTTTTAACCTTAAACTCAGCATGAAAGAGAAAAGGATCTTGAAATATCAGGGCTGCTAACACATCTTATATTTGAAATCTTGCTATCTTGATTTGAGGTGTAGACAGTGGCAGCCATCTTAAGCAGTAGAACTAGGCACTGCCATTTCCCCATTTTGGACTCTGCTCCACAATGTCCCATTCTTAGATCCAAAATTTTCATTAAGTGCCCACCTGAGCCCACAAGAATAACCAGAATGAAAGTACAGCATTGCCAAAATGAATGTAGCTGTGGGAGGATGACCTCCTCTTCTCCCTCTCTTACCATCCCTCCTTCTATAAGTACCTGCTTGGCTACTGCTACATGATATAACCCAGTAGAGATCACCCTAAGCTGAGTTTTGTCTGTGCTGAAGACAACTCTACATTCTTCAGTAGCAAATCAGAGCAAAGTCAACTGCACTCTTCATAGAATCACTGAATCATAGAATCATAGAATAGCCCAGGTTGGAAGGGATCCCAAGGGTCATCAAGCTTCAACCCCATTACTACAGGCAGGGCCACCAACTTCCTTAGTTAATACTAGATCAGGCTGCCAGAGCCCCATCCAACGTGGCCTTGAACACCTTCAGGGATGGGGCATCCACGGCCTCTCTGGGCAGCCTGCTCCAGCACCTCACCACTCTCTTGGTATAGAACTTAAAGAACACTTCAGAGACACTGGTCCAAAAAGCCCCCTTACAAGCAGCCTGCCAGCAGTACCTTAGAGCATGACATCGTGCTCTCCATGGCCAATCCTGCTAACTAAAACCCATGCAGGAGGATTGTAGCAGCTAGAAGAGGATTCTCAGACTCAGTTACTCACCCATAGTCCAGCAGCAGTTCAGGCATTTACTGTGGAGTGTTGTGCTCTCAGGTACTTTTGTCTTTCCTTGTGTGTTCCATGGCTGCCAATTTAAACACACGCTGGGAGCCTCCAGGTAACTAGCCCAGTATACACAACACAGTATTCATAAATTATGACAAAGCACCTCCATAATTTCATTGTATGGTTGCATTTTACCATCAAATCCCTCTTCATAACAATGGAATCCTCTGCATGAGCTCATATTTGCATCACCAAAATGCAGTCCCATCCCTGGAGGTGTTCAAGGCCAGGTTGGATGGGCCGTGGGGAGCCTGGTCTAGTTTTAGATATGGAGGTTGATGGCCCTGCCTGCAGCGGGGGAGGTTGGGGCTTGATGAACTGTGAGGTCCCTTCCAACCCAAGCCATTGTATGATTGTATGATGATTCTATAAACACAGCCACCTCTGGCCTTTCCAGTTGGCACACATTGTACCCTGAAATTACATGAGAGACAATGGTTTAACCCAAAAAAGCCCACATATGAATGCAATACAGAATCACTTGCATCCAACATGCTACAAATTTATGTCTTGTCCTTAATATTTTAGACTGAAGCACATCACTCAGTTCAACCACTCAGAAAAAAAAGATGGATTTGATTGACTGGGAATTCAAGACAAAATGTCAGGAGGTCAGGCATGTCAAGCTTTAGATACATGCTGGTCCTGAGCCACTGCCAGCCACATGCCAGTGAGCATTAGAGCATGGTGTTCTCTTCCCAGCCCACACTCTTCTGAGTCATCTATTGCTTCTTTTGTTTTCTTCCTATTCCCCTTCATTCTGCCTTTTGTAAATGTGTGACATAGGAGACTCCTGTGGAAACTCCTTTTACATTGTATCTTTTATTTATTTTTATTTTAGTTATATAAACTAATGTGTTTTTTCTGTTTGTTTTTTCATTTTTATTTTTAGGTAGGCCAGCCTCTCTGAAG
Organism: Tympanuchus pallidicinctus; assembly: GCF_026119805.1. Lineage (NCBI taxonomy): Eukaryota > Metazoa > Chordata > Aves > Galliformes > Phasianidae > Tympanuchus > Tympanuchus pallidicinctus. The sequence continues at coordinate 388,374 of NW_026294813.1, read as the reverse complement.
AGGAGAGCATGTCCTTTGTTTTCCTATGTTAGTTTTCTAGGTGCTCCAAAATGCAGACCCAGGCCTATTACAAATTTTCTCTACTGCATCCCACAGTGCATTAAGTGATAGGGCAGTCACCCTCACAGACATTCAGCCAGGAGCAACACAGATATTATTGCTAAAACACAGCACTAGAAATACTTACTGCCCTAGATTCAGACCCAGTGTAGAGAAAATCTGAGTGCTGTTGCTATATGTCACTGCAGCAATACATCCATGCACTACTTTCCTCTTCTATGTGGTCAGAGAGCTGACAGGCACCCTAACTTGAGGGGTTATCAAGTGAACTGCACTAAAGATTCATCTCAGACATGTAGACCACACAATTCCTAGCACTTTGCTTCTTCCAGGTGAGGCAAAAAGCAGAACTGCAGTCACTGAAACAAAGGCAGCAGCTAACTGCAATAGGCAGTCATCCCTCACATGTGCCAGCTCATGCTTGTTCTCAGACAGAAGACTTGTTGCTTGATGGATGCAATATTTGATCAAATGCATCAGACATGGACAGCAGCTCCCATACAGCTGTCTGGTTTCATGCATCTGTCTCGGGGCTGGAGGTAACCACCTGCCAGAGCTGAGAGTTGTTACCCTACTAGATCATTTCTCTTAACTCCTTAATGCAGGTTGGTTGCATACAGACTTTTGTTCTCCTCCCACACTAAGTTCTCTTGCTTCATTATACAGGTGCTCACTAATGCTCATCACTGCATATTATTAATACATTCAAAATAAAGGAATGAGGTTTAGCCCATGTGAAGAGCACAGTACCAGCAAACTGCTGGTAAAGCACTCCAAACATTTATATAACTTTTGCTATAAACCTGTCCTTCACAATCAGAGTAACAATCCCATGGAGACCAGATGGAACAAATTTTACCTGCAAAGGTGCTGCCTGTGAGTTACAGTTCCCTTAGGGTTCTTGCTATCATGGCTCATCAGGGATTGCACCAGTTTTCTCACATGGATCATGTACTGGAGTCTGCTGTGGCAAAACACAGTATCCAGGTGAGTGTTAAGCAGCTTCACATTACATTCAACAGCTGGCAGTGTATGTGACAAGAAAGCAGCTTGCACAGAGAGATGGCACTGGACACATCCAGCCCAGAAACACAGGAAAATTGTAATTTTATTTGCATTCAGATGCGCAGCCTCTCTACTGAAGCACACAAATTAGAACTTGGCCCTGATAGAACTTACTACTCATTAACAGCACAAATCATAGCATCACAGGTCCACAGAAACACTTGGGTTAGAAGGAAACTTGAATATCATCCAGTTGCAGATCCTCTGAAATGAGCAGGGACACTTCCCACTGGATCAGGTTGCCCAAAGGCCAAGGTTCAACCTGGCCTTGGACAATTCCAAGGATGGGATATCTCTTTTTCTTATAGCTTTCTCATATAGCCTTCTCTTCTCCAGGCTGAACAAGCCCAGCTCCCTCGGCCTTTCTTCATAGGAGAGGTGCTCCAGCCCTTTGATCATTTTCTTAGCTTTCCTCTGGACCCGTTCTAACAGCTCCACACCTTTCTAGTCCTGGGGTCCCAGGCCTGGACATAGTATTCCATACAGGGCTTCACAGGGGCAGAACAGAGGGGGACACCCATTTCCCTCTCCCTCCTGGCCACTTCTCCTTTGATGCAGCCCGGAATACTTTGGCCTTCTGGGCTGCAAATGCACACTGCTGGCTCATGTCCAGTTTTTCATCTGCCAACAGATCTAAATCCTTCTCCACAAACTGTCCTCAATTGACTCATCACCCAGTCTGTATTTGTGGTTGGGATTGCCTCTTATTACTGCTGAATTTCATAAGTTTTGCGTAGGCCCTCCTTTCAAGTCTTCCATGATCCTTCTGGATGGCATCCTTTCCCTCTAGTATGTCAATCACACCACTCAGCTTAGTGTCATCAGAAAACTTGCAGAGTGTACATTCAATCCTACTGTCCACAATCCCAACAAAGACATTAGATAATATCAGTCCCAATACTGACTGTCCTGTTAGCAGTTGGGATGGAATTAATTTTCTTCCTAGTAGCTGGTATGGTGCTGTATCTTGGATTTAGAATAATATTGGTTACACACTGTTGTTTTAGTTGTTGCTGAGCAGTGCTTACACAAAGCCAAGGATATTTCAGTTTCTTGTGTTTCCCTGTCAATGAGGAGGCTGCAGTTGCACGGAGCTGGAAGGGGACACAGTCAAGATGAGTGACCACAGGGAAGGGTGGCCAACAGGAAATTCTATACCATTTGATGCCATGCCCAGTAGTAAACCTGGGGGGAGTTGATTGGTGGTGGGGAGCTGCTGCTTAGGCATCAGTCAGTTGGTGTTGAGTAACAGCACTGATTGCATCACATGTTTTGCTTATTATTTTATCTTCATTATAATTATTATGATTCCCTTTTCTATCCTATTAAACTTTCTTTATGTCAATCCAAATGTTAACTTCTTTTTCTAATTTTCTCCTCCAACTCACTGAGAATGAGTGAATAAACAACAGTGTGGTGCTGAGCCACAACACGACTCCCGAGGGACACCATTCGTTACTGATCTCCACCAGTTTGAGCATGACCACCCAAGCGATTCCTTATCCATTGAATGCTCCATCCATCACATCCATGTCTCTTCAGTTTTTTGTGTGGGACAGTGTCAAATGCTTTGCACTAGTCCAGATAGATAATCCCAGGTAGATCTTGGCAGACTCGAGCTGGTTCTTTTCTAGTATTTGAATCACATCAACAGTTGCAAGTGGTTTGCAGGCTCTAGCACTACTACAATCCTATTTACCTCCATGTACGTACAGGACCAAGTACATCTTTCCTTCTTCCCCCAGTCACCACAGGGGGACTAACAGGCTAACAGGGAAGCTGTTTGTAGCCACACTTAAATGACTGTGAAGTTCGTGTCATGCTGACTGGCACTGGAACGGATAGGCCTCATGGATCCAAGTCACAGAGTTTCTGCAGGGCACTCAATGCACCCTTCACAATCACTAGTGTTTTTTCCAATATCCAATGTATCTCCACCTCCTTTGGCCTAGATAACAGTGAACTGACTACATAGTCATCCTGTTATACCGGTCCTGCCAGCAAACAATGCTTGGAAAATGTTTGTCTCTAAGTCTACAGAAGGTTATTGATACTGAGAAAAACGACAGTGCTTGATTCCCAGGAGAGCTACATGTTTAGAGACGTGTTACACGTCTACAGTCAATTTAAAATGAATGTTTAAACTGTTGATGGTGTTCAAAAGGGATTACTGTGAAAACTCAGGAATAAAATAACTGAATTTGTAACAGTTGGACATTACCTCTTACAGAAATTGCACTTGAGTTCTAGAAACCAATGTCTTAACCTATAATTAAAAGCAAGTTCTTTAGGGTCCAAGAGAGTGTGATCCCGTAAGTCAAATATATATACTTACATCTATATATGCTTATAGCCAGAGCCATCACTGAGGAATGTTTGCATCCTTTGAGGAAAGGCCACTATAGCCTTTGTAAAGAGAAGTCTGGGCTTAATAACTTTTTGGAGTTATTGGAAGAGGAAGAACACACATGAAGTCAAGAGCAGATACAGTCTATTTGAATTTCCAGACAGGAACAAAGGGCAGCAGGAAAATGTTTGGTCTTCACAACAAAGGGAGCTTACCAGCGTAGTGCTGGACCTGTTCTGCACATTCATAGCTGGTCTGAAAAGGTTTAAGCAGTGAGGAATAAAAGTTTGCTGAAGACACAGTGTTAGTCAAGACAGTAGGGACTTTGGCAGACTGCAAAGACTTGCAGAAGAGCTTTGCAACACTGAGCAATGAATTGACAGATGAACTAAGTTAAATAACTGTAAAGTGAGCTTCACAAAGAAAAAAACATCTTGCTTTATGCAATTATTGTAAGATAAAACTACTGTAGTCACTCTGGAGTAAAGTACTGAATTACAAGCAGTTCTATGAAAACATCAACCCAGTGCAGATTAAAAAACATAATTCTAATAGGAGAACTAAATGTTGCAAGGTACTGGGAAAATAACTGGGAGTAAAAAAACAGCACTCATCACTCTGTCATCTGTGGAGTGGATATTGTATGCAGCTGAGGGACAGAGCAGAGGAAATAAATAGAATTATCACATGTTGAATTGTGTCTGAATTGGGGTGACTGAATTGGCCAGAAAGCCTCAGCCTGGGAAGTAGCTCAGAGGAGGAATGTGATACTGGCCTACAAAATTCCAACAGGCATGGACAAGGTGGCCAGAGACTCATTCACATGCTTTTCTTCTTTAAGAAGCAAGTGCCATCAAGGCACTGATTCAAAGCAAGTAGGATGAGTTTGATTTTCACTGCAAAACAACTCACTGATGTTTCTAACAGACCAGCCATAACGGACTTCAGCAGCTGGATTTTGTGAGTGTACTTGTCTCATTTTTTTATTCTGAGGTCCATAGCACACCACTCTTACGATGGTGAAATGTGACGAACTTCACCTGCCCCATCTTATGTGAATATGTCATGTTGTCCTTGCGCCCTGCTCAGCAGTTCTGCTGCCTGCTGGCACAGTTAACTGTCTCAGGGCATGGTGAGTAGGTGGTGGGCCCTGGGTCTGTGCCACCAAAGCCATTCCTATCTTCTCACATGGGGCTTCACTGCTTCCTGCTTAGGCATTAGACAGAGGCCTTGCAGTTCCTGCGCTTCAACTTGCTTTGCACATCCACAGTGTGAACTGGTGCTGACAGTGAAAGACAGGCTGCTTCTCTCCCTCATGCTGAGCCAATCCCTTAGCAACTACACAAATGCTGTTAATATATAAATCAAACCTTTGCCTCACTCTCAACTCCAGGTTTAACTTCAACTGATTACTCTTCATTGATTCATTCCACCACAAGGTCATGCATGCCTGTGACAGCATGAGGGAATGGTGTGATCTGGCAGCCAGGGCAGGGCAAACACGGCATTACAGTCTATTAGCAGCAACACGTGCTTGAGACGTTTGTGTAACCATGACAATGTGCACATAAATCACACTGCTTTTGAGTTCCTTGACACTTGAAAAGGACTGTTTTTATAGCATCCAAGCCTTCTCTCAGCCATAGGTGTGGAGGGATTTGTTCCACCTTTTGGTGTTCGAATTGCAAGGTTAGTACTGTAACTGCTCAGAATTCATTTGCTATTACCTGAAGGTGACCACCTTCATACCAACTGGTCCTGCTTTAGTGTATAGTTAGCAGCCAGTTTCACCTTCCTGGGCTAACTGTGCTTGCCCCATCTCTGTCTGGCTGCATAGGAACTCAACTGTCAATTCAAATGTGCTTAATTCAGCTAAGTACTACATTTCAGTAGTGTTAGTTTTCTACTGAATCAGCCCTCTAACCTTTCCTACTCATCTGCATAACACCAATGCCTGAGAAAGGAGGGGAAGAGAAACAGGATTCTGGCAAGACAACATAAGATGCTCCTCCAGGATATCAAGTCGCATACAGCACTCTAACTATAGGCATGTTTTATTCAAACTTGCAACCTCTTTTATTATCCTGTGTGCCACAGATAGCCTGGTCTACCTGCCCACTTAATGGGAGCAAAATTAACTCTTCATAAATTCAGGATAGGGACTTGCATTGCAGATATAGATGGGAAAATCTGTATTAAAAACAACACCACTGTTTTAATAAAAGCTTGCCACAATTTGTCATTGCTTTAAGAAGAAATAAAATAAGAAAAAAAAATAATTCTTACATAGGTTCGTTCCTCTTCTGTATCTGCAAATTAACTTGCTCTTCATCATACTTGGATCAAGGCACACGAAGAAACACACAGGATTGTTTACCTAGAAGTTAAAGATCTTAAAAACTACTGGATGCTTGATTAAGTTCTCAGTAGCTGTTCTTTTCTTCTTCTCCTAACCCTGCAATAGTTTGATGCTGAGGGAGATGACCCCAACATGCATTAGAAAATAGAATGAATCTCAGCCTCCCAAAACAAAAAACCCATTATATCAGTAAAACAGTGAATGCAAATAAAAAATGGAGATTAGTAATCTATATTAAAAAAGAAACATGACTGAAGATATCTGCTCAGTGAGAGCAAAGTTGATCATGATCCTTGAACAGTGTTCGTAGAATCACAGAATCATACAATCACAGAATCATAGAATGTTTTGGGTTGGAAGAGACATTCAAGATCACGTATTTCCAACCCCCTGCTACAGACAGGGACACCTCCCTCTAGATCAGGTTGCTCAAAGCCCCATCCAGCCTGGCCTGAATGCTTCCATGGAGGGGGCAACCCCAACCTCACTAGGTAACCTATTCCAGTGTCTCACCATTCTCACAGCAAGAATTTCTTCTTGATATCTAATCTAAATCTACCCTCTTCCAGTTCAAATCAATTTCCCCCATCCTGTCACCACATGCCCTTATAAAAGTCCCTCCTCAGCTTTCTTGTAGGGCCTCTTCCTGAAGGTCTCTATAAGGTCTCCTTGAAGCCTTTTCTTCTACAGGCTGAAGAACCCCAGCTCTATCAGCCTGTCTTTGTAGGAGGGATGCTCCAGCCCTCTCATCATCTTTGTGGCCCTCTTCAGGATCCACTCCAACATCTCCATGTCCTTCTTGTGATGGGGGCCCAGAACTGGATGCAGTACTCCAGGTAAGGTCTCATGAGTGCAGGGTATAGAGGGGCCCCCATCCCCTTGACTGCTGGTCACGCTTCTCTTGATGAGAACCCAGGATAAATATACCCAAGATAGGCCTTCTGGGCTGCAAGCGCACACTGCTGGCTCATGTTGAATCTTTCCTCAACTGACACTCCTAAATCTTTCTCAGCACGGTTGCTCTCAAGCCATTCTCTGCCCAACCTGTGTCTGTGTTTGGGACTGTCCCAATCCAGGTGTAGGACCTTGCACTTGGTCTTGTTGAACTTCATGAGGTTGCCATGGGCCCACCTCTTAAGGCTGTCCAGGTCCCTCTGGATATCATCCCTTCCCTTTAGGCGCATCAGCTTCACCACTCATCTTGGTGTCATCTACTGAGTTGCTGAGAGTGCACTTGATCTCACTGTCTGTGCTACCTCCAAGGCTGTAGCATTGGTCTCAACACCGATCCCTGAGGAAAGCCACTTGTCACTTGTCTCCACTTCAACACTGAGCTGTTGATCACAACTCTCTGAGTACGACCATCCAGCCAATTCCTTATCTAGTGAGTGGTCCATCCATCAAATCCATTTTTCTCCCACATGGGTGACCAGGATGTCATTCTCCAAACTGTATCACATACAGTGAAATCTCTTTTAAAAATAAATCATTCTGCTAATTAAAACTTTTCCTCAGAAAGTTTTCAGTCACACCACAATAACATCTAACTCACAGACCTCTGCTGTTGCTTCAGGTAAAAGGTGAGATTCTTCGTTGCTACCTGCTTTGAAAATCAATGATTGAAGCAGGCCACAGGGAACAAGTACTAAAGCGTATCAACACTCTTTCATATGAGCTGCAGTGCTCTGATGTGACTACTTCATTTTCCCCAGCTCTGATCCTATCAATGACAGGAAAAGAACAAAAAGTGAGGGTACATGCAATATTTGGTGCACTTCTAAGTACACCAAACACAGTATAATGGCAAGAATTAAACTGTACATATTGTCAGGAATAAGCAATGGAAAGCACTAAATTGGGTTAGCGATTTTCAAAGCACTGGCCACCAAGGAAAAATTTTCAGCAGCCTAGTGTGAAACAAGACAATTGATGTTTCAGAATGCACTGAAAAGACACACTTTTAACTTCTGGAATGTTACAGAAAAGTTAGTTAAATAGCTAAAAAACTGTTTTAGATATTTCTGATGCAGTATAGAATGTTACACAAGACTGTACAGCACATATATCCATAAATTGTAGTTTCTGTGTTTTCCCTAACTTCAGGCATGCAAGTGTCCCCCTGGATTTAATGGATATATTAAACACATTAATCATCAATAATGTAACTCTCACCCGTGGCTTATGAGTGGTATTGTTGTGGCACTATGTGGATGCTCATACAATTCATCACCTTTACAACATTGTGGTTTAACCTTGAAGGCACCACACAGCCACTTGCTCACTCTCCCCGAGTGGGATGAAGGAGACAATCAGGGAGGTAAGAGTGTGAGAATTTGTGCATTAAGACTATTTACTAGGTAAAGCAAAAGCCACAATCACAAATAAAGCAAAGCGAGGAACTAATTCATTATCTCCCTTTGGCAGACAGCTGTTCAGCTGCTTTCAGGAAAGCACAGCTCATCATATGTAAAAGTTTATTGGGAAGACAAACACCGTCATTCCAAGCATCCCCCTCATTCCTCCTCCTTCTTTATCTCAGCTTTTATTTCTGGGTATGATGTTGTACGGTATACAATTTCCCATTGGTCAGTCTGGCTCAGCTGCCCTTGCTGACCCAACTCTTTGTGCACCCCTCAATCCCCTCACTGACAGAGCATCATGAGATGCTGAACAGTCCTTGTCTCGGTATAAGCACTGTTCTGCAACAACTGAAACATCAAGTCATTATCACCAAAAATCCTGAACAGCATCATGTGAGCCTCTACAGAGAGAATTTACTCTACTCAGCCAAACCCACACTGTTATCCACTCCTTTTCCCAAACCCACCCTGATATCCACTCCTTTTCCCATATCAGTAACATCGCGTTCAGGTTCTACTCTTTTCTACACATCTTTGTTAATCATCACCCTTCAATTAATACACATGTATGGTTCCCCCAGCCTATGATCCACACCTGTGAATCATCCATTAAAAGTCCATAAAATGTCTACTGTGTTCTTTTAGCCCATGATTTCACTTCTGTCTCTTATGGTGATTGTTCAGGACAGGAGAGGCATTATGATACGTGGATGCCAAAGCCAGCTCAGGTCAGGTCTCGTGTTACCTTCTATGAGGCTTCTGTTGGTTTGAGTGGACTATAGGATTTCCTTTAACAACCCAAATCACGGGTTACAACAGTTTAAAGGTGTACTCACTATAATCTCCACCCCACATCCCTTTGGACCAGGCTGAAGAATTTAGCATTGCAACGAACTCCCTCCCTGTTGCAGTCTTGGCTGGTCCATCTGCTGTGGTTTAACCCAGTAGGCAGCTCAGCACCACACAGCATTTCACTTACTCCCCCTCTTACCAGTGCAATGGGGAGAAAAATGGGGGGAAAAAAAAAGGTAGAATTTTGAAGCACAAAATGAAGAGAGAAATAGTAGAGCAATGACATATAACAATAAAGATAACAGTATATATTTACAAAACAAACAATGCTCAGTGTAATTGCTCACCACCCATCGACCAATGCCCAGCCAGTCCCCAGCAGTCTGCTCCCCAGCCCCCGCCTCTCAGTTTTATATTGTTTTCACATGCTTTCATATGGTACAGAATATCCCTTTGGCCAAGGTAGGCCAGCTGCCTTGGTTCTGTCCCCTCCCAGCTCCTTGTGCTCCCCAGCCCCTTGCTAGCAGGACAGCATGAAGAACTAAAAAATGAAATGTCCTGGTCTCTGTGCAGCATTCCTCAGCAATAACTAAAACATCAGTGTGTTATCAGCATTTTTTCTTCTAAAGTCAAGACAGAGCATCATACCAGACATTATGAAGAAAATCAACACTGTCCTAGCAGACACCAGAATACCATCCTCAACATCCCTGAGAGGTGTACCTGCTTCAGCATGGCCTCATCCTTGAATCACAATCTACTGTCCATGTTGTGTACCTATCCTGTCTACTGCGTAGTCAGTCACAGATGCTTTGAGGTCTACCTGTTCTAGTGTACACAACAATTATTAACAGGCCACAGCTTTCTCAGAAGTATACTTTCTGTGGCATGGACTTATCCATGTTCAGAGTTGTTTTGAGGTATAAGTACAAAAAAAAAAAAAAAAAAAAAAAAAAAAAGAAAGGCTGTTCTGGTACAGCTTTTTTCATTCGTAATAGATCCTTCAGAGGTTCTTTCAGACACTGATGTGTCACAGTCTTATCCATGACCACAGACATTTCAAGGTATACTCGCATGGCCTAATCCATAGACTTGGATGCTGCAAGGTGTACATGCTGTAACACAGACTTTACCATGGCCACAAACGCTCTGATGAATACTTGCTCCAGAGTGGACTTACCTGTGGCCACAGATGCCTCAAGGTGTATGTGCTCCCATGGGGGCTCATCCACAGGTCAGTCGTTCAGTGATGACTTCAGTTTGGTCTGGAGTCTCAAGCTGTATCATCAAGCTGTGTCATCAGCACAGAGACAGCACTGACACCATGGCTATCTGCCAGCCCAGGGACATGGCTGTTATCAAAACACCTCCAGGCATAGCAAAGCAAGGTGATAGGGAGTAGAGCAAACAGCAAGAAAAAAAAAAGTATCCACTAATAAGCCCTGGACTCTAACATATAGTAAGGCAAGCCAGGCCAGTAACAACCATAGGAGTCTACCGATTAGCAGTACAACAGCTTTAATATCTTTAAATTTGGTGTAGCACATCCACAGTCTAATTGTATTTGTCCACATCTCTAACCCTTTGTGTCCCATGTTGGGCAGCAAAAGGACTACTGTAGATTAACCTTGAAGGCATCTCAGCACCACAAAGCCGTTCACTCTCTCCCCCAGTGGATGGGGAAAATAATCAGGAAAGTAAAAGCTTGCAAACTTGTGAGCTGTGACAGTTTACTAGGTAAAGCAAAAGTTGCACAGACAAGCAAAGCAAAACAAGGAATTCATTTGCTACTTCCTATTGGCAGACAGCTATTCAGCCACTTCCAGGAGAGCACAGCTCATCATATATGAAGGTTTGCTGTGAAGACAAACACTATTTCCTCCTTTACCCCAGCTATTATTGCTGAACATGGCACCCCAAGCTACAGAATATCCCTTTGGTCAGCCTGGGTCAGCTGTCCTGGCTGTATCCTCTTCAACAGGGCAGCATGAGAAAGAGAAAAATCTTTGGCTCTGTGTGAGCACTGCTTTGCAATAGCTGAGGACATCAGCATACCAACACTGCAAATTGCAACACCATCATACGAGCCTCTAGAAAGAAAATTTACTGTATCCTAGCCAAAATCATGACAAATACAGCCTTTAACCCTTGGACTCCTTGCAGAACTCAGGTAGTGCTCAGGGCACCACTCCAATCACATGAACTGCATGCCATTCGAGTTACTCATTACCGCATATGAAGCAGGAAGCACATTAGACCATTCAGAAAGAAAAAAAAAAAATAGACCTTCTCATACTCTGTTGATTGTGCACAGAATAAGGAAAGAATTTAGATGTTAAATCTTTGCAGTAAGGCATGGCCTTTTTTGAACAGTTATTTTCCATTAAGGACGCTACATTACATCGTCAGTTCAATAATAAACAAGCAATTGTTTCCCTACTTGCTCTTCATGTTTCCTGACAGAAACACAACTTCCACACCTAAAAAGCACTTGTGTTCTGTGTGATCTAAAAAGCTGTACACTCTGCTCTTCAGACATCCATTAAAATGACTTGCTGTTTTAGTTAGGACCCACTGGGATACCATAACATTTCACTGTTGTAGTATCTGTTTAGAATTGGTAGACAAGATTGCAGCAAACAAAAGGAGGGCTAGAGCTTTTTTAGCCCTCAAAAGGAGTGGTCAAACACATTAAACAAGCTTCTTAGATTTTACTGTGCGTGAAAGAAAACTACTGAATCTGCAGATGCTTAGAAAAAATGTTTGTTGACTTTATTAACAATTCCAAGTTTATCACAACAGAGTGAAAGCTCTAATGAACACATCTTCATACAGGGTGATGAATGAGCTCATCAGAAAAGCAGGGGGAGAATGTGGAAACGAAAGAATAAAACAAGGGACTGAACTGACTAGAATAAAAGCAAGCAATCACAAGAGAACAAAAAAAAAGCACGTAACACAGTATTTATTATAGGAATACTTGCAGCCTTTAAACTGTACATAACTGCTCTGATTCTAGCTGCAGTTGAAGATCCCCAAAAGGCTGGCTATTTCCCATCTATGTATCAGTTGTTCCAGAGTGTTGTTTGGACTGACAGCTTCTCTATTTGCTTACGTTTGTAGGGATGCAGCTCCACCTAAGTCTCAGGTCACTCAAACACTAGTGCAATGTACAGCTTGGTGAGACTTAGGAGGACCGGAAGATTCGAAAAAATCTGGAAGATCTGAGAAACCACCTGTGTAACAGCAGCTTTTCAGATTGTTGAGCAAATGCATTTCCATATTCCTGAGTGGTCACAAATATTACAGATGGGGGAGAAGGGTTTAAGGTATTTTAGAAATCCAATAATGTTTAAGTTCTGTATCTTTATTAATTTGTTTTATATCTCATAATTTTCCCTGAGTTCTGAACCATTTGGTCTAGTTATCTGAAGGAGACAGAGGTATGTTCTAATGAAATGCATCAACAGGTAATACTACTTGACAAATTCGTACGTTATAGCTGTAGCTGTCAGGCTTCCAATTCACTATGGAACAATCTCTCTGAAACCAGGCAAGTTGAACTGCTGAGCCATTTGAAAAACATATAAAAGCATTAAAGAAAGCAGGCAATTCAAATTTGTTACACATAAAAAAGTCTTATTTAGATACCTTAAAAAATACAAGGCGTTATATAAAAAAAATAAAATCAAAGCTACTTATCAAAATTTTGTTAAATAGACTCATTTAAGATCTGGTTCTGGCAAGCACTAGGTAACAGTATATAATCTCAACTAACATTTTATTTATCCAGTGCTAGCTGATAACAGGTTCAGCTTGCCAACTTAACACGATAATCTCACCAGGCTTCTACAATGTTAGTATTTAAAACATTTGGAAAACAATGTAAGATTATATTATACAGCAAATAATAAGCACTCATGTTGCTGGACCCACAACAACATAGTGAAGTAGGTTCTCCTTTCATTGTGTTTAAACAATATTCAGTGTAAGCATGTACAGAGAGCAATGCTGGATGTAAATAATGTGTTTCACTGTTCATTACAGTTAAAGCCAAACAAAACAGATTTATCTGTTAATTAAATATGCTAGTAACTCTACATAACATCCCAGTGACATTCTGCTTTTAGACAACTTCAATATTGAACAAAAATGTCTTCAACCCCAGCACACTGAGGCCAGCAGCACTTTTGCAAAGCATCAGAAATGCCATGATTTTTTTTTCCAGTCTGGTTAGAAGACTTATCAGTTTGCTAATTCTGTACAAGATCACCTGTCAGTTCTGACATCTAGGCTTCAAATGTGAATAAAAAAGCAAAGTTATTATTTCTTCAAACTGTTACACAAAATAACTTTCTTGTCACTGCCTTCCTTAGAATAGTAAAAAGTCCACTTTTTTCTAGGACTGAAGTCAGTAGGTTGATTTAGTGGTTCCATTTGAGTTTGAAGAGTAAGAATTAGATTTCTTGGGGTATCTGCCTGATGAGAGAGAGACTTGCATCCTCCGTGTAGTTCGCACGCTTCGGCAAATAAGAGCATTTTTAAGATTGTCTCTGAAGTCTTTTGAAATATAGTAGTAAATGAATGGATCAATACAACTGTTCAGTGTGGACAGACACAGTGCAGTTATGTATGACATGTACAGAGAGCTCTCATTATTGTTTCTGAGTTGCAGATAGTGCACAACAAGTAGCACATTGCTTGGTGTAAAACATATGAGATACATGGACAGGACAGCAATAATGAGCTTGATTGCTCTTTTTCGTTTCTTCCCAGTGCTTATATCTGAGATTGAAGCATTCAGAGTCTTAATCATTAGTATGTAAGCAACAGCAGTGATGAGAGCTGGAATTAGGAAGAGTCCAATTGCAAGTGAGAGGAAGTAATTGAACATGTCATGAGCTAAAATATTGTTAGGTAACACATCATGGCAGGTTGTGATGTTAAGGTCTGAAATATACGCTGTCTGATTAACAAGATACAGTGGAATGGTTCCCAGCAAAATCAGTATCCAGATAGCAAGGGAGATGCCCAGGGCAATTTCAAACTTCTTTCTTGAATGCACTATGGGGTTCACTACAACCCAATACCTTTGCACACTGAGACATGTCATAAAAAGAATGGAGCAGTACATATTTCCATAAAAAAATCCAACAAGCACTTTGCAGAGACCTTCCCCAAATAGCCAGTTATTGCCATTTACATGGTATGCAATCTTCAGTGGGAACCAGACAACGAAGAGAAGGTCTGCCAATGCCAAGTTAAGCATATAAATCACAGCTGGATGTTTCTTCTTTGTTCTGAAAAAAAAGACCCAGATGGCCATAGCATTGCTTGGCAAACCAACGATAAAGACAATGACATAGACAATTGGAAGAAAAACTGTAGTCAGTTTTCCTGTAAGGACTTTTGCTGCAAAGTCATCCACTTTGTATGTCTCCTCAGAGGCATTATCAGTATTTGGAACCCTCTGGCCAGCAAAACTTCTTCCTTTTGAACTGCTGTTTCCACTTCTCTCTAGAAAAAGAAATAAAAATTGAGAAATTGCTGTTATTTATTTTTCTTGATTTTTCTTAATATTTTTTGAAATCTTTAAGATAAACTAGGTAGCATGATTTACACTGTGCAATTAAAGAGGGCCTTATCAATAAAAAAAATTAAACATTTTCAAATACTTGACAATTTTTCTTCCCTTTTTTTAGTTTATTATCCAAACAATACCTATATCCTTATTCAAGGATTGTATCATCTACCAAAAAACCTTCCCACATCATCAGGTGCTTCTACGAGCTCAACAGTTGAAATAGAAACTGCTTTAAGTATTCCACAGCACTATTATCCTTTTTCATGGTGCTGCCAGATTGCTCAAGTGCTGAGATTCATAAAACTCTGTAGCAGGCATCCAACATATATGCAGCACAAGTTTCTTAGATGAGATGGCCTCAAAATCAGCTAGGCAGAAAATAGAGCATGGAATCATAGAATGGCTTGGGTTGGAAGTGACCTCAAAGATCGTATAGTTCCAAGCCCCAGTGCTGTGATCAGTAACCAATGAGGCACTAGACCAAACTGCCCAGGGCCCATCCAACCTCACCTTTATTGCCTCCAGGAAAGGGGCGCACTGTCCTCAGACTAGCTGGAACTGAAACAACTGGAATGCAATGCAGGAAGCTATGTGTGCAGGAACCAGGGAATTGATGGTTGAATCACCATCCCTGGATACGTTTAAAAACTGTTTGGGTGCGGTGCTCAGGGACATGATTTAGTGGAGGGTTGTTAGAGTTAGGGCAGGATGGTTAGGTCACGGTTAGACTCGATGATCTTTATTGTCTTTTCCAACCTGAGCAGTTCTGTGATTCTATGACTCTATGTGTAAAAGACTTCTGAAGAAAGATGTTGTACCATATCCAAAGCTAAATATGAACAGGCTAACTTTGCCCGAGAAGATGCAGAAGGGGCAGATATCTGTAATCTCCTTCCAGTTCTCAGGTAAGGTAGTTAAGCAGTCCCTACAATTTCCACCCAAATTACTATGCTGCTAGAACTAGCAGCCTAGACCGCTTTGTACACCAGAAAGTTATTACATCAGGTTTTGGTCTGTCTGTTTGTATGCCGCATAAACCTGAAAACCATATAGGTAAACCAGACACTCCTGACTGCTCTGCCTTGTATGAGAGCCCTCATACGGCTCAGTCCAGAGACTCCCACTACAACACCTTCCATACCCAGTGCAGTCCACTTGCACAGACTAGTCAAAATGTACTAACAGAAAATGACAGTGCAATTACTCTGTTCCAGAGAGTCAGCCAAAAATCCACAGAGGTAGAAGGAGTGGACACGAAACACGACTGTTGGTGGTAGAAGTATTTTAACCTTATCACAGTTTCTATCAATATCTGAGAACAGCGGTAGTGGGAAAACAAACAAACAAACAAACAAAAAACAGCTCCAACTCCTCCACTCAAAACAACACAACAAAAACAAACAAACAAAACCAAACCACACACACACACAAAAACCCCACAGGAGTATAAAGAGCTTTCTTAACGAAGCAGGTTTGTGCGTAATAAGACAAAAACAGTGTTTAAGGATGAAATTTTTTTCTTTCAGGGATGACTGTTTTTGATATAATTCAAAAATAAAAAATGCTTAACAGCTTAAATTTTGAAGCATAAGAATTATCAGACAAGAACCAGATAAATACACGACTATCCATGTTTCCAACACAGAGTGTCAAAATAGATTCTCAGAAATAGACATATAATGTGTATCAATTATTGGCTATATAGCTGGTACTTGTATGAGGGTTTTGGTTTTTAAGATTATGGGACTTTCTATGAAATACATAATCCACCAGAGAGGGATTGCCTAGGAGAGGCATCTCCTAGGAGAGATGCCTCTGCCTAGGAGAGGCAGGACAATTTCTGGCAACAGGAAGGCCAACATAGTGAGCCAGGCTTTTAAAAGAAAGACTTGTAGGGGAAGCTCCAAAAATCACAGAATCACAGGGGCTGAGTGACCTTAAGAGATGATCAAGTCCAACTCCCCTGCTAAAGTGAATTCTATACAGTAGGTTGTACTAGTAGATGTCCACACAGGTCTTGAATATCTCTATAGGAGACTCCACAACTTCTTTAGGCAACCTGTTCTCCTGAGTCATCATCCTTACCTTGAAGTTCTTCCACATGTCAGTATGGAACTTCCAATGCTCAAGATTTGGGTCACTGATTCTCATTTTATCACTGCACACCACTGAGAAGAGCTGGGCCTCATCCATTTGCCTCCTACCTCCCTTTAGACATTTATAAAATATAAAAATATATAAAAAATGGCAATGCTCGTGCTTTTGCAACCAAATGGGGAATAAGTCAGGCCAATCCAAACAGTGATAAACATTCCTTAGTTGCCTCTTGCAATATGAGCCAGAAGGTCAGCTACCTCAAAGGTGCATATAGCTACAGATGATCCTCTTGCATTCTTCTAGAGAAATATGCATCTTCTACTCCCGTCTCCTCCCTAGAGTGTCTATATACCAATGCATACAGCATGGGGAGTAAACAGAAAGAACTAGAAATACGTGTGAGGCCTCAGGATCACAGTCCCCCTGTAATCACAGAGATATGATGGGAGAGCTTGCATGACTGGAATGCTGTAATGGATGGCTAGGTACTCTTTAGGAAACAGGCCAGCAAGGTGAGGTGATGGAGTTGTTCTTTTTGTGAGACAGCAACTGGAATACATCAAGCTCTGCCTAGTAATGAATGAGTGGAGACCTTATAGATCAGAACTAAGGGGAAGGCTCACACGGCTGACACCACTGTGGGTTCTACTACTGACTGATCAGATGAAGAAGCTGATGAGGCCTTCTACAGAAAGCCAAAAAGTAGCCTCACTATCACAGGCACTTATGGCTCTTATGGGGTATTTCAGCCATCCTGATATTCGCTGGAAAAGCAACACAACCAGGCAAACACAGTCCAGGAGGTTCCTCCAGAGAATTCAAAAAAAATTTCTGACATAAATGGTGGTGGACCCAATAAGAAGCGTGCAGCTGGACCTTGTTCTTACTGCTTGACAGTGTGAAGGCTGGGGGCAGTCTTGGATGCAGAGACCACAAGATAGTGGAGTTCAGGACCTTACATGGACGTACAAGGCAAAAAGTAGGATTGCAACCCTGAACTTCAGCAGAGTCAACTATGACCTGTTCATGGACCTACTTGGAGGTATCTCATGGGTTACAGCACTGGATTGTAAATAGGCCCAAGAGAGTTGGTAGACATTCAAATCCACTTTTTCCAAGCTTATGACTGCTGTACCCCTAAGAGTAAGAAATCAGGCAAAGGTGGCAGAAGTCCTGCATGAATGAGAAAGGAGCTCAGTGAAAATCTCAAGTGGAAGAAGAAAGTCTATGGAATGTGAAAAAGGGGTCTGGCTGTTTGGGAAGAATACGAGAATATTACCAGGGCACAAATGGATGCACTGAGAAAGGCTAAGGCCCGCTTTGAATTAAATCTGGTTTGGGAGGTCAAGGACAACAAGAAATGTTTCCTTAAGTATATCAGTAGCAAATGTAAGATGAGGGAAAATGTGGGGCCGCTGCCACGTGTGGTGATTGCTCTGGTAATGAGGGACTCCAAAAAGGTACAGTTACTGAGGACGTAAGGAAAGGCACTGTCACTCCAGTCTTCATAAAAGGCAAGGAAGAGGAGTTGAGAAACTACGAGTCAGTCAGGCTCATCTCCATCCTTGGGACTTAATGGAAAAACTTACTCCTTATGTAACATCCAAGCAAGTGGAAGAAAAGGTGATTGTCACGAGCAGACAACATAGATTCACAAAGGGGAAACCATGCTTGTCCAATCTGGTAGTGATCTATGATGTCATCACAGCCTGAGTAGATGGGGGTGAGCAGTGCATGTTTTCTACCTTGACTTCAGCAAGCTTTGTACACTATATTCCATAACATCCCCATAGGTAAACTGAGAAAGTGTGGGATAGATGAGTGGATGGTGCAGTGGACTGAGAAGGAACTGGGCTTGTTTAGCTTGGAGAAAAGAAGACTCCAGGGAGACCTCATTGTGGCCTTCCAATACATGAAGGGAGCAAGAACGACTGTTTAAATGAGTTGATAGCGATAGGACAAGGGGGAGTGCTAGGACAAGTTTTAAACTAAGACAGAGGAGATTTAAGTTTGATATTATGAAGAAGTTTTTCACTCAGAGGGTGGTAGCACACCGGGAACAGGTTGCCCAAGGAGGTCCCATCCTTGGAAGCATTCAAGGCCAGGCTGGATGTGGCTCTGGGCAGCCTGATCTAGTGGTTGGTAATCCTGCCCACAGCACGGAGGTTGAAAGTAAATCTTTGAGGTCCTTTTAACCCAGGCTATTCTACGATTCTATCAGTACATGTTACGGTCCGACCTGCTCAAAAGGAGCCCTGTGGAGAAGGACCTGGGTGTTCCAGTAGACAGTAGGTTGGCCATGAACTTTGCTGCTGATGTTCACAGGCTTGTTTGAAATGTATAATCAAAAATATTCTCCAAAAACACTATAGTGTTAGCACAACACTGAAGAACAAAAGCAACACAAAGTAGATTGAAGAGCTCATGACCCACAATTAGTATTGCAAGAGTGACAAAACAGAGACAATAGTTTTATTGTTGCTATCCTTTGTTCTGTTTTGGAAGACATGGTCAAATTAAACGGATTATTTCAGACAACAAGTTTGGCTTTCACGCTCACTTCTTTTGGTTTCGGCTTCAAAATTTGACTGTTACTGGTCAGCTTTTATTAGCCCAGCTGGCATGCATAAGGAGGCAGTTCTGCATCCCGTTTCTGTAGCAGTTAATGCTCCCTCCCAGGGCAACCAATCCTTTGTTAGGTATGTGCATTTTCTACAACCCTTTCATACCCGCTGTTTTCCATAACAATTGCTGGTTTTTTCCAAGCAGAGTTTCACCCCGCCTGACTCAAAGGCAGAGAATGCAGTTAACTTGCTTATCTGCCCACGGGAAAAGCTTACCAGCCATCATGGGGACGAAATATTCCTTCTACACCAAAAGATCGTTTCAACACTGTTGCTATTTGTCCAGTATCACAGAATTACAGAATTCCCCAAGATGGAAAAGACCCACAAAGATCACTGAGTCCAACTCCTGGCTCCACAAGGAACCACCCAAAAACGGGACTGTGTTTCTGAGAGTGTTGTCCAAATGCTTCTTCATATACAACCCACAGCGCAAAAAATGAACTACTATGCCCACCCTGCAGATACAGAAGTGGTGGTAGTACACGGTATCTAGTTCAACTATTGCAGCTCACGGTGGTAATATCCACAAGGGACTACAGTTAGGACTATCCCAGTGCTTGGTTCAGCAGCACAGATTCACTGTAAATCCAAAACGTCATGAGCCTATTGGACAACAGCCATGTCTCCTGACTTAGAATTGCAGAATCATTAAGGTTGGAAAAAAGGACTAAGAACATAGACTAACTTGGGTTGGAAAAGACCTCAAAGATCATCCAGTTCCAAACCCCCTGCTTTGGGCAGCTCACTAAATCAGGCACTAGATCATGTTGGCCATCACCTGGTAATAGTCCCAGCGATAACCTATTCCAACCGTGGACCCATCAAGCACCATGCCCCCTGAGCCATGTCCTCTGCAGCACATCTTGGCACAGGGAATCCTATCACTAGCTCTCTCCTGTCTCAAAATCAGAACATCAAGCACCTGGCTTCAGTGCTGAAGCTTGCCACTTTCTCCTGCCGAGCTGTTTCCAGAGTCACAGCTCAGATAACAGGGATACCAGGAGGCAGACCCACATCACCAACTCCGTGCTCAACCACGAAATTTGCACCTAGCGCCTCACTGATTTTCACAGCCTGAGGATTTCACGCTGCCTTCCGTCTGCGAAACTTACAACAGCTCCAGACAGCACAGACGAACACTGAGCCAAAACGTACCAATGCACAGCAAAGCACAACGCATCTGTTGCTATCGCGTCCCGGTATCGAGCACGCAGCTGATAACCGCATAATAAAAATCCAGCGTTTGCGTGCTGAGAAACCACGACCTACCACGAAGCTGACTTCATTATTTACACAGTCCTTATGCATATACTTTTACTACATAAGAAGGCACGGTAGGAACGAATGCAGGACGGCACAGTGCAAAGTGCACGCTGAGGTACAGCCCTGGGGCTTGCTGCAAAGGCAGGGAAGTGCGAACATTAAAGCAGCAAAATCCCAACGTCACTTTTTTTTTCTTTTTTCCCCCTTCCAAATAACACTTATGTCCAAAAAAGAAGCATAAACTAACAAAAGTAGGAATTAAAATTAGGGAAAAAGCGAAAACAAAAACAAACAAACAAACAAAAAAACCAGCCGTAACAAAAAAGTGAGAACAGTCTTTAAAGATCGCTGTCTTGTCTGCGGTTTTTTTTCTGATACAGTCCGGCCGCTAGCCGATCGCGAACAGCTCCACAGCCGGTTATGTAAAGAGCCGGCAGCCACCGAACGCCGCGCTGCCCGATGGAGGAGCCGCCAGGAAAGCCCGCCCGCCCCACAGCCCGCGGACCCCGCGCCGTCTCACCTGTGGGAGCGGCAGCCGCCAGCAGGGCGCTGAGCAGCAGCAGCACGCACAGCCCGCGGCGCCCAGCCATCCTCCCTCCGCTCCGGACGCTGCCGCCGATCTACGTCCCGATCTACGTCCCGACCAGTTTCGCCCGATACCTGAACTAGGAGGAGTGGAGGGGGCGGAGGGCGCGGCCTGCCCGGCAGCGGGCGGGAGGGCGGGGCCGCGCCTCCAGGGCTGAGCGGAGCGGCGCCTATAAATGGCGGGGGGAGCCCCGCTGCCGGGTTCCCTCGCGGCTCCGTCCTTCACAGCTTGCGCTTCGGTTGGGACTGCGCTGCTGCTGCAGATGTCCTGCGGGGAGCCCAGGCCAGTGTCCGTAACAGGGGCGGCCGCTGGGGCTGCTTTTGTATTGCAAGTTTTGAATCATCGAATCGTAATCGTAGAATTATAGAGTGGCCTGGGTTAAAAAGGACCTCAAAGATCGTCTAGTTTCAACCCCCTGTGGGCAGGGTTGCTAACCACTTGAGCAGGCTGCCCAGATTTTACACCAGCTTTGGGTGGTGAGGCTCACTGCGCAGAATGAGAGGTCACACCAGAACACCTCTGAATTGTTCCTCATGTACACCTGGTGAAGTGAATGGCCCTGCGTGTGCTGTGGCATCACCGGGGTATGGCGGTGAGGGTGTCTGAGCTGTAGGAGGGGAACACTTTCCACATCACCTTTGTTTCTTCCCCATGTTCTTCCAACACTGCTCGATGATCAGGTTTGTATTAGAAGAACAGCAGTATGTGTACTGAAGTAACATTTATATCAGAATAGCCCAGCAGCGTGTTGTTTGATCTGCTCTGTGTTGGGACATCGCCGTGATTCGCACTGACCAACACCTCAGCTGGAAAAGACCACAATGTGTTAGCAAGGAAGGGGCTGAGGGGCGTTTTTGAAGTCTTACTACTCCTGCTGACTCATAAAGTGCTTGTTTATGTTTGCCAGGTTTCAAACTATTCTTCAGTGTGTTGTCATATGAAAAACAAGCAGGAATATGTGTAATGGTTGCTTAACCCATTGCATTTGCGTGTAACAGCACAAGAGGGATGTTTTTGCTGTTGGCCTCATTTAGGTTCGGGGAACACCAGGTTCCTTTCATTTTTGCAAATACAGGTTTCAGGAATAATGCAACCAGGTGTAATGTGATGCTAGCCATGTTTTCAATTTTTTCAACGTATTTTAGGAGTGTATTTAAACTTGCAAAAATCAAGCGTGCAAGCTATCAAATTCACAAATTAAAACCCTTTCAGCTGTAATTCACACCTCTGGACATGGAAATGGCTTTCTGGTCACATCAGTGGTGTCCTCTCTCTCTTGGTTAGTATGCAGAATGCTTAGTGTTTAGCTAGTGATAAACTTGTTGCTTTCTTCCATTCTTTTATTTATGTAAATGAATGAATATATTATGAATATATTGCTCTTATTCTATGTTGCTCTGAAGACAAAATTGTTCTTTTTGTGTACTGTGATGTTTGTGAAGTCTCACTGCAAGTGCATGGAGTCTGCATTGCTCCTACGTTACAGGTGGAAAGTGGAGCATAGAGGTAACAAGGTAAATACACTTGGAAGTGTTAGGTATCTAGGTTGTGCTCAAGGGCCTTTTTTTTGGCTGGGGGGGTGGGGGTGGGGAAGTTCTTTGTTATAAGTTAGTCACTCAAAGCATGTATTTGCTCCTGTTTGTCATCACTCATAGCTACTGTTGGTTCCTATTTGTCATCCACCCAGTGAAGTCTGCTCATCTGAATCTCAGCTTCCTCCTGAGCACTGAGAAAGCAATAGACCATCTCTATGGACACCCCTGTCTTCTTTCTTACGTGCTGTGTTGTTCTGTTAACTTTACAGGCTGCTTCATGAGTACTTAGTCTCCAGCTCCTAATCACCTTGTTCAGTGAGTTGTAATCTTCCCACCTGGATTTTATCTAATCTCCCTTTCAAATTGGCATGCATATATGTGCTGGCTTTCAATTTCGATGGTGTTTTCCCTCTCTTTCTACGGTGGTTTCCCTCTCAGACCTGAAGTACTAAGACCTATTTAGCCCTCCTCTCATCTGGGTCTGCTCCAGCCGGTGCTCTCATGCTGTCTGCCAGCACCTAATTTTCACTGCTCGTTATTTCTTGATTTATTCTATCCAGTCTGTCTGCTTGTTCCTTTACATTCAAAGCAGATGGCTTATCCCTTATTTGCCTGGATCTAGCAACAGTGGAAGGAATTGAGAACAAAGTAAAAGGATTAATTGCTGTCAATAAAATCTGCTGCAGGCTGTCCCATGAGGGGTTGGAGCAGCGTCTGAAAAAGTTCTGTAGCTCTCTGCAGAGTCAAGTGTCACTGCAGGCATGTTTTCTGCAAATGAAACTCTGATCTTAGCCTGTAAGTATAAGCAGACCAAGCTGATGTACGTTTCTAACTTGGCTAGGTCTTTGTAGGAATGTCAGTAATTGACATAAGGAATATCTCCTTTCAAAATCTCATATGAAATTATTGAAATTCACTGGCAATCAAACAGTGGAGCTTATAAGACTGTATGCAGGGCATCTGTAATGCTGGAGAATTGTCAACTTGCTTTTCAGGAAACTACTGATCTTGGGTATATTTAAGCTGTGGATTCTAGAGCTCCATCAATGCCTTGATAACAAGGCTTTTCTTCTGATTTTGTTCTCTTTATTTACTTTTATCTAGAAGTTAAGTGTTTTTAGCTAACATCGTCAGCATGCATTTTATTTTTCTAGCAAAATTACACATTCATAGCGTGCAGATTAGTTATGCCTCAAAACTTAAAATGTATGTAATAGAAACTGGATACTTTTTGTAGGTAGAGCTTTCTTTCTGCACTTCAATCACACTGTGAGTTTCTGAATTCCATCAGTGAATGGGTTTATAGTCTCTGCTTTACTGTAATCCAATCA
The DNA here is from genome assembly GCF_026119805.1 of Tympanuchus pallidicinctus. NCBI lineage: Eukaryota > Metazoa > Chordata > Aves > Galliformes > Phasianidae > Tympanuchus > Tympanuchus pallidicinctus. Next base: position 364,368 of record NW_026294813.1, on the reverse strand, counting down.
CATACCTTTTGGGGAAAAAAGTACCATACGTCTTAAATGTTAGCATCTTAAATGCTTTCTTAAGGTGCAAGAAGAGCTTGTTTTTAGAAGACAGAGGACAGAAAGATCTCCCACCTTCAAAAATCAGCGTGCCTTGTAGTGATGGCTCAAGCACTTGCCTTACATTTCAAACACTGACTGTGCTACGGTCCAAGGACAGAGTGGGAAGTTTGGTTTGAATGAAATAATAATTTCATTTTGGTAACTTCAGTATTGTAAAGCCTTCCTCCTTGTGTTTCTTGTTCGTAAGGTGACACTTTCTTGCATCTAAAGTAGTCTTTTCCTTTTTCCTTTTTTTTTTTTTTTTTTCAGAATCTTTGAATAGATCTTAGACTATCTTCTGCCCAGTTCTTGGTCAGCTTTGCTGGCAGACTTATTGGGTACTACATACTGGTCACTAAATGTCTCATGTGTTCATCCAGGGTTTCAGAAACAGGGAGTAATGGGCAGCAACTGTGGTTGTCACTAAATGTCCATGACACTCATATGTTCATCCAGGATTTCAGAAACAGGGGGTAATGGGCAGCAACTGTGTTTTATTTCGTTGATAGCAAAGCTCAGTTTTATTTTATTTCTTTTATTTTATTTCTTACTTTGTGCTTAACAATTCACTTCCATTGCCTTTCTTATCCTGTCCACCCTAAGACGCTTCCAATTTTTGGGAATTCTGGCTGTCATGAATGTGTGTTTTGTGAGTATTGTAGTGATGTTAGTGCTGGGGATGCCAGTGTGGTCAGTGTATTAATTCATGGCATTTTAGGATCATTGTGTTGGAAGAAGGGTTATGTAATATGAGTTGTTTAAGGAAGTCCATTAATGGTTATTGGGTATCTTCCTGATTTTTCTGACCTTCTGTGAGCTGTGTCCTGTATTTATTCCTGATTTTTGACCTTTAACACTAACTGCATTTGCACCTTTCCAAAAGTAAGGAGGCAGGCTTTGGTCTGGAAGCATCACAAAGAGAAGTGGCAAAGGTCTAGAACAAAATGTTAGGTATGTCTGGTGTGTGGAGGATACAAACAAAAGGCAGCCCAAGCCTTGTTTCACTCTGCATGGAGCTAGAGCTGTGACTCCTGTTTACAGTGACCTTTCCTTAATAAAGGACACGTGAAGTAAACAAGAATGCTGGGGCTAAGCAGAGTACGAAGCAGTGCTTCTGCACTTACGTTGACAGTTGCTTATCCTGCAGTACATGTACCTTCAAGTGTGCATAGGGATACACTTAAAAGAAACAAAACAAAACCCCAAACAACAAAAGTATGTTGTGGCTCAAATTAAGAAATTGGAAATTAGGAAATGCTGTAATTTGGGCTTCCTGTACTTTCTCAATTCAGCCCACTTACACATGTGCATTTTGAAAGGAGTTTAGTTATAACATTACATCCAGTCTTTTCTGTGGTGCACTGGATGGATTGTGGGCTCCTGAATGAGCAGATAATCTCAAGTACCTCCATTTACAAATACAGATAGTATCAAGATACCAGGATTTAGCTGGTACTGACTTATTATACTACTGCTGTTGTGAGCTGGGAAAGTATTCTCTCTGCATAGATAGGAATTCAGAGAAAAGGATATGCAGATAGCTTACAACTGATCAGTGAAAATGAGTGCTTGCATGTCTGCTATACATAATAGCACTATGTCACCTGTGCTGAGTAAATGAAGCAGTAGTTCATTATTAAGTTTAGGAAGAAAAAAAAAAAAGTAATACCTCAACAAAAAGGAGCACTGTCACTGTGCTGGCGTGTTTGGCATGAATGAGTGCTACTGTGCCCTTCTGTAATAGCCAGCTACTCTCCAGAGCATACCACCTGCAAAGAGACAGTGCTGGATGAGCTTGCATTGACACCTGGACTTAAAAACAAGTTCAGCCTTACAGCAATAGAGAGAAGATTATTAAGGAGCTGTATGCTTACATATGCAAGCTATTTACAGCAGAAATAAAACAAGGAAGGCTCTGGAAGGAAATTATGCACTGTGTTAATCATTCTGAACTAGATAAGGATATTTCACATTTTTCACAGTCGTAGTTGTCTGTTTATTTACAAAGAAGCTTATTTACAGTTAATTGCAAATGTAACTTGGTTTCTGCTGACACCATGGAACTATCCAAACAACAAATTACTTTTAGGAGAAATCTTAATTACCTAACCATTAAGAGCAATAACTGAAAATATTGAAAGCACAGTGAAAAATGGTAAAAGCCATTTCTACTCACTATATTCCTTTTGGAAATACAGTGAAGCCACATTGGTTCCAAGGGAGAGTTTAAGTTAAAAATTATGGCAAAAAACTTTTTTGAGCCAAGAATGTGTTGCAAAGGGATGAGAACAGTGAAGCATTAAGCATTAAGGTAAATGGCTTTTCCTTCTGGAGATAAATTAAATGAATCTATATTAATTTAATTTTGGAGATTCAGTCTCCAAACAGAGGAGGCACTCCTCCTGTTTTCTCCTTTATCTTTTTTTGTGCTACTGTTTGCATGTATTGGTTTGTAAAACTGTTCTGAAAGGGACTGATGGATGATTTCAGTGTTGCAGTTCTTTTCTAGTCCATGTACATCTGCACTGGAAGGACTATAGTGTATGTGAAGTGTATAAAGCAATTCCTCTTAGAATAGTCTAATTGCAGTTGATCACAGACTTAATGAATGCAAATAGTATTGTCCCACAGCAAACAGGATTCCTGTTTAATGTGTGTGAATAAGTTCTTCCTTTATTCAGCACCAGTAAGTTGTTTGTTGAAAAAAGTATTTCCAGCTCTTTCAACATTTTCCTTAAAACTGGATATAGTCCAGAGAAGATATGAGCAATCAGGACAGTCTGAAAAATGTTTGGAGCAGTTAATTTTTCTTAGTCTAAAGAAGGTCACAACGGAAATGATAACATACTTAAAATATTCCATGTCTGAAGCATGTCTTCAGTGTACACTGGGTTGATTGGAAAAATAGCTAAGTTAGACATTAGGAAAAAGTTTCTTACAATTCTCACTAATTGTATTGAGCTCTTCCTAAGGAATCAGTGTGCCACTAATCACTGGTGGCTTTAAATTAGTTTAGACAAGCAGGAATTCTGTAGGAATGTGTAGTTTACCCTGGCAGGAGAAGTAGGTAAAGTTTCACCTAATTCAAGGTGAAGTCAGTGAAATCACTAAACTCAGTGATTTTAATCCTTTCAGGTTCTGAATTCAGTAAGGTTCTTCACGGTATTCTGTGTTGTGCGTCAAGCTGTGGTCTTGCATTCATGCATCTCTCTTCAGAAACAGATGCTACTAGAATGCTATCTTATCTGATTCTATCTTGGGAAGTGTTCAGATCCTCAGGTCACATTTATCATTTCTGAGCAATCATGACTCAGATGATGGAAGTTTTTGACTCCAGAGAGAGGAGCCTGTACAAACCCCTCTGCATTCTTCCTTCCTTACCAGACAGAGATTACAGCAGTGCTCTGAATGAAGAACCAGGAGCCCAGAGGGAGGGCTGCAATGCATTCCTGGTTGGATGGTGCTGAGAGGGAACGTCAAATAGGTTTTGGAGCAGTAATAGACATCCGGGAAATTAGTCTATACCCATTTTGAAGAGCTAGACGATAGTTGCAGGAAGATTCTGATTCCAATCCACAAAGTTTGGTGGACACGAGGAGAGCTGTGTGTTGTAAATACAAGATAAAAATATGTGAAGCAGCTGATACTAAGCCACAAACCTAGTCACCTTCAAAAAAGCAGCATCAAGATGCAGTCTCAGATTTAGGAGCTGACTAAATCATAGACAGATTTCAGAAAGAGAGGAGACTCAAACCTAAATGTGGATAGGGGACTGAAGGAAGTGTGTTGCCAGGTATTTGAATTGTCTTCTGACAAGGCAGATATCTATAAGAAACTAATCATGTAGGCAAAGCAAACATCATTGTAGTTGTATGTGATTTATGTTTTTCACAAGAGGGTAGGCATGAATTTTTATGTACTTATTGTTTGTATTTCTGCTTATTTTTACTTATTTTGCATTTAAAACACAAATGAATAAAATAAAGAGATCAATAGGGCACTAAAGGAATGCTTTGTGTTCTCCCTTCTTTCACTTTCTGGGCAGCCAAGTTAAATGTTTAAATAATTCTAAAGTTAGATTATGTGATTACGAACAGTCTCTAAGAGTTGACCCTTCTGCTTGTGTTGATCTAATCCAGATTGGGAGAACACTCTACAGTCAAACAGGAATATAACATGCCTTTCGGGTTTTATCATGACCATTTGGAACTGTCTCCTTATCTGCCTTGTGGGTGTATGTGTTAGATGATTAGCAATTTATCCAAGCATATAAGAATAATCCAAGTAGAAATAACCAAGAAACAAGCTTAGTTATTAGCCTGATTATTGTTTTCCTTACTGCCTTGTTTGTTTGCTTTAGCTCTACTTCTACTGTCAGCCTGCAGAATGACATTGCCTGCCTGATGCATCTGCTTTCACTTGCTCTTTGCATTTCCCAGTTTGGTAGAAACACATGCATTTTTTTAGTGTTCTGCTAGCACACGGTTATTATTCCTCACACTACAGTCCCCAGAACACTTTCAAAAGAGGATTTTTTTTCTATGTCTTCTAGGTCAACTCTACCTGAGGGATACCTGTGGAAAGAGAAGGTAAAAAGCAATGTTTTGTGAGTTGCGTCCTGGAAACGCATTTTAAATTTGTGATTCCTTCATGTCTTGAGAACTCAACTGAGTTCCAATGTACTGTGCAATGCTTGAGTAGATCTGTGGCAAATCTACAGAGGAGGAAAGTGGAAGTGGAGACATAGGAATGAGTGGAACAAGAGTGTAAAAGGAAGAAGAGGGAAGAGCAGAAGAGGGAAGCAGAAGAGGGAAGAGCAGAATGACTTGTAGAGAGAGCTTTAAACTAGATAGGAAGGGGGAAGGGGATAAAGCCAGGTCTACTATAGAGCAGCCTGGGGAAGTGGTATTGGGATTAGGTGAGAGGCGAGGGGCTCAGCTGAGGTGCGTCTACACTGATGCACGCAGCATAGGCAACAAACAAGAAGAGTTGGAAGCCATTGTGCAGCAGGCAAACTATGGCCTAGTTGCCATAACGGAAACGTGGTAGGATTGCTCCCGTGACTGGAGTGCTGCAATGGAAGGCTACAAACTCTTCAGGAAAGATAGGCAAGGAAGGCGGGGTGGTGGTGTGGCTCTCTACGTCAGGGAATACTTCTACGCTACTGAGATTATGAGTGGGGACAATAACGTTGAATCCCTATGGGTAAAGATTAGAGGAAGGGCTGACAAGACAGGCACCTTGGTGGGCGTCTGTTATAGACCTCCAAATCAGGATGAAGAGACAGACAAGGTATTCTATAAGCAGCTGGCACGAGCTGCACAGTCTCCTGCCCTTGTCCTCATGGGGGACTTTAACTTCCCTGACATATGCTGGGGGAACAGCACAGCACAGAGGAAGCAGTCTAGGAGGTTTCTGGAATGCGTAGAGGACAACTTCCTGATACAGCTGGTCAGAGAGCCCACGAGAGGAACTGCCCCACTAGACCTGCTGTTCACAAACAGGGAAGGTTTGGTGGGAGATGTGGAGGTTGGAGGCTGTCTTGGACAGAGTGACCATGAAATGATAGACTTTTCGATTCATGGTGGAGCCTGGAAGGGGAATAGTAAAACTGCTACCTTGGACTTCAGGAGGGCGGACTTTGAATTGTTCAGGGGACTAATAGGGGGAGTCCCCTGGCATTCAGTCTTAGCGAGTAAAGGGGTCCAAGGGAGCTGGTTGCTCTTCAAGAAGGAAGTCTTAAGGGCGCAGGAGCAGGCAGTCCCCCTGAACTGCAAAATGAGCCGGCGGGGAAGAAGACCAGCGTGGATGAATAGGGAGCTATTCCTGAGGCTCCGGGAGAAAAGAGAACCTACCGCCTGTGGAAAGAGGGACAGGCCACTCAGAATGAATATAAGGAAGTTGTTAGGATGTGTAGAGATGAAATCAGAAAGGCAAAAGCCCAGCTTGAATTTAACCTAGCCACTGGAGTGGAAAGGAATAAGAAACTCTTTTATAAATACATTAACAGTAAGAGGAGGACAAAGGAGAATATCCACTCTTTGCTGGATGAGGCTGGGAATGTGACCACTGAGGATAAGGAAAAGGCAGAGGTTCTGAATGCCTTCTTTACGTCTGTCTTTAAAAGTCAGACCAGTTATCCTCAGGATATTCCTCTCTCTGACCTGGTAATCTCGGCTGGGGAGCACACTAACCCCCCTGTGATTCTGGAGGAAACAGTCAGAGACCTACTGCTCCAGCTGGACTGTTACAAGTCGATGGGGCCAGATGAGATCCACCCAAGAGTGCTGAGGGAACTGGCGGAGGTGAGAGCCGAGCCGCTTTCCATCATCTGTCAGCGCTCCTTGTTGACTGGTGAGGTCCCAGAAGACTGGAGGCTTGTCAACGTGACTCCCTTTTTCAAGAAAGGTCGTAAGGAGGATCTGGGGAACTACAGGCCTGTTAGCCTGACCTCAGCCAGGGAAGGTTATGGAGCAGATTGTCTTGAGGGAGATCATGCTGCACGTGCGGGATGAGCGGGGAATCAGGCCTAGCCAGCATGGGTTCGTGAAGGGCAGGTCCTGTTTGACCAACCTGATCTCCTTCTATGATCTAGTGACCCATCTGGTGGATGAGGGAAAGGCTGTTGATGTGGTCTACCTAGACTTCAGCAAAGCCTTTGACACAGCATTCTCCTGCAGAAGCTGGCAGCCCGAGGCTTGGATGGATACACTCTTGGCTGGGTAAGGAGCTGGCTGGAGGGCCGGGCTCAGAGAGTGGTGGTGAATGGAGTCAAATCCAGCTGGCGACCGGTCGTGAGTGGTGTTCCCCAGGGGTCGGTGCTGGGGCCTGTCCTCTTCAATACCTTTATTGATGACCTCGATGAGGGCATCGAGTGCACCCTCAGTAAATTCGCAGATGACACCAAATTGGCTGGCAGTGTGGATCTGCCTGGGGGTAGCGAGGCCCTACAGAGGGATCTGGACAGGCTGGAGAGCTGGGCTGAAGCCAATAGGATGAGGTTCAACAAGGCCAAATGCCGGGTCCTGCACTTCAGCTACAACAACCCCATGCAGCACTACAGGCTTGGGGCGGTGTGGCTGGAGGACTGCGTAGAGGAAATGGACCTGGGGGTATTGATTGATGCTCGGCTGAACATGAGCCGACAGTGTGCCCAGGTGGCCAAGAAGGCCAATGGCATCCTGGCTGGCATCAGAAACAGTGTTGCAAGCAGGAGCAGAGAGGTGATTGTTCCCCTATATTCAGCACTACTGAGGCCGCACCTCAAGTACTGTGTCCAGTTTTGGGCCCCTCACTGCAAGAAAGACATTGAGGCCCTGGAACGTGTTCAAAGGAGGGCAACCAAGCTGGTGAGGGGTCTGGAACACAGGCCATATGAGGAGAGGCTGAAGGAGCTGGGAATGTTCAGCCTGGAGAAGAGGAGGCTCAGGGGAGACCTCATTGCTCTCTATAACTTCCTGAAGGGAGGTTGTAGTGAGCTGGGGGTCGGCCTCTTCTCTCGTGTCATTAGTGATAGGACCAGGGGCAATGGTTTCAAGCTACGGCAGGGGAGATTCAGGCTGGACATGAGGAAGTATTACTTCTCAGAAAGGGTGGTCAGGCACTGGAACGGACTGCCCAGGGAGGTGGTGGAGTCACCGAGCCTGGGGGTGTTCAAGGAAAGGCTGGATGTTGTGTTGAGGGACATGGTTTAGTAGGAGCTATTGGGAATAGGTGAACGGTTGGACTGGATGATCTTTTAGGTCTTTTCCAACCTTGGTGATTCTATGATTCTATGATTCTATGACTGAGATTTCAGAAACGGGATACTGTTAGTAAGCTAAGGGTCCATGAACCATCACAAGAGGGAGCGGTGTTCCCAACTTCACACTCCCAACACTTCACCTGTACCAAGACTGACGTTTCTTTGTCTCAAGAGATACAAAACAATCTCCAATCCAAAAGCTAGGAAAAAAGTAATCCCAAAGTGGTATAGTGGTAATGAATGGCAGTCCTGCTTCCCAAGGGATCAGAGCTGGTATGAAGCAGGCAGAACGTTGTATGTTAGAAACAGTAAGATTCCGTGGCCGAAATGCTAATGCTTTTTGTGGGGAAAAAGGTGACCATGTTCTGAAAAAAGGGGGAGAAAAAATGATTTTGAGAGCAGTTGAAGAGTTCTCCAAATTGTCTACACAACCATTCTTTCAGGTAGTTGAAACAAGGTCTTGTGACATGTATACCAAGCTGTAGACATATTCCAAGTTAGCCATTGTCAGTAAAAGGCAGGTTGTACTTTCACACATGCCAAAAAGTAGAAATTAACTGTCTTCAGAATTTGAGATGTAATTTGGCTAGAGAATCTTGCCCATTTCAGGTTCAGATGTTAATTTCAGTTACCTTAGCTTTATTGACATTATGTAAACACTTCAGTGTGGATAAGGCTTGTGACAGCTGGAGGGAATGAACTCATGGCTCCTTAGGAACTTAGCACTTGTCCAAGAAGTAGTGCTGTTCTCAGTTGTAATAGGATGCTAGGGCTCAGAATCCAAGAAGTTAGTGGCAACCATCAGATCCTGTTCATACCACTAAATGCTTGCTAATGCTGGGGTGTGTCTAGTCAGTGTCTTTTTAAGCTCCAATTGGTATTAAAAAAAAAACTAAATAGAAATTTAGATCTTAACAGAAAGTCTCAATGACAAGTTCATTTGAATAGATGGATATCACTGAATCAAAACATTGGTGACTGATATCAAAATTATATGAATGATTCCAGTGCTGGAGCCATTATCCAAAATTTCCATTTTGGAATGTCTGTCAATCTATGATCATCTAATCAAATCTCTAGCTTGTGACCTGTCTCTGAGACTTCCTAAATATTTCCTTGATATTTATGATGACCAATGCAAATCATAGCTGCATTAAGAGGTTAGAAAATGACTTGTTGAATCATAATATTATTTTTATAAATGAGAAAGTGAACTTAATCCAGTGCTCATACAGTATCAATCTATCCATTTTTAAAAAATTCTGTACTCTCTGGAAACTTGCTATGCTACTAGTCTGAATTGCTCTGTCCATTATGTATATGGAGTACAGCATGGTAGCCACATTTTTTGGCTAATTATATATGCCTTCCTTTTAACAAAATAATGCATTTAATAACCTCTGACTTCAAATTCCACTTCAAGTGTTTGGCGTGACTAGTTTGCTTATCTGTCAATGTGATGTTTTTTGAAGTCTCATCATGTTCTATCAAAATGTTCTTAATTTATCAGTGATCTAAATAACATGGGAAAGATTGATCTGGAATTTATAACTTTTCTAGTAATCCTGAGAGTGAAATGTTACAATACCCATCTCTTTGGAGTAAGGATGAAAAGCATATGTACTTATAAGGTCACAGCTTTTTCTACTGTCAGTGTGTGCACAGGCTTGTACTGTCCCACTCCTTCCCACTGTGCTGGCCCATGGGTTGATACAATCACTCACATATCGTGGGAAACTAATCCAGAAAGGGGCAAAATTTTACCAGGATCAGTTATCCAAGCCAGTTTGCATGCTTGTATCAGCATAAGAGTTCTTCAGAGACATGCACGAATGTCCAAGGGCACTGGAAAGTCGGGCAGTTTATATAATTGCAGTTCTGGCTTACAACAATTTTAAACAGTACAAGAAATTAGCATTAAAGAGGCTGCATAGCTAGTAGAAAGAAAGAGTTGTTGTTTTGTGATTGTCTGGTTTATCAGAAAATTAGTATTTTACCTCTTGCAGTTTTATGCTGATAAATTAAATTAAAGAAGCAACAGATACCTCTTAAATCTTGTTCAATCTAGTCTTTTATTTCCACATCTGAGAGTGATAGGTGATGTGGTGGTATAGTCACGTTAACAGTTTAGGCTCTGACAGAGACCAGTAATATTTATGGTGTGTGTTTGAAAGTGTTGAGTAACTTCTCCTTGAGACCTGACAAAGCAGGCAAGAATGTTTCAGTCTGAAATGAAGACCATGTAGCAGAGGTCAGTCTTTCCATCTTCTGCCATCTGTAGAGAGATATAGAGAATCAGTTCCAAACACTGCACAGAGACCAATCAGCAAGTAGGAGATCTATGGAGCTCTTTGCTAAAGGGTGCTGAGGATAGGAGAGATTTTCACGAGTTGCTGGGAAGATGTAGATGGTATCCAAGGCAGTGAGCCTTCCTTTGAATAGTGACCATGTGCCTCGGTTCTCACTCTCACATGAAAGAGATGTGTCTGTCTGTCTGGTTTTGAGCATACTTGGTCTTTTCATAGTTTGTGTGACCTCTCCCTCTAGCTTTAGTAAATGTTGTTTTGCTATAGCTCAAGAGGTTTACAGATTGCCTTTTGTCAATTCTTGTCATCATTGTCATAGAGATGAAAAGGGACTACTTATTTACTGCTTTGTCAAAAGCAGATAGGAAACTTTTATGTAACTACTGTATCAGCGCGGTTGTGGTCTGCCTAGAAACAAAGGACAAAGTCCACAAAGAAGTGAGTTTAATGCAAAAAGTATGCTGCTTAGCTGAGATACCAGAAAACCTTTTTAATACTCCCCTTCCTGAGAAAGGATATGAAGAGAAATACTGAGCCACTCTGAGTCACACACTTTCCACACAGTTATCCATTTGTTCTCATACTGTTTATTCAGTGGGGCAGGAACCAGTCTCATCTCCTCCCAGCTTTTCAGCCCACCTCCTGCTGTCTGCACAGTGAGACAAAACTCACAAGCTCCTTATCAGATCTGATGCAGTCATCTGGCCTGAGTGTGAGGACCACTATGCTACCCATCTACCACAAAAAAGCTAGCACTAAAAACAAAGCTGTACTTATTATTTAGGTTTAGAAAAGTTAATTTTTGTTTTGTTTTAAATCTGTCAAGCATCTAAACTAGAGATATGTAGTAGTCTCACATAAATATTTTTGTAGTTGACATGTAGTCAACTTGCATTTAGAAATCAAATGAACAGAGTTGCGACGGTTTGAAAGTGATTAACCTTGTGTGTGCAGCAGTCATTTTTTGCCATTAGTTTACTGTGAAAAACCATGAGAGGAGAGGAAGGACAGAAGATTCTCCCTTTGGCCTTGCTACATCCTCTTCACGCCATTTTATCCCTGCACCTATCCAATCTTTCATTAGAGTGACAGGGGAAAGTCACTATACACAACACTGAACGTGGCAGTCCTGCCCTGATCACCTGAGCACTGCCTGTTGATAGAAGAGCCCACTGTAAACATGGGGCAACTGCTGAAAGGTACAGAATCAAGACTGACTTCAGTTTTCCCTGCTACTGAGAATTGTTCTGTGTCCTGAGTGATACAGGATTTAGATTTTATGATGAAGTTCCCAGTTCTGGCTCTTTGAGAGTGAGAAGCTACATATTTTCTCCTTTCTGTTTCTTCCTTCATCTCCCAAATCCCAAGTGAGCATCATGTTGGGTGGATGAAGGCAGAGACCTCCTTGACTTCCACGCTCCTCCTCACTGGGGGATGCTTCCTCAATCTCAGCCATGAATGAAATTCAAGTCTCCAGCTCACTGGACCTGTGTGGAGTGGATCATTCTCTGAGTGTGAGAATTTGATGGCACTTTCTTCCCTCACCTGTGCCTATCTGCAGTAATGCCAGAGGATCCTCAGCTCTATGGCCCAGAGACTGTTGTCCCACTGTGCAGCATGGCTGCTGTGAGGCCATAAGCTGCCTGCCCCTTCATCTGTCCTCTGATGCAGGAGTTTCAGCCAGTGCCCTTACTCACCTTATGCTAAAGCACGTCCTATGTAGTAATCACCAGGGCATTAGTAAGCTTAGGGAAGTATCAGGGTGGTCACTCATGCATACTGATCCAGGTGCAAGGTGTGTTTCAGGCTGGATCACCTTGCCTCCACGAAGCCATGAAACTACCCCAGAGCCCAGGACCCTGTGAATGAGACATATAATGCCCTTCCTGATCTGCAGGATGTGAATTTGATCCTCCCCTTCACTACAGTTAATAATTTAATCTATAGAAAGTGTAGCCTTACACAGTTCTCTAGCAGTTGATGAATGTCTTGCAAAACAGTATAAAAGCCTGAAGTGGAAGAGCACTTACATTTCAATTGCACAGAAATTCTGCAGGATTGCTTCAAATATTCAGTGTTTTGGTTATCATCACTGATTTGATGGCAAATTAATGAAGAGTGAAAATGAAGAAAGTCTAAACGTTTCACAAATATTTGATCAGTGAAAGCTGTAATTTTTAGGATTTCAAAGGTTGATTTCCCATATCTAATTCATTTGATGGTAACAGCTTCAGTACTCTATCTTGCTCTGACTCTGTTCATTTTCTGCAGAATGAGGCATAAGTCTTCTACCCAGTTTTGTCTACTGCAGTACCCAGGATTGGAACCAAGGAAAATTTTGGAGTTTATGCTCTCCACTCAGGTTTGTTTATGCTTTGGCAGAAAAGCTGGTTTAACTGGTTTTTCTAGGGTAGAGTCGTTCCTATATTATGTTTCCTGAGTTGGTGAAAGACTCCTTTTTTATAGCGTGCTCGTCATGGTCTATCCACAAAAATAATTGAAGTAGGATTAAATTACTTATAGAGATAAATTACACTTAAAGTATTTAATTAAATAGTTGGTACAGGTTATAGGAGGTTACAATGGAGTATTGTATGAAGTTTTGAAGGATTTATGAAAGATAATTAGGTGATGGTTCATGGTGGGGACCTGTTCCAAAGAGCTAAAAATCATGGTATTTGGCTTCAGCCTTCTCAGAGGGAGAGGAGCAGGCAGCCTCAGCGAGCTGGGGCATGACTTGTAAACTCTGAGTGAACCTCTGGCTCAGTTTATGCATTAAGTTTTCTTTTGGCCTAATTGGGAGTTATTTGTAACCTTCTGTGGAGTAGATGAGGTCGAGGTGAGCTGCAGAAGTAGAGCCAGAGGACAATATGTCCCTCTGGGCTCCGCGAGAGCCTAGCTGCAGAGTAAACCGGAAAACAGAAAAACAAGAGGGAAAATATCTCCACCATGGGGAGGGATTTGTGCAGGTACCCAGCTAGCACAAGCAGGGCTGAGGAGCTCTGGAGAGGGTTTGCCCCATGTGAGTGGTGTCGATATCCAGCACAGAAAACCCTGCTTCTGCTCTGCATCACTGTCTGTGACAAAACTCAGCTTTTCCTCGCTGCAAGCCTTCTCTGATACAGAAAGAGCAGGAGCAGCAGCAGTCCTCTTTTTTACCCACGACCTTAAGTGGTGGGAAGAGCTGGGATTAATGTATAAAGGGGGTTTCAGCCTAGGTACGTCCTTATCCTAACACTGTGCCCCAACTCCCAAGTAGAGGATGCTGTAATGTCTGAGCATTTTCATTTTCTCCTGAGGAAACGATTCCAATTTGCTTAACAGTTCTAGGTGTTCATTGCCACATGAACACCTAGAAGTGCATCCCTCACCCTACTTATTAACGACAAGGCAGGATGTGACTGAACACTACAAGATCTCAAAAAATGTGAAATAAAAGTGCTAAAGGAAGATCTGTGCATTGCTTTCAACCTCATGAGTGCCTTAAATAATGAAGTCAACACATGGCAAAACAAAATTTCCAGGTTAATACTTCAAAAGGTACTTATGAGCAATAAATACCCGTATGCTGTCACTGACTCTGTAACATAATGGCTAATACCACATCCCCACAGCAGGACCAGCCTTTCTTAGAGTATTTGATCATTAATATGTGCAATAGGGATTCGTTTTGATTTGAGCTTAATACTTCATGGCTTTTAACTGATGTGTATTATCTATTTGGGCTTTTTTAAGCCTCTCCTTTTAGTTCTCAAAAGACTACTACATACCAGGCAATTGGAAAACTTCACATCTGTTGAAAACTAGACAGTGGTTAACAGTGTCTGTATTCAGAAGTTAAAAAGAATGTGCTGACTGTCCCCACCCATCTCATAATGCTTTACAAATAATAAGCATTACCTTTTCATTTATTGTCTGTAGCAGAGTATTACAATAAAAACAAACTGTGTTTTTAAGTGACTTCTATTTTGTCTGGGAAAATAAGGAAGTTTTTATTTTAAATAAAAACAAGATTCTCATGTAACTAAGCCCAGCATTAAAACATTATAAAAAAAAATGAGTAATGATTATAATCTTCATAATATAAATCCTCTTGGCTGATAATTACCAGTTCTTCAGGGCAAAGACTGCATAGTTTTACCCATAAAGTGCTCTGTTTTTGCTTGCGTTTTATAGGAGCTGTCAAAACACCCATTCATCTCACTATGAGGAAAGTGGAGAGAAAAGGAAGCAATCTGGGTCGGTGCCAGCTGTGCACTAGTGCCATTCCTGAGCTGTTAACACAGAGTTCAAATGGCACAGAAGGCAACTGGGAAATGTGCTGCTGGGTACAGCTTTCCCTTTCCTGTTCCCCACCCACCTGCAAGTATTTCCGAGACAGTGCAGTGTGTGGTTCAGGTGATACTGTGCAGCATCTTCCCTTCTGCAGGAGTCAGAATGCTTTTCCCACTGCACGGTACTGAAGGAGAGGACGTCTGGTGACTTAGTTCACTCGTGAGCTGTGCTTGAGGACACCATCAGGTTTTTTCTGTTGATTTTCAGATGTCAGATGAGTCTAAATTATCAGTGATAGGCTGTTCTCTTATTCATATTTGCACATTCTCAGTTTTAACCCAGCTAATATTATCCCTCAGAACAATTTCTTATCTCACTTTTTACTGCAATTAAAGTCATGTTCCAGCTGATGCTAATGGATATTTGCCCTCATCAAAGTGAAGCTCTCAACTAATGACGACTACACAAAAAAAAGGCATTGAGAATCTGGCTAACAGGAATTTTGCCATTAACTTTCATCACACTGAATACTCACCGGCTGGACTTTAAAGGAACTGAGGCTTATGGATTGTGTGACATATCTTCTAGCTATTAATTACTTTCAAGAGGCTTGAAAAGGATATGTTATTGTGTTTAAATTATAAGACAATCATCTCAGGGTGCTTTACAAAACAAAAGTACTAGCTTTCGAATAATTCAGAAAATTGTGTAGTAATAAATCTTGATAGATTAAATGTTAAAACTGTGATTAATTGTTTTTTTTTTAATTTGGGGAATTCAATGGATCTCATTTCACCATGTGCTTTACCAGAGTGAGGAGTTTTATGACTGCAACTTTACAGAATCACAGAATCACAGAATCACCCGGGTTGGAAGGGACCTCAAGGATCATGTAGTTCCAACCCCCCTGCCTAGCAGGGCCACCAAACATACACATTCAGATCAGGTTGCCCAGGACCCCGTCCAACCTGGCCTTGAACACGTCCAAGGACGGGGCATCCACAACCTCCCTGGGCAGCCCGTTCCAGGGCCTAACCACTCTCCTGGTAAAGAACTTCCCCCTAACATCCAACCTAAATCTTCTCTCCTTCAACTTGGATCCATTTCCCCTAACTTTAAAAAATGAAATGATAGACTTCTGAATTTGGCTGGGGACCATGAATGCAATACTTGTCTCATGGAAAAAAAATGAAAAGGGAAAAGTAAGAACAGTGCACACAGCCCTCTGAACAGTCTTGCCCACCCAATTCAAAAGGTCTGTCTTCCAGTGTATCTATTTTTAATTCAGTGTGGATAATGCTTGTGAAATGTTAAAGTCAAATCCATGGATTGTGATGTTTTAGTTAGTCTGTTAAGGTACAGCACAAGTTTTACCACCAATATTTTTTGAATCTGTAGTGTGTTCAGTCTGGGTAGCCTAGTGGTCACTGGTAGTGATAGGAATGTTAAAAGAAGGTTTGAGGGAAAAATGCCTTATTTTATTCACCCACTTCTAAGACACAGTTAGTCTCCAGTGTGAAAAGCATAAGAGCAAAAGCTGATTTTAACAGTTAGCTCTGTTGTGCTTTTGCAAAAAAAAAAAAAAAAAAAAGGCAAACATCTTATTAGGTTTAGCAAAAGAGCACAAGCCAAGTCAATGTATTCACCGTTTATGAAGTGTAACCTGGAGTATGGTGTATACACTGCATTTCAGAAAATACAGAGAAGAAAACACAAAGGCCAGGTAAGGAGAACCGAGATGTCAAGACAACCTGGTAAGGAGAATTTGAAAGATTTTGTATAGTTCAATCTAGAAGTGATTAGACTGGTAGGGACCATTAAATACACAGAATAAGAAAGGGAAAGAAAAGAGAAGGGAAGGAGAAGGGAAGGAGAGAGGAAAGAGAGAAGAAGTAAAGAGGCTGGCATCAAACATGGAGGCAGGGGTGGAAGTCTCCATCACTGAAGATTTCTGAAAATAGATTAGATGAGCATCAGTGAGGAGTGACATGGTGACTGCTGTTTTCAGGCAAGTTGATAGACATATGCTTTCCTGAAGAGCCTTCTTTTGATCCAATCTTTAGTGACTACTACTTGAGCATTGCTATTCCTCTGTATTCCATAATTAGTGGTAGGGTCATCTTTCCATGAGATGCCTGGGTGCAATTTCTATCCTCTGTCTGACTCCTGATTAGGTTCTTCATTGCTTCTTGTTGCCATGTGGACCATGTATCACAGAAATGTGACAGCTGAACCTATTTCTTGGCTATAGCTGAAGGAAGTAACTTCTGACCTTGGCCAGAGCATAGATTCTAGCTCTTCATTCTTTTTTGTCTTGACATTTCCACATCAGCTGGGCTGCAGACCCAGGAATCTATGGGGATAGAGTTGGGATGACTAACCATTTATTAGAAGGGAAGGTTTTATGGCCATTAACTTTGTTGTGATACTGTACATGTCATGGCATTTCTGACTCACTCTGACAACTACCGTTACACAATACTCTGACTAAGACATTTATGTTGTGGATGTTCTGGGTAACAGCACTATTAGAACAGATTGTTTGTGGATATATGGTGACCTGATTAAATAAGGACAGGACTACAAGTAGGACTTGTTAGGGGATCTTCCTAAGAAATGACATTCCTGTGTGTCTCAGTGAAATCACTGTGGAAGAGAGGAGAAGGAGTGACAGTCACCAGTGTGCACTGACAGGGTAAGGGGGCTCTTCTTTCTCACAGAAACACTGAGGGCAGTGTTTTTTAGCTTAGGTTGAAACCTTCTGAAACCTTTGGTGGAAATTGGCTAAATAGGTAAATCTTGCCCATCTGCAGAAATGCGTATGCTCTTCTTCCCTTCACCCTGGCAATGAAGGGACTGGAAGATGTGTGCAAAGGGAGAGGCCTCCCAGTGGCCTACAGGGCAGAAACCAGCAAGAACTGCAGATGGCTAGGAGTAGAACTTCATCAGGTGAAACGCTCTGCAATCCGCCTAAGATGGCGTGAAAAGAAGGGAAAGTCCTTTGAATACAACAGTGGAAGTTATTTAGGTGGCAATCTCATAGCTCAGTATTACCATATCCTTATTACCATATCCTCTAGCTAGATTGAAAGATAAATGTATTTCATTAACTGGTTGAGAATGTTTCTTTGCTGTCAGCTTTTCCCACGCCTGCTTATTTGTAGAGTGAAGGTACTGCGATGAGAAATGCAGCAAGAATACCACGTAAAGGGAAGTTATCTGCAAAACAGTGTTTTAGGGGCTACACAGTCATGCTTTCTACCTGGCAGTGAATTTTACAAAATAACTACTATTTTAGAGTGAGCATTCTGACACACTTGGCAAAGTGGGTATGGGTTGTACCAAGTTTCTGAAATTGCAAGGTGTGACAGCTTGCCTACAATTAAAGAAACAGTTATACACCTTACGGAGCAGTCTGCTACACCCTGCACACGTGCTCATGATAACAAAACTAAGGTATGTGTGACACTTATAGGTGCTGACTCTTATAAAAATCTCAGCAACGAGGCTTAGAATGCTTTTCAGGGTTGAGCACTGAGCAGGCAGAAAAACAGAGCCCTGCTGCTGTCTGGCTAATACCTTCAGCCTTTGTGCAGTTTACATTTTTATTGCAATGACCTGAATTGCCACACCAAACAAATGACAAGTGTCATTTGTACCTTTCCAGATGAATTATGTAATACACTCAGAAGTGTCTCAGAATATACAGCAAAGAGTTGGACAGAAGATGGTGAGTGGCCTGTCTTGGTCACAGTGCAAACCATGCCTTCCTTGCTGTGATGTTTTAAAACATACGTCACCAATATAGTAGTTTCTTGTCTAGTACAATGAGCAAGAGTAAAAAATCTGTAACCAAACTCTTGCTGCTTGTCCCTACTTTTGTTGCAAAACCTTTGGTGAGATGAATGAGCTAACAGGACCCCTCACAAAATGCAGCTATTTGATTATTAAAGTTAGCTCGGGATATTTCCCCATCTAACATCTGTTTCTGGTGAACCATATAAGAAGTTCACCCTTAAAATGTCCTCGCTTTTTGCATGCAGTCTCACTGCTGCAGAATGTAACTTGTGGTTTGCTGGAGAAGCCGTAGGTTTAGTCTCTGGGGCTGGATATCTTTATCAGTGTCATTATGAAAAGTGATCAACTATGTCTATGGCTTGTAAAACATCTGGGTTATGTATTCAAAAAAGAAATACAGGAAATGCCTGTTTGAGCACACTGCTGTTTTAATTACAGCAATGGTTTTAAATAAAACTGTCTGATAAGTGGCTGTACATACAGACAATTATATGCATACTGACACGTAGACCTACACATATGCATGCAGGCAGGCTGAATTCCCTCCTCACATGCTCTAGCTCAGCTGCAGCATGGACACAACAGTGTTTGCTAAGATTGCCCCATGCTCTGTAGCCTCAGAGCTGGCCTGATCCCATTGCTCAGCCCATAGGTCCTGGGCTGGTAGAGAGGCAGTGCTTGCTCCTCACAAATAGAGTGATACCTCCTCTGCCACCACAGTTCCACATCCCTCACCGATTTCCTTCCTCCCTGGTTAGAAGATCTCAAGCAGGCTGTTCCTCTTAGCAGACATGTAAATGTAGGCCATTTGCACATTGCTCACACTGAAATAAGATGCTGGAGTGAAATTGAAGGTAGTCAGGCTCTTTCCTGTGACACTATGACCGAGAGAGGTTATTCATCAAAGGAAGGTCCTAAATTAGTCTAAGACAAATGACATGGGCAAAACCACACAATTTCAGGCAGTAAGCCTCATTTGCTTTACCATTGCAAGCCAAGTCCTGTTCCATCACAAGAGAACTGGATAAATCTTAATGTAAGTCTCGTTACAACTTATGGCAGAGACTAAGCAAGCTCCTCATTGGTCTGTCTTTAACAAAAATAATAAAAATTAGAGAAAAACATAAAACTTCAGTAAGATCTCTTTATCAATGTCCAGCCACTACTGTCAGTTTGTGTCTTCCTTGGCACCTAAGCACTCACAAGTCTCAAAGAAGACATAGTGAACACCTTTGTGGAGTTTTATGTATATTCTTCAGAGAGACATAAAACTCATTTGTCCATGGCCATTGCTTTTACAGACTTCATTTTACCCCCAGTCTCAACAGCTGTCCCCAGTAGAGATGTGGCTTCTCCTCAGTGCCGCATGTTCCTCCATCTCCTTTCAGCTGATACTTGATGCCAGTCCAGAAGGAGGAGGTGAGGAAAGAAGAAAACATCTTGTTTCATTATGAAACAAACAGGAAGTACTGTGAATGAGCAAAGATAAAATATTTGGATAAAAATAGTAGTAGCTTTTGATGACTGATTTTCAGGTTTTGAAATACTTCCACTGTGTTAACAAAGCACGCCAGCAGCGAGCAGAGCATGCTGCACTACTGACTGTGTGTTAGAAACATTAGAAAATGTGAACCTGGAAGGTTTGTACCAGGATGATACGAAGTACCCAACACAATGTCTTTTTTTTCCTTTTTTTTCCTCACCAAAATGTGTCAACGAGACTTAGGAAAGATAATACATCTTTAGACAAGCTTGTCTCATGAATTGTCTAGCATTTCAAATGGAGTTTTGAAAGAATTCTACATAACAAAATTCCATATCTCTGGTAAGGAGACACAGAAGGTTTAGAAATGTTTAAACTTAACCATTTTATAGAACATGTGCATACAGTTCACAGCAGATTTACAGATATGTGCTATGTACTAAGTAAAACATAGTAGGCCCCTCCTTTCAAAAGAGTTTTCTAAAGATAATTTGCAGTGAGAACCTGGAAGCGTTAAAGCAAATTAGGAGACCTAAGCTGAATTTCAGAGATTCTATAAATATAAACAAGTATTTTTACTGGTAGGATACTATTTTCTTGGTCACACCTAGGTGTATATATATATAATAATAATATATAATATAATATATATATATATATATAAAATTATATATATATATAATTGTTTTTGCCATATTTTGCCTTTCCACAGGCATTTAGTTTTGCAGGAAAAGCAGTGATAGTTAACTAGATTCATTATGTTCTTTGTTCTCTAGAATTACATGTACCTCTTAAAGTCAGCAAAGGTGGAGGCAAAAGAAAGAAAGAAAGAAAAAAAAAGAGAAGAAAGAAATTACTCAATTGGCACAAATATTCTGGCTTATTACTGCTATGATGTATAGTAAAAGCATGCAATATATTTTTTTTCTTGGAAACACAGTGAAAATATTACTCTGAGGGAGAGAGATTTATTACCTATTGATTAAACAAAATGCAAGTTTGAGTAATGGTGTTCTCTCTCTCCATGTTTATTCTTCTCCAGAGCTGGGTTTGCAGTACGATGCATTACATACAGCTGTGAAGTTTTATTGACACGCATGTGGTGCAGTTATTCCAGTTATGCCAGCTGAAGGGATGTTTCAGTTTAACAAATTTATTGTGTTTTATGCTTCCTGGAAAAACCTGTCAGATATGAATAGTACCGTATTACAAAAACACAAGGTTGCTGCGAACAAGAACACATCTTCTTTTATTCAGATTTGCAACAATATGGATGAGGAACAAAAAAAAACCAAAAAACCAACTGGAATAGGCAGTAATTATTTTTAGCTGTAAAAGAGAAAGATGTAGGAGTGACCATATCAGGAAAGAAGTATTTAAATCAGGGAGTTAAACTGTACTAAGTAAAGCTGATGGTAAAACCCATTTTGAGAAGCAAATCCTCAGGGTACCTTGCTTGTAAATGGTGAGAAAGACTGTGAGGGAAATGTCTTCGACTAGAAATAATCAGTGCTTAGAGTGGTATCAGTAAGTGTGACTTTACAGCAGAGGTGGCAGTGATGAAACACATGCCCTCCAAATCATGTGCCTGTTTCCAAGATCCACGCTGCCTGAAGGGAGCAAACCTGTGTTTGTGCACAGCAGTGTCAGCTCCCCAGCTCATGTAGCACCCCATCCCTATCCTGAAGGGCCCAAGGAAGGCGCCATGCCTGCCAAGGCATAAATTGAGGGAATTAACTTAGATGTCTTCTGAAAGGTTTGATGTTAGGATCCAAGTCCAGTCTGTGCGTTGCTGACAGTGATTTGTTTTACAATACTCCAAGGATCTAACAGTGCTAATGGTTACAGACAATCTTGCTCTCAAAGTCCATTCAGTTATTTCCCTACTCTGTTTTCAGGCTCATGAGGGAAGAAGCAGCGTACGGTCTGCCATCATCAGCTGAATCAAAGGGAGAAACAAAGGGTGCCTGGGATTATCTGTGCGCAATCCCTGTAGGCCCATTCAGGAGGATGAAGAAATGTATGTAGAGTTCCCAAGAGCTGCTGCCTGTAGTGCAGCATGATACAGCAGAAACAAGCCAACCAAACAAGAAACAGAAAACCCCAATATGATCAAAGAATGGCAAGGACAGTGATTTTAGACTTACAGTGGGATGGAGATTAATTTGAATAGTGTAATTATTATAGCCTTTTATTTTGGTGAGGGAGCGCAGCAGGCCAGATTGTCACTGTTGACCCTATGTCTGCATGTTGAATTCATCATGTCTGACTACAGTAGAGGAATGCTGCTGTCTGTAGTGCATTGCAGACCTGTGTAACACACGAAATGGCAGGGCTTGCTTTTCAGGAGAGGAAATTAGCTGTGCTGCTTCAGTGCAAGAGGAACCATGATTACTATAAGGGTATTATGTACAAAGGGAGGAAAATTGATTCCTCAAAGTCATGCTGAAACTTTCAGAGAATCTGTTCCAAATAAAGGTACCCATTTTTTCCAAGAAATTTCCAATATTTTTCACATTTTCAGATCTACTGAGAACTGATATTTTCACAGTTCAGCATATTTTTCCATATCGGTTACTAATGATCTCCCCAACAAGCCAAATTCCAACAGCTGTACCTAATCATTGTAATGCTCCCTCGTGGTGACTTGGATTATAGCATGTTATTTCTGTTCACTTCTCCAGCTGTGTTAGTTATCTCTAAACCAGGTCTAGCACTTGCTAAATGCAAAATATCATGCAAATGCATTAAGTGCATGAGAGGTCCCAATAAGACTTCCATTTTCACTTCACTTTACAGGATCAAACTGTGATCAAATAAAAAATGCTGGTGATTAAAAAAAAAAAAAGCATTAGCAAGCAACTTACTTGAATATCTCACCTGACCCTGCTCGCTCTTCCCCCAGCTGTAAACGATCTCCATTGCAGAGCTGTAGTTGGTGACCTGTTGTCTCTAAAACTTTCTGTCTGTCTCTGCATCCCATTGCAACATGGGAGAGATCCAGTGGCAACAGCCTGTGTCCAACTGTCCTAAAAATGTTTCACAGTCATGCTCATGTTTCTGGATGCATTAAACTAAATTTGGTAAACAGAGGTAACAGACAGCAACTCATCTGTCTGTAGCCTAGCTGCAGGGAGCAGGTTGTTGTGGCAACTGTGTGCTTGGAATTAATTGATGCAGGTAATGTGTGAATGCACCAGACCCTGCAAAACGGTTGCCTCGCTGCATCAAGCCAGTCTTACCCCTGTGAAATCAGTTTTACTGACAGCAGCTGTATGAGATGTTTTGCCAACAGAAACCATGCTGATTACAGATTTCACCCCCACACATCTGCAGCCAATATTTCTATAACACAGATCTGTCAGGTTGGTAACATTAGCAAGCTTTGAAAGGCATTTTTGCCTGACAACTCCTCACTTCCAAATACCATTTGGCACAAGTTTGTTTGCTCCCTGCATGCAGAAAATGATGCACATTAGTCCTCACCTCATGAAGAAAATGAAGAATGCGAAGAGGGCTCAAGAAAAAACAGCATGTGATCATGGCTAGGTTTCATTTCATTGTACTTAGATTTTCACTCTGAAACAGTTACTTTCATTGCCAGCTAGCAATGCAAGGGTGCATTAAGCATGAAAAGGTGGTTAGCTTTTTCTGTTAGCTTGATCATGCCAGTAAAAGTAGAATGCAGTAATAACTTCCTCAAATGGTGACCACATTGCTTCACTGCTCCTCTCAGCAGTTACAAGCTAATTTTAAATGCTCAGATTTCTGAGATTGGCTTGAAATAAACCAATGCTGCACGAACAGGTCCTTCCTTTAAATCTTGCCACAAAATGCAGCAGCAAAAGCAGACACTGAGAAATGCAACAGTTTCTAACTACATAGTTGGTTGCACAGGAATGATAAGCTCAGTAAGGCTTCAGTTGTCATTTTCTGGGTATGAGACTTGCCTACTCACATTAATTTTCTAGTTCTTGCAGTAGGTGAACCCTGCAGTAGATCTTCTGGTTACTTTTGCAATCACATGAAGCTGAAACTTTAGCAAAACACAACCAGAAGAAATGTGACACTAGCTCTATGAGGTTAAAAGAAGAAATTCTTCATTTACTTGAAAAAAAGAAAAAAAAAAAGCATTTGCTTAATGTTAGCACGGGTATTATTCTATGCAGGAATTACAGATCACCTCTAAGCACGCAGCAGAGATGTATTTGCAGGCTTGCTGAAGCACTTGCAGAGGATCAATGTGAGTGGGATACTTTTGCACATGAAGGGTTGTGTTTTCAAATACGCTTGGACAAAAAAATACTTTTCAAAGGCAACCAGCATTTAGTCTAGTTACAAAGAAGAGACGCACTTTGTTTGTAAAGCCTTTTTATTGAAGAATTTCATGTTAACAGTGTTTTGGGGTTGTCGGTTTGTTGGTGTTTTCGTTGTTGTTTCGGTTTGGTCTTGGCATTTGTACATAAGCTAGAATTACCAGCAAAACCAACCTTGGTACCGTGTATAGCAGAGATGGAATAACAGTTTACAAACAATTAGATAAAATCCTTTTTAGTTGTTATTTGGAATCTTTGTTGATGTTCTTATTCATGAGGATAAGCATTTGCTTATTTTTTTTTTTCACCCTACAGCATAGGAAGAAGTTGCTTGCTTGCAAACATTCTCAAGCATACAAAGATTATGATAACACCACCTGTTCACATGGTGGAATAACTTCGTTTGCTGCAGTGTAAATTTGCATGTTTTGCAGTCAAAGTTGTATAATGTTGAAAAATGTCATCCTGAAAAACACCATTAAAGAGTTTTAACTTCATTGTTTGGGATGTTTTGCCAGCTGATGTACTTACTTCTTTTCAGGTTTCCTTGCTATGAAACTTTCATATAAAACCATGGACACTGGTGTTCCGTAACATCAGTCTAGAGCCATGTCAGGATTCAGTTTTGAATTGGAACCAAAATATTCAGGGGGTTTTGTATCAGCAACTGCAATTTCCAGGCCCATGCGAGGCCTTGGGTTGCACTGCACACTACGTACCTATTGCACAAATATGTTATGGCACTGAGGAAAATTAAAAAAAAAAACACAACTCAAACTCCCCTGCAGCATACATATGTATGTATGTATCTATATGTATGTATCTATATGTATGTATCTATATGTATGTATCTATGCGTGCACTTATGAGTCAATGCTAGTTATGCTTTCTTCCATTCTTAAGAATGAAGAACATGTGGTTTTGCGACTCTGGAGCATCTGTGGCTGGACCAATGTACAGCAATCTCTTTTACATAACACGGAGCCCAGCAAATTTTCAGAGGCTTACAGGTTTAGCATTACAAAACCAAGCAGTAGAATTATATCTCAAAGATGTAGAGACTAATTTATTTGGTTAAGATAGGAATATGTAACAAGAAATGAACACAATGAGTTAACATTTATGTATATCACTTAAGTTTATAATACAGAAAGTTAAAACATTAAGTACCTTCCCTCCCATCTTGTAATACTGTTCTTGCAAAACTGACCAGATAGTCTCTTCTGGCTATGTAAGAGTAAACAAAATACCACAGCATTGAAATAACTTCCAATTACTGATAAACCTAAAAAAGCAGTACCCCAGCTTATAGCTACAGGAACCACAGAGGTAACTTTTCATCAAGCACAAAGCTGTTTCCCATAGCTTTAAGATAAACTTTTTACTGAAAAAACAGAACAAGCCAACCTATCAACCAGCAACTGGTAACATAATATTAAACAAAATGCGAATGTATCTTATTGTTTCATATAAACATTTGTGGATTTTACCCTTACAAACAATACATACATACATTTTTATTTTGTTTACTTATTCAGAAATTACTTTTGATTACTGTTTGAGAACAAAAATCAGTGACTGGTAATTCAGCATTTAATTGCGTTTAAGTCTGATAAGAAGTGGGTAAAAAATAACAAGAGAAGATCATTACAAAGAAACTTCTCTCACACAGTACCTGCAGGAAGATTAAGTTTATCCCTTGTGATGGACCGAAGGCAACATTTAGCCACTGTTGTTCTTGGCTGATTCCTGTGGCAAAACCTACATTAACCAAATTTCTACTTAATTTTGCTTCCAGCTTTGTGTAAAGTCCTATTATCTACACATTTGTTTCTAACACTGAATTCCTCTTACTTAGCTTTATTGTCTTTTGTAGTAAAAGAATGCTACAGAGGGTAAAGTTAGCTATTTACTTGCATATGACAGCAATTTTAGTTGATGTATGCACAACCAAAAATACAAAAAACATTCAGACTTGGCAGAGATAAAGGATACTTCCAAGTCCTAATCATTAAATGATGACTAATAATGTGCAAGAAAGTATATATTTTCAAACTGCATAAGAAGGTGATTCATTATGCTTTTTCAGTGTATTTTCAGAGGTGCTGTTCAACACTGATCTACTGTGGAATCTGGTTCTACCATTGTTATAACCAAGACACTTAGCATAAACTAATGGTAAGAATACTGAAAGAAAAGCTACTCTGAGCCACTGAGGGCAATCTTCTTTGACAAAATGCAATAACTAATAGCTGTTTTTTATTTGTTCAAATTCCTAACACCACATAAACATAAATAAAAATGTAAAATATACAGTCTAAGGGCTCACAATGCAAGACAACACTATAAAAATATGGCATATGGACTATTTCAGAAATAAAGGAAAAAAATCTACCTGGAAAGATATTTTCACTTTCTTCATAGAATAACGGTTAGATGGACAGAAGTCCTTAAGTAAGAAATTTAACCTGTATGATACAGTTGAAAATCCTACAATAGGATTTCATGATATCCCCATAATAAATTGCACTAACAATTTAAATATTTGTCTGTAAAAAGGACTTCATCTAAAAAACAGTCAACAGATACTATTAAGAAATACTTTTCTCCTCAACACTAATCTATTTACAAATACAATACACATACAAATACATACACTTGTACTAAATTGGATTGTGCATTACTGTAATGAAACTATGTTGCACAACTTGGTATAAGCTTCTGCACTTCTTGGATATAGTATCTCCTTATTTGACTGAACTGTATACAAATTAAGCATGTGTAAGACACATGATCTCACTGTATTACTAGTAATTTGCTGTAGACACTGTTATTTGCGTTAGTAGAGCACGTGCCTCTTCTGCTAGTGGTAGACATTGATTGGCCACTGCTGTTACTGCTGTTAGGATCTAAAGTCTCTTTACAACTCAAGAGACTAAACAGTTGTCTCTGATACTGAGAGGAAGCATAGTAGTAAATAAAGGGATCAATGCAACAGCTAACACTGCTGATGCATACACAGAGTAGATAGGCAAAGTAGAGATACTCTAAACTGTTGTTGTATGAAAAATGGATATAGTGAATTAATAGCAGGACATTGGTTGGCCCAAAACAAATGACAAAGACTGAAAAAACGGCCACACACAGGAGCAAGGCACGTGTCTTCTTATTTTGTCTTGCAACAATACTAGAAGAACTCAGGCACCGAATGATACACACGTAACAGATGGTAGATATTATAAATGGCACTACAAAGAAAACAGATGAGAAGACAGAGAAAAAGTGTACGTAATAGCCGTGAAGCTCAGATTCCCTTAACACATCATGGCAGGTTGTGATATTCAACTTGGGTATTTCCATAGTTTGCTCTCTGATGAGAAAAGGTACAACTCCAGTTATTGCTACAAACCATATGATGAAACAAATCACTGAGGCACGTGTTAACGTACGCCAGCCAAGAGCCTGCATGGGGTACACCACTGCCAAGAAGCGATCAAAGCTTATGCTTGTCATGAGCATTACTGAGCAGTACATGTTACAGTAGAAAGCAGCAGTGACGAAGCGGCACATCCGAGGTCCAAATACCCAGTTGTTTCCAGAGAAATGGTAAGCAATCTTGAAAGGGAGCACACTTACAAACAGTACATCTGCAAGAGCCAAATTCAGCATGTAAACTACAGCTGGCTTTTCAATTTTCATTTTTTTCAGAAACACAAATATGGCTGTAATGTTCAGAGGAAGGCTGAGCACAACCACTAATGTGTAAACCGAAGGAACAAAACGGGTCAGCCACGGACTAGTGAGATATCCTGCTGTTTCCACTGACACTGTTCGTTGTTCATGTGGAGGTGATCTACTCTGATTGGTAGATCCTAATCCAACCTCCGAATCATTTTCAGCACTGTTTTCAATATCTTCCACAGGTATAGGTTCACCACGGTCAGGTATCAGGAAAGTTCTGCCCCTCACGCTGCTGTTATTGTATGCGTGGTCTGAAACATAAGAAGGCATTGAGATTAGAAAGCAAATGTCTACATGCAGTGAAGTGAAAATATCTTTCAATGAGGAAATCTAAAATCATATTAACACAAAATAATGCAGCTAATTTCTTATTCAAAGCGTGGTCTGCTCACAGATATTGGTCCATCTTTTTTTGTTTAGGTCCTGTTACATGTTTGGGTAAAATGCCCTCCACAAACACTTAACTCTCAGCTTCTAAGCTCCTTCTGACAGCAACTGAATTCTCTTTCTGCTTAAGAAATCAATCTCATATATGTGGGCTACTTCAACACAAGAACTATAAAGTTGCCATCCACTGATTTTCTTTGTCTGACCTTTCATACGTTTTCTAAGAAATGAGGTACTGGGATAAACATGGCACTCATACCCAGAATTCCTGTTAGAATTATATGTCACTAAAGTAACAAAAAGCTAAAATGCAACTAAAACATTGAGTTACTGAGATATTTCTGTAGTCTCTGGAGACATCCCAATGGCCTGATGAAGCTAAAGTTAGATGGCAGATGCCTTCCTGCAGCTGTCCGTGCTGGCATGAATCAGCCTATGCTGAACAGGTAGCCACAGCTTGCATTGATTGAAATGCTCCAGCAGCTCTACTTATTGCAATCT
This sequence comes from Tympanuchus pallidicinctus, assembly GCF_026119805.1. Lineage (NCBI taxonomy): Eukaryota > Metazoa > Chordata > Aves > Galliformes > Phasianidae > Tympanuchus > Tympanuchus pallidicinctus. Next base: position 335,736 of record NW_026294813.1, on the reverse strand, counting down.
GCAGTGTACTGAGGGTGGCATGCATCCAGCATGCCTTTATAGCACTTCCAGAACCTGCCACGAGGGTTGTCTCCACAGCCAGCTCCTCTGCAGCATGGTTCAGCGACTGCTACTGAAGATGAGTCAGAAAAGGGTGTCTGCCTTTGGAATGTAGCCATAGCAAGTTAGGAAAGTGAGAATTACAGGGAGTTGAACGCGTGGCAAAGGCACACATATGTAAAAACAAACAAAACAAACATCAGAAGAGTTACTGTAGATACTATTTCAGATAATTTTTTGGAGAAGTGTTCTGGAAGACCATCATTTTCAGCTTACTGTAGTTAGGTGTAGGTTACTTGAGATGTTCTGTAAGCTGACAGAAGTGACAGCTACTACTATTGTTTATAGTAGTACTGCTTATAGTAGGCAAATGATCTCTTGAATTCTAGACTACCAAAATAAAAATTAAGTTGAGTAAGCTTGAATCAGTGAGCTGAAAATACTTAGGAGTAACTCACCCATCTAAAGATGCTGTTCTTTAGATGCAGTTGCTTGTTCTACAGTAATTTAAATCATTTATTTTTCAATGCAGATGAGAACAAAAGCATCTTAACGAAGCAGGCGGTAACAAGAGCAGTTGTAAGCAGCCAACTACTAACCTTTGTGAGCAGGCTACACGAGAGGAACCTTGTGCATCTTGAACATTAGTAAAATGTGGGATGAAATCATAGTAGTGGTAGAGGGACTTGGGGATTTTTAGTTTTTAAAGCAGTATCACACTGCATCACAGCTGCATCCTGGGAGACGGGGGGGAGGGGTGGGTGGCACAAACGAGGGGATGTTTGACATAACTGTTTTTGTGTATGATGTTACTTGATTACATCCTCTAAAGTTTGGAGAGAAAAAAAAAAAAGTTGCTGGGAAAAATTCAAATCTTGGAAATTGCTGTGTAAACTGAAGTGGGAACTATCTACCAAAACACAAAAGGCAAAGAAGTAGAAGAGATTTAGTATACAGTGTTTGCACAGAAGGGCACTACACAAGGATCTACTACAGAAGGATCCAGAGTTCATTCCAACAGAAAAGATTATCAAAAGGCAGAACTACAGATCCCCCGTCTTTCGTGATTTTAGACCTTCAGTCCAAGTCATTAGATGGCTTGAATACTCAGCTCTTAGTTAAGCAGTTCAGATGCAGTGTAAGTTATTTTTAACATCTCTAACTTGAGCTTGCAGCTATCTGAATAGTCATGCAATTTCCACTGCTTAGTGATTATGGCAAGAGAAACCTGTCACAATTGACACCGATGGTGTTCACCTCCCTTGGAAAAATCAGAACTGTATGCAACTGAAAAATAAGAACACCCTGATTTCTCCTGCCGAGAGACAAGTCTCATAGTAAAGCTTTGAGACATCAGTAGGAGTGATGAAAAAGCTCTAATTGTACCTCTCATCTCTCCAGTACACACCTGTTTTATAACTTCAAATATCTGTTTCTTCCATTGCTGTTTCTAAAACCAAAAACTTCAGGAAAGGACAAAGATGACATCCCAGACCCCAGAGCTCCTTTTTGGTTCCTCCTTAGCCAAAGCACAAGGAAAACGTGACATGGTTTCACATCAGGCAAGCATGTTTCAGAGGAGAGCACAGATATAAACACCTTGGTGAGAACACAGCTGCATTTGGAGACGAGAACTGTGCTACTGAGGTCTACAGGATACGGGAGCTGAGGTGCTGCTGACAAGCACCTCTCATTTCCCTGAACCCCGAACTGCAAAGCACTCCACCTCTGCTGCCTCACCTCAGCTAGCAGTGCTGCAGTGAAGCAACGCTGCTATGTCTCACTTTTTGAGGACTTGCAAGTGAACTATGTGGACCCACAGATCCATAGTGACTGGAAGTTAAGTCACTTACAGCCAAAATTCTTGCCAGTAACTCGTCTTACTTCTTTACAGTGACTCATCAGAACAGTATGAATAAGCTGTGAGAAAAATGACTACTGGGAGAGTTTCTATTTACCAGCCACTGAACTTTGTTTGGCTATTCCTTATAGTTACCTAAACATTGCTAATAATTTTATTATGTGCTGAATTCCTGGAGCTAACTTATTTACAAGATGAATTAGAGACTGAAGTATTTTGAGTTTGCATTACTCCATTATCAAACTTTCCTAGAAGTAGAAACCTATTGGAATAATTCAGGACAAGAACATTCCGTAAGTAAATTGAATTCTATTAACATTATCTGAAATAATACTTGGCAAAAACTACGTATTCTTCATGTAGACTTAATTTTGAGCTTAAAACTCAACCCTGACGCTGTTACAACACCATGTCCTTACCTTAAACTTAGATGATACTTGAAACTCAGCAGCACGGGAAAATGGGATGAGACCTTAACCTTGCTGTTACTCCACCTCTCTTGGGAGAGCAGGAATTTAAACTTTCTTAATGAAGTTCAATTTAATCTTAAGATATTGATAGCCACATACCAGCTCTTTTCCTTCGCAAAGATTTTTGTTTGAACAACCCACGTGTGTACACTATTAGAAAAACCAACAGTGCTTTTCATGCATGATAAAACAGAAAGGAAGAATGTTACTGCCCGGGGGTTCTGGATTCCTTGTGTGTCAGTGTTTACTTGAAAAAGCCAATGATCAGATCGGGCAGAGGATGAAATGACAACGTATTATTTAAAAAGATTTTAATGAACCCTGACAGTAAACGTATGATGATCTGTAATAGGAAACAAACTTTACTTATAAGCTATGACAGCACAGCAAAACAAATGCAGTAGCTCTACAGAAAAGATTTTAAAACTACCAGCTACAGCTATGCCAGAATCTTCTTGGTATTCAGTCTGAGCTGTATAAGATGTCATATGTCTCTAAAATACATTTGGCTACAGCTTAAGTCATTTTTAGCCACAGAAATAATTTGTTAGAACCGAAATAAAGGTTTGATAGCATAATGATCACAAGCATTTAAACAGTCATCCTGCTTTTGCTAGGCTGACACCCAATCCTCTGGAAAGAGGTCAAAACTCCAGGATTATTATTTTGATAATTAATGGCATTCTAACTGACTTAATAGCTGCCTGTACTTATGATGTATGAAAGAGCCCTGGTTTAATAAGAATGATGGGATAAATCACTGAAGTTGTATACTCGTGGTTTGTCATCAGGATTGTGCTACATACACAGTTTGCTTCTAACAAAAAACTTCAAAAGGTAAAAATACTCAGTAGCTTGAATTTTCCTTTTACCGCCTGTGATCCTTGCATTAATTCTTCAACAGGGCACAGGGAGATGACACAGAAAGCTCAGTAAGTTGGGGACCGTTTGTCTTTAACAAACTATAGTGTTCTGTCTTCCATTGAGTGCTGTTATTGGATTTGTGGTTATCATTCCCATATTCTGCTTACAAAGACGATGCTTTGCTTTACACAGCGCTATTTTGTGATTTCATTTCACGTCTGCTCTCATAGGTAAGGAGCTACTGGGTACTGTACTGTGCGAAGAAAAGCAGAGAGCAAACAATACAACAGCTTTGACCAATCTCTAAAATTGCCCCACATCACCTGAGCACCAGGAGAAAATCTGAAGTATTTCTATATACTCATTTATAAACAAGCAATATTTATCTTCATCTCCCAGTGGTTGTTTTTATTAAGTGGAAACTAAACATCGGTTAAGCCAGTTAAAGATGTGCCACTGGACAACCATTTATACTGATTTCTGGACATTATTCGTGGTGCTGCACCACTGCCTTACAACAAAAACTGTTTCTTGTATCTCCTCTTTGTATAACCTGCATCTAGAATCTAAATTTTTTACTGGCACATAAATTAGGTAAAGATTGATTGAGATGTGCAAGTGAGACATGTTCATAAGGAAGATAATTTTATAGGAGAGATGACACTGACTAGCTTTTGTAACAATAAACACCTTTTTTTTTTTTTTTTTTTTTTTTTTTTTAAGATATTCTTTGTCACATCTCTCCATTTATACAGTATTCATTGCTGTATGACACAAATGATGCAGTAGCAGTTTTAACACACCTTACTGAAGTACCATTTTCTTACACACTGTTTCTTTTTACTTTCCTTTCTCCATAGTTTTCACTACAGGTGCTGGTTCCGAGCCATGGTAACATCTCTCTTTTCACCCACCTATCCCCACACAGGAAAGCGTGGGCCAGTTCAGACCTCAGCCAGCATGCTGATTGGCCCTTCAGAGGCAAAACCTGAAGAGCTCACAAACAAGTGCCCAGCACCCACTGCAAAACTGCCTTTTTTCTTCTGTTTGCAGGACCAGCTGAGGCCAACGAGGTGGGAACTGTGGATACTGAGGGAACAAGGAGACAGCAGGGGTGAAGCTGCAGGTGCAAGGGCAGAGTGAGCCTAGGGACAGAACAATGCAAATGAATTGGGAACTAAGTACATTGTGGTGAAAACAGGGCTGCTGTATGGGACAGTGGGGAAGTGACACTGCTGTGGGAGTGGGTGAAAGGAGAGAGAAGACATGCTCAGGTGTTGGGCTTTAATGCTTCTACTGTGCATCAAATAATGTGAGTTTTTCTTCCCTTAGCCTGAGTGATATCATACAATAACTATGTTCTTCATTGTTTCCTAAGGAAGCAGCAAATGAATGATGTGCTTTAGGATGTTCTTTAATGAAGTCTACACTGCAGAAGGCAGGAAAACAAGCTTGGATGTTTCTTAAACTGGAATAAGAGCATTCAGCAGAACAGTTTTCTTCCAACATTAACTTCTGTAGCTTGTGATTACCTCCCACGCATACATTCCCCCCTTTTCTTTCAACAGGGACACTTCCGTTCCCTGCCAGCATAAACACAGTCGTGGCCTCTCTATTCCCTCATGTCTTTGTGAGGATAAGCTGTATAACAGCACTAGGTTTCTCCCTCTGGTCCTCTCCTCCCAGCACAAGCACCAGCTCAGTTCTCTTTCAGCCCGTTTCAGCAGGCCTACCCTCAGCTGCAGACCCTCTGTTCTTCTGACCAGCTCCCTTGGCAGGAGCGCTGCATTGAAAGAAGCGTTAAACCCTGCAGATTAAGAATCCTTGCTATCTGCAAGTGCTTAACTCAGCTCTGCACCACTGTACCTCGGCTAGAACCCACGAGGCTGCACACATGTCTTCAGCACTCCTTCCTTGCGCACTGCACTGTCAAGTCGAGATCTGAACCAGACTGGTCCGAGGTCTCACCTGGCAGAGCGCACGCTGTCATTAGCGCTACTGCTAGTTAAACAAAGAAGAAAGCCAACTAATCGGGGAGCACGCTATGAGCTGGCTGGTGCTGGCACATCTCCCCGCCCGGCGCTACCTGTACAGCCACTCTGGGGGCTCCCGGAGCTGTCAACGCGCTGCCGGGGCACCCAGCGCCGCATCCCGTCTCCTCGCCCCTTCCTTCCTCCATCACCTGCTACCGCTCGGCATCCCCTCAGCCGCGGGATGGACGTAAACCATTCTTTGTCTTCAATCACCTCTCCTGCGGCACAGCCGGAGCTTTCCGGCATCTGTATTCCAGAACTACGGCGCATACTAAAAAAAACCAAACCCAATCAACAGTTATCTGACCAAAGCGCAGCTATCCGCCCGGCGCCCGGGCTCTCACGTTTTGGCCGCAAGCACGTTTTGGCCGCACGAGCACACCCACCGCAGCGCTTCGGAGCGCCGAAGCGAGCGGGCTCTCCCCCCCGCTCGCCCAGTCCGGCTGCAGAACCGAGCCGAGCTCCCGCCCGCCTCCAGGCAGCCCGCAGAGCGGCGACCCCGCGACTCACCGGTTCGGGCAGCAGCGGCAGGCGGTGAGATCGGGCAGCTGAGGACGGCTAGGGCGCAGAGCAGCGCGGGCAGCCCCATGGCCGCCGCCTCCCTGCTGTCTGTCCGTCCGTCCGTCCGTCCGTCCGTCCCGGCCCCGCCGGGAAACCGAGTGAGGCCCGAGCGGAACGGGGCCGCCCCTCGGCCGCCGCTGGGAGAGGCGGGGGCGCCTTCCTGCCGGGCGGGGCGGGACGGACTCCGGTGGGAGGGCCGAGCGGTGCCGGGTCCGCCGCTGGGGCTGGGGGGGGAGGGGAGAGCGGGAGGTGCTGCTGTCCCGGTGGTGTCCCGCGGGTAACGAGAAACGCAAAACAAAGGGATTCAGCCGAAAGTTTGCGCCACGCTGGATGCACAAAACAACCAGACCCGACTCCTCACCCGCATGGCTCTCACGCCCGCTTTGTTCTGTGCGCGGCTGCGCGCTGGGCGGAGCTGCTCCGAATGCGGCCGCACCTGTGCGGGTGGAGGCACGGGGCTGCCCCTCCGCGTTGGTCGCGGGTGGAGGACTGGTGTGCAGGCAGAACTGCCGTGGGAGACAGCTTTCCCGCTGTCGTCTAGGTTGTGTTTGCTGACAATGCTATGGCACTCCACCTGTAGTTTGAATGTATTTTATTCCTGAGGTATGAGCTGCCGTCGTAAGCTTTACGCGTCCCGTGATTTGCTAGGGTGTGCAGCCCTGTCCTCAACTATATACATTTGTGTTTACAGCAATACAGAAATAACGGGAGGAGGGCTCTGTTCAGAACTGGATCACTTTCAGGACGTCGTGTCATTGCTGCAGAAACACTGATGCGTAACTGAGAATAACAAGGATGGGAAGTCAACTCTTGACAGTGAGTACCGATGCCCAGTCAGTTCCAGTTCTGATCTCATCTTGTCCTGCAGCATGCTTCCCACAGTTCTGGCCCCTGCTCCACGTTACCAGTTACGGCTGACCTCTGTTTGCATGAAGCAAGAAGTGTGATAGCCGTACTGCTAGCCAGCACTTCTGCTGCTAGGTAAGAGGTGGTTGCTAGCAAGAGACACATCCACGACCAAATAAATCTCTGTCATCCTTGGGCATAGTGGGGAGCCCACAGAAAATGGCTTTTACTTAATCACGGACTCAGTTTTTATCAATTCAGAAAATACTTTAATCGGAGGTTAGTGCTTTTATTCTGTTTTGGAAGATCAAGTGAAGCCACGGAAGGTACTTCTGTGACCTTGCTGCTGTATAAGAATACGTGAAGGTAGCATAACAGCAGAGGCTTTCATAGCCAATGTTATCTTTTTAGTGTATGAATAAACAGAAGCTATTTGTGATCTGAACTGATCTTCCATGCTGCAGTTTTCATAAAGCTGCAGCAGCCAAGAGACATGCCTTCAATGGTATTTGCTGGTGGGAATGTCTATGTGGGGAAAACTCACTGTGCCACTCATGTAAACACCAATTTTTTTTAGCTATTACATTGCATACAGTTCTGAAGCATTACTCTGCTCTTCTACAAGTTGAGGAAAATCAACCAAATTCTCTTCACTGAATGAAATTCAGACACCCTGTGAACACTTAGAACTTTGTGTACGTGCTTTCTGTCAGAGGCACTCCATTTATGTAGTCTGTACTTATTAGACTCAAATGTGGTTTTAATCTTTGTAAATGCATACAGCAGAGTGACATTAATGACCTAAATGTAGATGGCCCTGAAAAGAGTATGTATAAACAAACACAGAACTAACTAACACACCATATATAGTAAAAACATGCCATGAACCTATTTCCATTCCTTGCAGATGTAGCAGTATGGTAAGAATTCTGTTTTACTGAGAAATGCAAAAGGAAACATCTTGCCAAGAGTTCAAACTGGAGATTAGAGAAGTGACAGATTGAGATCTGCAGTGGGACTACATCCTCAAGTTGCGAGGATTTTTGTGCTTTGAACACTAGTTTTATACAGAAGCATTGCACCGTTTTCCCCATTATTCACAACATGCCAAATTACTCTGACACACACTTGAAAATAAGCAGATATTTTCATTCTAGTTGACTCTTTCATAGCAGAAACTGAGGCTTCAGGAAGTCTGTTCTCACTGTTGTTCAGTGCCAGCACAAGAGGCACAAATATGAGCACCACCTAACACTTCTGTGCTATGCTGTGTAGGTGGCAGAGCACTGGCATAGGTTGTCCAGAAGCTGTAGGATCTCATTATTGGAAGTTATTGCGGGTAACCCAGCAGGCAGCTAAGCAGCTGCTTGCTCACTCCCAGTGGGATGTCGGAGAGAAAAGGGTAAAACTGGTAGGTTGAGGTAAAAACTATTTATTAAAACAGAAATGGAAGAGAGAAAGAATTCTAATGATAATTTTATAAGTAGGCAAATAAGTAAATAAACATATGTTTACAAAACAAGTGATGCACACCACAATTGCTCACAACCCACTGACCAATGTCCAACCAGTCCCCAAGCAGCAGCTAGCCTCCCCTGGCCAACTCCCCTCAGTTTTATAGTTTTTTCAAAGCACACCATATATTATGGGATGTCCCTTTGGCTGGTTTGGATCAGCTGCCCTGGTTCTGTCCTTTTTGAGTTCCTTGTGGTCCCCAGCCCCTCACTGGCAAGAGAGTAAGAGAAGCTGTAAAACTGAAATGTCCTCAGCTCTGTGCTGCACTGTTGAGCAACAGCTAAAGCATTGGTATGCCATCAATATTGTCTTTCTCCCAGAGCTGAAACAGAGCATCAACAGAGCTCCAGACACTATGAAGAAAATCAACTCTGACTCCAGCCAAATCCAGTATAAATGTCTTCAGAAACCACCTGGATGTGGTCCTGGGCAACCTGCTCTCAGTGTCTCTGCTTGACCAGATGAGCTCCAGAATCACCTTCTGACCTCACCATTCTGCTGTAGTGTGCAACCACATTCTCATCTACAGCAATCAGACTATTTGACACATCTTGATGAAATTAATCATTGCTTTCCAAACTCTTTTTTCCCTTGTGTCAAACTTATAAATTGGATTTAAATTTAAAGTGCCATCAGTCCTGTCTGGGATGATGGCTTTTTCTCCAAAAAGTATCCTTCCAAGTGGTTTTGAGCTGTTCTGAAGGCTGAAAGAAAATGACAAAACTGATGGCTGCTTCAAAAATTTGATAATGCCCTGGAGACAGAAAGAAAAAAATGACACGGTGAAGCTAGCAGATTATCTGCATTTTTTTCTTTTTCTTCAAGAGTCTCATTTGTCTGATCTACTGTTACACATCTGGAGACATGTCCAAGAAGTACCCGTAAGTGCCTACCCTTAGTGCCCTGAAGATACTTTGCATGGGGCAGCTTCACAGTGTTGTGTAGAGATTTGCATCTGGAATCAAGGTCAGGTATTTGGAGCAATGTGCTATGCAGCTGACTTTCAGTTTATAAGCTAGGAACAAGTATCAATTAAAGAACTTTCTGCAAAGAAATTAGTCTTTTTTTTTTCTTTTTTTTTTTTTTTTCCTTCAAATATATGAGTTAATAATGTTTAAATATTCATCATAATAGAGGGTGGAATGAGCAGAAGGCTGCATGGTACTTCCCTGTCTGCTGGGTTAAACCACAGTATGAACATATTTTTTTAAATGTTTTACTAGACTTCAGCAGAAATACACACTTACAAGTTCTAGGTGTCTTTACTAGTGGGCCACTGGTTGGGGATAATCCACAGACCACTAAATCCATGAAAGATGTGAAGGGAAAGTCATGTCATACTCACAGCAAAAACTTTCCATTCTGGCATAAGGAACAGATTCAGGGCTCTATGTTCAAAAATCTTATTTATCCCTTATTTATTTATCCCTATTGCTCTCTTCTGGCACCTGAAAGGTTCTTACAGTGAGAATGGGATTGGTCTCTTATGACTGGTGACAGGACAAGGGGAAATGGCCTCAAGTTGTGCCAGGGTAAGTTTGGGCTGGATATCAGAAAACACTTCTTTACAGAAAGGGTTGTTAAGCAATGGAATAGGCTCCCCAGGGAGGTGGTTGAGTCACCATCCCTGGATGTGTTTAAAAACTGTTTGGATGTGGTGCTCAGGGACATGATTTAACAGAGAGTTGTTAGAGTTAGGGTAGCATGGTTAGGTTGTGGTTGGACTCGATGATCTTTATGGTCTTTTCCAGCCTGAGTGATTCTATGATTCTATGTTCTTTGTACCACTGTAAGTTGGATTACTATGGATACAGGAAGTGAATAAAAAGCCCTACTTTTTTGCACCGAATTAAACTGTTTGCACCGAATTAAAGTCTTTTGTATCCTGTAGTTATGCAACTCAACTTGTTATTTTTTCAGTCTGGGCAAACTAATTGTAAGGGAAGCGAAGAGTTCATGGATTCTAAAACTTGTATCACTTTTAAATTCTGTTTTTTTTCATCTTTCTCAGCTTCTAGTTTTGCTGCTTTTTTTTTTTTTTTTTTTTTTTTTTTGGTAAGGAGTATGTTATATTGCAGTACTGCAGTGCTTCATTCCTCTACAACGTAGCAGGTCAACCAAGCAATACCAAGATAGCCTAGAACAATCTAGTAGCATTGCTATGTCAGTGAGGAAGCAGCCATTTTTCTAATGGTCAGGTGCTACGAGATCACAATGGTGCAAGACTCAGGTTGGTAGTTACTGCTCTAAAAAGGAGATGCTAGAAGCTTATTTTAGAGGCAAAACCAGTCCCCCAGGTCTGGGAAAAGGCTTGTGCTGTCTACGTAGTCTAGAACTGTTTGAAGTCATATGTGACTGTTTCTCTTCAAATTTGCTGTTAGGGGGAAGCTTGTTTTGTTGCTTCTGCTTTCTTCTAAGGCTGCTAAAAAAGGTTTGCAGATAGGCATCCAGTAAGACAGACCACAAGCTGTCACTTGTAATAGTGTTCCTCTTTGCTTGGCCAAATAAGATAGACATTCTCTCTGCAATTCTGTGGCTTGTTTTAGAGCTTCAGAGTTCTATCAGAATGAACAAGCTCAAACAAACTGAGTTAATTGTAAAGCACTTTTGGTCAACTCTAAAAATCTTATTTTTAGAGGTAGAAAAATGTGAACTACAGCTGTCAGCCAAAGACCACCGGTTATTATAATTTCACTATTACTATCTAAGAAAAGAGACTTAAAAACAGACAGGAAGGATGCAATTCCTCCAGTGATAGAAACAGGTGAGTAAAGCACTATTAATCTATTCTGGCTTTTCCCTCCATTTTCATGTCTAGCAAGACAAGTATTTCCATGAGATCATTTCTTGAATGAGCCAGGTTTCATCAAGTAGTATCTAGTTACATACAATTGGAGGCCCAGAGTTTTGCAGCTTGAAGTAACCTCCTTGAAGCCCATTTTTTGTACTTTTTAGTAGAACTGCCAGTTTAACAGGTACGGAATTGCTCTGCCAATTACATGGTACCTGGTAGTTCCTGTCAATCTTATATTTAGGTAGGAGCCATTGTGGTCCGTCTTGTTTAGTGGGTTTATTGTTTGTTCAGTGACAAACAACCAGCTAATTAAGAAAAAAAAGCTTCTAAAGGAGATCACAAATTAAATGGAAGCTACTCTTTGATGTGTAGTAGGAAAGCAGGAATGTCAGTAAAAGGCTGAAAGAGGTGACACCAAGCATAAAGACCTTACATTCCCTACATTACCTGGGAACCCAAAAACTTTTAGTAAGCAAGTGTACTTCAGGTGCAGCTAGCAGATAACCAATAAAGGTTCTAGTCACATTAGAGCTAAGCAGGCCTTGAAGAAGAATTCAGAGACACTGGAGCAAGACTGAGGAGCAAGCAAGGAAAATGCACAGAGGGGAGATGAGTGACTGGGGAGCAGCTCAGCAGGAAGGGACCTGGGGCTGCTGGTGCCAGCAGGCTCAGCCTGAGCAAATCACACATTGGCACAGCACAGCCACATGGTCAAGACTCTCCAACTGCAGTCAGTGTTGGAGCAGCCTTGCCTTGAATACTGTGTGCAGTTCTGAGCTGCACAACATAAAAAGGATATAAAGATACTTGAAAGCATCCAGAGGAGGCAAGAAAACTGGCAACAGGGCTGGAGGAGAGGCTGAGAACACTCAGTTTGCCCAGCCTGGAGAAGAGAATGCTGAGAGGATCTCACTGCTCCCTGCAGCTCCCTGAAGGGATCGCACTAGAGGGCTGGAATAGATTGTCTTTGCAGGTCCCTTCCAACTGACCTTTTCTATGTGCTACTTTCAGCTTCCCTACCAACTATTTTAGGAGAACCTGGATGTTAATGCTAAAGAGTAACATCAGCATAGCCAATAAATGCTAAATGGCAAGTGCAGTATAATTAGCTGGAAGAAAAAGGAGCTGTTTGTTTTTCTTAGGAATATTAGCTGTTTTTAAGTAAAGTAGTGAAGTGCTCACACTTTACGCTGTGCCTAAGGACTACCTCTATTAAATGTCATCTTTTTTTCAGCTTGTATTGTAAACAAATCAGTATCTATCTGCCACTAACTTGAGTTTTATTTCATCTTCAGAATTGTTATCTGTATATTCGCTTTTACAATCTATTCCAGAGTGCCTCACTTCACTTTCATCTTTAAAGTGATTTGCCACAAGGAAAGCAAGAGTAGGAGCTATTTCCCCTCACTTTGTATATTACATTACTCCCTCTACAAGCTCTTGCTCTGTAGATGTAATTGCTGTTTTATCAGAAAAATCACCATCACTTCCAAACGCATAAAGAGGTTATGAAGTCTTCACTGCTGAAAAGTCTTCCCAAAGTGCACTATAAGGACAACCACGTTTAAATTTTATTTTATAAAAATGCTGAAAAAAGTTCTTTCATTACCATCCGGGTTGTTACTTTAATTACCTTTTTAAATGTAATTTAGGAACCAAGCCAGTTTAATTAACTGAAATTTATTTTACATAGAACAATCTCCAAAGAATATTTAAAAAATCTAAATACTGATTTTATTGCATTTATTTTCTTACAAAAAAAAAAAAAAAAAAAAGACAGACAGGCACAATTTATGTATTCAAATACTTCAAACTGAACAGCTGTTTACCGTTCAGATACCCCCATGCCACTCAAAAAGTCATGAATGTAGAAAATGTCATTTTACACAAGGCAGTAGTGCATTTTATTTAGTAGGAATGAATCAAAACATATTTTTCCAAAGTAAAACATTACTGTCACTTTATAATTACCTATAAAATTTTTTGAATTGCACAATAAGTTTTCTTTCAATTGACAACTGCCAGAAAATAGGCTTAGTATGTAACTAAATATTTGTGCAAGCTATCCCCTAGAAACAAATCAGGATTTCTTTTGGTAAATACTTAAAAGTCTAATACAAACTATATTATATATCTGAGGTCATTTAAAAATGTTTTTAATAGGAAGAGGCATATATATTCAACTAAATTCAATTTGTCTACTTAATATCCACAAGAGCTGAATGTCCTAAACAATGTTTTTGATTGGAAGGTACCAACACCAATGAGATCTGGAAGTGTTTAAAATATTCTATTTCCTATTTTTTTGCTTAATATCAACGATGCAAAGGCACTGTGTACATTCCTCTGAATATTTGGTGTTTTAGTTTTTTTAAAGTTAAAAAGCATCCAATCACAAATTTCAAATGTTTAAAAGCAAGAAAAAATACTGAGTAGACTTCCTACTGATGAATGTAGTCCATGATATCCGAAGACACTCATTTTCCATAGAACTTCTTATTCAACAGGAATATGAGCAAATTAACATTCACTTTAGCTTTGTCAAACATTTTCATTACAGCCACACCTTCATACTGCATCTGAAGCAAATCCTGTAATCATAAATAAAATCATTATCCTTTACTTGAATCCATACCTCACAATAACCAGATCAAGTCAGTTTCATCATGTAATAACCATCTTAAGCTCCTGGTCCTTCACAATTTAAACAATTACAAGCAACTATTAGGTAGGTGTGAAAACTCTACATGTTCTCTACATCCCTAATTATAGGCCATTAGTAATGGCAAAAAAAAAAAAAAAAAAAAAAAAAAAAAAGAAAGACTGTTTCTTGTGTATTTTATTTCTCTTGGCTTTTACTTCTTCCACTGAACTAATATGGCATTTGGTTTGATGCATGCAGTGGTCACTCGAGCATATACATTCTCACTACTCCAAACCCAGCATCCTACACAAGTTACATAATTATTCCATACTCGACCTGTCTTCTTGACCTGTCTGTTGATCAAACAGTTCATGGACATATTAGAAGCCTGAAATTCTTCCTATTTACAGGAAATGCAACTGAAGCTACAGAGCACAGTGAGAACATTCGTACTCTACCTGGAAGTGAAGCTGCACTTTTTCCATCTCGACGCCCAGAAATTTTGCTTTGATTTCAAAGTCACCCACTTCTTCTCCAGGTGTGATATCAAACATCACGTTCTTAAACCTTAAATCAAAACATAAGAGTCACTGAGTATGTATGCTATGCAGTTTTAAAATACTTCAGAATCAGTCAAGAGGAAAATCTGCAGAATAAAAAAAAAATTCACCAGAGACATCAGTGTGTAAGAACAGCTTTATCTCCCTCCCAGCAGCAGCCACTGGAGCCACTGGTCCTCAGCTCAGACACTGGAGGACTGTCAGAAATGCTGTCCTAAATTTTGCTCCCAGCACTGTTCCATCTGTCACTTTGCCATTAGTTAAGCAGTAAGGTATGAGAAACCACACTGCAAATTAAATGATCTGCCTTAGAAAACTTCATAGCCAGCTGGCCTATAAATGTGAGCTCTGTAAGCTGGAAGTATAGCCACGGTAGCACTTATTTACAGACACTACAAAAAAGAGACCCTTATAAAACCTCACTATTATGGGTAGGAGACATGGTCACAGCTCAGACCACAGAGAACAGGCATGGTAAGCTACCAGCTCTATTCATCTTACCATAGTCAGGAAATAGCTTATGTGGTATTTACTCAACTATATGAAAATGCTTGGTCAGGAAGAAAAAAATAATTGATACAGCTGCATCAATCAGTTATTTATCTGTGGATGTGCTGCACACCTTGTATGCATCTCACCTAAGCTAATGCCAAAACCCACTTAATTCCTGTATTTTACTAAGGTAATGCAGCAAGATGCAAGGGGAAAAAATGAATTGAGTCATGTTTCCTCCAAATGTTAAAATCTGGAGGTATGTTAGATGCAGTGCAGGAAGATGAAAATACTTTCAGCAAAAGCCAGACTCCTTAAGCGGACGTGGATTAGAAAATGCTTATTTTGTGCCACACTTACTGGTTGGTTTGAAGATCTTCAATTTCTAGGATAACACCCTTTTCATGCAGCCTAGCAGCAGTGTACTTTAATGATGCCTGCTTCAATTTCTTGCTGCCCTTCACCTCCTCTTTTCCATCTAGTTTAATTGACCTCCTTGAATTTCTAGGAGAGAACAAGAAAAATGGCTTGTGATTACCAGCACAAAATTTTGTATTTTATACTTCAGCTACTGTTCTAGCTTTATTTTTTCTTCGTTCATTGTCCTCCTTAGTTGCTATTAATGAACTAAACTAAAATTCAGACCAAGTCTGAGAATTCAGGGGAACTTTAAACACTTCACAAGCAGTCAAAACATTTTTCACAATGATTTTGAAAGAATATTTGATAGTGCTTATTTGAACTTCATTCTGAAATGCAAACCCTATCTAAAAGAGTCCACAGTCATCATTTAAAAACAGCAGTTTGGAAGCATACAGTAATGGGCATTGAATAAAATTGGCCATTAAAGTTAATTTTTGGTATGCATTGAGAAGATTTCCACTCATGTCTATCTGTTGGAAAGAAAACTTTCTACCTGCCCTCCTTCCTCATAGAATATGTAGAAATATTAAGAGACAAGAAGAATGTACTCACTTTCTTGTTAAGTTGTCTAAACAAGTTTTTATATAGGTGTTGTAATAATTAATTTGTTCTTCGTAAAATGCTGTCTTGGAGTTAAGTGCATTCAAAGTCTGCTGAAGTTTCACCAGTTCAGCTTTTCGGTGATGTCTGTATCTTCTTTGATTCCGGATATCCTAAAATAGAGGATTCAGATTTGTTACGCAGTAGGATTATTAACTTGATATTTAGAACAAAAGTGACTAGTATTAAGCACTATAGTTTACGTAACTAAACAGAAGATAATCACATCGCTACTCAGGTTTGCCAGTGATGGGAAATCACAATTTTCCAATTCTGGGTAAATCAAGCTAGTACACAAGAGCTGGAAGGGAGATCAGATGGATGGTTCCAAGCTCTCTGCTTCCTGCAGTGCAGGATTACCACAACCTCTGCAAACACTGCTGCCTCAAAACCCAACAGAGCTACTGGAGCTTCCAGCTGGAAGGCTAGCCTTGCAGATGTTGGCAATAAGGCCCACGCCAAACACCGGCTTTGTCTCTTCTGCTTGCAAGCCTGTATCTGCTTGCTCACGGTAACTGGGGGTAGCTGAAGCTGAGTGAATGCAAGCTGTGGAGTCTTGAACTCTGCTACCATTTCCAAGGCATTACACTAACAGACTGGAGCATCCAAAGAAGAATCAAATCTTAGTTCACTGATGATCTAAAAGAAAAATAGTACTCTATTGCATAACTACATGAACTGGATAATGTGCAGCTGTAGCAATTGTTATCCAGGCTTATCTGTTACTATCTCTGTCTAGACTGGATTGAACCTAGATGCCTAAAATCCATCCATATACAAGGAACACGTTTCATTTACCTTAGCAATCTCATTTATAATTTCTTGGTACTTTGTTGCTGAAGAGACTAATCCTGCTTGTTCCAAAGTCCGGAGATTTCTCTGAATTTTCCTTTTCTTTTGTTCTATTGGTAGCTGCCCATCTTCAAAAATAGACTGACTGCGCTTCATTTTCTCTGGAGTTTTGGAATCTAAAATGGCACGTTTTTCCACAAGTTTCGAGTGCTCAGATTCCTGGGTAAAAAGAAATCCAGAACAGTTACTTTCCAATTCAGTCTAACAGTTAAACATCCAGATGCATTGAGTTCTCATGGGGATTACTAAGGATTGAGGTGCAGTCTTCATTCTTCTGTTCTTACCAAGTGGTTTGTACTTTACCTTACTATTCACATTTGAAGTAACTAATCTCAGTAGACACAAATTTCAACTAATTCAAGCACATTTGAAATTAGCTAGAAGAGTCACTGGCTTAGTTGTGTGATAACTCACATGCACACACTGAGGTAAGCTAAGATTTACGCACTCAGTATCTCCAGGGGACATCTTCAACTGGGAGCTCTTCCCATTCAGTTCCTAGCAGCAATTCCCAGGCCTGTGTTTGCTTATGTTGCTTAAGCAAATATACTAGGCAGCAGAGAACTTAAAATTGGAAAGTTCACAAGAGAAAATAAGAAGTAGCAGAAGGATACACCTCAGGCTATTTGATAATAATATAGAATAAGAAAGAAAATGACATGCTTACAAAACATTTAAAACAAAAGCTGTTGTTGCTGTATTAGATTAAAAAAACCAAACATTAAATCTTGCTATGTTCCTCCGAAGCTCTTAGCATACACACAGTGAAAGGCAATTAGAAGTCTTGCATTTTAAATGCTCTAGAGCTAAGTACTTTAAAATTGACAATTTATTTATTACAGTGACGGGAAAAGCTGTTAGAAATCTGTTAATTCTTTCAAATAGCTAACTAAAATAGTTTTCTTCCCTATTCAGATGCAACACAGCACTCACCTGTTGTGCAGTAGCTGTTGTTTCTAATATTTCTGAGAGTGTATCCCCTGGCTGTGTTCGTATCATATCCACAATAAGTCTTTTGGTCCTTTTAAAAAGGATATATGGATATTAGAAAACAGTTATCAAAGGATCATCACTGCATTCAATTTATTAAACAGTAAAACTAGCAAGCATGCCATTTATACTTGGTAATGCTTAGTTTCTTGTATTTCAGATATTCCACTGACAACTGAACATCTGACTTCTGCATAGTCAAGAAGAGAGGTATGCACATAGTTTTCTCTCTTTCATTTTAGAAAACTTTTCACCACTTAGCATAGCAAAACAGCAGCCTACATGAGTAGTTTAATTATGATCATGATATAACAGGAGGAAGAAATGTCATACTTCTGTAGTCTGAATTAGGCAGGACCATTAAGGATCATGTTTACAAAATGAAGTGGAAGAGCCCTCAAAGCTGCTGAACATCTGAAGGAGTTGTGCAGCTGTCATAAGGCATTGATGTTTCTCCAATGACTTGCACATGGAGCTCGTCCTCACCAAAAGAAGGAAAGCTGTTGCACCCTGATATGTAAACGAGTTCTTTTTTGGTAGAAGCTTATCTATAATACTTCGAGGAAAGTCCCTCCACAGAACTGTGTTATTTAGAGGGCACCATTACAAATGAGATGCAGCTCATTGTCCTTAGGAGTCAACAGAAACCTGAAGATGCAACTTAGGTTTTTAAGTAACACATCTTTTGTGATAAAACCTCAACTTTACATGGGTAAATGACCATTTTAAAAAGGGGCGGAGTTTTTTTGCTATGTTCGTCAACATTGGTAGTTCTGACAAATATGTAATGGGGTGGAATAAAAGATATAATTATGTACAATTGCATACAACATTACAGAAAAAAGAATGCTGACTACTTGAGTTTGACTCGAACTTTTACAGAGGGAGCAGCAGAGTGGGAATGACTGACAGCACAGACAGACCCCAGCCTCACTCCTCCTGTGCCAGGAAGGTAAGCTGCTACATCAGGAAGCTCCCTTGCACCTTGAAGTCTTCTAGACAGAGGTAACTATAAATCATTGGTCTTGCCACACATGCCTTAACAAAACCATTTAAAAATAAATACATTGATATTTCTCTGGAAGAAGGTATTATTAAAGATAGAGGTAAAAAAGAAACGCATCCCATTGTTCAGTTAGCCACAGGTTATTATTATAAGCTAATACTTATTCAGGACGATTTTAAATAATTTTGAAAAAGGAATGCTAATAAATGATAATAAACGCTTTTGTGAAAAGGATTTTGACTTCATGGGTTATCCCAGTACCCATTTCTTATCAGCCAACCAAATAGAATAAACATCATTTCCTTTCCCTGCATGAAAGCATGCACTATTCATGCAAAAGTGACGGCCACATCCTGTTCCATTGGCTGATGGCAGTAGCTCAGGGAACAAGTTGTGGGGGGAGGAGACAACAGTAATACTGTCCACCCATACACACCTAAATAGATTTTCATCTTGAATTTCCAAAGGCTGTGATGTTTTAAAGCAAAATTATTTTAGAACTTCCTGGAGAAGTACTCACTAGTTGGTCTAATGGTCCAAAATACAAGTGGCAGTAAAGCTCATGGAAAGATAGAAATGTTCTGGAAGAATAGACAGTTTCTCTGACTTATTCAAAACCTGAGTACATCTGAGTACAAATTGGCTTTTGAAAATTCAAAAACACATTTAAACAAGGAAGAAACTCACATTAATATTTTTAAGAATATATATTTTTGAGCTAAACTTACTTTATCATCAGGCTTTTGAGGTCCTGATCTTCACCTTCTCGTAACTCGTATTTGCTTGTTAGAGACAATGAAATCTCTGTTTTTGCAAGCTGATTTAGCGTGCTTTCCCTGTTAGGGTCATTGGGATCAACAGACCCTTCCCCTGCAAGGAAACATCTTTCACTTCAGTTTGCCAACTTTCCCAGTGCATCAGATAAAACAATAGCATAGATAAATCACTACATTGTCAGAAGTTTTAATAGCAATCCCATTCCTACCATTCATAGCAGCTTATTGTTTTTTGAACTTTAAACCAACAAAACTGTAAGCCATCTACTACTAAGCCGACATACAATATTTTGGAAATGCCTCTAATTTCTTCTGTTTCTATGTACTGCTCTGAAAGAGAATCATACTTCTTTTAAAAGAATACTAACAATTTAACATTCTTTGTCCTAGCAGGTATGTAAAAATGAAAAACAAAATAGCTATTCACCTGTGATGTTATAGCTTCTTTCTGAACAGGAAGGAAGGCAGTTCACATTCTAACACAATTATGGCAGATTAAATGTCAGCCACATTTATTCCTTACAACCTTATAACACATTTGCGTTCTTTTAAAACTTCATTTTTATCTTGATAATTAAGTCTCAGAATTAAAATCTGCTATTTAAATTCTCTGTTCTTCTGCAACTAACAATAAATCTTAAGGTCAGGTTATTAAAAAATCATTTTCTGTCTGCAATTTGAGCGCAAACTGACAATTTTTAAAAGCACTAGCATCATATATATAAAATGTAATTCATCTTTAAGGTCAATATTGAAATTAGAAGCTGTGCATGTAACAACAATGCTGTCAAACAGAGCTGGAGGTACTGACTCTGAGCAGCACTGCACTTAGTTCCGTTATCAGAAAGCTCAGCTTATAACAAAGGATGTCAGAAGAAGTTTTCAGAGCACAATTCTATAGCAAATGAAGAGGCTGGTAACATGAAAGAGATGAGAGTTTGTATCCCTTGCAGTAATTAAATCTACTCCCTGTCTAATCCCACCCCAGAGTGATGTTAACCATGAAGATGAATAATGGCCTACCAAGGAAAGACTCCACATCAGGAACAGGTCCCAGCCCTTCCAGCAGTTCGTTCAGTAGGTCATTTGGTTCAGTGGCAATGGCATCCTGGTGTTCTAATAGAAGCTATAAACAAAAGTAAATGAAGTTCTAGACTGAAAAACATACTTGCATACAAATCTGGAGACTATATGCTAAAACACCAGACCCACTGTGATTGGTATTCTTGAGGTCCCAAAGTGAATGGGAAGGATGCTCAGTTCTAGACAATAAGTTTAGAATTGTTCCTGATGCAAAGCAGCTTATTGTGTTCCTCCTGCAGTCATTTCCAGTGCTGAATATCACAGCTGAGCACAAAGAAGTTCAAAATATACCTTCACAGCTAATAAAATATAATAAAGGGCAGTGACTCAAGTAAAGCTTTTCAGTGTTGCATCCTGAACTGAGCATGTAGAGGGATGAAGACGGGGTCAGTAGTGCATAGGAAGATGCCTTACACCATCCCAGGTTTCTAAATCTTTTAAGTACTGCAAACTATAGTCAGTCAGAAGTTGTTAGACAACTAAAAACTCAAAGCCAGTATTTCAATTTTACATAAAAAAAAAACAGTTAATGAGAATTACAGGCCTGTAATTTAATTTTTCCACTCCGAAGTGCAGCAACTGCGCCACAGTGTACATAAAGATTATATTGTGAGAATTGCTGAGAAACACTGGTCATACTGGGTAAAACTCCAAAATAAATAATGCTATTCAAGTACAAATGACAAATACTTTCACAGAACAGATTGCTCGGTACAAAGGTGAGAGACACAGAGAAGTGCAAAACAAACCTGACAAATCCAACAGATCTCTCATTCCAACTACATCCTATGAAGTTGTGCAACCAAAACAAATGTTAAACAAGCATCACCAGGGATGACAGAGGGCAGATATGAGAATTTTGTTTTTTAAGCTGAATGGCATACAGCAGAAGATGGGATGTTTATTCATCTCCTGTTGTTCAAACTAATTTTTGAGCTGCAGTACAGGAAGTTGAATTTGTATTCACATTACAGGGAAGGTATAGTGAGAGAAGATGAAGGCACACAGGAAGTTTGGTGGAAGGGGTGGTACTGGTTATCTGTGCTAGATTTACTGCATTAAGAGAATGTGCAGTATTCAGACTTGACTGCTTGCTTTCTCTAGGCATACAGCTGTGTGTAGTGGTCATGTTTGAAGTCATCAGTCTCATTGATCTCCTTTCTTTAGTGTCCACAAAATTGTTTTACATTTTGTATTTTGTGAAGAAATATAAAATAGCATAGTAATTAATCACTTACGGTTCCATGAGCTTCACTAGAAGAAGTATTTGACTAAGATTATCATAAAGAAATAAGTCAATGACTTAACAAAATTTAAAAAAAAAATACCCACAGAGACAAACCGCCTAAGATGTTTTTAGCAATCAAGGCTATTTATTTTCAGTTGAATAAAGCCAACTTGCACTCTGGTGTACTGGAAGCATACTATTTTTCTGTAATCTATCAGACAAAGTTATGGGGAAGTTCTTCATTGTTCTCTACCATGCCTTCCCATCTCCCTTTTTTTTTTTAAGCTAGAAAATGAATAATGTTACACCCCCCCCCCCCTCCCAGCTTTATGAGTACCATGTGGCAGACATTTAACTTACATCCTAATGAGTCATACTACAGACTGCAGTTAATCTGTTCTTTACCGAGCATAAAGAACTGACAGGAAGCCACAGCTTCAGTCCATTCTCAATCAGACATTTGCATCTGCTTCCAGCACAACAAATGATGTAAGAGTCAGAAAATGCACTGAGTTTTCCTATTTTCCCAGAGGAACAGTAACTTCAAATTAGACTCACTGTCTTAACCAAGATGACAAAGTATATTTATAAATATAGGTTAGCAATGCCACACTCGATGAAAATGAAAATGTTCCCCACATCATACATTATCATTCAAGATAATGAGTGGAGGTAGTCTTATAGGAAAAGGAAAATCTAATACTTAATTCCACAGTGTTTCAGGTACTAAAGAAATTATTTCAAAAGAAAGAAAAACAGATTTTACACTTTCCTCAGAGACAATTTGTTCCAATTATTTATAATCCATACAGCTCAGGTCTCCTGATAAGTATATTCACTTACCGAGTGGGTATTGATAATTTCTTCAATAGAGATATATATGACAGGTTTGCTGAGGGTCACCATATCAGAGTATTCATCGATATTGAATTTCTCCTCTGGTTCAGGAACATCACATGCTGCCTGAAAAAAATTCCTGGGAAGAAAAAAAAGATAAATAATTGAGAACAATAAATAATTGTTTCTCTTCTTTAATTAGGGTATACATAAAACACAATCAAGTCTTCAACATGTGTTATATTTCTCTTATAATCTGCAGTCAACACTTTGTGTTGATGTAGAAATATATTGTCCCTGACAGATTTCTTCAAACACTGATGATGCTTTACGGCTGTTGAAATGTTATTGTTAATGTTAGATTTTTACCCTTACTCAGCAAGGAGTGATAATCTGACATTTTTCAAATGTTTATAGAGGTCTGAATTTAGTGCTTTAAAAGTTATATCTTAAGTTTTCATGGAAATAACTTCTATTTGAAGTGAAGAGCCCAGGAGACTCAGTTTTGAAAGAAGTTGGCTTCATTGGAAGAGAGATTCTTCCTCTTGTAGTAGTCAAAGAGCCAACTCGCATACATTCTCTCCTTCATTAACTTTTGTTATTCTTGCTATACTTTCTATCCTATTCTTCATGTTTATGGCATGCTCTTAAATAGCATCTTCAATAAATAGAAAGACTAAGCTGCATAAATACCCTTGTGTTCATGGCTGCTCTCTCAAGGAAACCCATTATATATGCTATTATATATATATAACAGTACATTTGCTTTCATTAAAGATGGATGGTAAAGACATATGTTACAAAAATGAGCTTGTCACAAGACAGAAGAATAGTGCAAGATAATAGCAGCCACCCCAAAAGATGGGTCATAATCCCAACAAATATGTGTCCCTGAGTGTAACAAAACAGTTTCCTATGACAGTACAAAGATGTAAGAATAAAATTTTTTCACAAAAATGAAAGATTAAAAATGGAAAAAAGCAACACTTTCATCTTAAGTCTTTTTGCCAGAAAAAAACTTTCAGTTCTGGCTGAGGAGCACACTGTTTCTGTATTTGTGGCAATCCTACTGCAACCAAATCAGCAGGGCTGATCAGTAGTCCGTGTAAAACTCAAATAGAAATACAACATGCTACTACTTGAACTTCTGCAGCGATAAATTCTCTCAATTTTAACTCTGGGCATGGCAGATCAATGTATTTTTATTTGTTTATTTAAGAATTCACATGAACTAGTTTGTCTGCCTTACTCATTCTAGAAGAGTGTTCTTAGTGTTGCACTGTACAGCTGTTAGTCAGAGCTTTCCATACCTGAACTTCTGGTATGTCTGTGAGAGGTAAGTGTTCATAGATGACAGATGTTCACTCTCTCCTTCAAAGAGTTTGTTAGAAGCAGCGTGCTGAAGGACTTTTGCCACACAACCCAGATTCCTCCTCTGGTCAGGGTGTATCTGGCCCCCAGCTGTCATATCAATTATATCAAAACCATCAGGAGCAACAATGGCAGGGTTCATGTAGCGATAGTAAAGGAGGTTTCCAACAATCTAAGAAGATGAAGAGAACTTCGCTTTACATACAATAATTACATTTTACTATATTTTACAAGTCATTTTTGACTTGGATCACACAAACTGTTGGTAGAAAATGATGAGAAAAGATTCCTGGGATGTACGTGTTACCTACATGGCCAACTGAAAAGAGTCTGTGGTGTTTTATATGATGCAGTCACAGTAATGGGCACTACGTCCATTAATTACAGAATAATTAAAAAACAAGCATGCATACTTCCATGCCATCAATCACTTTCTTGTGCAAACTCTTCCCAAAATATTTAGCAGTGACATGAAGTTACCAGAGTAATCAGAAATAGAACTGCTTGATTTAAATTAGAATATTTCTATTAAAGACAACCATCTGGTATTGATTGTCAGCAACCTACCAGACATGCTTCAAAGTCTTCTAAATTCATATTCCAGCTAGTGCCAGAAACCAAGACTATTTATAGTTTGTTATTTTTAAACACTAGAGTAAAATACTCAGTTTAAAATGGCTCTGAGATGTCTATTTAACTATTATGGATGAGAAAAATTAAATGCTTCTTTCACCACAGATTTTTCCAATACTTCAACAAGCGTCCAAAAACACTCACTTAACACAAAAGGTCTAGTCCATTAAAGTACTAAATGCCATATTAACACAGGAGTGGAATCAATTTTTTGTCCTAGCAACTCCTGAAAGATCACGTGTGCATCCTTAAGATCAGTTCTTACTTTCATTAGATTTTGCCAACAGGAAAAAAAAAAATCATATTCCTAACCTTTGATCTTCTCTGTATTTGAAAATTTTGCCTTTTAAAGAATCTCCCAACATCAGTAATGGATTTGTACAATCAGATTTCACTTTGGTACTGCTGTCTTTATACAAGACAATGTAACACACTGAATTGAACACATACGACTGTTCTTTCATGCACACTTTGGTAGGTCCATCTCCATAGGTTCATTTTCTGGAGTGCTACAAAAGCTATATTAATTGGCAAGTCCCTTGTTTCTAAAGATATTAGAAACTCCTTGTTTCTAATATCTTTAAAGAGACTAGACAGCAGGTTTTCCAAAACTGCACTCAATAGCAATCTTACAATGGTTTGTATCATGCAGATGGCTATTTCAGATCCCTCTTAGTTACAGAAACAGGACTTTTTTCTGCAGTTAGCCTCAGGTTATGTGTAGTCACCTGCAGAACCTCCAGCTTACATAGCGTTCACACATAGATGCCTCATGTTCATTTTCTTCTTATTTTCAAAGCTGAGCAATACTTCAGGCTGTATTGCTGAAGTGACAGTTGGAATTACTTGAGAAATGCTGCCTGCAAGAGTTTCCAGGCAGTTTTTTCTGCTAGAGCACAGAAGCAGAATTATTTTTTTAGCTGAGGAATCTGAAGCATTCAAATTGGGGACTAAGAATTTTATTTATTTATAAAGACACTTATCCTTTGGAAAGATAACAGGAAAGTCCCATTGAAACAAATATCTTGCAATTTCAGAACAATTTAATTAAACACTAATAAAAGCAAATTTGAAAATTCTATTTATTTAAATGCAAGTAGCTCTAATGTGAAAGTTTGCAGTCTCTCAATTGGCTGTTGACTCAGTAGGCAAGTTTCCTAAGGCCCTCTAGAGAGGCACCATGACAATGACAGCCTAGGGTTGATCACTATGCCAGTACTGTGCCCTTCACTCATGCTTTTCAGTCTAAGCCTCATTTCCACTTTTACAACCATTTTAAGTGAGTGTATTTCAATGAAAGGATATAGCAATAATTTGTTCTGAGAGCTCTTTCTCTGCCTTTAATTTACAAACTTTTTTTCCTGTTTATGACTTTAAATATGTGAAGTTCAGGAAGAAAAAAAAAAAAAAAAAGACCACAGTGTTTTTCATTTAAGGATTGCTGGTGGGGTACAAAACAAGAAAGATATGTCAGAAATTCCAACCTGGTAAGAAGCATTATTGAATTGGCTTTCCAGAACAGGTCGGGCACTGTCACTAGGAATTGCTGAGGACGCAGACTAAGAAAGGTTGTAGCAACAGAATTCCCTTCTTTTCCATTACCCCTTCACAACTTAAGTAATGCCAGATTCCTTCAACAAAGATTGGTGTTCTCAGTTCCTCAGAATGATAGTACCAAATAAAAATCCCTTTTGGCATTAAAAGAACATGCTGTTAGCACTTTGTTGTTGGAAATCTACCTTTAGCAGTTCGTCTTCTGTTGCATCTGGGAATTTCTCATGGAGTGAGCTCTTCAGAACTTTGGCTATATATCTCATTCCATAACTACATGTGGAATGGAACAGATGAAAAGTAAAACAATGAAAAGACTTTCATGAAACAAACAAATCATATTAGTAACCCAAGTTATTGGCTCTTTCTTCAGCCACTTAAAACACAAAATGAGGCAACATTGGAAAATACAAGAAGTTTCAAGACATTCACAAAACCAAAGCAAAGCTGAAGTGGGGAAACCACTCCCTCTACTGGGAATGTCATTTGAGAAGCACATATCAAGCCATGTAATTGGAAAGTATCACCGTTGGTGAAGTCTGCATGAAGCTTCACAGCTCACGTGAACAGAAGCTGGGAGAGACCTCACTCAGCACTTACGGCATCATACTGAGAGATGAGAATATAGTTGTGAGAACTTTGTCAGTGACAGCTCGCAAACTCTGAATCGATGATTCCAGTTTATTGACAACTTCTGTGTGCGCTAATGCTTGTTCTGTGGTAACATCATATGGCAATTTACTGTGAAAAAAACAGACATCGGACCATGCTAAATATATTTGAGAATGAACATTTGTCTTTTTTCTTCACAGGGACCATCACTGAACACAAAAAGGAGGCATGACAAATACAGCTGAAGTTTGCAACAAACATTTCAGGTGCCTTACCTTTTTTTTGGAGAGAGAATTTCATTTGAGTAGGAGTGGCATATGACATCATCTGCCTGCCCCTTTAAGGGGTTTTGTAAGTTCTAATCTATACTTTCTCAGAAGGACGGAACAGTACTATTAAATTATAATAATACCTGGGTAAATCTTTTCATGGCGTGATTAACTACACACAAAGATGAAATACGTGACTTCTGAAGTTCATGACCAAGAAAGTGATCCTTTTGTTGTTCAGATCGGCTTAAAGTAAAATATTACAAGCACTCCTTTCCAAGAAAACTTCTCATTGTGCTTCCAAAAGGTGCAGGAAGGAAGTATGGATATAAGCACTGTTTGCCAGAGAAGTAAAGAGGGAACTGAACTGAAGGATCCCTCAGGTATTCACGAGATGGTATGATATATTTATCTCCCCACTCACCTGGCCTCACCAGTCTGCATTTCTAGCTGGTTTACCCATGACTTGTACACATCCACGGGACTAGTGTTGATTATGAGGGATTTATCCTCCATGATCTCTTTCACCACTGGTGCCAGGAGCTGGCGCAGAGTGTTCTGTCCACGAGCACCTCGGTTGAAGCTGACAACCATCTTAATGACAGTAGGGTTTCCAGTGACAATGTCCTGTATCTGGTCTACCTTAGAGCTGTATCAACAACAGAAGAGTTCTTAGATCTTATATATGCAGTTATCTATGTTTGCATGTTGAAACATTTATGCTGTCTACTTCATATAATTTTGTCTTACAGAACAATCTAACAGTTATTCTCTGAATGCTGATATGAGTTAATGCTTGTGCCTGGAACAGAGCATAGTGAGTGATCAGCAAAATATCTATTCTGAGCTGAAATACCTGTGAAATGCAAGGTTTTATTTTCTCCCCACCAATTCTGCATTTTCAGAACATACGTTTACTTTTCTCACCCTTAAACTCCTAATCACAAAAGCAAAAAGCCTTACCATTTACTTTTTCAAGCAACTCTATAAAAAATATTCTCCATCATAGAAATATAGTTGTTGTTTTTTTTTTTTAAACTGGAAATAGCTTAAATTAAGAAACAAGTAATTATTTTGAAAACAAATTACATATATACATGGTTTTACAGCAACTGAAAAATTTAACAGAATTATTATCATTATTCAGATATGACAAATAAATTGAACTATTTATAAGATAACTGAAATTTTGTAGTAAAAGCATATACTTTATCTCCTCTTCTAAAGCAGTTTTAAAAAGTTTGAGAAGTAGATATTCTTCTCGTTGGTTGGATGCATAGTTGTATAGAGTGAAGATGACTGTATCCATAAATTTGGTTGATTTGTTTTGAGGCATCTGGAAAATCAGCTTCGCCAGATAGGTGGGATTAGTCTACAAAAAACAAACAAATTACCTCACTATTTTCCGAGACAAACAGCATTGTATCTTGCACAATTCATGGATAATAAGGATTTTCTCAGTTACAGGAAAAACTAAAAAAAACTGGAGATAACATTTTACAGTGGTCTGTATACTACAATCCATTGGAAATCTTTTTGCATTGTTTACTCTTATAAACATTAGAATACAGTAAGCACTTATGTTTTTCTTTAGCAATTTGCTGCCATATTGATTTCTACCTTGACTTACCTGTAAAAGGTAGAATAAATGTTGATAAGCCTCCAGTTTTTTTCTTCTCTCTTTACTCAAGCCTTTTATACCCTGTTTGTCAACCATAACCATCTCTTCTAGCTGACTTTTGCTCTTTTTATTAAGCTTCTTACTATGTAATACCACATCCTGTAGACAATGAGATACAAATTTAGATACTATATTCACTAAAAAAGCAAAAAGATAAACATTTTTTCAATACTTTAAAGATATCTACAAGATAATTTATTGAGAACTTAGTACATTTTGTTACTGTAGTCCCTAATCTTTTGAACATCTTTACCTTGCCACCAGTATAGCTATGCAACAGTGACTGTCTGGGAAACACAGTCTCACTTAAAGACTCATTCATCCTTTAATTAATGAACAAGATCTCAAATATGATCAAAGGACTATTCCACTCTACCACAGGAAAAATGCTTAAAATCTGCCAAGCAATTACCACTTGGAGTGACATTCAATAGCAAACAGATATACTGCCTGGGACAACAGAGCAACTTGTTACACAAGCTATTTTGACAAGGTTACTTAAGACAAGCAAAGGAAGACTTTATTTTCCAATTTTAACTAATTGCAAGTGATCATGTATTGGTAAGGTTGCCCAGAGTTTGAGGCGTCTCTCTCCTTGGAGATACTGAGAAAACATCTGGACAGCAACCTGGGCAACCTGCTCTAGGTACCCCGACTTGAGATTACTTCCATCATCACATCTTCTAACTTTTAATCTCAAGCTCCTTGAGTACGTGGAAGTGGTCAGTACATGCTGCTGGGATGCCAAAGGAACCTGAGCACAGCCTGCTGACCTGAAGAGTGATTCTGTTTTTCACCAGAAGTCCAATCTTTATATCCATTAAATTCAAGTCCTTCTCCAGCTGTTGATTGGATCGAATCTTTGTAACTACTTCTTCCCTTAATCTTGTTACTTCCAGTTCTTCTTGAAAATCTAAGTCACTTTGGTCCAAGAGGTAAGCAAATTTGCGCAGGACAGGCAAGGGTGGATTTTCAGCACCAACTGAAAAGTTGAAATAAATAGACTTTTTAGTTAGCAATAATAAACACTGCAAAACTCAGGAAACTGATCAGTGTGGAGGAAATCCGAACTGCAGAAAAGAAGGTTATGCCACTTAGAGCAAGAATTGAATATTTGTCATGCTATTTAAGTACAGCTATATAAAATAGTTTCCCATTCTTCTTCAAAAGCAGGTGCAAGTAGTTGTAACCTGGTGTTTTTCACCTCTACTAAAAAGTCCTGGATGAAAGTTTTTAAAAAACTGATTGATAGTCACATACTTTCTCCCAAACATCCAATAATTAAGTTTTAGCACTTACTTAGTGTCCTGTAATCCTCCCTGGCTTTGTTTGCTCTGAGAAATGCTTGTATCTTCACGATTTCTTCATTCTGGAAGGGACAAAAATCAAGAAAATAATTAAGTTAGGACACATTTCTGTTCAGAAGCTTACTGCAGAGCCTGCAGTCTCATTGCTAAGATTCTCAGAAACACTCATCTGTCATATTACCCCTACTTTATTTCTCCATGTTCAAAATGAAGAAAAAAGACTTACATGATCCTTGAAGTATTGCAGCCTCTTTCTGTAAGCTGTCCTTGCTAGCCACATTTTGACCCACGACTGAATCTGAAAATTAAATTACAGCTTAAGAGACACTGCAGAAATGATTTGTGTGTAATTGAGTGCATGCATTTTAAACTCGTTTCTGACAGTCCTCTGCTGTAGGCACTGTTTTCAGAAGTTTGGGACCTTAGGTGATTGCAGCATTAGGCTCCTACAATTCAGTGACCAAATTAAAAGGTTTTAAATAAAATAGCAGGGTGAATTTGATGCTCTAAGAATATGCCTAGCATTATCTTTGGAAGTAATTCCTATCTGCAAGCCTAAGCTGTCTTTTGTAAATGAGCCTCCCTCAAAAGAGATCAATGTCCTGTTTGCAATCCACTCCTGACCATGTCCTATCAGTCCAAGATAAGCAAACATTTTTCAGACACATTATGCAGCTTCTAATGAAATAACACTGTCAGTTCCAATATTTTGTAGCTTAGCATTAAGAAAGGGAAGTGTAAGGAAATCTATTTTGAGCCAGTTATGCTCAGCAAAGCCTGACAGAGTTTAAACACCCAGCTTTCAATAGACTTTCTGTTTCCTAAAGCTGTCAATGACTTTCAACACCATGTCAACATCTGGAGCACAAGGTCAACTCATTTTCTGCTGCTTGCCTCAGATTCCCAGGCACCAGAGCACCAACTAAAGGGATGAAGCATACTCAGATCCAGAGGCTCAATGTAATCTTACCTTGACAATAGCAGCAACATTGCTTTGAAGCACCTTTAGTCTGTCAACATAGCTTTTCCTTTGTTTGAATCCTTTCCAGAAAGCCTATAAGCAAGAGACCATTACAACTAATAAGAGACAAAAATTTATTCAGGTCTATGTGCAAATGCACTGAAATCACTAACAAAAAAGTACCACATACAGAAAAACTGTCATTGTAGTAACAAGTTAATTAGCCCATGAGTAAGCTTGCTTGTATTTTTATGGTGCCCTGACACATTGCTCTTTTCCTAATCTCATTCCTAAGACGCTGGAATTCCTAAGTCATTCAGTATCATCACCTTGTAACACAGACAAAAAAACCTCCCAGTTTCCTCATTTGGCTCACTTTGGTGGTTCAGAAGCAAACTCTGGTAAGGACCTCAACAAGACAGATAATATGGCCTCAGGAGTTGAATAAATTGTTTCTCAAAAGAGGTGGCCTTTTACTCAAAAAGTCCAAGTAATACTGCCAGAGCCCAAGAATACCAGGTTAGCTGCCACTCCCTACCCAGTTATGACTTCATGGAGCACAGGCAAACCACTTACAAGTTTGGATAGTGTAGAAAGGAATGCATTTCTCAAGTTATGCTTTGCCAAGGAATTTTTGCATCGATACTCAATGAAGCTTCTGATTTTGTCTTGTGTATAGCTAGGTATCCCACACAAGATTTGAGCACCTCAGAATAAAGCCAGGGCTATGTATTTAAACATTTTCCATTTAAATAGTTTAGACTGCAGGTGGGTATGATCCACTCTTTGTAGACTGGGGGTTTGCTATTTAAAGGAATGGACACTCCTACTAGTATGGGAATGCATGAGCAGAAGCAGAGGACTGTATTGCTGCTAAAGAAAATAGATTGAGTTAATATTGTCAGCAGTGATCAGCCACTTAACCTGTCACATGCATAAAGTATCCCAAGCCAGATCACCTTCTTGTTCCAATACAGTACCTGTATTTTGATGGCAGATGGTTCCTGGTTTTGGAGGTATGCTTTTCTGTCCTGAAAATTCCTTCTGACTAAGAATCCCCTTGCTTGGGCTTGCAGCTGAACAATCAGACTTTCATTAGCAAGCCACAACTGCTCCCGATTGTAGTCTGCTGTAACTTGCCCAACAATGTTCTGTTTAGAAATCACAGAAAAAGGTCATTTAAAAGGAGCTAAGCAAAAAAACCCTGTCAAAGTCAAAGCCATTCTGAAATCTGGTCTGTATTCTCTCTATCTGTATGGCTTATCAAATCGTAGAATCAGAATTTTTCAGGTTGGAAAAGACCTTAAAGATCACCAAATCCAGCCACAACCTAACTCTAACAACCCTCCACTAAATCATGTCCCTGAGCACCACATCAAATGGTTTTTAAACACATCCAGGAATGGTGACTCAACCACCTTCCTGGAAGTGTTCATCACATACAATTCCATACAACTTTCCCCTATATTTTAATCAGTGTGAATGCTTATAGGGGCTGCTCTGAAAGTAATGTTTCCTATTTTATGATGTTTATCCGTACTGTCAGAGGCAAATGTTGGTAGAGCAGTAGAGGTTGGACTGTCCACCAGTATCCCATTACATTTTGTTGCCATGTGACAGGTGGCAAGAGAGGAACAGTCTAACAAAGTAGTGTGTCTGACATGGAAGGGCATGTGAAGCAAAGGTATGTCATTGAATTCCTTCATGCAGAAAAAAATGGCAACCACTGATGTTCATCAACATTTGCTGAATGTTGATGGAGACAAAACAGCGGAGTGCAGTGAGGCAGTGTGTGGTGCATTTCAGCAGTGGCAAAAGTGATAGGAAGACACATTCTGGACAGTCATGCACAGCTGTCGCACCATAAAATGAAGAGTATCTCGGTCAGTTCATCTATTCAAATCAGTGACTTACGACCACAGAATGTTATGTGTTCAGAAATGACTATTGGCTTCAACATGTGGGAAATGGTGGTGGCAACATTGGAATATCTCAAAGTTTGCAAGAGGTAGCTCCCATGAATGCTTACACAAGAACAGAAAGAACACTGTATGCATATTTGTTAGGACCTACTACTGAAGGCTGAAGGTGGCAGTTTCCTGGACTGTATAATTATAAGCAGCGGTGTCACCACTACAAGCCAGAGTCAAAACAGCAGTTCATGGAGTGCTAACATGAATTTCCCACTGAAGAAAAGGCTCAAGATGCAGCCCTCAGGAGGTAAAGTGCACTGTTCTTATAGAAAAGGAAAGGTGTGATCCATCTAGATTTCTAAAGTACATGAAGGACATGAAGCTCTTAGGTCCAGAGGAGGGCCACTAAGATGATCAGAGGGCTGGAGCACCTCTACTATGAAGAAAGGCTGAGGGGACCGAGCTTGTTTAGCTTGAAGAGAAGGCTCTAGGGAAACCTCATTTTGGTCTTCCAGTGCTTGAAGGGAATGTATAAACAGGAAGGGGAGCAGCTGTTTACGAGGATGATAGGAAAAGGGGGAATATTTTTAAACTGAGACAGGGGAGGCTTAGGTTAGATATTAGGAGGAAGTTTTTCACTCAAAGGTGGTGATGCACTGGAACAGGTTGCCCAAGGAGGATGTGGATGCCCCATCCCTGGAGGCATGCAAGGCCAGGCTGAATGTGGCTCTGGGCAGCCTGGTCTGGTGGTTGGCGACCCTGCACACAGCAGGGGGGTTGAAACTAGATGATCATTGTGGTACTTTTCAACCTAGGCCATTCTATAATTCTATGATTTCCTGGAACACAGACAAACCATCAATTTCAACCACTACATCATGATGAAGGCTTGAACTTGCAGAGTCAAGCCAGAGAAGAAGACAACCTTGCTTTTAAAACACAATAACACCAGGTCCCATCTCAGTGTGAGGATGGTGGAACACACTGACAAGCTTGGCTGGATTGTGCAACCACACCCACTATATGGTCCAGATTTGGCATCCTCTGACTTTCCTTGGCCCAAGCAGATGGAAGATGGACTTCAAGGGCAACATTTTCCTAACAATGATGCCGTCAGAGCAGCTATGAAACACTGGCTGATCTCTAATGTTGCCGAATATATATTATATATTTTAAACAAGCATGGCATGCAGGTTCTTGTTCACTGCTGGAAAAAATGCTTAGTTAATAGCGGTGATTGTGTTGAAGCAAGTTCTTTTGTAGTTGAGAATTTCCACCATCAAATAGTACCACTGTGTTCCTGTATCTGTTGTAGTTTCCACAGAAATCAAAAGGAGGCATTATTTTCAGAGCAACCTATGTACTTTGCTACTATTTCATGGGAGGTATCTACTTCTTTCAAGCCTGATATGCTATATTTTGGGGAAGAGAAGGGGTTTTTGTTTTTTTTTTTTAATATACTTCAGGATTCAGAGTTCTGCCTTCCTAATACTTCTAAGATTTCTGTAGAAGTCAGTCATCTAGAGCTGTTTACTGTACCAGGGAGTCTGCCTACAGAAACTCTCTTGAATACAGTCAGAATTTGTGAAGGACCTACATTGTGAGTTCAGCTGTTTGTATAGCATAAAAATAAAACAGTGTTTACTCTTGCACCCAAACACGTCATTAATTTCTTTGTCATGAGACAGTATGAAGACAAAAATGTGTAAACTAATCAGACTTCCCCACACCAGTGTCTATTGGCGGATATTAAAAACAACACTGTAGCCTTCCATTAGGAAGTCTGTAAAGCACTGCTATAAGAAAACCACAAGAGACTGCAATTACAGTCATCTTTGACAGAAGACGCTGCTATTGTCAGAAGCAGATACTGAACTAAAATGATCTTCAGTCTCACCCAGCACAGCTTCTTGCCTTGATGCTGCCATATCTTGTTGTCTGTCCCTCAAGTATGCTTCATTAGCTTGCAATCAAAGTAAATGTTTTAGCCACCTACCTGGATTTCTTCAGCAGTTAACCAGGAAGTTTTTGGTACAACTCCTTCAGGGACAGCACAGGTACCTTCCTCAGTTTCCACATTGTAGTAGTAACTATACATATTTTGCATTATGAGTTTAATCCATGGACTTTCATTAGAATCTGAAAGCAATATATGCTGTTATCAGATAGGTCTCATTACACTGATAACTTACAGCTTTCTCTATCCACTCCTCATCTCTACATTTAGCTACAGAGCCATTTTATATGCAAAGTCACTATATAAGGATGTTTCAAACTATCTTATTACATGGAACAGCATCACTCTTTTAGAACAAAATATCTGTATATTTAGAGATTTGTACACTGTTGGCTTCACCAACTCAGCACACTATGCTTTTCAGCTTAATGCTGAAGCAGCATATGCCATGTTTCCCATTACTTTCCAGAAAAAATGCAAGACTACTTCTAGGAAAACATTCTTGCCATCTTCTGGCCAGACACTGGGCCTTATTGACAGTGAGCTCCCACCAGAGATATCCTGTGTCCATATCACTGCCTTTGATAAACAAGGCTGCTTCCTGAAAAGCAGGAAAAACCTCATTTCCTCATGGACAAAAGGCCCTAGAGTATAGCTGATAAGGTCAATTGTGCAAAACGCCATCTGCAAACTCATGTTGCAGGTTTCTCTTTTAAACTACACTGTCCATAAATGGGCCATGGACACTCCAGCAGAGCCTGACCTTTTACAGTAGCCCTTGAGGCTGAAGCACGCAGTATAACACTTGCCTTTGTCTGCTGACAAAATCAGGGAGTAATGTGATTTTCTGATGGGATGCACTACTGATATTCAAAGAGAATTTTCTGAGTTCTCTCAAAGGTTAATTTGATCTTTGACTCTAGTTGTAGCCAGACTTATTCCATCAGCATGCATTGTGCTCTGAACGATGCATGCAACAGTTCACCATCAGGTTAAAAGCACTTGGGCATGTATAGCATTTCTCAAAGCATTTCAAAAATTAGCAGCCACCCCCTCACCCTCTCCTCCCTTCCTCCCCCCCCCCCCCCCTTAATTTACAGTGATTTTAAGCCACTCTACTATGCCAGTTTCCCAGTTGCCTCAGTGACAGTGAAATACCAAACTGTCCTGTTCAGGACAACTTTTACCATCTTTTGTTTTCAGCTTTTGGGCTTCTGAGAGGTTCTTGAAATAAGTTTCAGCACATTCTGAAGCAACTCGTAAGCCAAACTTGGACTGCAGTGTCATCAGGATTGGCTGTGAATCACCTTTCTCCAAGCTCTTGTTAATCATTGAAATCCCAACAGCCACTAAGGAAAAATAAAAACAGAAATAAAAACATGTCCACTGATCTATCCTCTAGCAACTCTCATAATGGATTTCTGTGCTAGTGCACAGCCAGCATGCCACACACAGCAGTTCAGTGTTTTTATTGCCTCTATCACACTCACAGGGATGAGTATTTCAGAGAACAGCTTTCCAACAGGCAGGAATGCTGTCACAGCAGACTGAGAGCAGTGAGGGCAGATCTGCTCCCCAGTAGAACAGCAGCTGACATCAGGACAAGGTCTGAGAGGTGTTCCTCACTCAACCTGCCCAGCAGGCACCACATCACCCAGGAACCTGACAGAGATGCAGATTCAATTTTGGCAGGAAAAATTGGAATAAATTCCAATTGTCTTCAGCAAAGTTTTGTAATACTGCAGCATCATAGTTGGGATCCTGAAGCAAGTGTTCCTCACCCCTCAAACTGGAAGTTGGTCCCACACTGGTGCAGTGAGCTCATGCTCCTGAGTTTGTCAATGAAGCAGATCTTGCTCTCAGGGCACACAAAAGCAATGTTGTGAGACATGCTCTAACTTTCAGGTACACTAAGTTACCCATATGCCACAATTCAGAGTTTCCCAAGCATCCTTTTCTTTGTGCAACCCCTACACCAGAGGTGAAACCTCTACTCCTGATAGTACATAGCAGCACACAACACTTTGAAAGGCTCTGCATACTAGAGGTATATATGGCACTGCTTAGAAACTACTTCTCTGATCCTAAGTGATATTACCTTACATCTAAGCCTCAAGGTGCATACACAGAGGAACAAGTATACAGTTGGAATGCCATATATTATATATCAGTTAAGTTGATGCAGCCCACTCTGCCCTTCACACTGCAGCACCGAACACTACACTTTGTGTTTCTGCACCAAGATAAAAAGGGTTAACTCTCCAAAAAAGGTCTCCCTCTCATTGCTTGGCCTATGTGTGTTTTTCCATCTAAAGTCTGACAAAAGGTGCTCAGCATCAGAAGTAAGTCCCAGCTTACATGCAGGAGGCACTCTGTGGGACTGTGCTAGCAGGACATCATCTCAGCAAAATACAGTTTTCCTCGGTGGTTGGTTTGACTCAAGTGGAATGGTTATACTCAGCTTTGTCTGAACAGAAACAGATCCACCTCCACAGAACACAGCAGCCAGCTCAGAAACAAAGGGAGTATACAATATCACACCATTACCATCTGGACCTCCACCAGATCGCATCCTGGTATGTTTTTGTGCTTCAAAAGAAGGGTGCTGTGCTAAGCACATGCTTCCCATAAGGCTGTAGTAAGTCATGGCCAGCTGTGGTATGATGGTGCCCAGGCATACAGCCTTAGCGGTGAGGAATTAAGGAAGCAGTACATTAACAGCAGCATTATATGCTGCTGGCCAAGATGGCTCAGCCCTAGTCATATATGTTCCCATCTACTTTCTCAGCTCCGGTCACTAGTAACTGAATATTTTTGTTCTTTTTTGGAGGTGCTGGAAAACACAAAAGTGGATGCAATGCAGCTAACCATTATTTCTGTAGATCCTCCGTTGCCTAGCGTTTTATCATCTTCTAACTAATCATGCCTTTATTTTAGCAGGAAAGCATAAGGAAAAAACAGCATGGAGAAAATACCAACTCAATAGAAATCGATCATTTGCACTGATGTGCTAGCAGTTAACTCTGCTGCTGCTGCTCTAATTAAGGCCCACATAGTCCTGTAACGTATGTGAGCCATAGTCGTCCCAGTCAGGCAGCGCAGAGACCTGCTCCTCCAGTAGGTCAGAACAGTGAAGGGCTCTTCTGCACCCATCCTCCCTCTAAGCAGCAAAAATACACAAAGATGCAGCTGCGCGCTGTGATAAGCCTGAGCTCTCAATGGGGCCAAAGATCAGCTCTCTTCTATAACACAGCTTTTCCAAGACAGGCACTACTTCAACAGACAGCCCCTTCCCGTTGAAGGGAACGCAGAAGGTCTGCGCTGATATCTCTTTCTGAAAGCCGTCATGCTACACAGATAATATTCGACCAATCTCATTTTGACTCCACTTGAACAAGGACTACAATGGGTGAAATAATTTGAGAGAACAAAAATAAGGTGATACAAATTGCACAGCAAACACCACAAAGAATTAACTGTTTATCAAATAGATCTTCAGGTCTTCCTGAACAAATATACAGAGTCTATTACTGTCAGGACGGTTTGTAAAGGCAATGGTTTGAAAATTTTTAATATATAAATTATTTAAAGCACTATAATAACTTGAGGAGTGTTCAAAACTCCTCCAGTGTCACTGGTCAGTACCCTCTTTTATGTGACTGCTATTGCCATTACTGCAGAAATCTAAAAAAAAATTTAGTCCAGAGTGAAACAAAAACAAGACTTACATTGCCTTTATATTTGTACACAAGTTTTTAGAGGGAAGTGTAGGAGTTGTTTGTCTTTCAAAAACAACTTCTCCGAGGTAGTTAAAAATAAAAGTTCATTTCCAAGTAATGAGTTGAGCTTTCTAAGTTTAGACTATGTGAACAGAACAAGTTAACTTCCCAAACAGGATGCATTTGTTACAGCAAGTATCAGGTTCTGTGCCGTGGGGAAATATCAGTTTTTAGTTCCAAAATCCTAGAGCACTTCTGATGAATGTGCTATTCAGACACTGCTTCATTTCAACTTGGAGAGCAGAGCACAGGATTCTAGCACTTATTTCTGACAGGGACTTCTTAAAACAGTTCTACTGATCATACTAGATTACAAAAAGTTGTGTATTTACTGTGAAAACTGGCATGGATTACGCAAAGGAAAGCTTCACTACAACAACTGGTAGCAGAGCTATGGTTATCATTTGCAGTATCACATGGTACTTATATATGGATAATAACTGATTTCTGTAAGCAATTTATGTGATCTGTTTGTAAGATTCTTACAGCAGTAGACACAAACAGGCATGTTTTCAAGTCATTCTTTAGTTCACATCTGTTTATAAGTTATGCATTTCCTTCCCTTCTCTGCGCCCAGATGTTTCCTCAGGCTTTCTCATGCCTTTGGGTAGCATTGAAAGGAACCCTCTTTTGTGGAAGAAGTGGATATCAGCTCTACAGAATACATATGTGCATCAGACCCTGTGCCACCAAACAATCAATACAATTTTGTTAGATGTGTAGTGGATGTTAAGTGTCTTCAGTACAACTCACTGGTTGAATTAGGACTACAGATCAAAAATAGTAACATTACATTGGCTGTTTCTGTACCATATAAGAGGTTTAATGCTGTAATAGATGGCCATGTTTGTTTTGCTCCACCCACGATTTTCAAAGCACTAATACTGACATAGCCTGCCTATAGGTAAACAAGTGACAGCACTGCATTAATGAAGGCTGAATACAGCAGCTGTACTTAACCTCTCAGGATGCAAAAGAAAGTGGCACAGTCTCATCCTATCTGCCTCTGGAGCCATTTCAAGCAGGAGATGACCCAGGCCAATCAGAAGCTTGAACCCTTGTCAGGTCTATGCTGGCCCAAAGTAATTACACGCTACAGGTACGTTACCAAAATAAGTTACATTACACTCACAGAAGGCATTGAGTTCATCTTGTACACAGTGTCCTGACAGACTGCACCTCAGCGTTTTTTCCTACACATTTCCTCCTTTTCAGAAGCTATAAGAATACGCACTATTCCAAAAAGCCTGAGTGTTCTTTTTAATTTCTTTTAAATACTTTTAAAGTATTTTAAAGCATATGTAATTATGTACTTTTAAGTATATGTCTCTAAGTAATTTTAAAGTGTTTTGAAGTATATGTTCCTAATCTTTATTTGCTAGCACTTAATGAAAGGCGTTACATAGAAATAAGTTGTTAGAGCAAATTCTGAAAGATTTACAACATACATCAAGGTACATACATTTAGTCTTAAAGAAGCAAAATAAACTCTTCAGTACACCTTCCCATCCTCGTTTCCTTCTATTTCAACAGATACATGAAAGTACTTTGACACTGGAAATATTGGACCCATTAACCTCTGTAATCACAGATAAAGCCAACAATAACCCTGCAGACATAAATCACCCTAAGTTCAGTATGACAAAGAATATTCATCTGTTTCTTTCAGTGTATTTAAAAGGTTGTTGCACTTCCCTGAAGTGGAAAAAAAAAAATAATCGACTTCAGTTTTTCAAGACCAAGACTAAGAACAAGAACAACACAGATGAAGCTTAATGCTTACAGATTGCAGCTTCTTTTATATTGCTATTGGCATCACTGATTCCCTTTTGTATTTCATCCAGCCACAGAACTGCTGATTCATCTTGGGTTTCCTGGAAAAGGGATAGAGAAACGCCTTACAAAAATGAATTAAAAACAGTATTTGAACATACTGATAGAGCTAACACAAACTCCTTTCACAAAGCCCTCGACCACTATTGGATTGCTTAAAATGAACAGTAAAACAAGTTCATATTCTATTTGCTGAGTAGATTAAACTGTTGCTCAAACAAAAGTTCTCAAAGTTTTCACACATGGAAGACTCCTTCCTGCTAGATGAATAGAAATTTTAAGTAGAGCTGGAAATGTCTCAATTTCCATAACACATAAGCAAAGTAATCGAAACATTAAATAAATGCAAATGTCAGCCTGCCCTGTGATAGTAGCACCAGTAGCACACAGGAAGTTAGTTTTCATTCCAAATCCCTTGTTTGAGAAGAGTGTGTGAATAAGGGCTACATAAAAAAATACTGGCAAAAGCTGGCATAAAAACCAGCTCAGGTTTAGCAGTGATAACTAAGCTTGGGTGGCAAAGGTTGCAGGAGCTGAGCGGTAGAGCAGGTCTCACTTTCTACAGGCTGACCCTGCATGATGACTTCATACCCAAAATAAAAGAGAGGGTGCCTCTTACAAGGTAATCCTTATCCCTATACTTCCAGCCTATGGCTACAATGGGCACTATTACACCTGGAAGAATGCAGGCATTAACAGCTTAAACAACCACAGGTAGAAGTTTGCAACAAAAACTGCCAGCACAAGGCAGGACCCCATGAAACTCTGGGCTGCACCAGATTCTGCCCATAGAAGCAGTAAGTGTTAGAGATTTATAAGAGACTGATGATGAGTGAAACAGCAACATACTGGTTCAGTCAAAATCTGGGAATACATATATATATATATATATATATATATATACACATACATAAATATAATGGAAAATAAAAACCAGAAAGAGATACAAAGTCAAACACTCCTGGGCAGGCAAAGAACCATCTTCACAGTGGATATTATTGTCATAGGGACCAACTCCATGTAAAAAATCTGATGAATATATTATCCATAGAAATTGCAAAAAAAATTGGGTAAAAAATGGCACAAAAACACCTCTGTTTCCATCATCTGTGTAAACACATACTAGAATATCTAAATAAAGTCAAGTGGCATCAGGCAATTGCATGACAATGAATGCATGCAAGTGTAGTAGAAAGCTAGAATTAATCCTTGAGTGTGCATTTACTGAATTCCCACACCATGACTGAATTTATAGCAAAGAATTGCGAAACTGAGAAGAATTTCTTATCTGGTGTTCAGTTTCAGCGCATTAAGTACAAAAACAGATACAAATTTTGTTCTGGAGCCAAGATCTGTTTATGCTAAGCCTTGCCACTAGCTTAGAAGCTAGACCAGAACTCACAATAATTTTGTCTGCTGGAAGCAAGCCACTGCTTCTTGGCTTAGG
The DNA here is from genome assembly GCF_026119805.1 of Tympanuchus pallidicinctus. Classification (NCBI taxonomy): domain Eukaryota; kingdom Metazoa; phylum Chordata; class Aves; order Galliformes; family Phasianidae; genus Tympanuchus; species Tympanuchus pallidicinctus. The sequence continues at coordinate 293,948 of NW_026294813.1, read as the reverse complement.
TGGAGGTGGTGGGAGGAGAATATGGAAGTAAATTTAAGAAAAAACAACAGAAAACACCCACACAGGCAGAGGAACTGGAAGAGATCAACAAAACAGTAAAATTTTGAGAGGCTGCAAAAGGGGAGTAAGTGGCCTGCCAGAGCAGGCAGCTGGGCTGGGATGCAGTCACAGCTGACTGTTAGGTGGATGCAGAGAAACTGAAGCATAGCAATGTTGTCTTAAGGCATATGTGTATCCCTGTGGTTTACTTTCATCTCTGCATTTTCTAAACCAAGATCACCACACTTTTCCCCACTTCTGGCCTCTCCCCAAGAAGCGTATAGAGTTCAGCAGTACAGAATTTCTGGTCTGTGGGTGTGACCTCTGAGTGTTTAGCAAACAGTTTTCCGGAAGATGCCTTTTTCCCCAAATACCTGTACATAGAAATTCCATCTGATCCTCCCCTTTTCCCTTTACTGCCATCATCTTCAGGACTGTGGTAAATTAGGAGTTAAACTGCTGCTGTAAAGCAATTTAATCTCTGTGTTGGGCAGAGGCTGAAACTGAGTCATGTGTGCATATTTGGATACGTCACACCCTCTTGCTGTAGTAGACAAAGAACAAACTAACTCCTTGCCATAAATCTCATGCCTACAGGATGCTTCGGGAGAACAGATCAATTGTGCCTTAGTGCCTTACAGACGGAAGAAAATCCCCTCCCAGCACCACTGAGATGAACTAAAACTGTGTTGCCTTTTTTTTTTGGTATCTGGATTTAGCAAACTACAATGAAGATTCTGGTTTTCACTGGACTGCTCTCTCTAACATCAACTTTTACGACAGGTCAGTTCTACTTTCTGTATAAACTTTCAATTTTAGATGATAACATTTGCTTTTTGATAACCCTGGTGCTTTACTGGCTTAAATGGGCTGTACACAATCCATTGCATTTTGCTATACTCCAGCATGTTTCACTTTAGGCAGAATTTCATTCCATTTCAGTTATACCTTGGACTACTTTTCTCTTTCCCCAGTCACTTTCAGTAAGGGGTTTTTACCTACAGAATCATTCTTTCCTTTCTGAAAACACATCATATTTATGTAGTGAGATGATACACTTCAACCTGTACGGTCACGTTCCTTCCGCTTTGAAATGTTCAACAGAACTGCAACCTCAGACTGCGTTATTAGAAGGAAATTTTCTGAGAACTGCTGTTACAAAAATCACTGAAATGACTGAACAGTAAGCCTACTTGTTTTTTAATTAATTAAAATGATAGCTGCTTTCAAATGAAGCCATTTTAGAAACTACGTTTTATATGAAACAGATATGCATACTTGCACCTATCTTTTAAATAGCGGCTAAAATTATTTTTTTTATTTATCACCCAGAAAATTACTAAAAGAGGTAGGGGCACACTAATCATGATTTCTAAATGTTCTACCAAAAACTTGCCAGATTCACGGCACTGAGCCTGAATAAAGCTATTTTCCATATTTTGTTTCAATCTGGAAGCACCCACAGGTTTTCATCCAAATTTCAACTTGCTTCTGAGTTCCAGTTTCAAGATCCACACTCTGTGCCTTGCATGAAGTCTTTTGGCATCAAACACAGCCAAGACGTTTTTTTTAGTGCAAAAATTCTTTTTGCAGCTGTTCATTCTGCAACAATTATTCTGCAAAATACTTTCGGACCATGTGTGGAACACATTCATACTTCAGTAAGAAATGTAGATGCCTTTACAAAGCTCTCTACTAAGCGTTGAGGAATAGGCATCAGTAGGAGTAACCAGCATCACTAGCTTTGCTCCCAAGTCAGTGATATTTACTGATTCAAAAAATATTCCTGGTGCATGAAAAATTTTATTCACCTTCCAATGAGTTTGATATAACATCAGTCTAAACATTTGCATTCAGCTTTCAGGACCATAATTCCTCATGTACAAGGTGCTGAAAGGTCTTAGTTTGTGTTAGACAGAATCCAATACAGCAATGTGACTTTAATTTGGCTTAATTTGGTACACAAGACCAAAATTATTTTTAGAATTATTTTCAAGTGTGAAAATTTGAAATTTCCAGCCTGTGCTAGGCAAGGCATTGCTTTTTCCATCTTCTTCAGTCATGTATTTCATTCACTAAGTGACAAGGATAGCACTGCTGTTTGCTTGGATATTCTTACCAAGTCTAGATCAAAGTTGGTTATTATGTAACAAATTACCAACACTGCTAACACCTTGCAAAAAAACCCTACAAGACAAGCTTTAAACTAGTGTTGGACAATTTTGATAAAGATGACAGAAAGCATCTCATAAGCAGGAAAAATCAGTTTAGCATTACATTCACACTATGTTTTCAAGGTTGGGTTCAAAATTACAAGTAAACAAAGATTGCTCCTGAGCACAGTTGAACAACCAAGCAATGGGGAGCACCACCAAACTTTCTAAACACAAGTCCTTTTTCAGATGGAGAAGTTTACCTTTCTCCTTACTTGAAGGTGAATTGTATTCCCAATCCAGCAGTTCACCTATTCTAACAGTTTTTTTTTTTTTTGTTTGTTTGTTTGTTTTTGAGCTTTAGAGTCTTCACTGAATGATTCTGCAATTAAAACTGTGTCTCTTATCAAGACTTTCCGTGGAATTTTACCAAGAGACTATGATTACATCCCACCTCATGCTATAGAAGGGGAGACAAAGACAATCCATATCAAGGAAAACAAAAGTTCTGTGAGGAAATATAATGACTCCACTTTAACAGAAGTGAATAACACCACACTGGAATACCTGACTAGTTCTCTGAGCACCAAGTTAATACCCACTGTCTACCTCAGTGCTGTTTTACTGGGTGTACCATCTAATGCCATCATTTTGTGGATGCTGCTCTTCAGAATCAGGTCTGTGTGCACAGCCATCCTCTACACAAACTTGGCTGTTTCAGATTTGCTCTTCTGCATCATGCTGCCATTCAAAATAGCATACCATATCAACAAGAACAACTGGATTTTTGGAGAAATTATGTGTCGAACTACAACTGTGGTATTTTATGGCAATATGTACTGCTCCATTCTGCTGCTCACGTGCATTAGCGTCAGTCGCTATGTGGCCATCGTTCACCCTTTCACCTACAAGAGCCTGCCAAAACGCACCTATGCCATTGCCGTCTGTGCCACTGTGTGGACCATCGTCTTTTTGTATATGCTCCCCCTCTGCATAATGCAGCAAACCTATTACGTGAAACAACTGGGCATTTACACCTGTCATGATGTGCACAGTGCCTGCAAAACTGTATCTTCCTTCCAGTTCTACTACTATGTTTCTTTAGCTATCTTTGGATTCCTAATGCCTCTTGCAATCATCATTTTCTGCTATGTTTCGATTATTCGAACACTCAAGACTCACGAGTGGTTCTGGTATGTGAAAGTCAGTCTTCTGATTCTTACCATCTTTGCTATTTGCTTTGTACCAAGCAATATTATTCTTATTATCCATCATATCAACTATTACTACTACAACACAGATAATTTGTATTCTTTTTATCTGATAGCTTTATGCCTTAGCAGCTTAAACAGCTGTCTTGATCCTTTCCTTTATTTTCTAATGTCAAAAATACGAAGTCAATCCAATATATACCTAACAATGGTTAAAATAACCAGGGAAATGTGAATTTTATTCTTTATTTATATTATTGGAATTATGATTTTGTATAGTACTAACCCAGGTAGCAATAAACCTCAGATTTGACAATTAAATCTAAAAAAAAAAAAAATAAAAAAAATTCTAAGGTTGTTAAATCATGACCTCAGTGAAATTTACTTTTTCCAAACCGCACACGAGAGGCATCATCAAACATACTTCTCTATTTTGTTCTGTGTGCTACAAAGTCAGGTGAACCTACCTAGATTGAGGGAAGCAGCTGAGAACTTCCTTCTGAGAAGATCAAACATATGGTCACACTATAATATCAGTGACCACAGAACAAGAGAGGAATCCATCCAGCACTTTTAAGGCCCATTCTTGACTTGGAAACACTTTATATGTTCTTTGTGCCCACAATCACTGCAGGACTAATGTGAATGTGAGGTTTTGATACACTGGGAATAGGAACAAGTGAAAGCACTAGCTGTTCATGAGCTACAACGCATTATGGCACACAACTACGAGCAGATTCTGCCCTAGGTATTAGAAATAAAGAGTTGCAGTCCCATTAGTTTGGAAGTGCAGCAAAATCTACAGCCTTAAAAACAGAACTTGACATGCTTCCAAGAAAGTATCTCTTCTGAGGCTGCTTAACCAGCTTTGCTCTGGAGACTTGTTCTTCCACTATGTCAGCACCCATGCTCCTACAACCCTTAAGGACTGCTGAAAGCTAAACCTTATCACTGTGAATCCAGGCATGCTTTATTCTTGCTTGGTAAGCAAAAAAGGAAAACTATTTTGACGTATCCTCTATATTTCCACATCCTCACAGGAAATGATTAGTGTAACAAGAACTGAAGCAAGTTTTGATTAATTGCCCATGCTAGTAAAGTAAATGGTTATCTTTACATTTATGGAAGCTCAAGATCTACAAATGCAGAATATAAAATCCTACAAAATAAGCTCAGTGATTGGTTGACACCTGTAACTAATTGTGTAAAACAAATAAAAAGTACTTGATGATAGTGTTGCCAGAAACTTAAAAATGAAGTCATTTGCAGTGGAAAATGGGAAGTGCCTTCAAGAAATCTGGTGAGGCTCTACCTGTTCATTTTCTCCTGATTCCTAATTTATTTTAAATAGTGTAATTCCTTCCACAAGCATATCATTTAACTATAACTGTTAAGTAATCCAGATATAACCACTTATTGCAAACAACAAAAATGCCAGCTTTATTGTAAAGCCCATGTGTCTGTCACACAAAATTACACAACACAGGAAGCATATCAAAGTATAGCACATAGCTGTTTAACATTTCAGGTATTCAGAAATACCTGAAATGTTAAGAAGATACTTCCTAAACACAGGGTTTCTCTTCAATGAGACTTGAACACACTTGGTTTGAAATGGTTGTGAGAACTGTTAGAAGCAACTGTATAAAGTTACAGGAATAAATGAATTGCATATTTGTACTTGCAAGCAATGAGGAAGCAATGAGTAGGTGTCATCTAGCTTTCATAGGAACTAGATTCTACATAGCTGAGGCCACTTCAGCCAGAGGGACGTCACAACAGCATGGTTAGAACAAGCCAGCAGTTTCAATCCATTTGTTTTCCAGACACTGAGGAATCCAGGAAGTTCAGAGTCAAACCTATCTAACTGTTGTAAATCAAGTACTCTCTTATGCCACAACTCATTCTTAAAACATGTTAAATACAGCTAAAGATCAATCTGCATTATAAACAGGGATAAAAAAAGTAAAAGGTTGATAAAGACTAGAGTTTATTGCACAGTCTTTTCAATTCTGTTCTGTTCTGTTCTTCTGTTTTTAGGAGAAGTTCAATCTAAATCATATATTAAGGAAGGTGATATCCATATTCTTATTCAGCAGTTAGAGTAGTAACTCAAATTATTTTGGGACCATATACAATACAGCGTCTTGCTTTCTCCCTAAGCAGAGTTGTTTGGTTTTTTAATAAATCATTACATAAAAACAGATGTTTTAAGTATTTGTCAAAGGACTACAAATGAAACAGCCAGCACACAGCAAGGGTGGAGACTTTTCAGCATCCAGTAATTAGTGAAACCTGACGTTATGGGAGAACACAAGACTGAGATTTGCAACACCCAGTCCAAAAGCTCTGCCAGCGGATGACAGAAGCACACGTTTTTCATAGCAGGTACTGCAGGTGAGGTGGCAAAATAGCTGGGAGGTGTTTCTACAAGCCATTGTGCAGGGACTTTTTCCAGCTGACATTAAGAATGCATCATGTGAATTTTAGACATCTTGAAACTGTGAGAATATTATAATATGCTGGACTATGAGCTTTAGCTAATCTTCCCTTCAGTCAAATCCTTCAAGCTGTTAGGCTGATCTGTGTTTACACTTTCCTAAACTGTGATGTTAACCAGGGCACTGCTTTTGAGGAAGCCAGTACAAGCATCCTGCTGAAATTGGCTGAAGCTGAAGGCATGTACAAGATGGGAAGTGTGTTGTTGCATGACAAGGGCAGAACAGAAACACCACTACTACAGACCCTCAGATTTCAGCAACTGAGGTTTCTCAGCAAAAGATCTCCCAGAAGTAGTATTCTCCTCAGCATGACTGAATACTTTCTAGCAGAAGCCTCAATTCCCATCTATAACTACCTGCCTAATTATCACTAGTAACTAGATCCTTACACAAACATCTAACAGATACAGAATGTATCTTACTGTTAATTAATTAATAATTAATCTTCTGTGATGGTCAGAATAAGTTGTAGTAGAAAACTATACAGTGTTTTTTTCTTGTTTCCAGCTTATATTATTCCTACAACTAATCCAAAGACTGCAGGAACAGGACAAGAGCACATGCAAATAAAAAGAATTGTCATTTCAGATCTGACAAGAGGCAACAGCACTAACCTTGCGTTTCTGTGTTTTGGCGTGGTGCAGAACATCCTGATAATGCTTTGCATTTTCTGGTCTCACATCCTGCAGCTTGGCTGTAGGCATCAGTAGAGCTTCTAGAGTTTTTTCAGCATTTCCTTGGTCAATTGCTTCATTAATGTGGTTAATTGCAATAATTCCTATGAAACAGAAATTTTATTACAAGTGTAGCTGTCGAAGAGATACAGCCTATCACACAACAGATACAAACAAAGCAGTAACACACAGAAAAGAAAAATCAAGTAACAAGAAGCAGAGACAGCAAGAGCAACTAACTTAAAATTATTTTCTTCAGGCATCTGTAAAGACATTCACTTTCGCAGAGTTCCTTTCTGCCACACCTATTAATTCCACTGAACCTATCTCTCCACAGAAAATTTTACCCTCATAAAAAAAAAAAAAAGGAATATTTACTTTACCAACAGATCACAAAGGGTTTTGAGAAGCTTAAAAAAATACTGGACACCGTATCTATGTGTGCATCAACATATTGGCTGGCTGTGCTGAAAGACTCCAGACTTGTTGAGTGGTTGGGAATTAGACTTCTTGAAACCCTAATTTCAGAGGTTACACACGTGCTGACCTACAAGTTACAACATTATGTTGAACCTTAACCTAATTTCTTTAAACTTCATCTCCTCTAATCAAACTGGCAATGCTGATCTTATAAGATCAGCTTGATTTTGTTCAGACCTGTGGACACTGAGGACTACAGCCACATCACACGATGTGCTTAATAAAACCTATGACTCATTTTCCTCAGTTGTCAAGACTGTTCTCATTTAAAGTGACGATGTATTCCCTCTCCAAAACAGTGTGGAAATGCATTGCTTGGGGAGATTTCACCCTGAAGTCAAGCTGCCCTACAAGGGCACTGGCCAAGGGCTTCTCATGTTCTGTGAGAGACAACACCCTGCACTGGTAGCTGATAATCTTTCACCATGTTGCTGCCACGCCATCCACAGCTGGTGGGTACAAGATCTATGCTCTCATGAGGGCTAAGGCAGGAATGGGCAGCCACACAGGCTTGCTTACGGAAATCAATACCAGCCTTTTTCCTGCATTCTCTGCCCTATTAATGATTTTTGGGCAGAATCCTGTACTACTGAAACTACAAGCAAAGCTTTTTCACCAGTAGAGACTGACTGCTAAAGAAGAAACATCTATTTCAAGGCCTTTTTCACCTATTCATGACTCCATTGAAGCAGAGAGTCACAAGAAGTAATTTTGCCCACTGAAAAAAATATGCTTATATCCTATCCCAGTATGGGATATCAGTATCAAAGGATGGTAGGTTGGGTAGGCATCAAAAGGCCTGCATCTCCCTGTTCAGAAGCAACATACAGCCAGTTTTCGTATTTCCATAAGGTAAGACTCTTCTCTTACCACTGCTAAACAAAGTAGGGTGCACTGTGCTGATAGCATTAAGGAGAGGGTAGCTAATAGCCTCAAACTTTATGGAAAATGCATCTATATCCATCAGAGACTTCAGTCTGTTAGCACTTTTGAAGCCCAAATGACCACATTTAATTTAACATCAAAATTTAGGGCCACACTTAAATGAAAGAAATACTCTCCAAAACCATTTATGTTAGAATTTACACAATAAACTTTTCTTTCAGATAGGAAATCAAATTATGTGAAAGGAGAGCAGGACAGACTGTTTTACTTCTGCAGTTCCTACAAACTCTGGTTAAAAACAGGGGCTTGGAAATCACTTAACGAAGCATTGTTTAACATAGTGTGTTACCTATTTTCTGACCCTATCCTCCAATACACTCTTGACTTACAATTTCTGTAAAATCCCTGCAGTGATATCATCCAGTTCAAATATTGAACTATACTGACAAGTATTCTGAACCACAGTATTTGTAATGCTGCAGATGGTAGGCATGCTAGGATACATTTGAACCAGGCATAACATAACCAGGAATACTTCAAGTGGATTTAAAGATCAACAGCCATTCAAAAATAACAGCTTTCTCTATTGACCAGAGTCTGTGCAAGGCCATTTAGCACAGAAATGTGTGCCCTGGCAACCAAACTATCATCTCTGCCACCAATGTACAGGAAGAATTACTTACTTTCATTTTCTTCTTGAATTTGCATATTAACCATGTCAATGCAGTTCTGGATATCATTCCAGCTTAAATAATCTTGGCCTTGAGATGAAGCCTCTGACTTAATAGACAATAGTGTATCAGCATAACTATAAGAAGATATAAAATACATAAGTGTATTTCATACACAAGGTAAATCGCCATTAAGAATTAGTCAGATATATCATCCATAATTTATTGACTTTTTCAATGAATGATTATCAGACCAATTCATCTCCTGCCAGAAATTATACAAACATGCAAGCTGCTTTCTTGGTCACACATGTATTTTGGGGTGTGAAAAACTGACCCTACATGCTAATCCAAAGCCTTCTTCTTGGCAGAATGATGATGATATCATTTCAGGAAATGGCTGCCTTTCCCCCAGATACTATCTTAAGCAGGAGATATCAGTACTTTCAGGGACCACCACAGTCCACTACGATTTTATGTTGTCAACTGTATTTACCTCCCAGAAAATTTGAAATTTTCTAGTGACCTCAGGAGAAAAAAAATATACCATGCGACCTGGTGGCCTATCCAAGTTCTGTTACAGAGGCAGGAATATGGTGAGCCTTACAGTTCTTAGAAATAATTTTCAAATACTTCTGCTCACTAGGTGATTTTTAAATGACTTGTTTTGCTATTATTTTCTGTCAGGAAGAGGTAAGGAAAAACATGATGGCTTTTTTCTTCACCATCTGTCCTGAACTATTTTATATCCTCTCTGATAGGAAGCCATCAGGAGCAGAAGCTTGCTTCAGTCCCCATTTTGCCTCTAAGGGAAAGTGGCAAAGCTAGGCAGATCCTTTACTGTGTGGTAATACAGATGAATTTGGTAGAAACTGTTGCCCTCCTCTTGCTGCACTAACTCAAACAGCAGAATATCTGCTCTCATAGTATTAGGTAGCAACCCCTACTGTTCAGAAGATAACTGCATGTTGCACATGGAGGATGATGAGCCATAGAAAGAGAGAAGACATGAATAATGCTCCTCTACACCCAAATCAATGTCCTCCAAGCACAGGCTTTGTAGCCTAAGCTTTTTAAAGGATCACAAACCAAGTCACGATGGAAACCTTTGCAGCACTTATACATGCAAGTTAAATAATTTTAGTATTCCTGATTAAAATACTCAGCTGCCACCATGAGTCAGACGAAATATATTTTCATCTGTGTCCTGAAATGAGTGGCTACTAGGGAAATAGATAAGAATTATTTCCTGCTCTGGTGTGTCCTCTCAGCATTCAGCAGACTACATTTAAGGACTTCCAAGTGGGAGGATGCACGTTCATGTTTAATAGTTGTGAAAAGGTCTGCAACCCATTGATTTATTATTTTGAAAACTTACAAAGTGCTTAGTAATGAGTCCCACTTATTAAATCTTTTGTAAGAAGGTGGTTCCTCGGGTAAGTATTAAACTTCATATGTCATAATTTCAATTTGTTTTTCTCATTTCAGTTATCATAAGAAAATAACCGAATTTATGAGAACCTAGCAACTCCTAATAACTTTCCCCACAACACATGCAATTTTGCAAGTCTATGTCATATTTCCACTGAAGATTTATGTTCTGGGAAAGGCATTTCCTTAACAAGTGCATGCCCTCCAGTAGAAAGCTACTGAGTGTTTCCCTCACAGAAATTTCTCTAGCTCTACTTTACCTTTTACCTTTTGGCATTGTGCAATTAAGTCTTCCTACAGCTCAGATTTACATAATGGCATTGTAGCTTTATTTTATTCCTTAATCCAATTAATTCCCACTGTTTCATTTGTACCGACTGCCAAGTTTAACAGGCCACAGTGCCATCAGTCAAAATCACTATCTTTGGACATTTTGCAGCCCACCTATCTATTTTCACAGTGTTTTTTCTGTCTCCCACTGGTTCTCCCTGACATGAGCAGAATCCAGGTGGAACACTAATTTTGCTCCACCTCACAGCATTCTGCCTTTTCTCCAAGTCACTACAGATCCTTCCTTCCCTCAATGCCACAAACTAACCAGTTATTCCTATCCTGACTTGCTCTCCCTCCAGCGTCAAGAGCTGTTCTCACATTCATGCCCTCTGGTGAAGACCTTCAATGACCAGATCAGATCACTGCTGTCCCTTTTGCCTGACGACACCCTCCAATAGCCCTCAGACTTCCACCACCCACAGGCAGGTGTTAAGAACCTGCCCACATCCCCACAAATAGGGGCCTCAGGTCTTGCACAGGCCCTAGAGCTGCCTGATAATCTTATTTTTTTTATTTTATTTTGCAGATAAGCAAAGGAGCACAGCAGCAGCACATGGCTGTGACAAGTCAGACATGTGGCAGTGCAAGCAGCTGGCAGCTAAGTGCAGGATTTAACTTAGCTTTGGGCATGCATACGTGCCACAGTAACATACTCAGCTTTTTAGCAAGCAAACTGTGCTACATTTTTAAGATCTTTCTAAATCTTGAACGAAAAAAAATAGGGTTAGCCTGGGTCCAAGGGGTCTCCTTGACCTTAAGACATTAAGCACATTATCACATTCCAAAGATCCTCCACCAGTACTGTGAAGAGTTTACTGATTAACAGTTTCCAGCTACAGTTGGTTTGTATGTTAGTCTCCACAAAAATTCTTGTCAGGTCTTAATGTTTGCTTTCTGAAAATACTTCCCTTCACCTTGCATAAGCTCTTGCTCTCAAATATTTGAGGTTGTGAGCCAGCTTACACTTAGGGACACTCAAGCAGTTTGGTATTTGTTATGTTTTGCCGTATTAACATATGACTGAGAATCATCTTGCAGCCTTTTCAGCTTCAGAGCCACAGCACTGCACAGCCCACCTAGTGAAATGCCTACTTATCCTTCTGCAGAGGTTGCCAAGTCTGCTCTAGACAAGACAAAATGAACTTTTACCGTTGCAAGTTTTCTTCTTCCAGATTATTGAAGCCAATGCATGGATTTCTGAGGTGATTCCTTATCATTTGGATGTCCTTGTTTTCCAAGGCCTGGTTTAGCAACACAACAGCTGACAACATTTCTACTGCAACAGACAGTTCATCGTGTGCCAGGTAATTCTGTAGGATAATAATGTACCTCAAGTAAGGAAGCTAAATAAGCAGTGTAATGAATCTGAATTACACAGTCCAGATACCATCAATGATGCGAACTTGATTTAGGACTGAAATGCTAAGATGTATCCTGGTCACAGACACGTAACATGAACACACCACTGAGAGCTCTCACTGTTTGCTACACATCCTTCGGGCCCTTTGCCCCACAGTCCCATCTCTTCTGATCATACTGTGATAGCAGGGGATTACTTTTCTATGCAGTGTACAAAGGGTTAGTCCTCAGTAAGCATGCAACAATTAAAAAAGTCCATTTGTTGCAACACAACAGCTCAGCCAGAGCCAAGTGTGTCAAGAAATGACTTTTATGATTCAGTATTGCCAATTCAATTGAGAACAGTCATGCAATACACATAGCACCATGGAGAGAGAATTAAGTTTGATTTTACATGACAACATGCTATGTTTATGCTGTTCCACAGCTTGGCTATATAACATCAGAGCAGGTCATAAGTGTTTCATTCTTACCACAGCATTCTGTTGTTGGAGGTTGAACAGCTCAGTCTGATAGACAACAGCAGCAAATGAGTGAACAACAGGCAGCTGTGCCTCCGGTTTCATCAGTGCAACCAGTGTTTTATTAGGATCACAGTTACGAATTGCAGTATTGATATTGTCAACTGCTATAAGTTCTAGAGAACAGCAGGGAAAGAAAAACCTATTAATTTCCATATGCCATTTACTTTTTTATGCCATGTAGATGACAGTTAGGTTATCCAAAGAAAATAATTTTCTGTCATTGGAGAAAAGCATCAGATTAAGACAAAATACTGCATGTTGCAAAATGCATCTATTCAAAAATTTTCAGCAAATAATTGAATGGAGGACTAAAAAAAGCTTCTGGACTTTTAGATATTAGGGATCCTCTATGATACCTTTAATCCAAAGCAGGAATCTGACCTGTGCTCAGAGGCAGAAGGACGGAATGTCTCTCTGATCTGTTCAGTATGTCATCTCAATTACTCCAGTCCCACCTCAACCCAAACACTTTCTTCCTTGTGTTCTATTTCCTCCCTCACATCCTCCATTTAGCAGAACCTAACTCAGCCATGTAGAACAGACCTGTCCCACAACAAGGACAACTGTGACTCCATTTCAGGAGGCCTGGTAGAAATCTGCCGAACAAGGTTGCTGGTGGGCTTCTCAGTGGCTAAAATGAAGCAAAAAACACACACAAATTCTTGTAGGCATTTGTGCTATCCCTTGTCCACTGAAGTCTTGAAGATCATTCTTCACAAATACTACTGTCTAGAAATGGTCCATAGCTCACATTTTTGTGTCAAACAAACCACCAGAGAAAATGCAATCCTTCTCAATCCCTGAACAGCTTCAACTTGGCAGAACGCACTTCAGGACATTTGAACACCAGCAGAAAAACACTTCCAACCTGGGGACCAGCCTGGGGACCCACAGCAGCCCAGCAACACCTCCAGCTTAGTCAGTGACTATAATTGCACACCAGGAAGAGCCAATTCTGAGGAAACTCAGGCCAGAACACACCCTGAGAGATATTGCACAAGGTACCACCTCGGCCTTGCGCAAAGGGAAACAACTTTAAAGGTTAGAGTGCATATGGCAGAGCAAAGAATGACAATTATGTAAATGTCATTTCCATCAGCAAGATTATTCCCATTTCCTCTCTTATCTCTTTTTTTTACCCTCTTAGCCAGGGAATGTTTTTAGACACTGCTGACTGCTGAAAGTCCATACAAGAGTGCTTGTGCAGCAGATACCATTCATCTTTCATGTACACAGCAACACTTAGGTCTTATAAAGGATTAAGACTTTGAAAACTTCTAAGTAAGCAGGCCCACCTATACAAACTCTTTGCCTGTCATTTCAATTGCACTGAAGCATGGTTGGACAGGATCTTGTTATTCTCAAAGGCTTTCTTTTGGCTGCAGCCGTGGTTAGAGACAGCAAAGGCTCTCAAAGCTACTGCATGCACACATGCTTCTTTAGAGAAAAGATGAAAGAGGAGAAGACTCAAGAGTCCACAACTGAACTGAGTCAGTAACTAAGCTGTCAATCCCTAATTCATGAACTAAGCATGCAGATTGCAAAACACACACTAAAATGTTCACATTCTCCCCTACCTCCTTTTAAAACTAGACATGAGAAATGAGTTGCTCTCCAAGTCACTGTAGCTGCTTTTCACAGCTCACAATTTTCCTTCTAGCTTCCATAGCAAAGCAGCACCCCTTTGAAGAGGGGTACACTGCTCACCATGCCTAACCAACAAAAAGAGAGCTAACATTTGAGCTAACAAGTCAAGCCGTGCTTCTGGCTTAGGTTGATCTCACTGTACCATCTTCAAGTCGCATTACAAAAGCAATGAGCCAGGATTCAAAGCACTGGAAATACAGAGAACAGCCACTAAGCCATGCTCAGACGTAGCATGAAATGACAGCAGTTTAACAAAGCAGAATCTCCTTGCAGGAAAGTTTTCAGTTGAACAAAGCAATTCGTGCACTGCAAATTTAGAACCCCTTAACTATATTTTTAAAAACTGTATCTTGTAGCCTTTGTATTGTGACATTCTCAGTCTAAGAACAGATCAGATTCAGATATGTGCATCTAAAAATGAGAATAATTTTCTTCAATGTGATTGCAAAATATTCTTCTATTTGATTGTTCTATTTTAATACTACAGTGATGGTTATCACACCCACGTAAGGATTAAAGCTATTCAAGCCATCAAGCCATGCACTGTATGTGGTTTGTATTCAGCCAGTGTGTTTTACCAGTTGCTTAAGTTATTCAAATAAAGATGTTAGCTACCTCAAGTAAAAAGAATATATCTGATGTAGCACAGATTGGTGACTTGCAGTTGTGACTCAGAACACTTACAAAATTAAATGCACGTGGTTTCAGATTAAGAAACTGAGTCTACATGCAAAGAATTGTGGATTGAATTAATCGTCTTAAAATAATCAAATGGCGATGCTAAAAAATGAGTATTAAAACAGTTACTCACTAAGCTTGTGAGCCTCAGCTTCCGCATTGACAACACTAACTTCTTTCTGTATTTCACTTTTGTCGAGCATATTTGGAACCCCTGCTATCTAACATAAAAAAAAAAAAAAAGATTTGATTATGCTTGTAAGCGTGTTGGGAGATAAGGGATAAAAACCCCCAATGGGACACTAGGATTTGAATATGTATTTGCTGAACAGACAATATGAATATCACAGTACACATAACATTAGTTTATCCCTGTGATTTTCTCCCTGAAATTCAATTCCACCAGTGCTTTTACTTTTTGTCGTTCAGTTTTATCTTGTGTTGTATTCAAGTTTTAAAGATTAAATATAACAAGCATTACTGGGACTTTCATGCCACATCTCAAATTTTTTTCTGATTTCTTAGTAAATTCTTAAAATTGCATTGTGCTCTTAGGAGCAAATATACAACTGCTTTGGGATTGATTAGTACAGTAATTATTATTCTAAAACCTTTATAAAACTCATTCTTAAGTGGCACAGAAAGCTAAATAGGGTAATCTCTCTCTGGTTTATGCCAGCTTCAAAAAAAAAATCAAAAAGTAAAACTGATGCATAGTAGCCATTCTACTAAATTACCTGTATTTTCTGTTCTTTAGAATCACACAATTGCAATAGGTACCAAGAGGAATTTTGTGGCAGAACTTCAAGTAGGCTCAAAGCAGGATGGTTCAAACCTGCCATCAGTGCCACTTCATCTTGTCGGTCAATAGCCTCATTCACTTGGACTAAAGCCATGTGAACTGAAATGAAAACAATGCTTATAAAACAGCAAATACACACTTTTTGGAAAAAAAAAAAAAAAAAAAAAGCCAAATGCTGTCAGCATCTCATTTTTTGTAAATGACAGCCAGAGTGGCAGTCTCCAGCAGGGGATTATGTATTTGAAGATGAATTCTACAAAAAGAAACCACACCCAACAACAAGAAAAAAAACAGCTTCTGGCTCTGTGTGAGCACATGTGGGAGCAATTTAACCACAGCTAACACAGCTAACTAATAGGTTATGAAAATATTTCAAGTCTATATAGAAGAGGGGGTCAAAATTTACAGTAATCTGCAAACAGAAGGAACTAAAATGTGAAGAAACAAAGCAGGCAAAAATGATTAGATTCTGAAATGAGGAATCCTTGTAGCAATACTCACAAACAAACAGACATTAGCCCCCAAAAGATTAGTAGAGAAAAAGCAGCAAGAAAACCTATTGTAGACAGACAATGTATTTTATATGTTTTATAGGCTTCCACAGAAATATTGTTTGTTCCTGTGGGTTCAAGGTTCAGCAGGAATCTGGTAGAGCGTGCACACTTCTGTGAGGATCCTGAATGGCTTACTGTTGATCTTATTGATATTGCCTTGAATCTCAGCTTGTGTCAGCAGTTCTTCATAGACATCTCTCTCCTCTTCAGAGATTGTGCCATTCTAAGAAAACAAAATTATTAGCAATCAGCAAAAATTTTGTGGAAGAACAGCCAATTAGCAGGAGTCATTAAAATCACGTTGGCTGAAAAATTTGCTGAATGCACTTGTGAAGGAATTTGGTAACACATGAATCTGCATACTATGATACGTGGCTGTGCAATATTTAAAGTGTTTTCTGGAAAGTACCCATTTAACTACAGCACAACGTTTTGCAGCAGTCACGAACATAAGCTCCCAAGTGAAAACAAAGCAAATACATTTACATTAAAGACCTGTGGAAGAGATTATATTTTGTGCCCAAAAAGGCATCACTTCTGATGTTGTTATGAACAGAAAATCTGTTTGTTCCTTAAGGGACAGAGGAAAAATATACATATTTTTTTATTTTTGGATCTTCAATGTTTTATCCTTTGGCCAAAGCTGCTGAGCTTATGTCAAAATTCATACTAACCATATTCTTCTAGAATTGCCTGCCTGCTTGTTAGATCACCATTACTTATCCTAGTCCATTTCATTTTTAATATTAAAAATTAATTTAGCTTACTTCTCAAAGGATAATACTACAACACGAAAAGCAATAAGAAGGAATATATATACTGTGAGGCCTAATAAAATACCACTACCTTAAGTCTTGCACTTGATTGTTTTCTCCTTTTAGCATCAAAGAGCTCATTCTGATAGTCCTGAGCAAGTTCCTCATCCACATTCAGCAGCATTGCATTTGGGTTCCTCAGAGTTGCAATGGTTTGCTCAGCTATTCCCTTCTCAATAGCTTCGTTAATTGCTATCACTGCAGCATGCACTAGAATTAGAAGTATAAACCAAGATTTTAGGAAGCAATTAAAACATTCAAATCATTCCTTGACCTCAGTCCTCTTTTTTAAAAGAAAAAGTAGATAACATGCTGTTAACAATAGATATACAAATTCCCTCATTAATGGTGGAAAATCACTAATTAACAGGAATTCACTTAGCTTCTGTAGCAAGACAATAAAACAATTCCATTAAGTACAGAAGTAGCAGTAAAAACATCCAAGAACTGTGTATTTATGACCATGAGATTAACTGCAGCTTGTCCAATTTTGTCCAGTTCCAGCCCATTCAGTCAGCTTCATACAAGCTCTGTTCCTTCAACTCAGTCCAAGAACTGATACTCACATCACCACAGACACTTTCAAAGTACCAGGTTGGAAATCTTCTGCAATAGACACTCCTCATATTCATTTAATATTGATACTATGTTCTAATTTATTTGAAGTGATGATTTAATATGTGTAAGACAATTTGCATATTTTCCTTCGAACATTCCATCGTAATGCATCCCCTAAGCAGCAGAAACAGACATACTCCATTTGCTCAGTGGCAGCTTTGGTAACACTCTGACAGCTGCCTGTTTTAAGTTTTCTTCTCTCAGCTAGTGGCTGCTATTTTGTTGATAGAACAAACATGAGTTGAGTTTTGTTACTCAAGTTCTATGTCACTGAGAATGCATTTACATGCAGCAACTGAAAGCATTTTCAGTCATTTCCCTCAGTAAAAGCTCCTTTGTGTCTGTAAAGCAACAGTTAATGAGTATATATGATACTTAAGGACATGGTTTAGCAGTGGATTTGTTAAATGGATGGCTGGACTTCATGATCTTAAAAGTATTCTCCAACACCTAAATGATTATATGACCACTCAAAAGTATTGTTTAAAATAAGTATTACTGAAATATTTTATGCAGGAAAAAGAAAATTCAAACAGTGAAATTTGTGACCTAGAAAACATAGCTAAGAGTTTCTGAGCAGGGCACAATCCTACATGCTATATCTAAAACTGTCCAAGATGAACCTTCTCCTTTCCTAACCAAGGATCTCCATGAGCAACTGGGGAAGACAGCGTCACAAACATAATGGCTCCCTACTCCTATAAACTCCAAAGCTACATGACAGCAAGCATCAAATGGAAGTGTTCCCCAGGTGTTAGAAAGTTACTCCAAAGCAGTTTTCTCCAGCTCAAGCCAGTACAACATTCTCTTCTAATGATAAGCAGCTGGCAGGGAGAAGATGTAGA
Organism: Tympanuchus pallidicinctus; assembly: GCF_026119805.1. Classification (NCBI taxonomy): domain Eukaryota; kingdom Metazoa; phylum Chordata; class Aves; order Galliformes; family Phasianidae; genus Tympanuchus; species Tympanuchus pallidicinctus. The sequence continues at coordinate 275,728 of NW_026294813.1, read as the reverse complement.
GACCTACACTGGTTTCTTTGACATTCAGCTCTATAAAGACCAAGATGTGCCTGAAGGGACAAAGTGAAGATGTGAAAGCCCTGTACCTAAAAATACACAGAAAGGATGTACAGTATTGTATGAGAGGTCCCTCTGACATAAGTGGAGCCAGTATCAAGTGGACAACAGATAGTATGAAGATTGGGAAAGCTGTGAACTTGTGCTGGTGGATGTTGTTAATCAAGAGAAACAATGAGAAACATGACTGGATCTCTGCAGGAGCAGTCTGGAGGTACAAAATATGGTTAGTTAGGATGAAAGTCAGTTCTGAGAGCACTTGATTCTTTGCAGACTAATTTGTACTATTGCTGACAGCATACAAAAGGCATTAGCAGTTGTTTCACTTCTTCTTTCTCCTTTTGCTTACTACATTTCTGAAGCAGGGTGATAGCCCTCCTGCAGCAGGATCTCCACATCAATCCTCACTGATGTGTGAGGGTTCCCACAGCAGATACTTCCTGTTCTGGGGGGAGGGGGGCATATTACTGACAGCACACTGCCTGCCTAAAGAGACAGAACCAGCATCAGGAAACACTGCTTTTCCATAAATGGCTGGAAATTCTTCCAAAGTCGAAGGAAACTATACATACACGCTATAAAAAGGTTTCAGAAAAGGAAGTTGCAGTCCTTTCATCATCAGGGAAGGAAGGAAGCTCACTGGAAAAAAAGTGTTTTGTCATCACTAAATCTCTAGAAGTTTGCTAAAAAAAGCAGAAAAACAAACCTTATTTCTAAAGAGAGTATTTTAAGATCTGGCTTTACACAAGTGTACACACAGCAATCAGCTGCAGCAAGCTGCAAAATATGTGGTAAGATGAATCAACACAAGGAAACATGCTTTAATTTCATATCTGGAAACTTCACACTAAATCAGAAATAAATTTGTTTCAATTATTTTGCTTTGTAAAGTTTAGGAAAGCCGCATTGACACTTAATTATAACAGAGGGTGTTCTGTTGTTGCTTGTTTTTCCTCAACTCAGTGCACTCCTTTTCTGTATTGATACATTTTAATTTCACTAGATATGCTGCCTTGAGTAGCCCATTGTACCCCTTCTGGGGTAGAGTCGCCCAAAGAGCTCACTTCTTCAATTCTAGATACCAAAACAATAAACACATGCAAAAGATAGAAAGAAGTGTTTGTTTCTGATAGTACTTCCTAAAATGCAGTGGACATGCATAAAAATATTTTCTGCTCAGAAGTACAGATGGACAAATAGCAAAAGATCTCATAACAGATACAAAATGCAATTGTCAATGAAAACTTGACTGCGTTTCTAATTACTTATCAAAAGATGATGGGCAAGACAGAAGAATTAAAACAGTATTTTGTTGGCATTCTTTCAGTTTATTCAGTAGAAAACAGAACCAAAACAAGAGTTTACTTACATGCAGCTTCATCAACTGATAATTCACTGGCCAGAATCCCACCAATTTTACTGAAAGATGGCATCTGTATGCCATACTTCTCTAGCTCCTTTCGCATGTTGCTGATTTCTTCCTCTGAGTACAAAAGAAAAGAAATCATTAGAACAAAATCTGAGCAACATCATTGTGAATCACCATACCTACAAATACTAGTGCAATTTTATTTTATTGAAAGCAAATGTGATCAGGGGTTCTTAGCAGCTTTTGTCCCTATGTTCTGAAGAAAGCTAAGACACGACAAGTATTCTGTACAAATTCACTCCCTTCTGCCCTTCAAAAACAGACATTTATTAAAAATTGTAACCTCCCACATATTTAATTAGGATCTGCTCTGTACAACCCTAAGGGAGGAGAAAGACCGTAATGGAAAATATGCACAATGTTAGCAGATTTACTGCACGAAGGAGTTACGTAGTACATGATTAGATAAGCAGTTTATTACCTGTGAAGTCTACTTTTCCCAGTAGGTCCTGAATTTGTGGCGCTAATCCTAGTTTGAACAGATACAAACTACAAAGGAAAAAAACAAGCATTAGAAGACATTGGTGTGTTCACTATTCAAGCGTGTGTTTCCTAGAATAACTGCCACTCTGAAGGTTGTCCTTCAACATCTATCTTTCATGGAGGGATACAGAACAAATTTATCTTCTCGCTGCATTTTACCTGAAGTTTCAAAGAAGGATCTGTAAAACATAATGTTATTTTGTCTCAGATCACAGAGGAAGTGTGAACTAGTAACTGCTTTCCACTAAGGGTTTCTAAAGAAGTTCAAGAGTTAATATGGTCAAGAAACAGATATGAATATACTTTAGCATAGCTCATTACTTTGGGTCTGTAATTGTTTTGACTTGAATTCATATATTCTTACAATTAGTTAGCTGAAGGCACACAATTCTCTGACAGCCTTCTTACTAAGTGTAGGAGAATATACACTTAGCCCCTTTCAAGTATGTTTGTGACATTAACCAGTTTGTTTTGGCAAAATGAAGTTTAATGTGAAAGTGCTCTCCAGGAACAAGTATTTTTGATTCAGTATAGTATGAATAAAAACCAAACAGGTATACTTTTAATACCTAGAGCTGAGGTGTTGTCTGAAAAACAGCTGAGTAAATTACATATTTTCCACAGTATCCTCCAAACACTAAGCAGAAATTTATTTATTTTCTTTTATCAGTGAAACTCAATGAACAAAATAAAGCTTTGTGAACAGGGACCAACTATCAACAGGCGGATTTTAAAGAAGACTGAAATAATGTGTTCCTTTGACAGGATCATTCCAGATCTCTTATTCAAATTACTTCATCTACATCTTTATACACTGCAGATGAGCACAGTGGTTTAGCATCTGCTCGCTGAAGGGGACATTTCCCTTTTGTTTGCATTTTTAACTTCTATTTTGTCTAGTAGGAAATTGCAGGATGAGATTTCAGATCCAGTATTCGTAGTTGCCATAACTGTTTCAGAGCACAAAGGATAAGCATTTCATCTTCCAAGCTACTGCTCCTCTGTGCTGTCAAAACCTGCATGGATACACCAGCACATCTCATACAGGCACACTTTTGAGCACTGCAGTCTGTCAATTGCCACTGCCATTCTCACCTTTCAAAACAGTGTTAAATACAAGATACTTACAGCAGGATAAAAAAAAGGTACATGACTACAATAATGAGCCAAGACCTTTCTTCACCCTCAGCTGCCAATCTCTTCTTGCAGGCTTATAAAGAGATTCTACTGCAGGCTGATAAAAAGATTTACTGCAGGCTAAAGACAGGGCTGGAACCTTGGTTGAAGTGCTGGAGATCATACAGATGCACCAGCAATTGTGGAAATCAGCACAGGGCTGATCAGCATTTTGGGGGTAATCTCATTAGGGAGATGCAGAGAAGAAATGAGTGATATGAATGAGAGATTCATGTTTTGGCTGTTCAAAGCTTCCAGGAGGATGCTGGGCCATGAGCTTTACACTACTTTGCTTGGATAAGATTATTAACCACCAGGTGGTGCTGAAAATTTGAGTTCTGCAGGGAACACAAGGAGAATTCTGCTCTACACTAAGGAATGAGTTCACTTGAAACAGCTTGCATAAAACATTTGTGCATATAGCATGATCCTTGGGGATCTCATAAAATCAAAGTGGGCTTGGGGTTTGGAAGGCTGCATGGGAGGCAGTGGGAGGGGGGGAATACAATGGGGAAAGAGCTCTTCCCAGGTGAATCTCCGCTTGCATCAAACCAATGTGGAGCAGCAGTTCTGATTAACCAGAGACTCCTCAATCTTGTTTAAGCTTAGCTCATGTTTAGCATGCTATAACAAACAAATCTGAAAATAACATGTTTTTATAAGTATATGCTTGTTATTCTCTCTTCCTAGGAAAACGTACATTTGAAACTGTCCAGCCTCAGAACTAGTTCGTCCAGAACGTAGTGCAATTTTCTTGTAAAGATAGTTTGAAAACTGTGTTTTAGGGAGCAGTGGAGACAGAAGAGTCAGAATCTGAATCACCACTACTTAGGAATAAGAATCATCATTAGCGTGTACATTTAACTGAGGGAGGTGTTTAACTCATTTAGACCAAGACCAAATCTCAAGATTTCTTAAGAAAAACGGTGCAAAAAAAAAAAAGAGACTAATACTTTAGTATTTTTAATGCTGATTTAAGCATTTAAGTATCAACATGAAAAAGTACGAGGGTAACAGTACTTATCAGGAATCTAGAAATTGCTTGCTAAGTCACTCCTTCCTGGACAGATCAGGGCTGCTTCTGATAGAGCAAGTTGTTCCACATGCTCTAAGGGCAATGGTCTTAATTTCAGGCTTGAAGCAGAACATACCTCCAAAATACTTAAACAGTTTTGCTTAGAATCATTTCCTGTCTCCAGGCCCTCCATCTGCTCAATGATCAGTGAAACCCAAATAGTTTCATATGAAATGCTAACATTTGGTTCCATTACATAGAGTAAAATCTTTTTCACTCTAATTAAAGAGACAAATTTAAGCACTTATGCATACTGATCTTTTCAGGAAATTAACTTAGGAAAAAATCTTAACTGGAGATGGTTTTGGTTTTTTCAAGTATGAGACTAAGACAAAATATCCTATCTGTGTTAAACTCCTGTAGCTTCATTGGGAAATAAAAGCTTCCTGTGTTGGGGTAATAACTTGGTAATAGCTAAGCAAGAATAGAAAGTAGGCTAGCTGCTTACCTCTCAAAGTGCTTAACTTTTCTAGGTTACAAGCCCTTGAAATTTGAGCATGTGCTCCAAGATGTATTAGAATTTAGCACTTAAGCCCTGTGGTGATTTTCATATAGTGATCCAATTCGTATGTAACAGATGGTAAGGGAAAATCCTTGTGTGCCATTTCTGCTTCTAGGTGCTGTGTGGCCAGACCCAAGAACTTTTCTAGGGTCAGTGATCCCCATGTTGGCTTCCCTGCCAAGGATGCTCAAACAGACCTAGGGAGCAGAATGGGGCGGAGGCAGGTGCTTGGCATGGAGCTGAAGGCAGGCAACAGCAGGGTAGTGGGAAGGGAAACAGAGCTGGCTTCTTGCAGCTCAGGCTCCAGACACCACCCCAACTGCTGGTGACCAACTGCAAATGCTGCTGGTCAAGCAGTGCCCTGTCCTCAGTACTACCACCTCCCAGGCTGTTATCAGCACAGACTGCCTGTAATTCAATACTGATACTGGAGTTTGAATTGAGAGATGATTATAACATGCATTCTAGAAACAGGTCTGTAAGTAAACAAAGCTCAGCAATTGTTTCTTTGATTCCTACACCCTATCATAGCAAAGCATCATAAGCAAAGTGTGTTACAGAAATCTATTTCTAAAATAATAGATCAGAAGCAAGGAATTACAGCTTTGTGCTGATACGCAGTGAGGAAAAAATTCAAACAACAAAGTCTAGGAAGTGAACGCAAACATCATGGACTGGCCCTGACAGGGACATTAATCCTGGGACAGCTAGGGAACAGAAATTCATATCAGAGGCCAATACATTGCAGAATTCAATTTAAGAAGCAAAAAGTTACTGCAACTGCAAAATCTAGGGAGATCTTATGAGATGCCAAGGTGCTGCCTTGCTGTTCAAGCAACATTCAAACCCACAGTTGATGAAGCCTTTGCTCTGCAAGAATACACCTATTGGAAAAGCTCATAGTGATCTCTCACCTTGTGCAAAACATCTGAGCTGGCTGTGACACCAGCAGGGGGAATGCAGCACAACCTCTCACTTTAGCGGTGAGCCTTTCAAGCCCACATTTCTGATGTAGGAAATCACCTCGGGCTTGCACAAGACATTAGCTGGCAGAAGAGCCAGACCTGTGAGGGCTGAGGCAAGTGTTGCCTCACACGGTCCTGGACAGTTAGCATTACAGCAGTCACAGCAATTTCAGATGGCAACACTTGTCAGAGCTAACAAAAATCATACAGCAAAGTTACTGAGTCTGAACTGCTAGCACTTGGGAAAAGATGAACTTTGGTGGTTTGCTGTATTTATTGGCAGAAAGTACACACAGGAGTGTAGAAGCATGCGCATAATTTTAAGGATTAGACTGTAAAAAAATTTAATAACAGCATGCACTGCATGGCTCCTGACTTATACCCATGGGACAGCTGATGTGTCTTTGAGTGTCATTCGGAAAAAAAAGTGAGGTTTTGGATATAAGTTACATACTAGGCTTGTGGAGGTGTAGTTAGAGTAATAAAAAGGTCTCTATGCACAGGAAATGAGCTGGGAGAGCTGTGGGAGGGAGGAGCTGCCTGCCGGCATCTTTGCCTCTTACAGCAGGGGTGGCATGAAGCAGATGTTCAGTGCTTTCAGTGTGAAACATTACAAGGAATTCCTTGCAGAAGGACAAAAAGACTTAAGCTCTACTTTAATGATGAGGCTAAAGCCCTCCCAGATTTCACATTTGAAATTGAATTGCTAAGAATTTCAAAAGCTTGGAAAACATTACATTTCCTATGAATGACTTAATAGCAGAGTTATTATTTGTTCTACATTGGGGCAAGAGGAATGCCAGTTCATTTTCACTCTGATCAGCAACTCTGTTCCCACAGTTATACTAATATTTTGCTAAGGTCTTTTTAAATTTAATTAATTTTTGGAATGTGTTATTTCAAAATAGATATGAAAACAGAAACCGTTTTGTGAAGATAATATACTGAGCGGGATATTTGCATTAAATTCAGTAGTACTTCATTTTTATTTTAGAAATAATTTGCCCTAGTTTTACTTTCATCCCTAGTGTTAAGTCACTGAACCTGTAAATTCTGATGGATTGTGACGTACTGGTTGTACTAATGCTGATCAAGACTTGGACACTTAAATTAGTCACTTTAGCTTTTACTTCCATCAGCAATTACCTTAAAGCATGAATGCAATATATCATCCTAGGTATGTTTTTCCTATCATAGACATCTGTAGTCTCTGGATAAAAAATCTGAAAAAAAAAAAAAACAAAACAAAAAGAATATACAGTTAGAATGAAATAAAGGTAACTGGGCAGAAGAATAGCTAAAATGGGCTCACTGCAGATCACTACCTTGGAATCACAGAAATTCAACTGTTATCTCTATACATTTATGAATAAAATCTCTTCTCATGCTATTTTATCTTTATCTATAGTTTTCATAACAAAGAATCTAATAGAGCTTGAAGTTTAATATTAGAATGGAAAGCGAGGAAGATAAGCAGATAGGATTTTGGCAAGACAGTTAGAAAAGACTCTTTGGCAAAAGCTCAGGACATAGGATTTCTTCTCCTTCAGACACCCAAAGCTTAGGACACAGTTATTTACTAGGTGGTATTGGTTCACTTTTGCAAGACTTAACAATTCAAAAACATCCAAACACCAATACCCCCAGCACCAGTAACAGAAAAAAATATGTTCAAATGGAGGACTGTAAAATAATTTAGTTAAGAAGTCACACTGTGAATTCCAGTTCTGGTCCTACTACTAATTTGTTCCTGGCCTTAGTCCCAGTCACAAACCATGGCTCTTCTCTGAAAGAAAAAAAAAAAAAAAAAAAAAAAAGGAAAGCAGTGGCTATCCTTGTGAGCTGGCAGCACACTGCAGCTCAAGACTGGGCAGTACATTGGCCAACAGAGCAAGACGAGCTGGCCAGGAGCACGGTGCCCTCCTCATCACTTGCACACTGTGGCTTTGGGAGGGAGACACGGGAAATCTTCTGGCCACAGTGCTCCTCTGCAACAGAGGCAAAGGCCTTTGGAAGAAGAGGGAATCCGCCTACTGAAGAGGAGACTCAGGCTTGCAAACAGCTAAAACACAGTTGACCTAGGAAAGGCATCTCCCCCTCAATCTTCATCATGCCTGTGAGAGCAGTCAAAAGGAGCTCTTTTTTGTTTTCAGGCTCCCATACAGGGAGCCGGTCCCATTTTCAAGTTCCCAGGCAGCCATCTGAGCATCCGTGCTGTGCCCAGCCTCGCACAATGTGGGGCAGACCCACACCGAGCACTCACCCTGGGGCTGCTCCTCAGGCCTGCAGGTACCAAACCAGCAGGGCAAGTGAAGTGTTTCCACACAGCCCTTTCTTTAAAAATTTTCATCCAAAGGAAGACTCACTGGTGCCCAGAAATAGCAGGAGAGAGGAAGATGAGAAGCGCAGACCCATGAGAAGGGAGGTAAGTGTGAAAGGTGACCCAAGAAAGCAGCTGGAGGAAGAAGAGCAGTAGAGCCACACCGGGACGTACAGGGTCAGCCTGGAAACTGGGCAAAGGCAGAGAAACTACGACATACGTTAGGAGGAAGAGGCAGCAAAAGACATCAGAGGTAGCAACCAAAAGGAAGAAAAAGTTTTCCAGTTCTAACTCTACCACATTCAGGCCCCCACCAAGACTGTACTAACAATAAAGTACAGCTAAAGCACTACTACTATCCCCTTCTGACTCTCAAGATAAGCACTCTGAGTATTCTCCCCCATGGCGCTCATCACCCACAGCACCAAGCACAAACCAAGCAGCATTATTTTCTCTTCAGATATGTGTCTGAACTAGCCCTCCCAGGAGGCTTACCGTACACAAGTTTAGACTTGGGCAGTTGAAAGGAGACATTACTGAGTCACTGCCTTGATTCTGTTCCCTTGCTAAATTCAGATGCTTACCTTAGGCAGACCAATAGACTCCATTGCTCTTAGCCACTGCACGGTGTTATCAGTGTGTCGAAAATGAAGTCCTGATCTCTATGGGAAACACAGGAGGAAGAGATTATAAAAACAATGCTTACATTCTCTACTGATTACTCTGCTGCTTCCCAATTTTGTATCCTGAGGCAGTTTTCCCTCATTTGACCTGGAGACCCCAAGCATCATAGTTGCAATCCTGCTAATGAAGCCGCCTAACGTATCAACAAACTCACTACGTCCAACTCATGGAATCATGAAGATTGGGGAAGACCATTAAGATCATTGAGTCCAACAATCAGACCACCAGCATCATACCCACTAATCACGTCCCTGAGTGCCACATTCAGCCTTTTCTTGAAAAGCTCCAGGAATGGTGACTCCATCACCTCCCTGGGCAGCCTAACCTTCCTGGGCTGTTCTAACGCATCACCAGTCAGTCACCATATTTTTCCTAATATTCAAGTTATGCTTTTATAAAAGATAAGCTAGATTTGAAACCAGATTTATGGATATCAAAAGAAGAATTTAACCGTAACTATGTCCTAACCATGATTCTATCAAGCACATGAAAGGAGAGCAACTTAATTTGTGAACTTCCAAACAACAAAGTGATTACACCTCTAAAACTTAGACGTTTAAGTTTTTCCTGAGCCCTCTACAGACTGAAATAAAGCATTGAATAGAGGGGTCTTATGCTGTGCATGTTTCTGTTACTGATAGTCTTGTAGTTAACAAACAGCTCACTGACGTAGCAGCCCAAGCCTAATTTCTTTGCTTTAGTGGTAAATTTGGTAACAAAAATAGGCACAGATCTAATGAAGGGAATGTCCCTCCATACAAGATTAATAAAATCAGAAATAGTTATCAAGTTTAATTATTAATTTATTTTTTATTTTTTGGCTCCTTTTCCTAATAAGGAATAATTACATGAATAAATCTCCCGTTCCGTGGAGACAGAAGTATAATTTGTTTGGCTTTAAAAACATTAAGTGTCACTAATACTGTTTTTCCTCTTATAAAATATTTCTAAATTTTCATACTGGCTTCTTAAGTGCTGTACATCTCCCATCTTATCTTGACAGGCTTACAAAAGAGACATAGAAAATGGACTAATCATGCTCATGGATCTTCAAGAGCTAGTCAATAGACAATTTTTTGAAAATAGAAAGTTATTACCTTGTAACGTTCCTGCTTCACATCATAGATCTTTTTGTCTGACACCAGATTGGGGGCAAAGAATTTTGCAAGCTTGGCAAGATAAACACCATTCCTTAAGCCTTCTTCCAGCTCAGTAGTAGGGGGCAGCTCTTCTTCCAAGCAGACCTCCATCCACCTATACAAAGACATTGTTTAAGAAATACTGTTATCTGCAGTTTCAGTGCATTTGATCTGACATCCTTCCCCATAGCCATCATACTTTTCAAGTCACCACTCAACAATCACAGTCAGTAATGGGAATGAGTATACAGGCAGAAAGAGAAAATACTCATATTCATTAACAAAGCAGATCAAAACAATTAGAGTCCAATTTGCACTGCATGCTAAGGACCCATAAATAACCTAATCTCTTCGGATGTGTCTCCCAGAGGATGTCTATTTTATTTTCACACTGCTGTGTAAAGATCTTCTGAGCAATCCCAAGCTTTTAAGTAGGTAGTGATTTGCCCTGAAACCAGAAGAAAGAACAGGGTGCTATGTATTACTGGTGCTTCCATTTTAGGAAGACTAAAAGATTATGTTGAATGATGAGGGCATCAAAGCCAGCAGTGCAAGGGGTTGTCTTGGTTCCCAATGCCTAGGTGTGCTAAATTCATGGCAAATTCAGCATCTTATCATCCTCCTTTACCAGGCAGCAGCCCTTCATCTCCACTCATGACACGTGGTGTCATTGCTGATGGAAGGATCTGAGCTTTTCATTGAAACAGCCCATCTGAGCTCTGTCCAGCAACGTCTTGGCTGAAACATTTCCACTACTCATCAGTGGAAAGGCCTTCTTGTTCAACATCTTTCAAGGTGAAAAAGTTTTTTTTTAGATTTAGGTATGACACTAGACAGAAAACAGTCAATATACAACCAGTTCAGAAAATCTTTAAAAGACAAAACCCTTTTATCCTGTACATTTATAATGCATAGAAAAGAAACACTGCTATCAAAGTATCCTGAAAAAGACTACTTCTGTACCAGAAGTTCCTTGCATTGGTGGCCTAAGTATTCTGGCCCTGTAATCATATTCTCATTTCTAGTAGCTAGCATTAGAAGAGTTTTAAATCTGTTTTGTTTCCTCTTTTTTTTTTTTTCTTTTTTTTTTCCCCTTTAGGAAATCTATCCTTTTGTTAAAAAGATATTAGTATCTTCAGTTATGTTCTTTGCCACATATGATGATATTAGTTTGCCTCACTGTCACTAAGGCAGGCTCGTGGTATGCTGTACAAAACAGCATTACAAATCTAGCATCACATCCACAAGAGTGAGTTCGGAAACCAGAAAGCTGGAATCCAGGCTGAAAATGAGCCAGTTTTTCCTCACTACATCATTTTGTTTCACATTAAAACTCAAGACAAATGACCTATTCCATTACACTTTTGGATTTGTTACAAGACATATGAAAGTTGTTTCAGTGAAGCACAGACTACCCAAATAGCTCTTCAGGAAACCACCAGCCATAAATCTTGGCAGTATCACACAGAGTTGGATGTCACTGGGGAAATTGTAGTTTGCAGGGCAAAAGCTGCTTTGGGAAGAAGGATTGTATCACTGAGACACATTTCTGCTCTGTTCTGCATTGCACACTTACATGTTATGGCTCTATGCAGAGAATTCCAAAAGTCATCTTTATTAATGATGCTTTATAGAATGAATGAATGAATGAATAAATGTACACAGTAAGGCAAAACATAGAATACTTTAGGTTAGGAGGCACCTTTAAGGTCATCCAGTTCCAACTCCCTGCTATATGCAGGGGCACCTCCCTCAAGACCAAGTTGCTCAAAGCCCCATCCAGCCTGGCCTTGAATGCTTCCAGAGAGGGGGGACATCCACAGCCTCACTGGGCAACCTGTTCCAGTGTCTCACCACCCTCAAGTAAAGAATTTCTTTCTAAAAACATCATAACATTCGTCTTCTTCAACACAGAGGATGGTATTAAAAAGAATATATATTCCAGTTTGTAGCAAAGGTGAATTTTACCTGAACCAGTCTACTATTCCTACATTATTTCCTAAAACACATCTTCTGGAAGTATGACCCTGACAGCAGGAGGAGCATGCTGAGAAATAAAAAGGAGGCAGTCAGCACAAGCTAGAGCTGATCCTGTTGTCCACTGAGCCATCTCCAGCGATGAAAACTATACACCTCACAACAGCACTCTTCATATTTCATCAGATCCTTCACACCTCTGAACTCCAACTTTCTTGTCAGGACACAATCCATTACTGTTGATGAGGCAGAGAAATGGATACTGGTACAAGGTGGAAGCTGCTCTTTCACTTAATTTAAATAATGGGAACTCTGAACAAAGAATCTGTTTTGTATTCGTTTCCTGCATGGTGACAAGCCCAAGTATGGAACCATCTTGTTCTGGACAGTGAGGCTCCCCTCAGCAATTCAGTGAGTGAATGCAACATAAAGAAGAAACTGAAAACTATATGAGGAAGCAGTGAAAACAGAAAAAAAAACAGAATCAAAAATACAGTTGTCAGTCCACCAAGTACAGATAAATATGAGTAGTCTTTTCAGAGAGAGAAACTTACTAACTCAGTGGTAAAAAGGAGAAAGTAGAGAAAGATAAGTGGAGTATACCTGAAAACAAAAATAATTACAAACTTATGTCCACTTGTAGCTAAAAATCTTTAAGTTATATTAATTCCAGAAAAACACTCTCCCAGGTCAGCAACAGGACAAGTATCTTAGAGCCTTTTGGAACACAGTAGATAAAATAGATGTGATCAAGTTACATATAAGACAAGTTTTGTCGATGTTTGGAAGCTGCAGAACTTATTCACCACATGAATTACAGTGAGTCCCTGCAATATACAAACACTGAGTTTCAGTTGTGCCGCTCAACTGTTAGTCTCTGCTTGTGTACACCGAAACATCTGCAGCACATATTTCCAGTTGTTGCTACTACAATAGTTTTGGTCTTGGTGCACCAATTTTGTTTAAAAATAATTGCACTTCTCAACAGGACAAAGTATTACTTGTAAGGCTAGTGAAGTGAAGTTCTGCTTTTCAAGATGCAGTTTGGGAAGTTTATAAAAGTTATAATATGATGTGGTGCCAACAGGAAGAGTAGGCTGTAGTGAAAAAACAGAAATCCCTTCAACTTCTGTTTTTGAAGGAAACAGATAATATCTACCTGACCATAAGAATTTATAGGTTCCTTTGGAGTAATTTATTTTTTCTTTAGACTGAAAAAGAGCCAGCATTGCCTTTGGCTCTCCCACTGTTTTCCTGAGCACACAGTACTGCAGCATCAGCATTAGATTTAAAGTCTGTCACAAGAGCTGTTCCACAAAAAAAAAGAAAAGTTAATACCATGGCTATACCAGAGGAAGTGTCTATAACTCAGCAGTATGCAGTATACTTTTCTCCAGTATGAAGCTTGTGGAGTGACAGTAGTATAGCTATCAAATATGCACAGTCCTTTTCTATAGTACAAACCCAAAACTACTACTGTGTTTTTAACAACCATAAATGGCAAATGCATGCCACAGAAAGATATCCTCATGGTGAATACAATGGTGGCTTGGTCACTAGTTACAGCTACACCCAAACCCCACTCTGTGGGGCAGGAAAAAAAGCAGTGTCAGGAAACAGACTGAAGTGTGTAATGCTGCTGAAGTTGTGGAACAGCATCACCAAAAATTAGCCTATCATTTAAATATTCCTGTGGTGCTAAGCATGTTTGCTTTGTTCTTATTTTGGTTTCAAATGTATAAACAGACGTTTTCCTGAAAAAAGACACTCTGGATCTTATATAAGTATAAATAACTATGCCAGTAAGCAAAGCCAACCACCTTTTAATTTCTTTTCACTCCAGCAGTTGTCAACATTGATTTGCCTTAAAAAAGTTAAAAGAAAGAAAGACTTGATCAATGCAAATAGGCCTCCAGAACCAATGCAGTATTGCAGAGCCAGCCAGGAGTGAGTATTGAGGTACAAGAGGTACAGTTTCCATTTTCTCTGCTCAGTTCTTTTTGTTTGTTTGTTTTTCTTTTTTTTTTTTTTTTTTTTTCCTTTTGGCAGTCTGAGGCAGAGAGATTCAGCAGTGAATTTCTGGCAAGATAACAATGATTTCTTCTGTGCCAGACCTATGAGCAGTAAACAGCATACTACATCACCAGGAGACTCCAGTCTCCAGATTTAAACACAGAAAACAGCAGCAGTGTAACAAGATCAGACCTGCACTTTAAAAGAAAAAAATAAATAAAATTGAATCTCATTCAAGAAAAGGGTCAAGGGAACTGGAAGCACTAGTGCTGCACTATGAACTCCACCAGTTATGAGGTTGTCACTGGCAATCTGTGTGGTCAGCAAAACATACTGCTGGCAGAGGGACTTGAAATGTTTAAACTAATGCTCGGCAGAGAATACACTGTACAACCTGCCCAAAGCCCATCGCGTTTGGCACGTGCTGGATTCAGCAGCAGAAATTATATTTGACTACTCTTCTCTCTTGGTTTTGCACCACAAGATGTGGATTCAAAGGACACCAGATTTGTATCTCCTGAGAAGCAGAGGCAAGGTACCAGAGTCAGGCCTCAAAACACTATATGCTGCTATGAAAAAGGTATAGTGAAAACAAGGTAAAAACAAGTTACCACACATTTACTACTTCCCTGACTCACAACCACAGCCCTTCAATCTGCTCTTGCACATGCGTATCAAAAGGAAGTAGAAGTTTTCAGCCAGTAGTTACTCTAAAGCCATCTCATTCCACAGAAAGGATGACAGTCACATTACTAGAAGAGGACAAAAAGTAACCACCAGTCCCAAAACAAAATGTTTGGCTCCTACATTAAATAAAAATCCCTCTGTTTCAGACATTATCTCAAATAAGGAATTTGAAGATATTTAGAAATACACAGTAGCTGAACCATGAGAACTGGAACATTTGAAGTGCTACATTACGCCTCTAATTTCTGAATCTAAACATTTGCTAAGAAATCTCTGCTCTTAATTCTTCACTTACTTTTGTTCCCTAATGCAGAAAGCGGTGGGTTTTCTGTTTTTTATTTATTTTTACTAACGGTCCTCTAAATACTGTTTCTAAAAGGATGCTGACAGTGGCAGAAGAGAGCTCGGTGCATTTTGTGGCTGAGCAAAGTAACCAACCAGATATCTTAGAAAAGGATTGTTTCACAGCCACATGCTATTTCTAGAACAAAAACATGCAAAACTTGCAGTGATTCAATGGAAGTCAATACAGACAATTCAAATAGTATCATAACAAGTATGAGTTTTACCAAATAATTGCAAATAATGGCTTGTAGGCTTCCCTTAGAGATTGTGCAGAGCAGTGACAGAGCAGAGAGAACAGAAGTTAAGAGAATAGCTTTTTTTTCCAGCTCTTTTCTCACACTCTGGTGCATACAGTCCCAAATCTTGGTCACAGCTGGAAGCTTTGGCTCAAGTTAGAGGTACTGCTCTGTGCTGACAACTTACCACTGGAGCCAGACATGTTGGTAACACGGTTTAAAACTGGGTCTGTAGATTCCTACTCCAGTAACAGTCTCCACTGAGTCTCAAATTTTATCAGCTCCAGAAATACAGTATGAGAATAAGTGAGTTACTGAAGCAGCATGAAGAAGGAACTCATGATGCAGGCTACTACATTTCTCTAATAGTACATACAAAATATAACATGATGCAATATTACAGGGGATATAGTGACTAATACAAGACCTCAGAACTTCATCTAAACATATAAAACGACTATCAAATACCATACCAAGAGATTTTATATTAGATAACAGTGCTTGGATTTTTAATTTTTTTTTTTTGCCCCCTCCACAAGTCTGTGTATCCCCCTGATCTTCAACTGCTTTAAGATTTAGCAGCATCACAACTTATTTTTATGATCAAGACAGGTATTATTTAATCCAGGAGGATAATGACTTCCAGCAAGAGCTACACTGCAAACTATGAAAAACCTGTATATACGTTTGTCATGCACGCGTATTAAAATGGTATGGATCTCACTGTGCAGACCTGCATTCAGGTTGCTGCAATATTCATCTCCCTGATCAAAGTCCTCCAGATGAAGGTCATTCAACTTAGATGAGTAGAAACAAGAAACTGTGACAACTTGCTCATGTGGTTTGGGACACTGAAACAGCAGTAAATCATTTCAGCAACATTTTTCCACACCAGATTTCTGCTGCCATAGAAACACCATCATGTTTACAAAATAATCTTCAAGGTGTTATAAAAATCTGGTTCACAAGATGGCAGTGCAGATACTATTTGTTATTATAATCTGGTTTATTTCACAAGACCTTTATGTGGGTTAATCAGTGATTAGAGTCCACAAGGCAACCTGCTGCTCAGGAAACCTGTGGAGCAGTGACATGGCCCCAGGGCCAACACAGTCTACTGGGCATTCAGCAGCAGCCAAGTCCTGTTTACTCAGCACTTTTAAGGTGAAAAAATCCTTAGAGACTCTCCAGCAAGCAGTCTATGACCCTACAATCCTATGTGCAACAGCATGGCAATCAGAACGGGCTTTGTTTTGCTGCCTGTTCTGTTTGTAGTGACATTAAGATTTAGCACTGCATATCAGCCGCGAACTTGACAACTGCTCTATGAGATAAAGCAGTGAGAAGGGCCAATACCAACAAAATCCAGGCTGGTGATCACACAGCTGCTTTGCCTTATTGCCCAGCTCCTGGCCCAGCAGCAGGCTGCCTGGGTATGAGCACTGAAGAGATAGGAAGGAAAGTGGAGTAGTGTCACCAGATGCATTTCTCCAGAGGAAAGCCCAATTTACTCTTATTGACTGAAAGAACAGTACTCTGAGGTTACCTGACCAAATGAAGTAAAATATTAAGTGGGAGATTGGTCTTCTCCCAAGGACACTGTGAGATGTTCACAATGAAAATAACAGCTCAGACTCTCATGTTTCATAAAACTCCAGAGTCAAGCCCTGTTTTAAAGGCAATTTCTGCAACAAGTGACAACACAAATTCACCAGTTGCCCAGTGGCCCCTGGAAGCATCATTTGGGAGGAATGGCAGACTCACTTTTAATTAAATTTCAGGTAGCACAGACTTAAGCTCCAAAGTCCCACATGTAAAATAAAGAATCCATCTCCAGCCCTATAAAGCAAGAAGAGCTTTTATCTGAAAATATCAGAAGACCACATGGATTTATCTAAACTTAGTATTTTGCCATTCTGCATAGACACTAATTTGATAAACAAAAGCTAGCACAGGAATAAAAGACTTATACAGCAGTTTTTGTTGTTGGTATGGAAGAGTTGAAAAAAAAAAAATCAGTCCAAACATACTTTTAAGAAAAATGCTGAGGTCTCAGACACCAGGACTATAGTTTAGACTTGTATACTGTATATATTACTATATACTCTTGCATTTTTTCTCGTTTCCTATGTTCAGTACAGCTGCAGTATGGCAATACACTAATGCACTGTGTCAAAACCAAAACAAGTATGTGTTATTTCATGTTTTTCAATTTTAAGAATTTTTTTTTCCTGGCACAACTTAATGGCCACTCGAGGAACCCTCTTGAGAGGAAGATAGTGGAATTTTGATTTGCAGCAGAAGATATGCTTCTTTGGCAAGCCATGAACACATTACAGAAGTGTAACCAACAATGGATGCTTCATATAAACTCACTTCTACATCATGTAAGAGACCTTCTAGTCTTATGAATACAGTTACTTTAAGTCTTTACCCAACATCTGTGCTTTATCACAGCAATAATTAGTATCTGAATGCACAGAAAAACAGCTGTAGTCTCTACAAAGCGTTCTATAAGAGAATGATTTTGATGAAGCCTCTCAAGCTGAACCAAACCTGCCCATAAAGAAGCTAGCAGTTCACCCTCTCTCAAGTTCCAGTTCATCACCAGCTGTGATGTTTATAGCAACTGTCATCACTAACCACTTGTGGGATGACAGCTAAGAGACCTCCAGAACAGCACGATCATCTCTGCATGCAGTCAGATGTGGCTTCTATGTATTATATTACATAGCTGTATGGAGGGATATGTATGACCCTTCTTTCCAGGTAAGTAGACAGACATGAACACTATGTCTATAATCAACATGTTCACAGGATTGAAAAATCGACCAGCAAAGTAACCTTCACAACATGTTCAGTATGACAGCCTTTATGTAGTACATGTGCTAAAACCAGGCCTGCCATTCAAAAATAGCAGTAGAAATATGCAGATCTGCAGATAAGAGTTGTGTATTTACTTGGTGATTAACAAGTTGGGATAGCAGAACTGCCCTCCTGGATGTGTGGGCTAAAGAACATGCCTAGTGCTATGCATGATGCAGAACAGGAAACACAACTCACACATGGCAAGATCTAGGGTTATCTCTGGATCAGTTCAACTCCACTGGTTCTAATTCAGATATCAGTATTTTACTGTCCAACATCTGACAAACATTACTTTGAAAACAACTAGCAGCAAGTATGCAGGTACAAAGATCATAAAGAAGACCAAGAAATACAGCTACTAGACATGCAGCTGGGACCTATAAAAAAGTGCAGGACAGCAGCCAAGTAAGAATTAAGAGACATGGATGAGAGAACAAGATGTTAAAGAAGTGAAAAGACTGAAAGAGTCAGCTTGTGAAAAGCTGAACTGTTGCTAAAAGCACTTATTGTTATGTAAACACTACAAAACAGCAGTAATTAGAGGGAGTTTGCTAAGTTTGAACTTTGTCTCCTGTCAAAAAGAAACACAAGATAGAAGAACAAAGTTAAAGCCAGTGTATTTAGCCAGGAACAGCACCTACAAGCTTTTTTCCATTTTCTTTTTCTCTTGCTTTTACAAGAAATGCTCTCCTCGTCTACTAAATCAGTGATATATCTAAAACTTGTGAAATGCATACATACAAATCAGGCCTGTATCAAAGGAAAGAGATGTAGATAGCAAAATAATATTTAATAACCAAGAAGTAAGAAAAACAAGATATTCATTGTGTTCTATACTGCCGAAAATTAGCAGTCTTTCTATAGCAGTGACCAGCATTACAAACAGCAATGGCAGCCATATGAGGCCATTGAATGGCCTGTGATCAGTCACCTCATTTCAACTACTAAAGGAAAATCACCAAAAAAAAAAAAAAAAAAAAAAAGCCTCACAAGCCACCTGCAACCTGACGTTTATTACCAGAATTTAAATTAGAATGATTATAGAAAACTTCTGATGCTCCAAGACCATCTCACTATTCCAGCTTCAAAATTATATAGTGTTTTCTGCCCAGGTCTGGGGCAGTTAGTTAATACTGACTTACACTGAGTATTATATCTGAAATTCCTACACAATACCTAGGCCTGAGTTCTTGGTGAAGACCTGGCTACAATTTTTCCAGTGCAAGTCTTTCGAGAATTAGAAGAATGATAAAATTTTGCAAGCATCTCCAGTATGTCTTCCTAGGCAGTACTTACAGCCAGGAATACAAAATACCTTTAGAATACCTTTAGGAATGTGGTTAGTGCAAGCCAGGTTAGTTACAAGGGTGTAGAATCTTCCCTCAAAAATATTAATGACAGATATGACTAAAAGACTCTGAAAGCCAAACTAATTTAAATGCTAGACTGAAAAAAGGAACTGGTAGTGTTCAGCAAATTGAAAGCTTAACAGCATGATTAACAATATCTCAAACAGTCAACACTTAGTGTACTATCTGGTTACAACACTTCAATTTAAGGGCTTTTAAGATCGCCATTTCCAACATTTGCACATGTGAGGCACTTCTGTCTCCAAGAATGAATAATGCCAATGTCCTTATCAATTACAATAATCACTGTGTGACAGAAATCTATCATCTAAGCCCCAGCATCCAGGCTACTCAGGACAGTAAGAGAGGTGCCAGAAACAATCATGAGCCCAACAGTCACAAACAAGTCACCTCATACTGGAAAAAATGAGCTGTTTCAACACCAGTTAATTCAACAAGTGGTTGATGGGGTATCAAGTCTGGCTTATAGCACCAAGCCAGGTGTTCAGGGCAACACGTGAGTGCTTCTGGACACTCAGAGTTATTACTTTAACAACCAGAGAAGCAAAACGTCAGATAACTCCTCACCACTGACACCCCAAGCCAGTGTTACACACAGCAGCTGCTCAATCACAATGACAGTGCTATAGCCATTACCGATCATCCAATTTAATCATGAGATTTGGGATAAGTAGAACTGCCTGGCAGGGCAGTAACCGCAGAATGTGTTGGATGTTGAGGACTATGTATATGAATCCTCAATATTTTGTACACAACAGCAAATACAAAACAAAGCACCATTGTTTCCTTGTTCATATATGATGAAATAAATATGGAAGAAACTTAAAAACAGAAGGGGAGCTTGACAAAATTTATAGAGTATTTCCAGCTACTTATGGAGCTATGTTCTACAACAATGAGGTTTCCAGAGACTTTTCAGCCTGTTTAAGCCCTCTGTGAATCCTTAGGTGCATGAACTCTAGAGAACGATTTGTGCAGCAGTTCCTTTAGAACTGATTTCTAAGTAAGGCAAGAACTACAGCAAACAGAAACAAAATTGGTACCAATTGCTTTAACCAGTGCAGCATATCCTATTTGGAAATATTCCAGTACCACCTCCCCCGGCAACTCCAAGTTTTTTGAAACATAGGAAATTAATTGGAAATTAACATAGGAAATTAATGTAAAAGCATGTTTGAAAACAAAAGTTGTGATATTTTTATTTTGAAAACAAAGTGAGATGTAGGGCTGTCACCCATCATCCCCTATCATCCAGCCTCTTCATTAGAGATCTCATTTTTAGGTAAGTAAATCTCACTTTACTATTACACAAAAAGGTGATGCTACCTTAAAAAGGTGTAACAGGATATTACAGTGTTTCACATTACAAAGGTGACATTACTATTGTAATGAGACTTCTCTAAAGATGGTACAATTATGCTTCCTGAAGTAGAAATTAACAGGACAAGAGAAGAACATTAAAATACTAGGAAGCAGCAAATACCATCGAGGCAAGGTTTTTGACCCTCAATAAGCAAACAATTTAACACAGGAAAAAATCCTGAACTTGAAACAAAAATATTTTAAGACAATCTGCCTTTCTGCCAAGCCTATTCATGACCTAGATACTTCGATCAAGTTAATCAGCAAACCATCACAGCTTGTTAACTCTCAGCCTTATACAGAGACCTAAGTGCCTTACGTTGCTATTTTGATATAAGAATTTGCTCCTCATCTTTCTCTTATCCCAAGCAAACACAGTGTCTGTTTGGTGTTGATCATGGAGGCTGTAGCAGTTATAACCAGAAGCCACACAAACCTAAAACTAGATTCCCACTTCCTCTTAGCATTTGTATCTTTCTATTGTCTTAGACGGTCTTGTGCATTTTGAGCTACAGGCTGTTGCAGCCTTCAGAGCCAAGTCATTGTCTGCAGTGTGATTATTCCTGTAAAAGATATCCACAGAGATGCTACTACCTCTCCTGAAGTACGCTGAAAGTTTAGCAGAAAAAAAAATCAGTATAAACAACAAATCACCTGACTCACAGAGTAGAAGACAATATGGCAACAAAGAGCATAAGACACTGTTCATACTGGAAAAGCAACTGTTGTGGGGCAAAGGAAAAGCAGTGCAACTGTCACCATGCCTTATGGTTCCTGCCACAGGAGCTCATAGGGACCAGCAGGACAGATGCCAAATAGCCAGATTTATAGAGGAGAATAGAAAGCCCAGTGAATACTCTTGCCACTCTTGTCTGAAATGCAGTGTGAAAGGGTATCCTTTAGCCTGTATTATGTACAGTCTTGACAGGAACACTGGAAGAACTGCTTGAACATGAGTGTAGTCACTGTAAATTTTGCTGATGTATTAAATCTAAAATAGCATAAGGAATTTTTCTTATGAAAAAGAAAAAAACTTGAGAGTCTTGAAGTACATCACAATTACTGTAGATACAGCTTTTAACTAAGGAATCATTCTGACAGAGTCAATTAGATATTTGCCTTCATCTAAGACTTAAAAAGTACATCTCACAGAACTTGTGTGCTTCCTTTGAGACCCAGCCAAACTCTTAACACATTTTACTTCAGCTTTCCATATGAAGAATCAACATAAGGAAGACATCTCCATACACTTCTCTTTCTCTTCAGTAAAATCAAAATGTATATTCAAAGAAACTGAATAGCTCAGTTGCTCTGAATTTCAAACATGAGTTCTACACTCAGTGGCTATTGCAGGAGTGCTGGTTTTGCAATTAAATGAGAAGAGCAGCAGAAATTGCATGTTTGCACACATAATAGTAGTAGTCATTCTGCCACCCTTACTTCCTTGTAAAGGAGTCAACCACTAAAATTTTGGATTGTTCTTTCCAGCTTACGAACAGGAGACATTTCTAGAGACAGACACTTCCAAGTTGCCTGGCTTAGTGCTGTTTTCTTCAGACTACATGAAGGGTAGTTTCTCCAAAGTGGAAAAGCAAATCTCTTTCTGCTTGCTGAGTCAGATCTCATAGAAAAGTGAAATGGCCCGTTCTTCCATGACATCAAACTATTTAGCAAGCTAAACTTCTAGAAAAGCATCCTAACTGTTGATCAAGCATTCAGCCACTTACAATGCATTTGCCACAAGATTTTGGGTTTGTTTCAGAACATCAAGCCTCAGTCCCTCAAATTACAAAATCCATGTTCAGGAAACACCTGCAGCATTCATCACTGCAGTCTTGCTCAGTAACAGAGTAAGATGAAGTGACACTTTGCAGTAATGCACTAGAAGCTGAATTTGAGGAAAAACCACAGTTCAACTGTTAAGGACGTGTTAGACTACAGTTCTTGTGAAGGGGACTAATAACTGTTCATAGATAAGAAACCCGAATCAGCACTACCTTGTGCTTTAAGGCAATCTGAGAATCTACTATCTAGGCAGAAAAGGTATATACAGATGTATACACACAGGTATGTGTATTATTCTGGTATCAAGGCACAACACAAGTACTTGAGGGCATTGCAAAGAAGAAAAACAAACGATTAGGCAAAAGGCACTCAAATGAGCAAACAGTAAATTTTGCCCTTCCAGTGACTTGATCTTTAAAATATATATGTTCCGATTACCTCTTCTGGGCACATTAAGGTGACAGTTTACAATAGGGAAGTAGTAAAAGCATATGAAAGTCAGACAAAGCATACATCCAACATAAGCAGCTAAACAGGATGAGAAAAAAGTAAACTGGATTAGATATGCACATCTCCTTCTGAACAGCAGGTTTTGTGAACTCACTTGATAGCTACTGGAATCTGAAGTAATTATCACTGTTTTTTCCACTGATACTCTCAGAGCTTATTTATTATTCAGCAAGAGTAAATGATGTTTCTGCACAGTAGTAGACAGTAGAACCGATATAAAAAGGAATCCCAGAAGAATCCTTTTGTCCATCAACTGATTGCTGCAAGTATTTAGACTTCCTCTTAGCTCTACTGAAAAATAGCAGAATGTACCCAGCATACACACAGCACAATGTTCCATCCCAATAAAGATACCCCCATTGCTTGAACAAAGCAATAAGTGCACATAAGTGCTTGTGCTCAGGATGGCTAGGGAAAGAGCAAAAACATCTACCCTTCAGAAATAAGGGTTTTCTTTTTTCTTTGTGGACTGATTCATTTGCAAACATATTAAATGAAAAACAAGATGTTCCTTTCAAAACTACATCTGCTAGCAGAGTGGTATTAAGATATGAGCAGCTTGTTAGGAAAATCCTGAGCAACTTAATTCTTCATTTATAAATATGTAAGATATTCTTGATTATAGTACACTCCTTTGACATAGCTTGCTTTACATAAACATTGCCTCTGCTCCATTCTGGCCTGCTTTAAAAAAAATATTTACTGCCACTACAACATCATACTACACACACATCACATCTTGTGCTGCAGTAATTACAACTGAGCAGAGAAACACATCAACTGTATTAAGCAATAAACAGTCAAAGAAACTCTGGAGAAAAAATATATTCTTTGGTTTAAAGGAAACTTCAAACAGAGTTTTTTTCAGATCTTTCCTCATGTATTTCTAAACTAGTTTCAAGAAATATGCATTTTAACATTGGTGCTACTTACTGGCAAACAATCAGTTCCCAGTTTCTCGTGTTGGGAATTATGGATAATTAGATTCTTCCTTATATGTGATTTCTTATAGCATTTCCACAAGTTTCAGAATCAAATTTCATATACACTGTTTTCTTTTGAAAATTGAAATGCATATATTTACTTACAGGGCACCATACATTAAACTTACTGCTATGTAGCAGTAACCACATACCTGACTTCACTTTGGAGGATCTTACTAGAAAACGATGGTGAGCAAAACTGAAGCATTGTGCTTATACTGCCATTCACTGCCACTTCTTTTCTGCTGCTTAAATGAAATGTCAGTACTGTATGTAAGAATAAGAACAAATATGTAGAGAGTTGTAGTTCACTGGTTTAAGGAAAGTGTCCTTCTGTTTCTCCCTAATCCTCTGACAAAGTGACTTAATCTTCTATTACAAAATAACTGTATGACAAGTCTTCATCCTACATTTTATTTTTTCTGTTTTCCAGCAATCACCACTGCCTTCATTTTCCTCTTTCTTAAAAAGCTTCTGAATTTCTTTACATGATTTTTGACTCCATAGCTGTCCTACTCAGACTCCTACAATTTATCTGCATCACTGCAGCAAAATCAGTTAGATATACTTTTACAAATACACTCAAAAGGCTACCCAACAGCCCCTCATTTGTCCCATTTTGGATCCACAGCAGTTCTTGCCACACTGAAACTCCAGTCTGTGTTTCAGTACATGAGTTTGCAATGCCAGAAAAGAATTTAGGTCACAGGAAGACAGAACTGTATCACAGCAGCAATGGATCTCACCGAGGTTCCAGTGCTTAAGGCATGGCTTAATTTTCTTTCTGGACTTGGAGGAGTCATCATCAATGACTTCAGATAGGAACAATTTTACTATACATCTTTCTTATCATAAACAATGTTCTACTGGCAAGTTAATTCACCTGGAAATATCAGAGTTGTGAATGCAACTCAGGATTGGGTTTGAAATAAGTATTTTGAAGAGGGGAAACGCATTGTGATTTATTTTAGTTTCACAGAGATTGTATCAAGTGGACATCTTTTGGATAGTATGCCCCTGCATGGGGAAGAGCAATATTTTATGCTCAGTGTTCCTTAGTTACTGGCTGGTGGAAGAACAATGATGTACATGATTATGACAGAAAACAAGGGAAATCAAGGGAAATCCTCCCCATGAGGAGTAGTAGGAAGGAGTCACATCTAATCTGACCTAACTCCTTTTAAGTAGCAGGTCCACAATGTGATCAGGGCAGAGACTGTCGAACAGCAAAGACTTCTTTTAAGAAAGAGGTTTGCGTTATGATAAATACACTGTTGAGCTCAAATTCAACAGTCTTACTCAGAACATCTGTTTATGTTCTGGTTACAATAATTGGGAGCAGCAGGAGAGAAAAGCATGTTGGCCTAAGAGCAGAGCCAGCACTATATCACATAGGGAAATGAAGTGTACAGGCTGAACATTAGACTTACCTTGTACAATGCTGTGCTTAGTACAGGTGGGTCAGTTTACAGGCTCGTTTTTACTCACTGTTTAGTTTTTAATGCAGAATACAGTGACAGAGGTGAAGTAATAAGAAACACACTGCTCAGTTAATTTATCTTGTGGATACACTGTATATGATATTTCCAGGCACAGGTCAGACATATGAAAGTGTGATGGTTAGTAACAAATGAAATTCCACATCCATTCCCAGAGCAGCAGAACACAAACTCATATCTGCTAGCAACAGGGGAGGAACAAATGTTCATAGACTTTAATTTTCCCCATCAACCCTTACTTGTTGTCTTCTGCTGCCTTTGCTATTTTATAAGTGAAAAGACTTATGCCATAGCACGAATTCACAGCATTTCACCTGCCCATGCCATCATGTCAGGGCTGCAGATCACTCCACCCAAAGGAGGCTCAGGGATGGCAAACCAGTCCTGGCGACAAATGCTCCTCCCACATTCCACAGGCAGCACAAAGGCACACTGGCATACATTGCCTTTTTGGTACAAATAGCAGCAGGGAAGAGGAACTGAAAAACTTCCTGTTTCCGTACATGAAAAACTTGCATTTGAAATCGTCATGCCACTTCAGTGAGGCTAAGGCTGTCATTTCAGGATTGTTTAAAGGCTCAGATGGCCACTGAGGTTAACACACTTCTCCTTTTCCCATTCCACTCACTGCTGCTGATTCTTACCTGCGTTTTCCCTCCACTCTTTGGCAATCCCTATGCTCAGAGGACCTTGGGGTGAGTGTCACCAGAAACTGGACCTGCTGAGAACTAGTGCAACATCACCAGATACATGCATTAGCAATAGCCAGATTGGCTCCCTTGTCTGACACACAGCTTGGCTGTGTGAATAAGTGCAGTGACACAAGGGAGGGAGCAGGACACGATTACCTATTCTAGCTCCTCCAAAAACATAGTTCAAGAAACAGGGCATCTTTTCTTTGCACTACATCTATATTTAACAATATGCACACACTGTTACGCTGATTTTAAAATTTAGATATGCATCTGATGTACACAGCCATTTCATTTCCTTTTCTTTCTTGTCAGCCCAATTTCTAAATAGCTTTTGGTTTGTATATGGGATATTACATTATCTGCATTACATAATTTTCTGGCAACTGTGCATCACTTTCCAAACCTAGGGGAGAGTCACGCTGGGGAAGAAAATGCAATTCAAAGATTTCTGTTGTCTGCAGGGGCTGTGGAGGCCACGCAAGTTCAGTTGCTTCTCAGGCCAGAAATGCAGCTAAAAAAATTCCAGTAGATGATTTCAACAAAAAAGAGCATCCTAGAGAAGCAAATGGGCAGATCATAGTTATACAGTCTGAAAAAAATAGGGCTATATAATCGCATGCTTCCATGCACTGCTTTATTAATTTATTTTCAGTGCAAGATAATATATACGCAAGAACACAAGCTACGAGATTTTTTACCTGCATTTTCCAGCTGACAGTTTCCACAGCTGACACCAACCTTGTGCCCACGGTGGTACTGCAGCAAGCCTTCTCTACTCAGCCCAGCCCAATGCTTCAATTAATTCAAGAAATGTGTGGAAAGAGATCCAAAACACTATGGAAACAATTTCTCATTACAGACTGTATCGGGGAACACTACTAATTACCACAGAAGTGTTCCCAGTTCTGCACTGAATCCAGACAGTTATCCACGCTAAGAAGAATGTTTCATCCTTAGTCACTAATTGGATCTTGTTTGTAAAGCCAATCTTTGTTTCAAAGTCTGACACAGTTTGAGAGCCAGAGTACTATGGGGCAGAAGATTAAAATTCCTTTCCACAGCTGTCAAAGACCCTAGAAACACTGTCCATACATAAAAGGATGGGGTGTATTATGTTATTTTCCTATCCATTTTTATTCTATAACTTTGGTTAAAATCCTACAAACTTATTTTTTTAGGGGTACTAGAAGCAACTGATCTTATGCAACCACAGAATCCTGTTTGAACTATTTACTAACTGCGAAGGGTAATTACACACGGAATCAGTCACCTCAAGTGCTGTGCTAAGCAAATGGTGGGTTTATTGAGTACCTTTGGTAAATTTAGGAGAAAGCTATTCCAAGCAAGATCACTGATCATTTAAGCTTGCGGAGTATACTAAAACAAGATGCAGTTTTGCTGTCCGGGAATCTCCCTCTTTGGACTTTAACATCACCACTTCCTTCTCCAAGGAGATACCAAAAAATACCAGAAATGCAAAAACCAACTTTACTACATGTATACATCTCCCTAATGTATCCAACTCCAATGTTTCAGAATTTTCTGTATGCTGTCACTAAAATAATAATGGTCACTTAAAATTAGTTAATTTTAATTACTTATATACAACTTATTTACTAGGAATTCTTTTCTTCACAAAGTTAAGCTAACACACTTTAAAAATTCCCATTTTACGGTATTGTATATCTCTATACTTTAAGTCATCTGTTACTTCATCTTTCTGAGCTCTAGTCAAAAAGATACCAAAGCCAGTCTGTATTCTTTTATCTCTAGAAGAGAGCACAGCATGCTGAAGTATTTTGATCTCCAGCCACCAAGCATCAGGATTTCACCTAGACAAACTGCACTAGTTCAGAATTCAGACACATGTACCACATCTATGTAACCCAAGTCCTCAGTGGAAGCCTATGGGTCAAAGCTGGTGCTAAGACAGCTCTGCACTGTCCCATCTCTACCCTACCCCAGTCAGTCCAAGCTGGTCACCTGGACAACATCCACTCCTGTATAGCAGTTGTGCCTCTGATGGAAGACGCACAGATCAGGTAATACACTATCTGTGTCTTTACAGCCAATATACAGAAGAAAACTTGTGTGCTAATCTACAGCATCAGCTTCAATGCAACATTTTTTTTGGAGGCTTGCTGATGTGACTCCCATCTACAAGAAGGGCTGTAAGGAGGATCCGGGAAACTACAGGCCTGTCAGCCTGACATCAGTGCCAGGGAAGGTCATGGAACAAATCCTCCTGGGAGAGATCACACAGCTCGTGCGCGACGTTCACGGGATCAGGCCCAGCCAGCATGGGTTCATGAAAGGCAGGTCGTGTTTGACCAACCTCATCTCTTTCTACGACTGGGTGACCAGACTGGTAGATGATGGAAAGGCTGCTGATGTAGTCTACCTAGACTTCAGCAAAGCCTTTGACATGGTCTCTCACAGTATCCTTTTGCAGAAACTGGCTGCCCGTGGCTTGGACAGGTTTACCCTCTGTTGGATAAGGAACTGGCTGGAGGGCCGTGCTCAGCAGGTGGTGCTCAATGGAGTTAAGTCCAGCTGGAGACCTGTTTCAAGTGGCGTGGCCCAAGGGTCGGTGCTGGGACCCATCCTGTTTAATATCTTCATTGACGACTTAGATGAAGGGACTGAGTGTACCCTGAGTAAGTTTGCAGATGACACCAAGCTGGGAGGTGGTGTCGATCTGCCTGAGGGCAGGGAGGCCCTGCAGAGGGATCTAGATAAGCTGGATTGCTGGGCCGAGGTGAATGGGATGAGGATCAACAAGGCCAAGTGCCGGGTCCTGCACTTTGGGCACAACAACCCCATGCAGCACTACAGGCTTGGGGATGAGTGGCTGGATGAGTGTGAAGAGGAAAGGGACCTGGGGGTGTTTGTTGATGCTCGGCTGAACATGAGCCCACAGTGTGCCCAGGTGGCCAAGAGGGCCAACGGCATCCTGTCCTGCATTAGAAATGGTGTGGGCAGCAGGAGCAGGGAGGTGATCATCCCCTGTGCTCAGCTCTGGTGAGGCCGCACCTCGAGTGCTGGGTTCAGTTTTGGGTCCCTCACTACAGAAATGACATTGAGGCCCTGGAGCGTGTTCAGAGAAACTGGAAACAAAACTGGTGAGGGGTCTGGAGCACAAACCTTATGAGGAGTGGCTGAGGGAGCTGGGATTGTTCAGTCTGGAGAAGAGGAGGCTCAGGGGAGACCTCACTGCACTCTACAACTTCCTGAAGGGAGGCTGTGGTGTAAAAGGGTCTGGCCTCTTCTCCCAGGCAAATAGTAGAACCCGAGGTAACGGTCAGAAGTTATACCAGAGGAGGTTTAGGTTGGACATTAGGAGAAACTTTTTCTCTCAGAGAGTGGTCAGGCACTGGAATGGCTGCCCAGGGAGCTGGTGGAGTCGCCGTCCCTGGCAGTGTTCAAGAGGCGCCTGGATGAGGAGCTGCGTGATATGGGCTAGTGCTTGTGGTACTACTAGGAATGGGGGGGTTGTTGGACTAGATGATCTTGCAGGTTGTTTCCAACCTTGCGATTCTGTGATTCTGTGATTTGTAGAGGCAGAAAACCAACAGGTCATAATTCACACTTCTCTCGCTGTCTGACAACATCATTTTACGTGGCTTTAGTAACTGAAAGCATAGATACCTTCACCATGCCTTGGTTTCTGCATCATGTCTTACTACCAGAAAAACTCAGTACCACCACTTGTGGTTTTTTTTTTTTTTTCTTTTGTTTTTTTTTTGTTTTTTTTTTGTTTTTTTTTGTTACACTCATGGAATGCCAGATCAGCAACACAGTATTTATTTAAAAAAATAGTGACTAAGAATGTGCCATGTGTCAAGCTGTTTTACATTTAGATGCTTTCAAAGCTTTGTTTTTGAATGCTAGAAAAAAATATTCTATCAAAATATGCTGTGTTTTCTTGAAGGGACAGAACAAGCCTATCAACACAGACTGTTTGCTTTCACCAAAAATTTAAACAATGATTTCTCAACATGCATCATCATAATGCCAGCAAACCCCACTGGTTCTCATATTCTACAAAAAGTTATCTAATGCAAAATGCTTAAAGTCAGATAAACTCAAGGTCTGTTTTCTACATGCTTTTCTAAAAAAAAATAATCAGATACCACTGCCCATTGCTGAACGTATTAATCTGAACATATAAAAACTGCATGGTAAAATAAAAGTAAACTCAGACATTACAATCTGTGGAAAAAGAGGGGAAAAATGAATTTTCTCTGCACCTGTGGAAGAGACTAAGGAGGAGAGCATGATTCCCAGCAAAGGAGTGAATAACAGGGTTTGTCCAACCGATAGGGCATTCACTCCTGGCAGATCAAGCCTCAAAAGAGCAGCTTTCACACATGTTGTCTGGGAACTACCCCCTCTCCAGCAAGCAGCAGTGACCACCACAAAAAATGGAATCT
The DNA here is from genome assembly GCF_026119805.1 of Tympanuchus pallidicinctus. Classification (NCBI taxonomy): domain Eukaryota; kingdom Metazoa; phylum Chordata; class Aves; order Galliformes; family Phasianidae; genus Tympanuchus; species Tympanuchus pallidicinctus. The sequence goes on along the minus strand of NW_026294813.1, from coordinate 245,135 downwards.
ATTCAGAAATGACCATTATCATACCTACATCTAAGTTAAAACCAACAACAGGAAATTTCTGCATTTCTAACGAAAAGTCAGTCAGCAGAGCCACAGTTTGTTTTACAGTCAAAACAATGCATCGAACAGTTTTGTATGTATTGTTGATTCTTTTATTGAAAGACTGGCATTTCAGTCAAACCACTAGACTGACTAGATCTGTTGCTGGCTTTATTAAGTCCTCTATCAATGCTTACAAAAACACTTTTTGTCTGCCTCAACCTAAATTGTAACTTTGATGACCACGTCCTGCAAGTAATTGAATTTCCTAATGCTCTGAAGAAATTCTCAGAAAAAGAATTTCTTATCTTTATCAATTGTATTGGACTCCCAATATCCCAGGATGGATGTTAATTGCACAGAGTAAGTCCAATACAATGCAACCTATTCTTACCATCATCAGGAGCATCATAAGCGAATAGTCCTGTATCTGTCTAGAAGACAGACTAACATTTAGGAGGCATTTGTGCTTATCTCAAACATTATTATAAAGAAAACCTATGTGCAAAATTGAATATCAGAGGTGTGGTAGCTAGTAACTGACCATCACACCTGGTAGACAAGAGATTCTGTAGCTGAATCTATAGAGATACAGCTACACAGCTGCATCTACATAGATTCTATAGCTGAATGCCTTGCTCCTAAGAACAATCAACAAAGACATGCAAACATATTTGCAAATTAGCCTCAATTAGCCCCTTTGAGTTTAAACTAGACAGAACTTACCAGATCATTTTGATCATTCTCTTTTTTTGAACATATGATTTCTTTGAATCATTTATTTCAGAAGATTAACTCATAATGCCTACGGACAATTTCTGGATCCCAGTGTAATCAAAACCTGGAGTAATGCAGCAGGTTTGTGTTTCAGTTATGATTATTGTTAGCGCGAGATTTAAGGCACTGTAATTCAGGATTGTTTGCACTAACAATACTGGACACTATTCAAACAGGTTTTAAAAAATGCAGTTGTTTCTTTCAGTAGTTGCACTCTGTGAACACACAGGTGCGTACAGATGGTGCACAAGAGACACAGCGTTCTTTACGACTGAACGCTCTAAGTTACTAATTTTTTTCCAAATACATTGAAAAAGCACTAATAGAAACAACTTCAGGGTGAAATTCAAGCAGGACTGACTTTTTTTTATACATATGTCTAGACATTTTTCTGTGTGTTCACGTGGAATGCAGAAATGACTAAGAGAACTAGTGTAATTACTCTTAGGAGAGTTAAGTTGGTCTACTCAGCTGCTGCTCAATTTTTTTTTTGACTACTGCAGCAAATAGATTCCTCAGCTCTATGGAGAGCAAAGGCTGTCATCCAGTTGTACAACAGTGTCTTAAAGACGATGTGCATGCTTGTACTTAAGTGTCAGAGTATTCACTTGGAGATTTTTATCCATTTTGGATACTTGTATGAATGCTTGCCTTAGCATCTCCCCTACAAGCACAGGCACTTCCTATAAGGCTGAGTAGATGGTGATACAGCCTTCTGGAAGTGCTTTGCCCTGCCCTCAGAGCACAGAAAATCTAAGCTCTTGGGCAGCTCAAGGTAAGTTTACATCCTAGCCTGAATTCTTAGCCCAGGATTTACTGCATTAACAAAAAATGTGAAACAAAATATACCATATCTGAAGTTGACCATCTGGATCTATCAAGTTCAGTGTTGTAGTTGCATAATCCATCTACATTTAGTAGTGAGAACAAGCTAAGAACGGCTGCATGGCCCTTTTTCTACCCTTCCAAGTGACAAGAACATTCATCTGCAAGTGGTGCTTTCCAAAAACATAGCTCAGCACCGTCAGTGAACTCATCATATATGTTTTGTTTTTTACACTTCATTTATACTTAAACCTCTTTTGGAAGTAGATGGTATTTAATTGCATTCTGAATAGAAGTCATTATAAAAACCCTTTTTTTGTAAGAACAGAAAAGTAATGTTTTGGAATTGAAGAATATATTTTTACTTCCTATCAAAGCCACAAAACATCCCCTCTTTCCAAAAGATTTTCACCTGCTCAATACTTCTTGCACATGGGGCTTCTCTAACATCCATTTCAAAAGAAATGAAGAGGCTTGACAACTATCTAACCTAATGCAGTCACTCAGCTACATCAAAGCAATGAAGCTAACTCATTTTGGTCTAGAAGGAGCTATTACAATTGCTGAGATGTTTCCAGATCTCCAGAAGCAGTCCGATGAAGCAGCAGTAATCTTAAACACACAATTAGTATCTAGGGAGCAAATCTAAAGCCCAACAGAAAGCTATTTTCATGAAGTTTTATTATTGCTTTTCCACTTACTGTAAGCAGCCTTTGACTGCCTGTCATACAAGTACTGATCACCATGAAACGGAGGCCAAATATTTCCTTTCATTTTTTGATATTTACACTCAGGGTAAGAACACAAAGGATTTTACTTAAACCCTGCCTAGCTAATCATAGCAATGTCTTACTAGCAAGGTAATGATGGGTATGTGCAGTCATGGACAGATTCTGATGGGACAACAACTTATAAATATTTAATATTAATTCAATTTCTAAATGCCATGAAAGCCACAAGCAGTCCTGTTTTTCACTGCTCAGCACAGTGAGTGTATCACACTGCTTCTACATCAAGTGCTAAACAGAAATACCCAGTGAATCACAATAGCTTCCAAATTCAAGGACAAAACGCAACCATTGCTTCATTGCCTGAAAATTATGGTATGGCAACTAGCAATGACCACCACCTGGTTGCTATCAAATCACCCTTTAATGATCATAGGAAATCATCAGCTAAACTAGAAGTATCTGGTGTTTCTGTCTTACAGTACTGCAATTGGGAAAAAAAAAAAAAAACAAACAAACCTCAGTCTTCAATAAAACCTCCCTTCTGCTATCCACAGCAGGACCAAAAGGTATAAAGGAATTAATAATCCACAAGATTGATACAAAGGAGCACCAGAGAGCAAAAATCATGTCTCTGGATTTGCATGTCAGGGTGACTTTGTAGCTAAAAATAAATTCCAGGCAACTAGCAGTATCTGGCAACAGAGTTTTTACCTTTCCTCACAAAATTACTACCAGCAGGAATTAGGAAAAGGAATTGTGCAAACAGAAATTAAGCTTAGCATACATGTCTGTTATAAGGAGCCCTGCATATAGCTTACACTTTCATCTTAGTCTTTTCCTTGCCAGAATACCTTGCTGCCATAACAGCAGCACTAAGCACTATGCACAAAACAGCAAACTTCTCTGATGCCAAATGGATTATTTTTTCTCGAGATAACCAAGGCAAGCAGCAAGGAGCACGGCACCTGTCTGCTGCTGGGCCATAGTAATTGCTCTCTTCTCCAGAAGTTGCCTGTGCAGCTTCCACCAGGGAGCCCAGAAGAGGAAAATCTCTTCCAGCTTACATCACAACCACCACAGATCGGCTCTGAAAGAGAAGAAAAGCTATTCATGTCGGGGAGGCTTAGCCCGCACCGAGGGCGATTTGCATGAGAAAAGCCTTGTGGGAAAAAAAAAAAAAAAAAAAAAAAAAAAAAAAAAGACTACAGCAAGATGTAAGGCTTTGAGTGATACGCTCAGTTTCAAGATGGTTTATTTTGACAAGTTTTACACCTTTTGAGAGCCCCTCCGAACATTAGGCTACGCAGTGACAATCAACAGATGCAGATCGGTTTTCCGTGTCATTATGGTTGTTCCGAAGTGAAAACCGACGTTTTGCACTTGACAGCACGCCGTTATGGGGCAGGATGACTTTAAAAGTCAAATATTGCACAATGATTCCTTTCAAGCACTGTGTATTGGCAGACCTCCATCAGTTGCAAACAAGAAGTTTGACCTGGTGGAATGCACTTGCCTAGAATTTAAGATCTCATTAAAATATATAGTTACTGTTCTTCATTATTGCAAGAAGCTCAAAATAAGAAGGCAAGGTAAGTTAAAAGCTCCCAAAAACTCCCTGGGCATGCAAGACTGCAGCAGTATTTATATCATTTACAAAATCGGGGAAACAATATTGATTCTGATCACTTTTGCTCCTCAAGTTCAGCATTTAGAAAGACCCCAGGCCAGAGCTTGTTTGAGACAAAGCAGGGCACATCAGTACAGGATAAAGGCTTGCTGTCAGTTACACACTGACAGCAAGACTCTTAGCCCTTGCAAAAGCTAAGGTTGAAGGAGGTGCAACAGTGGGGAAGTATGGGTTTTTGCTGTAAAATACCTGTACACGGTATTAGGAGGGAAGACAGAAAAAGACCCTCTTAACTCATCCATGAGACAAAACAGGAGTTAAAGAACTTCAGAAGTTGGCTTAATACTCCCATCCACTCCTCAAAAACAAACAAAAAAACCCAACCCTAAACAATAAAAACAAGCCACCCAAAACATCCAAGTCAGACTTAAGCTAGATTTGAGAACAAGCTCTTCTGGAAAATAGAACATTTTCCTCTCCCTTCATCCTTGGAACACAAAGGTAAGGATGTACTTAACAGAATATTTCCTTGATCATCTAGCATCTTTTTTTATATTAGCATCTTTTTGTATACTGCCTTAACCACCTGTTCAGTCAAGGATTTTCCAGCTTTAGATCAGGCGTATAAATTTCTGACAGACAGGAAAAACAACAGCTTGGAAAGTCTTTAAAGTACAGATACAGCAGGCAATACTTTGCTTCCAGGAGCTGAAAACTGCATCACTAGATGGAATTGAGGAATAAAGTTCTCATATATTAGAATTCCCTAAATTAGGAAATCATAGAAAAATATTAGAAAGTATAGAGAAGAGCATGAAGAAATGCTTAGTATTCTTGCACAAATTATATTTCTGCTTCTCAAAGTTAAACATAACTGCCATAATATGAAAGAAGGCACAAACTTCCTATGTTTTACCCAGGAAGTATTGCTTAAGTTAACACAAGATGAATCTGTGGTAATCCAACTGCTGAAGTCTTCATCCCAATGCAAAGTATGGGAAGATAACCCACAAGACAAGAAATGGAACTTAAGTTCTATGTTTGTTTCTCAGAGATGACAAATAGTGAGCCAGGAACAAATTCAAAGTGAAGAGGGAGGCAGGGAGTGATCATGAACAGCTGACCTAGAGAAAAAAACCAAGGCTTCATCAGGCCATTTTTTCTGGACATTTCATGGTCACAGACTACCCAGACAGTACAAAACAATGGTGAAAGCAGATTCCACTTATCCCGCAAATAATCCTGCAGTTTTGATAACTCCTTCTGATTATCTTCTCTCTCCATGCCCCAGCTGCCTTGGTTGGATAGATTTTTAACTGTGCTTCACTAACCAACACAACTCTTAGTCTTTCAAGGGTTACTTTGGTTAATGCTTTGTTTGCTTTTAGTGTTTTGGCTATTAAACTCTAGTCTATAACACAGGTCTTCAAAACAAAAAGTGCTACCAGAAAATGTTTTCATTAATTATACTAACACCACGCTTCTCAGTCACAATAATTGCTGCAAATTGTCATTTGATTGTCAAATACCTTGCATATAGAAACAGTTTGATCTGACATGTTTAGAAGTTGTTTAACCTAGACTAACAGGTCTCACTGCACCCCAAGAGGCAGAAAACAGGCACACTGCAAAGGGTCAGCAGACCCTGTCCCCTTCTTTGTATCTAAGTTCTGTACAAGTACATAGCTATCATGCTTTAACAGCAACATAGCTAGGACAAATGTTGATAGTTAAAAGTACATCTAAACTACTTTCATAAAGCCAGGGACACAGTGTGCTTCAGTAATTCATCATTAGGCGCAAATCACTGTTTACAACATGAGTAGACAAAGTTTAGAACTCAACATTTGGATGCAGCAGAACAATGCCCTTTTTATCTCTACAGAAGTGAACACTCATTAGCGCTTGTTCTGAAGGAGGAGAAATGTTTGATTTTTTGAAATTCTGTATTGGTGCAGTTCACAAAGAACATTTTTTTTTTTTTTTTTTAAACCAAGACTGATTTACTGCTATTCATAACGTTACATAAAACATTTTCTCCTCAGAAGCTAAACAGAGTTCCTCTAAGACTGCATGCTGGAAGCCACAGAAAGCTCAATGTCAGGAACAGTATCCCAGATGCTGCTCACCATGTTACATTACCACCTGCCACTGTCTCCCATTGCTGTCATAGTATGTCCAGCCAGGCCAGATGGGCAAAGGTGATATTCAATGGGGTGAGACTTGCTAAATCTTTCTGTTCACTCAGTAGTACAGCCTCATGCTTTTTCCTGTTCCTCACCCCACCCTTTCCTTTTTATGAAAAAAGGGAACAACACTTATTTTTTATCCTCTAAGACAGCTTTTCTCCTCACCAAAAAGGCTCCCAACCCTTCCTCCTCTGCTTTTCTGGCTTCTTGGACTAATTAACCATGACCATGCTGGGACAGGCCTCTTGGGAGAAAATTGCAGAATTGTCAGGAGCTGCTCTTCTGCTTAGGTCAGCCCTTCACCATGCACTCGTAGGTTCCCACCTTCAAGCCACATTTGCTTCTACTCTTCACACGTTTCCTCTCCTTCCAACTCACTGTTAAGTTTGTCATCTCGGAGTAATTCCTATCATAAGGGCCATTTATGACAGTCAACAGATTTTCCCAGAATGCGCTCCAGGCATAAAGAGGGACAGTGAGAAACTTGCTTCAAAATCAGGAGCTGGTTTAACCAGCCACTGAACTGCAGCCTCTGGCTCAAAGACACATACTGTCCTCACCCTCAGAGTGTGCCAGTGGAACAAACACGCCTGTGTTCCCCAGTAGATTAAGGCTTTCACTCAGAATAGAGCACTTATCTTTCTTTTTCCCTCCTTTACTGTTGATAAAACCATTTGGATGCAATGTTATCAGAGGGAACATCTGAACTTCTTCCATTTGTTTCTTTTACTTAAATACATTCATCCCAAATATTGCTATTTCCTTCTCTAAAGCTTGTACTTTGACACTCACAATGACAGAAGTTAACCATCTGCCCTGCACAGTGTTCAAACATTTTCATTCTCCGCCTGCACAGCAGAAAGCCATGTGCATTACAGAAACACCATCCGTACAGTGCAGTGTCTTTTATAGATACTGAGACAGGATATTCACTGTATTCATCCCTAATCTATTCAAATAGGTCACCCAGAGTTCATAACGCCACACAACCACTGCCAGATAGGGTATCTGGAACACAGTATTTTCTCAAGTACTTTGAAAAAGCATGAAAAGTGCTTTTGGAAGGTATGGATTTAAGCAATGTGTAAGTCAGAATCTTGATCTCTCCTGATTTGTATTTCTGTTTAGATGTCACACCGTATTTGTTAAATGCTTTTCCAATTGTTCGCATCTAACAGGAATAAGAAGAAAAATGGTAGAGAAAACATCGCAGAATATTTTAGCCACTGGCGTCAGGTCCCTACTCTTGAAAGCACATTAACAACACACAGAATCAAAAGCTAAGATTTGCTAGCTACAATTCCTTCCATCCAGATAAGTGGAGCTGTTGCTGCTGACTTTAACAGGACAAGCTCAGGGATGAACATGTAAACAGCTGAGCCTATGAGATTGCATTCCTTAAGTTTTAGGAAAAAGGCTATTAATGAGGTCCTTAGAGACATGGGTGCGTGTTTCCTTACAGTGCACATCATGGAAAACCGTCAAGCCTGCTGAATACATGAGCAAGTCAAACGGAACAAAGCTATCAATCTCCTCTCACACACCCAGGCACTTTCCCAGAGTGGAGGAACAGGTCCGGTTTGCTACAAAGCTCCTACTGAGTGGTTCTCACACAGCTTCACTCACAGAAGTGGCAGGAGTCCATCTGTGACTCCTGTGCAGGTATGCCAAGTTTATAATTCAAAACTTCTTCCAGCCTCCAACCCTGAAAATCCACCACAGGGCTCCAGCTCTCTCGTCTATTATTTGCAGCTGTTTAAAAATTTCTGCAGATCAAGTCACAAGTCTTTAATTGTTCAGCAGGTTTACATCGCAATAATTTAGTGAGCTCTAGTTAGAAGTCTAACCTTTAAAATAATTGAACATAGTTCACAGAGAACACTGTAAGCCAGCGTGGCTAACAGCAGTGAATTACAACAAAGGCTCATTTTTATCACCAGCTCAAGCACTTTTGACTCTTAAGACATGACCTCTATTCAAGTCAGCATTGCACTTTAGACTCATTAAGCTACTTTCCAGGACGTACTATGTCAGAGTACTTCATCACAATTTCTGAATATGTGCCTTGAGAGAAACTTTCCAACAGATGATGCGGCAAGAGAAAAGTGCCTGAGGTTATTCAGTTTTTTTGGCTCCTTGATCAGACTCCTCAGAATAATACGGTCATCACAAAAACATTCTGCAACACTGACTCAATAGTATTTCAACATTTAAATGTCAGACGTGGATAAAAGCAGCATTGTGCAAAAGCTCTAACAACTGTTATTTTAGAAAGTGCTTTATCAGACATTACCAAAGCTGTGCTTCTAAACAATGCAGTTTTCTTGTTTTGCTTGCATGCTCTAATGCTCCCCAGACAGAGTATTTCTAGTAGGCAGCCCTGTGAAAGGATTCACTTCAAGGTGACAGCCATTTTACACTCAACACACGGTTATTTCTAAAAGCGATTTCTGAATGCCTTGTGCCAGATATGTGGATACCTACAGATCTGCCCATTGTAGTAGATGTCCTTCTGCGGCAGGAAGACATCCCAGGGTCCAGCTCCCTCCCCATTCTGCTGTGACCAGCCCCAAATCAGCCCCAATCTCAACATCAGATGCCTGCTCCATCCATGGTGAACACTTCCCTGGAAAAGCAAAGGTAGACTAAGTGGCTTTGAACTGTTAGAGGCATTTAATAAAAGTCCTCTGAAGTGTTCTGGCCATGCTGGGGGATGGGGGGGAGGGAGGAGGGCATGACACCCACCCCCTATCTTTCACCTCATAATGAGAACCACTCTGCTCAGCCTGTGGGGCTGGTACCTACACACCCTCCATTGCACCCACTGCTGAGTCTTCCCAGTCCAGTAGACAGTCTGGGATGTCTGAAATGGCTGGCAACACAGCTCCCATACATTTCAATGTTTACCACATCCATCTGCTGGGAGAAGAAATCCAGAAGTTAAGGGTTATCCTGATACTGGCACACTAAGCTGCTTTGTGATTCATACTACATTCTGTTGCTCTTTACTACCCTTCTAAAGGCAGTTTTCTAAAGTCTGAGACTTGAAACTAAAAGATAGCTAAAAGAAAATAATAATGAAATAAGTAGCAGAGAAAGATCAAGAACTTTGTTCAGTTTCAAACAAAACTGAGAAGTGGGAGACCTAAAGGCAATATAAGGAAGTAATTCCTTCAGCATCTTGTTAGCACTTCGGCCAAGAGTTCAGTTTTTTTCCCTGACTTTTTTTTTTTTTTTAATCCAAAGAACTGAACCTTGTCATGCCTACCAATAGAACGTGGCATTTAGTTTAACCCAATTAAATGCTTATTGTATTTTGATACTCTGCTGGTTAAAAGGGAGCTATTTTCTGTACTGTTCTTAAAGCTTTCTAGAAGACCATAAAGCCACTTTCATATCAGTTTTATTTTCAACATTCGTAATGCAGCAAGAGCAAGAGCAGAGATGCTAAAAGACATTTGATCTTCCTTGAAAACACTCAAATGGTTCTTGTACTGTCTTTTAACCCTACTCCCAACCATTCCCTTAAGTAAGAGAAAGTTGAAGACTCAGAGTACATCCTGCCCTTCCTTGTTTTACATTTTTTCTTGCTGCTGAACCATAAACCTTCTTAATGCTGCAGGCATGCAAGTTTTTAATAATGGCCACCTTGCTCATGTCTTGAGTTACACGAGAGGCCACGGAGCACACAAATCATTAATTATTAATCCAATCATTTTACCAAAGTACCAGCTAAGCAGGATCTTCACAGAAGATCCAATTCCTTCAGTGTCGTTCAGTTCACAGACGGCATAGAAACAGAATATCCAGAGAGCCTTGTGAACTCTGCCTTCAGAAGAGAGGCTTCTTTTCAACATATGGATACTGGCTGGAAATATTGGATAGGTGTTTCATCTTTGAACTTGCCAGGAACTACAGAATTAATGAGAATTCAGCACTGTAATTAAGGTACCTATGTTTTTAGAAAGTCTGTGAAACGACAACAGAGTTTGACCACAGATTTTGAAATTTAATGACAAAGAAGAAAGGAAAAGTCTTTATTTAGAAAAGAACCGATACAAATGTGTCTGTAGTACAGAAAAGGCCAAACACAAATTGCATAAAATAGTCTTTTGCCAGTATACAGATTTTGGACTTGATTTTAGAAAGCAGAACCAATATAAACAACAGCTCTGCTGACTCTGTTTCAGCAGCCCTTCACAGATTTCAAAGGTCTCAATCCAGCAGCTGCTGCCTCTTGCCTCTTCCTGGTCATCTCATGTTATTGAAGGCCTGTCCTGTTACATGCTCCAGTTACCCTTCCTGCTTTGCTCTTCTTTTCACAATGGAACAAAGATGTTTAATTTTTTCTTAGATATACTCACAAAGATCTAGAAGAAAATTACTCTTTGACATGTTCTCCTAAGAATTGAAGTAATTCCTGCTGACATTCAAAACACTGCTGCAACCTCAGCCAGTAAAGACTGCAATTAAGTTGGTTCCTACTGGTCCCAGACACTGAGGACTAAGGCACACCTTACCTAGCGACAGCCCTCTGACCATACATAACTTTTAAAAGGGACACTAGATGTCAGAAGATTTCTGGATTTCCTGTTTCTCCTTTATACCATAAGAATGTGTAAGTCCAGGTATAAATAATACCACCTGGAACAAATTCCTACTTCAAAAGTGTTTTCTCCTATTACTTTGTCTAATGAGACAATATGTGTTAACAACCATCATGTGACACTATTTTAGCCTTGAGGAAGTGGGGAAAATGTTGAAATTGGAATCACAACAAATATTTATTTAGCAGCAGGTCAAGGTCTCTGTCTGAGGGACAGAAAGCAGCAGGAATGTTAAGAAATTATCTGCCAGCTTCATGAACTGAATACAGAGATATGCCGATATCATTAATTTACTCTCACGTTTCTCAAGACTCCAACTAAAGCATAAATCCTCCTAAAAGGAGGTAGTGGCTACCTTCTTTATAGATGTCCACATTAAGCTAATCACAAAGTTAAATTGTGGGAGGAAAATACGAGGAAGGAAAAAAACAATTTCTAAAAGCAGAAATCTGCACACAGACCTTTCACAGCCATTGATACTAAATCAGAAAATGTTTTCCCCATCCCAAGACTGTGATCAGCATAATGCAGTTTTGATTTTTGCTTGAGAAAACAGCTAAAAGAAAGCACAACTCTGTAGTTGGGTGTATCGAGTTGATTGTTCCTGTTTTCTGATGAACATCCACAGAACAGGGAAGTCCTAAAACCCAGCTCTAGTCACGAACCCCCTTGAACTCTGTTCCAAACAGCACAGCTGAGACCAGGATCTGGCATTCCACCAAACACACTGCTAAGCAAATCCCACATGACCAGCTGTGCATCGCATAAAGGCAGACACGTTCAAGTTAAATGTTCTGTGCTTTCCTTTGTCTATAGCAAGTGAGGTGATGCAATGCGTGGTTGGGAAGTTCTCAGAAAAGGAAGGCAGCTCAGCTCCTAACACTCACTAATTCCATGTCATTTCAGAGCTTTCTTTACCGGAGAAAAGAGGCTTGGTGCAATCTGTAGAAGTTTGATGTGTATCTTAGTATTTACTCGACCTGGAGGAACTTATCTGACAGACAGGCTTTAAAGTCACTCCTACAGATTGTAACTTACTATACATTCAATGCTTTCTATAGGACCCATAGAGAGTCTTTTGGGTGGGCAAAGCCCACATGCAAAGGAGCCAGGAGAACAAGTAGCCTGTGGTAGGTTTTCCATCACTCCAGCACACCATTCCCATTCTTTCTTATACGCAGAATCATGGCATCTCAACCCACAAGAGTGTTGACCACACCACACAGCTTGGTGCCTTGCTAAAGGTACACTCAGTCCTGCTGAGGATGTCATTGATGAAGACATTATAGAACATCCGTCCAGTATTCACCCCAAGGGACACCACTTCCACTGTTTTTCCCTGTTGCTGACCACTGTGATGTGAACAAATCAGTGTCCTGGGCTTATCCGCACCATAACAGCCCGATCTCTGCACAGCAAAGGTGCCTGAGTATAGCAACAATTCCTACCACTTTCACATATGAATTCTGCTTCTCCCACTATGACAGGCAGATGGTTGGGTTGCAGAACATGAGAGGTGTTGAAAAGCACTGCTATAAAGGTAACTTTCATCACAGAGCTCATTTACACCTTTATTTACCACACCTAACTTTATAAAATGCTACAAATTTCTTTGACAGTGATCAAATTTTAGAAAGTATGCCCTTGTGGCCAAATAGGCCAATGGCTTACTGGGGTGCATTAAAAAGAACGTGGCCAGCAGGTCGAGGGAGGTGATCCTCCCCCTCTGCTCTGCCCTGGTAAGACCTCATCTGGAGTACTGCATCCAGTTCTGGGCTCCCCACTACAAAAAAGACAGGGATCTCTTGGAAAGAGTCCAGCGGAGATGGACACACAAAGATGGTGAAGGGCCTGGAGCATCTCTCCTATGAGGAAAGGCTGAGTGAACTGGGTCTGTTCAGCCTGGAGAAAAGAAGACTGAGAGGGGACCTGATCCAGGTCTATAAATATCTGAGGTGTGGGGGGCAGAATGGCGAGGCTGGACTGTTTTCAGTGGTGAGTGGAGACAAGACAAGGGGAAACGACCGGAAACTGCAGCACAGGAAGTTCTGCACCAATGTGCGCAAGAACTTCTTTAGAGTGAGGTGACGGAGCACTGGAACAGGCTGCCCAGGGAGGTGGTGGAGTCTCCTTCTCTGGAGATGTTCAAGACCTGCCTGGATGCCTACCTGTGCGACCTGCTGTAGGGAACCTGCTTTGGCAGGGGGTTGGACTCGATGATCTCTGGAGGTCCCTTCCAACCCCTACAATTCTGTGATTCTGTGAAATAGATAAGTGCAATAGATGTCAGAAGAGCACAAGCTGTCAGACTAGAATTATCATTTTCCTTGAGGGGCAAACAGCTCCAGTAACCAAAAGCCTTAACAATCCAGGTAGGAGCAATAAGAACCAGAATCAAATCCAGGCTCTCATTTCCACTGCCACATAATACAATATGAGCAGTCCATTTCTGCACCTCAAGCCTTTAAAGTACATATTTAAAATTGCAAATCTACAATCTTTCTTCCCAGGGCAGGATACATGTTTGTCCTCCAAGTACCTGGAAAGTTATAGGTGCAGTTAAACATCATCCTGCCAGAACAAATTTGTACTCAGTGGACACTGATAACTCACTTGTCAACACTTCTCTTCTTGACTCAAAAATGAAAGCCTGCAAGATTTTCCTGTTCAAGTTGCTAGAGTTGTTATACCTGCAACTAGTGAAAGACTGCTTCTGAGCTTGGACCTGCCTAGGATTTACAGCTATTGAAGCTGTGTGAAATCCTTCCTAGGTCATCAAACTTGAGATCAACGCTATTAATTCCCTGCCCCTCCTCATCACATTTTGTCTCTGTCTGAAAAACTAATTTTAGGCTATAGTCATCAAGAAGAATGCAAATTGTGTAGTAAAAGCTGTGCAATACACTAAGTGACCAGGGGCTACTAGGAAGACAACTACCATCTCCATTGTTTATCTTATGGCTAGTACAAGATTAGTTCTGCACATACACATCGTTGGCAATTACAGCATGGATATTTTGGTCCATCATTTACCTCTTCATGAAAAGAAAGAAGTACTTTCATTGATTATTTTCTCATCTAAACTGGTATTTAAGAAATACTCCAATCACCTTACACAAAACAAGAGCCTTGGCAGAGAATACTTTTTGTTTGGGCTCTGAAGAAAGCACTCCTTTGCACATGTAGTTAAGTTTAATGAAGTTGTACTACCTCAAGAAAACACGCAAGTCACTGAACTTGGCTAAAAAAGCAAACATATCACTTAAACTTTCCAAATAAATATTTGGCTTAAAGAATCTTTTCCCATCAGTGTTAGATGTGGGATAGAAGAAATTATCCTGAAACTTCCCTCATGCTGTATGATAAAGTGCATGAACAACACAAAGAAGAAAAAAAAAAAAAAAAAAAAAAAATCAAGCAAAAAGTGAAGCACCATGGCTGTTTTCACAGCCCTAACTTGAACATGGTGGCAAGAACTTGAGGGTTTTATTTGGCCTCAAACAGAAGCCTGCACACCCAGCATTCATGCTGTGATTTAACACTGTGATTTATTCCATCATTTACATGCCAGGTTTCAAAAGCCTTGCCTGCTCTCAGACTTGTAGGAACAGCACATGACTTACTCAAACAGTGTAGGACTACCCAAAGTTTTACAGCAATAGTTAAATCTTCCAAACACCAGCCAAAAGATGAATCAGTATCTTTCCACCTCCAAAGCTGCTGTCACAGGTTCTTTTCAACAGTAACTTCATAGGATTCCCTTGAACAAGATAGAAATCTACTCCTTCCTACACAGCTCAGCCCTAAGCCTTCCTTTGCCATCACCAACATACGGATGTGGAAGTTCTGACTGGTGACATGCAGGGAACCCCATCTCCACATCCTCCTGCAGCCTGCTTCCCTATTCCTTGGTAAGATGCCTACAGTGCCCTGATGATTCTGCTATTACTGATACTTCAAAAAGAGTCCTTCAGGTTATATTAATATTAACCAGGAACACACACAGTGCAGAATGAGGCCATCTGATCTGATAGGCAGCTAGGCTTACAGGTGGAGCATAAAGGCAAGTTTTCTTCTGAGTCCCTCCACAGATCATCTAAGTTGCAACAGAGAAAGTATAGCAGAAATGAAAGTTCCATGTGCTATCGTGGTGAAGCTGAACTTAAAACTGCACCAATGTGCGGGTGTCAGAGACCAGAACTAGCTTCAAACTGGTCACTTCTCTATTAGAAACAAAAACTTCCTTTCACAAGGGGGTACAGCCTAAAACAAAAGGAAAGCTTTAGGAAAGAGCTGGTTCTGAAATGGCTGTGCTATTAGCTTCAGTGCATGTTATACATTAAGTGCTGTACAGTTTTGTGTCAAAAAAAAAAAAACAACAAAGGTCGCATCCATCATTACTTGCAGCATGACCTGACAACTATACAGAGAGAGCAGTGACCCATAACATGCAAGAATTACCTCAACATCCCAATGAGCAGGTCAGTGCATGCTGTACAGAAACAGGAGTTCTCTCACAGTAGCACAAAGGTTTCTCTCTCCTTCAGATCTTAATACTAAGACTTTTCATATGCAAATATTGCTATCCAAGCGATTATTTGGATGGATTGATACTGCTGACACTTGCAAGAGAAAAGTGCCAGTTGTATGACTATCTGGAACAAAAATGTGTTTAATTCAGTAGTCTGCAGTCTGCTAAGTGATAAGCATGCCTCCTGATCAATAATTGAAGAATGAGCTATTTTACAGACAGGTATATCACTGCCTATTCAGCCAGATAGGATTCTTCCTAAGAATTTAATCTCATGAAGCATCATACTTTCAAACATTTGGCCTTGATGCTTGCTGCTCTATTAGACACAGGGCAGAGAGAGGGGAGAGAGAACCCAAAGTTCATAATCCACCAGGTATCAATGGCCTGCTGCTGAAGAATGATTTGTGATGAACCCATGCAGACCAGGTTACCAGGAAGTATCTTAACATTTGCTGCTTGTAGTCAGCTAGTCATACAGACGTATTACAATTTTACATATTTGTGTCTAAGAACAAAACCTTAAAGACTTCCTTTAGCATGAAAGAAAGAGACTGAAAATAGAGCATCTGAATTGCACTGACTCACCCATGAGCTCCCAAGACTGCACAGGTATTACTGCCTAAACACAAAGAAGTAGCAGCAGGCAGCCTGGCCAGCCCTCTTTTTATGTTGAGCCTTCATATGATATCTCCAGGGTGGGCTTTAAAGCAAACACCCATCGTCCCTCTGTCCTGACAAATGGCACATCTAGACTTTTCTGTAGTGTAATGGTACCACAGAGTTGTTAGCTTTAGCTGAACCAGTTAAGTGTTTCAGGGCTTGACCTTTTAAGCATATTAAACTGCATGTGCATTTTCTCACAACAGCTTCCAACTGTGATCTCATAAGTGACCAATACTGCAAATAGCCATTGTAAACCAATTTAATAAAACTACTACAATAATGGGGGCAGGTTTTGAAGTCTAAAATGGATGGCTTGATTTTCTATTGTATAAATAAATCCTCATTCTTCACCAGTTCCATTTCAAGATTTCTCAGAAGAAACTCCCACAGTAGTTTTTCTTCCCTGTCTTCATTGTCCTTTCATTTCAGTATTTCACAAGAATTCTTCTCCTGATTAATGTATGAGTAAAAAAAGTGAAGAAGCAAGGCTGGCAGGTATGATTGAAATTGTAGTAGATACTGTAAAAACTGTTCATTTTCTTGCAGAAAGGAGAGATAGGTATCCCATAATGCAAATTCAAGCTTAGTACTAGAAGTTGTAATTTCCAACAAGCCAAGAAAAATAGCACTTGCTTAATTATGGATGTTTATAACCCTCATCAGCCACAACAGTTTTACTGTAAACTCAATCTGCATTAATGCCAAAGCTTCAATCACAGTTTAAAAACCCTCAGACCCATATTCTCATTCACAGACAGGTAAATGCATAACTGCACAGAAACAAGCAGCAGCAAAAGCCAAACTTGAGGCACAATCTGAGATAATCTTTGGAAAAGAGGATCCTGTGGCAAGATTTATCTGTTAGAATTTGCCTTATCCAATAAGACAACAACGTGCAGCATAGCTATTACTCATCCCCTACCTTTATCTTCTGAAGGAAAAAATTCCTAAATGATACTGCAAAGGTATTCATGTAACTACTGGTGAGACTCTGTTCTAAGAAGATATGTTTACATTGCTCAAAGGAAGAAAATCCTTACTCTTGGTTTTATTCATCTCAGGAGTTTAAAGACACTGGAGACTGTTCATTTGTCCTCTATGTTTTCTGTAAGCAATACATTTTCCATAAAGACAAAAGTAATAAACCCAGTTATATACGAACAATGAAAGCCATTATTTATCCTCAGATGGGTGATTTTAGGCAGGAAAGAACTGACAATCTAAAAGGACAAAATGTTTTTTTTTTTTCACCCAGTATGAAATACACCCTCTTCAAACATTACTGATCTCTACAGGTACTACAAGCCTACTCATTGTGTTTAAAAAACAATTTCCTATTCTGTATACTTATAACAGATGCTGTGCCTAGCACAGAAGGTTAATGAAAAATAGTTTTTATTAAAGCCGGTTAGTGTGCAACTAAGCGTGCAAACAGAGGTCTAGAAAGCAGCCAGAAGTAGACATCCACCATTTTAATTAACTTCAGCATTAACTTGCAAAATGAAATTTTACTATAAAACAGTATTTTGATTACAAATACTGCCAAAGAGCATAGCTCCTTCCTTAGTATCTTACATAAAACCATGTTTTGCCCAATTCCTCTGCTAATTATTGGTTATTTCTGTATTTATTCCTCTTCAGTGTGGGTCAAAATGCACTGTTTGCAATCTGCTGCTTAGCTGTTTTTGCAGCTATCAAGTGAATGAAAAAAATACCTTGCTTTACCAATTTCAATTGTCATTGCTATCTATAGAGCTATCAATACTAGAAGATGCCTCTCTGTGCATTCAGTTTTAAAGGAGGCAAAGGAAAAAAAAAAAGAAAAGATTTTAACTGCAGATAGATATTAAATAGAAGAGATGCAATTCTCTCTCCCAGGTTTCACCCATGAGGGCAATGGCTGCAGCTCTATGCTGTCTTACCCAGTGCTCAAAGCACCACCCTGACAGTCCCTGCCCTGCCAGCAGCATGGGGGATCTGCAGCTGCTTCTCCACTGGCCCGAGTTGCACCTGAAGCACATGAGGCTGTTATTCTGATAAGGCAGCCAGCACGCAAGCCTTTGAGTATGAATCAGTCCCATTTTGCCATAGCTTAAATTATGGCTCTGCTATTCTCTCTGATGTTATGTTGCTTTCTAGCACAGCTGGGTTTGTTCAAGCTCTGTCATTACAAGGAGGATGCTATAGCTGCTGGAGCAGAAAGGTCAAATTATCAGTGCTTTTCATTCTTCCTCTATGTTACCAGCTGAGCACCTTCCACACCTCAAACAGCTCCCCAACTCACATCACTCATTTTATGGGTGAGAAGGGACAGGAGCTGCACAGCTTTAAGATATAAGCATTCCTGCTAATTTCACCATGTTTTCATGCAGACTTATTCTAGGGTATTTCCACACTAGTGATAGCCCCTTCTAGGGCAAAGAATCCTGATGCAACTGAATTATCCCCCAGAAGCTTGCAGCAAAGGGAAAAATCTCCCTCACTCTCTTCCTCTAAGGCCACACCATCCATTTGACAGCATCCCCAAGCCTCCATCACCACCCTCCCTTTCCCATCACCCTCCCATCCCAAGCAATCTCACCCTCTTCTTTGCCCAACCAGCATCATCTATGTTGTAAATAAACTCAAGCCACTGACAGCAAGCAATTCCTCCTCTTGTTCATTTAAAAGAAGCAGTTTTTTTCTGCCAGCTCATCACCACGCACAGGAGGGTACTCAGCAGCATGGTGCTGCTGCACTCTCAACCTGTGACATTTCCCCTCAACAGTACCACCAGGGAAACACAAGGTCTCCTATGCTGCAGCACTCATACACAACGATGGCAATTAACATTAATATTCCAAAACTTGAGATCAAGAAATGCTTCCAGGTACTAATAGCCCTGAAGTTTCTAGCTAAGTGTTCGATGTGAGCCCTGTCACCTGCGAGCAAAACTAAATAGTGCTTGGAATGCCACTAGTAGCACAAATCCCTATGAAAGTAAATAAAAGAAATAGGAGGGGAGTGAGCAGATGCTAATTGAATTCACTAATTGTAAAAACAATATGCTGGTGACATTTCAAGGGTTACTTCAATTACTTATTATTTCTATCCTGTCAGAAGCCAATAGGATGTGTAGTTGCAATAAGTGGAGGAGGAACCTCAGGTGAAAATCAAAGCTTGATTCAGAGTTAGGTTTCCTCACTCTGTGGAAATTATCCTTCTCTTAGCATGCCAGTGGAACTTTGCTGCACCCCATTCCCTTCCTCCTCCAGCACTGATTCTGCAGTGACTCCCTGATCAGACTATTCAGCTCACTAAACCACTAGAAAACTAACTCAGCAAAAGAACTGCAGATTTCCTGCCAGTGTAGCCAGCTGACTCAGCTGACCAGACGCAATCTCCTGCAACTGCACAGTGGAGGCAATGGGAGTGCACAGAGCAGGGCCAGTGTCATACTGCTGCCAGAGAGGACTGTCACCTTAAATACACAAACAGGGAAAACACCTACATAAAGAAAGGAAGAAAGAATGAGGGAGGCAACACTTGCCACAGCAAATGGGACAATACAATGAATAGGAAGATGAAGAAAGAAGGGCTGACTTCTTTCAGCACAGCAGTGCCTCTAGGACAAGTTAAATGGCAGCTAGCTGCCCCCACAGCTGCTTGAAAGGCAGCTGTCAGTGCCAGACAGTGACTGAGAACACTGTAGTCTCAAAGCCCAACGCACTCTTTTGTTGGCGATTCCTGACCGAGGTACCTTAGGTTGCTCCATTCTAAGAATTCCGTGCTTAGTCATCACACTGATACTTCCCAGGTTTTATATCTTGTATTTCTAATTGTCATTGTAAATGTTTCCATTTGTATACAGGAATTTCTAGGAAAGTCATCCAACTGGAGATTAAGAATAAAATGCAATCAAGAGATGCAAAGCAAAGTGGGATGGTTTACCAACAGAGCATCACTGACACAATAGAGCATGACAGCATCTTGGAAAATTCTGTTCCATCTCTGAGCATAAACTATTCTATGGGAACTGCTGAGTCACAGCCTAAATCTCTGACTGATCACCTGAGGCTAGCAATAATTCAGCCACAGGAGCACAGGTGAAGGCAATTCACCTGTGCTGCCAGAAGGGGTGGAGCCAGGCTTCACCTCTCCTAGACCTATTTAAGAGCTGGCTACCAGTAGGGAAGGATCTCTTCTGGAGGTTCACTGTGCTGGAGTTTTGTAAGTGAGCCCAGTATATGGGTTAGCTTTCTATCTATTCTCTTTTTGTTATCATAATCTACTTTGCCTAACTCTTGTTTATTTCATAATTATAACATCTTAATATTCATTGATTATACAAGCATACATTTACAAATGATAATGGCAGCAGTTTGAGCTATTCCAAAAGCACAAGGATATTCCACCTCACTTTCTTGGTCTGTAATTACAAAAATATTGCTGAATTAGTTTTGAGAAAGAAGAATAAATGTGGTGGTATAGTTGTGTAGGAGTAATAAAATCCCTTGTCCTTGCAGATCAGTGCTGCCACTTCAAAAGAGTAAACATGACCAATGTGTTAGAGGAGTAAGACAAGGAGTCCCTGTCTTACTGCTCTGCCTGCACTTGCCACACACTACCACTAAAACACTCAGCTGGTACAGATCATTAACCCAGTAAGATCTCAAGTGATAATCTGCCATTT
This sequence comes from Tympanuchus pallidicinctus, assembly GCF_026119805.1. NCBI lineage: Eukaryota > Metazoa > Chordata > Aves > Galliformes > Phasianidae > Tympanuchus > Tympanuchus pallidicinctus. Next base: position 224,471 of record NW_026294813.1, on the reverse strand, counting down.
TAGCAATCCAAGTCACTCCACAAAAGTGCTGGCATCAAGAAGGGAAGAGAACCATGCAGCCAGGACGATAAACATTTCCCCAGTCTATTACATGAGCCTGACACATCTTACAAAACCACAGACCTAAGTTTCAGCACCCTGCCCTTGCTTTCATTGAAGCTGGTCACCACAGCAACTCCAAAGAGATGTTCTTGACTTTTTAACTCTTTCTTTCAAGGAAACTTTCCATACTAGGCATTTGTTTCTCATACTGAAATGCTAGAAATTCCAATACTAACTTAATCCCATAGTTGTTTTATGTATCACAATGTTCAGGAAAACAGCATGCCTCAACTTCTGTATTTAAAGGCTGTGTGATAATGTTTTCATTTACTTACCTTTTTGCTTCTTCTAAGTGACAGAGGTACTCATAAGCAATGTTCTGACGTCTCCTTTCATCCATCTCCTCTGCTGAAAGCCTTTCATCATCCACAATAGCTGCAAACAGAGACCCATATCAAGTTACACACAAGTCAGGAGTGGTTTAGAGAAGTTTTACTGAAAGCCTATGCAAAGAAGAGAAACTAAGACAGACTAAATCTGTCCTCCAGGAAAGTGGTCATTTTTGGCACTCAAACATTTAGACCACTTTTTCCTCTTGGAGGGTGAATTCCTCAAGTTCCGCTTGCTCAGACCCAGGAGGTCTCACATTTGTCTGCTACCTGATTTGGGGGCATGTATGAATTCTTATGCAGGTGGAGCTATGTGTGGGAGCTGACAGTTTCAGCTCACACGTACCTGGAGGAGTTTGGGGACCACCCAAGTGAGCATTGGTAGAGGAATTGCCCCTTCAGCAGCAGAGATAGAAATAATGCACTGCAAATATATCTCAAGGCAACTTGGGAGCCAGCTGCAGTTTCAGCAAGCTGTTAACCTGCAACAGAACGAGCTGCCTCTCACTGATGGGCCCTGTGATAAGAGCTGTAAGCAAATGAAAGGGCTGTGGTATTCATACTCCTTACTGCTGAACCACATCACTTCCTATTAAGGAACCTATTAAGAATGACTCTCTGCACCTCTCCAGCTGGAAACATCCCTGATCATTAACAACTACCCCATGACTGATCTCCCCCTTCGTAGGGAACACAGGCCCTCTTGTGAGCAATTCAGTCCTCCCAGAAGTTCAAATGTTTCCAGTAATTAATCTAAAATAAGGTCACTGCAATACTACAGACTTCTGTCTTAAGTTTCAATCATAGCATGAAACTTATGCTTAAGGAAGCCTTCAAAAACCAGTTACCAAAATGGCACCCTGTTTGTGCTGGTGCCTGCCAGAAGAGTTTGACCTATCCTCCATCATGTTTCCCAACCACAAATTCCAAGTCTGTGCCAGAGCTGACTAACTTACTGCTGTGTTTGTGAAGTGGAAAACAGAGCAGACCTTGCTGGAAAGCAAGACTTGCGATCCTATAAGCAAGCTTCTTCACATCTCTGATCTGAATGACTGCACAACTGCAGCCATGCTCATACAAGTAAAGGGTGGGGTCAGAAACAGGGCCAGACACTTTCTGCATAATCCTACAAGCTAAGACCATCAAGAAGTATACTCCATAAAAAACAGATTCTCTCTTCTCCAAATGCACTGTTCAACACAACTTTAGTTGAGCTGTCATGAAGACCATGCAAGCCTCAAGAAAGTTTTCATCATTTCCCTGATGCAACTGCCTCATTTAGTGAGTAACCACTTTCCTGAGCTGATACGAGTAATTTGGATAAAGGACACCACGATAAAGCAAGAATCTGTGCTTTACAATGCATTCATTGAAAGCTGAACCTAAAGAAAAAAAAAAATGGGTGATCCCATCTATTTGAAGTTAATGAAAAAAAATAGAGTCAAGTAAAATCACTTCCACTTCATTTTGCGGTAGTGATATTTAAAATACTTCCTTCTCCAAATGGACACCACACCCAGGACAGACCCCTTTTGCTTCAGCACACCAAGAGCCTGTGTTGTCAAGCAGGAATACACTGAGCACACACTGAGTACACACGAAAGGACACTACTTGCCCACACTGGACTGAAGCTACCATACATTTCTTAATTTATCACACAGTTACTTTGAGCTTTGTTGTTTCAGTTTTAATCATCACAAGAATTGATGTGTCTCATCTTCCTCTGCTTTTAAGATGGGTTCTTCCTAATTACGCAGAAGTTTCATGAACTGATAAAACAAATGTCTTGCTCTGAGTCTCTTTCAAGTCTGATATCTCAATAAACATGACTCACTCTAAAGAGAGCTCTCAGATGCTGTAATCAGGTCACTGTGATCTGAAACGCTAGTGTGGAGACAAACGTGAGGCTCAAGTCATAAAACACTTAACATGGCAAACTGGCTGTGGAGCTCTGCCATCCTCATCACCAGCTTGTCCAGAACAGACTGATCTCACATCCTGTCACTGTTCTGCTGGACAGGAGTCTTGGCTCTATGAGACAAGGGCAAAGTACCAGTGAGCTACATGTTCAGTATTAATACACTACTTCATTACCTGTGCCAATGAGCTCTGGAGTGAGTCTTCAGGCAGCACTGCTGACCCAGGGGTACAAGACCCATGGATGATGGCAATTGCCATCCATCAGAGGAGTCCAGCCAATTGCCCTGACTTGTTATGGCCTGTCAACTGTGATGTGACAGGTGGTACTGAATCTGACCTTGGTCCTTCTTGAAAGACATGCATCTTTCATTTTTTCTTCCTCTCAGCTCACACATTTAGTTGCTCCCACCATTTACCTCTGCCCTTCGAACACAACCTGCCACAATCAAAGCAGCATAACAGGTAGCTTATCTGAAAGTGGGAGTGAAAAACCATACAACTCGCTTGATAAACATCATTCTAGGAACTTACCTGAACAACTTTAATACTTTACAATCTAGTCTGAGATTTACATATCCACAGGTCCCTCCCATCCTCAACAAGAACATACCAGAGGGAACAGACCTTCCTTCTTCATTAAAATTTTTTGTGAATATCAACTCATAGGGTGGCTGAAGGCAATGACAGACAGTACAGGACTGCTGTAGTCTTAGAGAACCTTTCAGCAATGAGGGAAAAGGATAAAAGTAGAGGAGAAGTAGCTGATAGACACTGAAAAGTAAATAACATATCTTCTAGAAGAGGTACTGTATCAGCAGCTCAGGAGTTAGAAAGTCAGGCATCCTTTCTGACAGGTCAAAGCATCTTGTTATGTGCTGAAAGTGAGCTCCAAACAATCAGAGTATTGGGGGTGCCAACACTATACCACTTATGCTAGGAAGAGTCTCTTGCAATATTACCATGTGGTAAGATCCATTTTATGCTTTGTCTCTCCAGCACATGCTGGCTTCAGAGCAACAGCACTACCACAACAAACAAATTATTGCAGACACTTTCAGTAACAGCAGTGATAAACCTCAGGATAAAGGCAGCACCAGGATTAAACTGCAGAGGAAATTAATTTGAAAACTTCCAAAATTATGCATCCTTAAGGTTTACTATACTGCAGAATTTTTGGCAAAAGCTTCAGTCTTTGACTATAGACTTCAGCATATATCTTTGGGTATACGCATTCACACAAAGTTCAACAGAGATGATCTTGGTTTTACAACAGAGAACTCAGGTCTCTCTACCAAACAAGGCACTTATCAGTCAGAAGTTAGGGAAGAATTATGAAATATAAATGCATTCTGCTTTATCAGTAGCTTCTTGACAGTGCTGAACTGCAAAAATTGCTATTATAAAGGATGTTACTGGGACAGAGTAAACAGGACTATGTTTCACCTGGAGACCTCCAGCTCACTGGTATGGCCAAGCAGGATCTGGACAGATTCAAAATGTTATTGCTGAAAAGAGCTAAATGACACAGAACAAGGCACACCTTCACTACATAGGAGCTATAATATAATGAAAAAAATATATATCTAAAAATCACACCTTATGATTCAGTATACCAGCCTGTGGATTTTGGATTTGGAATTCAGAAAAACATCACAACTATTTCCTCTAAGAGAGAATGTTATGAATATATGAACAAATACCAGTACAGTGCTTAAAAGCTTCCCATTTCATCTCATTTAAGATGTTGCCACTCCATCAGCCAGCATTATTACATACAAAAAAAAGAAAAAAAAAAAAAGAATTAGATTCCCTCATTACAGAGGCTCCTTCCTTGAAAAATGGTGAAGAAAGAGTGTGTAGGAAGCATGGGGCAACCAGCAGCATTACAGCTCAAATTGTCACAGTTTTCAACAAAAATGAAAATAGACTTGCTGTGGCACACAGTATGATACAACAATTGTTTAAGCAAACTCTTTCCACAATTACTTCAGTTGATTCAATGGAAAATAAAGTGGCATTCTAAGAACTATATTATATATTCTCCTTCTACATGTTTCCTCCACTTCCCAACTCTGTTTACACAGGGCTATTCTGAGTTAATACTTCCATCATCTGACATATTGCAGCTGTGTTCACTTTTATTTAAAATATTTTGCTATGGAGTAGCACCTCCATGGAACAGTAGACAAAACATGTTTCCGGGTTGGGGATTGCAAGAATTCCTTCTGATGCTCTCTGATGCAAGGACAGCTACTCCCAAAGTGCCACGTGCACTTACATATGACGTGTCCCAAGAAAGTTTTTCTGTCTGAATCAGCATGAAATAGAGAGCACTTAAATGCTTTTAGATTGAGCCTAGCGAGCTGTCAGAAACGTTACCACTGCTTATGAAGCCTCAATACAGTTACTGAAATCTGCGACAGGATTAGGTGCTCAGGGGCCGTAATCTTGAACAACAGCACCTGGAAAGAGACGCAGAATTTCAGGTTCTCATTTGCTCAGCTTACACAATAATTTCAAGAGCTCCACAGCTGCCAGCTATGCAAATATTGCCCTCTTATTGTAACCACGACAAAGATTTTGAAGGTCCCAGGGTTAGATATAATCTGCATTAGCACTGAGTTTACCATATTTTTCACATCTATGTCTCTATACTTAATATGACAGTAAATGTTTTTTACAGGTCTAATCCACAGTGACTTTCAATCTTCCCCATGGATACATGAATTTTACTTTTAAATGAAGCCATACTCAAACCTCCTATAAAAGAACCAAAGAGCATAGAAGAAAAGCAAAAAGTTTAGTTTTGATTTTTGAATGTAAACTTATGGAGCATTTACAGAATCACAGAATCGCAAGGTTGGAAACAACCTGCAAGATCATCTAGTCCAACAACCCCCCCATTCCTAGTAGTACCACAAGCACTAGCCCATATCACGCAGCTCCTCATCCAGGCGCCTCTTGAACACTGCCAGGGATGGCGACTCCACCAGCTCCCTGGGCAGCCATTCCAGTGCCTGACCACCCTCTGAGAGAAAAAGTTTCTCCTAATGTCCAACCTAAACCTCCTCTGGTATAACTTCTGACCATTACCTCGGGTTCTACTATTTGCCTGGGAGAAGAGGCCAGACCCTTTTACACCACAGCCTTCCTTCAGGAAGTTGTACAGTGCAGTGAGGTCTCCCCTGAGCCTCCTCTTCTGCAGACTGAACAATCCCAGCTCCCTCAGCCGCTCCTCATAAGGTTTGTGCTCCAGACCCCTCACCAGTTTTGTTTCCAGTTTCTCTGCACACGCTCCAGGGCCTCAATGTCATTTCTGTAGTGAGGGACCCAAAACTGAACCCAGCACTCGAGGTGCGGCCTCACCAGAGCTGAGCACAGGGGATGATCACCTCCCTGCTCCTGCTGCCCACACCATTTCTAATGCAGGCCAGGATGCCGTTGGCCCTCTTGGCCACCTGGGCACACTGTGGGCTCATGTTCAGCCGAGCATCAACCAACACCCCCAGGTCCCTTTCCTCTTCACACTCATCCAGCCACTCATCCCCAAGCCTGTAGTGCTGCATGGGGTTGTTGTGCCCAAAGTGCAGGACCCGGCACTTGGCCTTGTTGATCCTCATCCCATTCACCTCGGCCCAGCAATCCAGCTTATCTAGATCCCTCTGCAGGGCCTCCCTGCCCTCAGGCAGATCGACACCACCTCTCAGCTTGGTGTCATCTGCAAACTTACTCAGGGTACACTCAGTCCCTTCATCTAAGTCGTCAATGAAGATATTAAACAGGATGGGCCCCAGCACCGACCCTTGGGCCACGCCACTTGAAACAGGTCTCCAGCTGGACTTAACTCCATTGAGCACCACCTGCTGAGCACGGCCCTCCAGCCAGTTCCTTATCCAACAGAGGGTAAACCTGTCCAAGCCACGGGCAGCCAGTTTCTGCAGAAGGATACTGTGAGAGACCATGTCAAAGGCTTTGCTGAAGTCTAGGTAGACTACATCAGCAGCCTTTCCCAAGAAAAAAGAAAATTCCAAGTTGTTCTGGGATAGCAATTTCCAAAACAGCTTTTATATTCTTTTAAAAAACTGAGGCTGGGAAAAGTATTATCATAACACACATAGCACCAGTTAAGTCTTCCTGGTCATTCATTCATACTTAGACATGATTGTCAGCAGTAGCTCAGGAACTGCACATGGCTACATATAGAAGGTAGGTCCTTTAACAAGGCATTTGCCACAAGCATACCAGAAGATTTCTCATACTGACAAAGGGAAAGAAGAGGATCTTAATAGCCTGTGCCAATTCCTCACAGGTTCCTGACACCAAAGACAATTTCCCATAGAAAGTGAGAAATGAGCAAGGAAGGCAGTGACTTTTGGCACAACAACAGTGATTGGTACAGGACAGAGAATTACAGAATGACTTAGTTTAAAAGGGATCCCAAGGATCATCAAGCTCCAACCCCTCTGCTGCAGGCAGAACCACCAACCTTCGCATAGTAATATATACAGTATAGTACCTCAAAAATCCTCTTACAGTAACAGAGAAGAATAAGTTTGGAACTGAGGGAGAAGGAAAGAGATAACATACTCCAATGAAATGCTAGAATAAAGGTTTTTGACCAGAGTATTTGTTGAACATCATCTACATCTCATTTCACAGTACCAGCTGCGTGCTATCCCAAGAGCTGTGTAAAGCAGATGGCAATATAAGAAGGCTGGCACAGTGACTCACAGTCCTTGCTCAATGGCAGGAAGTTCTGCAAATTCTGTGCCCCCCCCCCCCTCACATCTTCCTGCCTCCTCTGCCGAAGTCTATCTCCATATCACCAGCACTAGTGCACTGGCAGGTGTTTAACTGTTGTACTGCATTAGCTCAAAGAACACAAAAATAAAAGCCAAGAGCCCCTTGCACAAAACCTCCAGAGTGATGCTTTGTTCTGGAGAATTCAGAGCCAGGTACAAAAGCAGTGATGAGCAGACTCCAGGCAGCATTCCATTTGCAGCTGTTTGCACAATGGAAGTCTCTAAACGTGAAGCATCTGCCATCACACTTCAGTGTTGGAGCTTCAAGAAAAAACTTAATGCATTTTAAATCAAGGTTGATGCCAAAATCTTAGGTTACAGGATTAAGTAGTTGTATACTTTCATAACATGAACATCTAGTCCAATGAATTTAGTGTCATCTTTTATTTCTGTTAAAATTTGTACTATCAGGTAGACAGGACTGGCTCTGCATAGACTACCATGGCTCAATGGTTGCTCCTGGAGCTACCTTAGCAAATGGTACACCATCCACCCCTTATAACTGGAGCAGAATTGTGAAGTGGCCATACTCTCTGACCAGGTTCACTGTTACCAGAGCTTACAGTGTTTCCAGGCAGCTGAAAATAATTGTGTGAACAGGTTTACACACACAGCTGTTGGAAAAACACTGCTCAAAGCTACAGAGGCAGACAATTTCCTCCTAAGTCTCTGTTCCCAAATACCAAATCACAGGTATGTAGTGCCACAGTTTACAGACTGTGCAGAGGAAAAAAATGCCACCTAAAACTGAACAGAGATCATTCAAAAGGTCACCAAGAAAAAATTTTACAAAACAAAGTATATTACAGGAGTTCTGTTAGGGCATAGAGTACCTACAGGACTGCTGTTGTGTTGGAAGATATTTCTCTTCAGTAGAAAAATCTAATGTTCTGGTCAGGACAGCCTTCTATAGACTTCCCCTTCCAAAAAGCACAGTTGCAAGCAACTAGAACATGTCTCAGCAATTCAACCAGATGGCCTGAATCTTCTTTCTATGGCTCCAGTTAAGGAAGTTGAGTTAATTTGCTGAACATCTGCTCCAGAAAGAGCTCTGAACAGAAAGTAAAGCAACCAAAATCTACCAATCTACCACAGTTGTCAACATAGGTGACAGTTTTGCCAGAGACAGTAGACTAACACACTTGATCAAATTATGAAGCCCTTCAGTCTGGAATTCCTATTTTTCCCCTGAATAACTGCTTTCTTCTTCCCTGAGAAAAGACTGTGGATTTCTTAATCTGGTTATTACATTGTCTGAAGCATACAGGCTCTGATTTTCATACACAAATACACATCTTCCAGACAGAGAATCTCACAGATCTGTCATGCAGGATCTACTGGGTCACTGTTCTGGACCAGATTTCACTGCCAGGCATTACATAGAGAAAAATGAAGCACCATTTCACCATCTTTTCCTACAGTAAGTCCAGTAAAAGGACATCTTGATGCAAAATAACGTGTTTGCTAAAATGCTCCTTCCCTGGAGTTTTCTTGTGGAGACTTATGCCTGTCCATTCACTCTCCCAGAGGCATTTGCCCCTCACTTCTCTGACAAAAGGCCCCAGTCTTCTGTATCTCGTACCACAAAGTCCAACCACATCCACTTACAGAAAAGGAATACTATTTCAATTCTTGAATCTTAGTGGTACAAAGGGTCTATGATGCAACAGCAACCACAACCCATGCTTCTGGAGCCAAGTATCAAAACTGTTAGATTTCAAGAGTCTGTCAAATGTTGACCTTGGCAGAGGGCTGACAGACTCCTGGACACGTCTTACAATACCTGAATTCTCACAAAGCCACATTTAACTACACAGATGAATTTGGCACTCAGTAAGTAGTCATATGCACAGTTAGGACACTTAATGTTCATTTTGCATGCAGTTATACATAACCCTTAGTCTTTTTTTCAGACATCAAGCTTTCTGCAGTACAATAAGGTGTCACTATGGTAGAGGCAATATACATTAAGTAGTTCTATCTTTATCTTACTAAACAATGATACCAAAGTGTAGACATCTCTGCCTGCTAAGGTACTTTAACTCATGCAGTAAAATAAAACTCACTGTATTTTAACTTCATTGTATTTATTCTATATGCTTGGAGGAACAAGGAGGGAGACAGAATGTGAGTTTGAAGGAAGGAAAATCTAATCCTAACCAATTTTAGTTAGTTTCAAAGCAAATGTCATCTAAAATTATAAGCATGAAATGCAGTTTTTAAGCCTGCCTGTTGCCAGCTGCTTCCACTGACATTTAACTGCCAGCCTCATTGTTGGTAGAAATATTTCAGGTAACTCCTTATTAAAGCTGTTTATCTCTGTACACTTCACCTCAGTGCAACCCTTGTCCCCAAGATTCAGGTACTCAGGATACCTTTATAACTGTTAGCTTCTTTCTGTGCACTATCTAGTCAATCTTGAAACTGTTTGCTGATACCAACTCAGTCTACATTACTGTAATAAAGTTACAAGCCTTAAGAACTCAGGCTGATGGAAATGAAAAGGCACTGAACACCAATGAAAAGTTATTTCTTCCCCTGGCAGGTCATCCCATCTTTACCTAGATGGTCATTAACACAGTCAAGCTTGAGAAAAGCTTGGGAAAATCTATACTGTTAAGGAGTTAGTCAGGTTGTAAGTTGTGTTAAAGAGCAGCATGACGTTTTTCATGTGGGCTTTTAAATAAGGCAATGTTAAAAAAAAAAAAAAAAAAAAAAAAAAAAAAAAAAAAAAAGCAGTTAAGATTCTCACTGGGGGCTCAAGGCATTTGAAATAATATAACATATTCCAGCAGGAATTTCCGACAGGCTTTCCTTCTCCAGTGGTAAATTCATGAGGAACCAACTATTAAAAAGTGAAAGGTTCCTCTGTCAGTTTCATATGTCCATGGCTTTCTTAATGTTGGGAGTTGAATTCCATGTATTTTGACACATTTGCTCTGTTCATTTCACTAGAATTACTTTAAATGTTTGCTTTTTTATTAGCAATATACACTAACAGTCTTTAATAAAGTAGCTAAAATTTTTGCAATACGGATTAAGTTTCCTTACCTACCTATTAAACTTAACACAAACAAAATATAAAAGCAATAATGAAAAAATATTTTAATATTGCCAGGCTAGCAAAATAAGCAGCTCAGCTGTGAACGGCACAGAAAAATGTTACTGTCTACAGCAAGACGACACATCTGCTGAGCCCCAGAGGCATGTTTCATTATATTTAGACATCACATCACCTACAGCCACAACTCCACCCATAAATGTTTGTGGATGAAGCACGAGGTGTTGCAGAGCAGAAGAGCAGGAAAGACTAGAGGCTGTCAGGGGGAAGAGACAGAGCACAGACTGAACTCACTGCAGTGACAACAGGGAGTCTGGATTCAGGATTGTCCACCCCTCCTCTGTTTGCACATGCTGAGTTTACCTATGGCTCTATCACTCCTGTGGCTGTCAGTTTAGATGCTCTACTCTGCAAACAGTAGCTAGTCACTCTAACTAAGCTGTTCGAGATGTCTTAGTTCTCTCAAGGAAACAGGAAAAAGTACTCGGCTTACTGTGGCTACAGGGTATCCAAGAGACTGAAGAAGCCAGAGTACTGACAGGAGTAATTGATGCTTCACCAAATTGCAAGCTAGTTGAAACCTAGTTTTGGTCACTGTCATTATTCCAAAAGAGAATTTCAAAACACTACTTGCCATTTAAATGATCACCAACTGAGATAACTCCCTGTTACCTATCACTGTTTTTGGTCTTTCAAGCGTCAAAAATCTGATTCACATGACAGTCTGAGAACACAAATGCAATTTCAGGTGCGCTTGTAATAAATGCCTTCTGCCTGGATGTTGATAAATAAGCAGCTGCTCTTGGCTTTGAGAATGGAGGGAGACAAAAATAGGAGCAGGAGAGGGGAGAGAGAAGGAAAAAGCTCCTTCCACCTCCTAAAAAAGGCCCAGAGTGATAATCTCTTTGAGAGGAAACAGCTAGCAAACTGATTTGGTGTTCAGATCATTGGGAGTTTAACATCAGAAAGCACCCCACCAGAAAACTCACACTGAAGGCAGAAGAAAATGTGGTTAGATGTAGGTCAAAGAACAGGAAAGGTGACAAGTAGGAATGCTGTAGCAAGAAAGAGATGCTCTGCAGAGAAAACTGAGCCTGAGTAACTGAGTAACACAGACAAGAGTTGCATGAGCCTCAATATCTGAACTATGAGACTCAGGAGGACAGAAACACTTGCCTAAGCCAAGCCAGAAGCAAAAACATCACTTAAGCACTGGGTAAATCTTGAGAAAGACTGCACCATAGAGACACTCAGTCCCAACATCTGGACTTCAGGGCTCTTTTGACAATTCACTGTCCCCTGCTAGTTCCCATGCTGTCAGTCTGCTGCAGAGTCCGTCCTCTATCAAAGTCTAAAATGCTGTTTAATTCTCTCCGCACTCTGAAAGGACATTCAGAAAACACCTGGATATGCAAAGCTCTTTTTTTTTTAACTTTAAGATACAAACAATAGTACATTAATAAAAACAGAAAAACATGCACGTCATGAGATTGGCAGCTTTACACTTGGAGAACGTATCTGTTTTGCTTTCCCTTCCTAAATAATTGCTAGAGTCTCAATATCTTTGAAGTTTGTAATTTCAATTTTTTTTTATATATAAGCACACAGCAGCTTTTTAGATGTCAGTGGGTAGGAAGAAAACCTTAAGAAGTAGGGATAACATAGCTGAGCCAATTTAATTTGCATCTACAGAATTAATTGACCCCTAGAATTAAATTGAAAAGTTTTAATGTAAAAATGGCCTACAAATCACAGGAAAAGTAATGACATGGTACAGAACATCAATATACAGACATGGTAATAAGTTCAGGCAATTAGGGATCCCTCCGCACCTAGCAGCAGAGACAGGTCAGCTCCTGGCATGTTCCCAGCTCTCCAGGGAGGGCAGTTCAGCTGCCTGCAAAAGAATTCACAGACCACAATGCACTTGGCTATTTCTCCAGCTGAGGTGACCCAGCATGAGCAGGAACCAGCAGAAAAAAGGAGGACAGAGGTGCAGCATAAGGGCTTACAAACCCAGACCGCGCCCTAGAAGCTTGTCACTGACTGTGCCAGTCCATCCAGGTACAGTAAGGCAGGAGAGAGATTCTTTGTTCCTGCTTCATAGGTGAGATGATAGGTTCTTGAAGGTAGAGGACAAACATGCTGTACCCACGCAGGTAAGCACTTCAAAGGCGGTGCCATATCAGTAATGGCCTCATCTATCACCTGCAGCCTGCCTGTCTGCCTCTGCTCCACAGTGAGCAACCAGAGCCCACAAAGTTATCAGGACCAGCAGCACTGGCTCCAGTTAATCCTCTCCCAGGGCTCCCTCACTGCCAGGCACCAGTCACAGGCAAGCACTGCTTGTACAGCGATTGCCTATGCTGCCCCTAGGGACTTCTATAAGTGGTCTGACCCTTATTTCTTGCTCAAATACATGCCCAGAAATAAGAATTAAATTTTCCCAGGATTTAAAACTGAGGAAGTGAACCGAAGCACCAACAGTCTAAAAGCCTTATCTCAGCTCTCACAATAAGGTTAGAAAAGAGCAAACAAAACCCCACCCTTTCACTCAACAGGTCTAATGGCCTACAAACTGAGAGTCAGAACCAATCTGACAAAGACACAGCTACCTTAGTGCAATGGTCATTAGATCAGAAGTGGACCAGATGTTCCCCCTTATCAATAAACAGAGCTCTTCCATTTCCACTGCAAGTCACTGACAGCTGCACACACAAGATATGCTTTCACTAAATCATGTGTAGAAACTGGTGGGTGCATGCCTGTTAGATCTACTGAATTCAGATTTCCTCTAAACTGACACAAAAATTTTGTCCACCCCTTGTCTTTAATTTTTCAGGTTGCTTGTCTCCACTCAAAAAGATTTAGATTAATGCAGAAGAGCTGACCTCAGGACAGCCTCTTCACTGCCCTGAGTGTATTTCCACTCGTGAAAATACTTCAGTGACAATTTAAATGTCAGTTGTGAATAAAATAGCAAGAGAATATCAGGAGATACATCTCAAAACAAAAACATTCTGCTTGAAATAGTAAAACAGACTGCTAAAACACAGGAAGCACATTTAGCATTCATTACTGTTGTGGCAACATAGCACAAGCAAGGCACGTAAATTTAACACCATTTTGAACTATTAGTTCTCAGGTTTTGAATTCTCCACCCAACATGGGAAATAACATCTGCAAGGACTCAGTGCTGACTTTTGTCATCTCCTGCATAGCTGCAGTCCACTCACTTTGCAGAAGCACTGCTTCAAAATGTTGCACTTTCACTACAGCTTTAACAATTTGCTCCCCTGGGCTTTGTGCTGGTTTCTCACTCCTACCACCTATTGTTATCCTCCTTTCTCCAAGGTACTTAACCACTTTAGGGATCAAAGTAGTCTGAAAAATAACTGCTCCATCACAACTGCTAATACTACATGGAAGTTCCTTCTGCAGAGACTCGCTATCACAACACAGCTTGTTATCTCACTATCAGTTTTTCAGCTTTTGCTAGACTGCAAGTTAATTGCTGTCATGAGCGAGCTGAAGGAAGACACTTTTTTCAAAGAAGCAACAGTTCCCATGCAGATGATCAGGTTCCAAGAAAGCCTGTTTTATGATTTCTAGAAATTAAATTGAAATAACTTCATCACAATTGTAGATTTTACAAATTCTGCTATTGCTCTAGGAACCCGAACACTTTGATTGCTTTTTTCTTCATCCATCTGGAGATCTTACACATACCCCTCATCAAGCTGCATTTTCAGCCTGCTCAGCAGCACTTTATTGCTGGTCCTCAGCCTACTGCATAGTTTCAGGTAAAGAAACAGGCAAATGTTACAGAAATTGTTTTATCAGAAGCGTCTCTAAATATTTGTGGAGGTACTTAATTTTGCCCAAGTGTACAAAAAAAAGGAGAATTTACCAAGTGTTATTGCCATGGTCCAGTGTCACGGAGAACAGCAGCCCTTATTTTGCTTTTTTACTGTCCAAAATACTAAAAAAAAATTACATTCAGTTTGTTTCAAAACAATCCACATCAGTTATATCTTCAGCAAAATCATGCATTTAGTCTCCATCGCCACCCCCGATATGCATCTATCTCCTTTGCATATGATAGAACACATATTGCTTCTAGAGTGTTGCAATGCATTTCCTAAAGATTTATTATGACCGTGGCCAGAGGTGATGCAAGCCCAAAGTGACAAGCAGTCACATCCCACCGCTGCAGGCAATCTGGCTAACACACACAGACCAGGTCTTGTCCATCTCTCTGCCATCACAGACCATAACAAGCAACAACTGCCCTGCCACACTCTGAAAAGTGGTATTCAAAACAGCTAGAGCTCAGATACAATGAAATAATGTTTTCTCAGTGCCCGGTTTTGTAAAAACAGCCAAACATATTTCCTGGGTAAATACTATCCCAGATTAATCTAAGCGTAATTGCTGTTCTTTCCAGCACAAATTACACTACCACAAGCCCTGTGCTGCTATTTCAGTGTGTTATTTCTTCTGTTACATTGTTTTGAGAGCGTATGGAAATCAAGCCTTGTTTACTGCTGAACAGAGGCCTGACAGGTATCGACTGAGCCAATTATTCTCCCTGCCACAAGTAAAAATTCCAGAAACAAGCAGTGCATGTCACAAACCACTTCTTGTCCCCGCAGCTGAGGCCTTGCAACTCAAAATAGCATTACAAGAAGGGATGGAAAAATACACTGACACTTTTTGTACAAGAGGCATATTTTTCCCTTCTTGTTCAAGTAGTCCAATGTTTTGACAGTTTCTTAGTTTTCATAGCCCTTCAGCAGCGCCTGGTGAGTGCTGCAGCACCTTTACTGACAATTGTGGCTTTATGAAACTACGGCATGTGAGAGCAAATTCTTTAAAAAAAAAAAAAAAACACAACCATTTTCGTAATTCAAAACTGCTTTGTCCAGAAGAAAGCTGAGAGACAGTCCATCCTGGCAGGCAGGTGGGGCACTGAGCTTGCAGCGTGTGAAGCAGGGCCACCCACAAGGGCCACCTGTGTGTGCCCAGTACCCCCCAGTACACTGTCATCCCCATGTTTCACTGCCCCTGTGCAGGCATGCTTCACCAACACACGCAGCAGTAACACAGCTCAGATTAGCTTGGCCTGATCCTGGTGTTCATACCCATGCCAGCTATACCATCAGACTGGCAGATCTGACTGTGGGATTAGGCCTGACCCAGCCAAAAAAAAAAAAAAAAAAAAAGAAAAAAAAAAAGAGTCAAGACTGTTTCTCACACCAGCAGAACCAACTGAAAACACACACAAAACCACAGCTTCAGGGTGCGGTTCCAGAGCAATTTAAACTCATTTAAATCTTGGCTGCTGCAGTCCCACCTGGCCATAAATACTGCCTATTACAGGGTCAGCATGAGCAGCTGTGTCACCGCAGCCACTGAAGAGGCTGAAACCCAGCCACACAGATCAGCTTTTGAAGGAGTGATCAGACTCCAGACAGGCTGGGTCTCTGTGCCACCACACTGCTGAGAGTCATAGCTCACAGCAATCCATAAGATCAACTGAAAGTATCTCAGCAAGTTCAGGCTATGCAGAATCTGCAAAGGTCAGCAGCGAGGTGGGAGCTGGGATCCCACTGTAATTAAGACTGGATGAAATCAGCAGTTTCACTTATGAAAGAAGCTGGACCTAGATATAGGACCATGTTTTCAGCAAAGCCACTATGTCCTTCAGTTTTTAAGCACATTATCTTGTTTTTAGTCACTTTAACTGTTTTTCCAGGCACAGGTACCCTCTGTGCTGAGCTACAAAATACCTTCCACACAATCCTGTAAAAACACAAGTAGAAGATTCACTGGCCTTCAACCCTGCAGAATACTGGCCGTCTTAACAGAAAATATTTATGTACATAGTTCAGGCTTTTTCCAACTCAGCTCCCCTGTTACTGCTCTACGCTGGGCTTCTGGCTACTGGGAGGCTCCCATTCTGCACATACACCCAGCATTTTGAGTAGCTGTACAAATCAAGCACAAGTGTGGGAGGATACCCTCACTTTTTAGGTGAAATGGCCAATAAAATAGGGCTAGTATGTACAAGTATTCATTTCCCCGTCTGGATGTCCAGATAGATTTTTGGAGCCAGATAAGAATCAGTATAAACACCTCACTGGAAGCCACAGGGATTTTGCTACACACTGAATAGAGTAGGTGAAGGTTCACAGAGAATGTGCAGAGAGCGTGTCCTTTATTGCCTGCTTTTGCTAGTGCTCAGCCTATGTACCCAACCTGGAGAAGCTCCTGAGGAGAGAACTGCAATCCCTGCCAGTTCTGGAGGCTGAGGGTTGAGCAGCTCCATACCTTGAGGAAGCAGCTCCATGGGCTGGCAGTTGTTTGTCCATGGATGTGAGTCAGAGCCATGAGTTACTGTTCAAATTTGACTCCCTACAGATTTGCATTGAGCAACGTGTTAAGAATAGCACTGACATGATCCCCTAGGTAAGTTTCTTGCAAAGACACACTCACTTGAACAAAACAGCAATTTAATTTGACACTGACAACAACAAACATTCTTATCAGCTATTTATTTTCTTTAGCATTTTAAAACATATTCGGAGCAAAGAAGGGTACCCTGTAGAGTTTCTGCAGATACCAGAGAAACTGCCCACCAGAGGGGCAGCAGGGAAGCTGATCTCTTATGCAAGGCACTTCTTTGCTCTGCTCCACAGATCTCCAAGGGCCCTGGTTCCCTTTTCTGTCCCATGTAGCAGATTGAAGCAATGCTTGCCTTCACCAGCCATGGTCTGGCAGACCAGAGAAACCCTGTCAGGGGAACCCACCTATATCTCCCTCCACCCACCTCTGACACTGAGGCAGTGCATGTTCTGCTGGCACCCCCACTCCAAGCACTGGCACCCCGGCTGCAGATGTCTGTGGCTTTTTGAAGACAAGCACAAGCACAGAAGCACAGGAAGTGCTGATCCACCAGAGAGCTGTGCAGGGCCCAGCCCATGCCTCTGCCCTTCTCACTGCACCCACAAGCAAGGTGCCCGCCCTGGATACTGCTCCCCACTGCATCTCCACCATCTCACATCATGGGCACTGCTCCCTCTCCACCTTGCCAACAGTTTGATTCCATAACACATAATGGCTTGAAGATGCATGTTCCAAAGGAAAAAAAAAATTTAAAAAATCACCCAAACAGCCTCAGTAGTAAAGCAAACATATCAGGTTAATCATTTGCTGTGGGAGGCACAGCACAGTGTGCTTATCATCCCACTGAAGTATGACCCACCAATCCTGCCTATCACTGCCAGCATTTTTTCCCCTACCTTACACCCAACATATTCCTAGAACCTCAGAGCAGACTGGAATCAGCAAGAGTGACCACTAAATCTTGAGCCAGAGCAACTGTGTAGGTGAAACCCCACTTAGCAGAGAAGGCAGGCTGTGCATCTGCATGCTTCCAATTCACCGCCTCCAGAGTTGGACTTGATCTAGCGCACTCGCGTGTGCTATAAAACCTGCTTCCAGTGCAATATTAATATTTCCTGTTTCAACAATGTTCAAGTAGCTGTAAGCGTGCTGTAACAGAGCTCACTCCCTTCTTTACCAGGAGATGAGCCTTGCACAAAAAGAGCATGGAGCCACTCCTACCACATGAATTATGAGCACTTGGTTAAACAAAGCAGTTAAACTTTTCAAGTTCTCATTCAGCAGTTTAATTATTAGCAATGTACAAAAGAGTAGAAGAGATAAACAGTATTTGGTTGCCAAATTACACCCATCAATAACAAAGGAAAGTGTTCTCAAGAGCCGCAAGTGCTAAAGAAAGCATACACCCAGAAGAATATATATGCATAGGATACAGCTAAGCTTTTTTTTTTTTTTTTTTTTTTTTTTTTAAAGTTTTTACCCATCTGTTTTCATTTAAGAAAGTCCTATGGAACATTTACCAAAAGAATTTTTCCTATCCAGTTGAAAAAAAATTGTCTTTTGTTCCCCTGCATTCAATACAGACGAATTCATAGATTCTCCATTTAAACACTTTTCTAAAAGCCACTGCTTTGCAAGCACTCACATCCTGAATTAGGGTGCAGTTTCATCGAGGTGTAGGAAGTGTTACACTTCGGGTTTGCCCTGCCTATCTCCACAGGCAGAGCAGCCCTCAAAGCTCCATGCTGCTCATTTGTCTCACCCAATAACCATGAGCATCAGGCAGAGGCACTCCTGGAAACCGTGACCAGAAGCAGCAACACAACCCTCACCACTGGATGCCACAGACAAATCAGACTGGCACACACCCAGCACACACCCAGGTCAGACCCATTTGCCAGCTGTCCAGCTTCAGCACAGAAGCTGAAGGCTTCTCTATCTGCTCATCAACATGAGACAAGCTGGAAGCTACTGATAGCAAAGCCATGCTTCAATTCACAGGAAGAACAAAACTAGAGGATGAGACTGTGTGATACTTCTTTCAAACAGATATCTTCACATCTCCCTTTCAGTAACTTGGGTGATGCTGAAGCACTTAGTTTCCCTTCTGCTTAGAAAAGGGACCTGGGGCCACTAACACAGATGTTAATTCAGACATGCAGAGCATGGAAATGCCTGAAATCCTTTGCAAATCTAGACATCCATAGCTGCACTCACTACAGCTATACTGCATTCCTAGCAGTGTCATGAAACTATTCAGGCATTTCTTACAGAATGCACATATATATTTGTTAATTCACACAGGTTTCCAAGAGTCCAAGATAAAAAAAGAACAAAGTTTTGGGGAAAGCATATTTTCCTCAAAGACAAAGTGCTGCACTTTGCTGCCTTACATCCCAAACTTTACATTTAGTTAATCTGAGTAGTACTCCCAAGAATTACACTTTTCATCTTCACGGTCTTCTATGACACCAAACATTTTCATCACAGAAATAGCTTGTACCTCGAGTTCTACTAAGCCCCCATTAGCTGCAATTTGGTCAAACTCTGCAATTGATTGTGCTGGGATTGAGAAATAAGCCAGGCAACAGCTGTAGCCAGGCTGGAAACCAGCTACATAAATTCAGTTGCAGTGAGCCTGTTAACACAGTTTCTGCTGTATGAGCTACTTCCTTCTTACTTATATGATCTCACTTGAGTTTGTGCTGGACGCAGACATCTGACAGACTCAGCACAGCACCAAAGAAAAACTTCTACAGCTTTTTACCTTTTCTTTTCCTTAAGTAACTGGCAGCACGCAGAGTTGGAGGCACCTTTTAATAAGTGGTCCATGAAGTCACAAAGTTTTGGCAGCAAAAGTCTAAAAGAAGGCCCAAAGGCTTTGTTCTGAAACAGTTTCTTCAGTGAATAGTGTTCACCCTGAACTAGCACCAGAAGGGGATCCTCTTGCTTGGTTTTGTTCAGCTATTTCCTGGCTCTAAAGATGAAAATGATCAGCTATGAGGATTTTTTCCAGATGCGTGTCTTTGACTAACTACATCAGCAAAACTAGAAACACAAAGCTAGTATTTAAATTAGGGATGTATTCCCAATTACTTTACCTTTATGTTATTAGCTCTTACACGCTGGGCTACATTTTTTTTTTTCCCACCACACCAGTTTGCATCAGGCTACAAAACGTATCTGAAATCTGTGTGCATCTTTAGACACCAAAATGAAATGCTACTTGCACACATGTATTTCCCAGCAGAGGTAGTCACAGTAAAGCACCAACCTTCCTCAGAGTAACCTGCAGGCTCTGCCAGGAACTTGAAGCCAAAGTCAAAAGTCCAGGTTAGGTTAAATGTTAAAAGCAGTATGAGGTTGCTAGAGCAAGACTTGAAAGTTTGATAGTCTAACTTGGACAACTTATTAACTCTTCTAGGGAAGTCATTGTAGATGCATTGTTCAGTGTAGGGAATTGTGCTTCTCAGGGATTCAAAGTGCAATTTGAGTTATAAAGAGAATCTACAATTTACAATAGGCTGAATATCTGAGTGACTGAACATCCACCAGAGTCTATGCATACAGAGGGCACTGGTCAAAGGAGAAATGGTATATAGAAAAGATAGAAGGATACTTCTGTCCACTCCTTTTGCTCCCTGGGACTAATGACCAAGGCCAGGAGAGAGGCTACAGCTTCACACACTGACCACTCAGGCCAGCAAAAAAAAAAAAAAAAAAAAAAAAACAAAAAACCTCTGAACTCAGAATGCTATTATGAGACCATATCTTGAAAATACTTAGCATGTTAATTGTGGTCATTCTTTCCCACAGCACATTGGAGAGCAGGATTCTTAAGGCAACACCCTGAGCAGCTCAGGCTGGAAGGCAATCAACAACCCCTAACATCCAGGTGAAAACCAAGGCACAGTGGATGGGCCCTTTACTCCTTGTCAAAGCATCTTTAACTGCATTGGACTTTATGGCAGATAACACGTCATCTGCCCAGATGCACAGGTCCCAAGAAGAAGCCAGAGCAAGTCTGTCAAGCAAAGCACTTGCTGCTGAGGCCACATCACCTGCACCTGATGAGTTCCTGTGTGTTGAACAAGTGGACAAAACATCCATTCAGGGCTGGATCACTAAGTAGCAGAGGTCACCCTCAGCACTGTGTCTCCCAAGGCCCTGTCCCCTGCTCTGCCTCACAAGTGACAGCAAAGCAAGTTAAGGTGACTCCAAGATCAACTCCAAAAGAAAACTTCATCACTGGGACAGACACATAACACGCATCTCCAGCAACTACTCCAGAAAACATCATCAATATTGACCTTCAGTGACCATCTCAAGAAGACACTAGAACACCTCCAAAAGTCTCTGGGATATCCAGTAGGTAGCAGGAACAGAAAATGAAATCTGCAGGCCCTCAAACTGCACCACCTGGCAGGTGTCCACAGAGGGGAACACTCAGGAGAGTGAAGGGCTTCTGAGCTGAGGGCCCCATTGCCAGGCTCCAGCTCCCCCACTCTTCCCAAGGCAGGCATTGCCTCCAGCAGTCAAAGATTTTGTGTTTCTATAAAAAAAACATTTTCAAACTAGCTTTAAATAAAACTGTCACACCAAAACTTGGAAAGCTGCTCATTAAGACTGCAGGGCACTCTAAGTTTCGCAAATAATTTACACATTCATTTCTAACATTGCCTAAAGTATCAAAAACTTTCCTTACTGGGATGGCAAAACCAAGGGCTTAAACCTTGCTGCCCAAAGGAACCAATAGAAAGCACAGGCTGAGCAAGATCTCAGCACAGCAGCAGTAGGAGGAAAGTGCTCAGGACTTTTTATAAACGGAGGTTTGGGAAACAAATACAGTTCACTGGGAAGGAAACACCTGGTAACTGCACTGCTTTTCACCTCACGTTGGAGTTTAAAGTTATAAAGGTCTACTCCAAAGCTACTAAGTTATAGGACGACACTTGAGACTGTCCTCCAGAATTGTGAAGCTGCAATCCAGAAGTTGTAAAGTTGTAACTTCAAAGATGCAGTTGCATTCTGGTCACAAACCAGTGTGACACCTATAACGCCATGCTACAGAATTAAAACCCGGAGCTCTGACTAGAACGTAAAGCACTGAAGTTACAACACGGAGCTGCAGCTACAACGCGTACAGAAAGTTCTAAACGAAAAGAAACTTTTCTAAAAAGACAACACAGCGGCCAGAAAACCTGCCCGGAATCCTGCCGGGGGTCGCTGCGAGGAAAGCTACGGCAAGCCGGAGCGCACCGCCGCTCTGCAGCTGCGCCGGCGGGGTTGCCTTTATCCTCCCCAGAGCCACTCTTTGCGCATCGAACCGAAGCCGGAGAAGGAGAGAGGCTAACAACACCGCCAGAGCGCCCTGCTCCCGCCGTCCCCGACCCACACCGACTCACAGCCATAGCGGGGCCGCTGCAAGGGCGCCAGCTCCTCATGGTGCATCCTGCCGCCGCCGGAGGGACGGCGCCCGCTGCCGCCGGCCCTTCTTATGCGCCGGCCGCCCCTCGCTGATTTGCTGCCGCTCGGCCGCGCCCGCCCCACGCTGGGACGCGGGGATGTGGGGTACGGCTGCAGCGGCGGCGTGAGAGCTATGGGGCGCCGCCGCACGGGAGCGGAGGGGGGCGCGGGGCCGGCACGGCACGGCACGGCAAGGAGGAGGAAAGAACAAAGGGAAGAGAAAGAGCAAAGGAAATAAATTGGAAAAAAATAATACGAAAAGCCCCAAAGAAGGCGGAAAGCAAAGAAGATGAAAAGAAGGGGGAAGGAGGGAGCAGAGGAAGGGGAGGGAAACAAAAAACCAAAACGTTAGATATTAAAACAATAATAGACAACAATAGCAAAATAAAAGACAACAGGATGAAGCAAGAAAGCAGAACAAAAAAAAAAAAAAAAAGAAAAAGATGAAAGAAAAAAAAAAAAAAAAAGAGCAAGTAAGAAAAAAGCCAGTGACAACTACAGTGAAATAGAAAACGGGTTGAACCAAAATTGGAAAGGCCATGGCACCTCTCTGGCCTTTTTGCTGAAAAGAAGTGGTGAGGAGGGCTGAGATATCAAGCATGGGATTCCGACCTGCAGTTTTGCTCTGTCAAATAAGTCTTGTACTCCACAAGCAGCATTCCTACTGTGCCTAGAAGCCACCACTGCAGTTTGCTATGCAGTCAAGGCACCTCAGGACAAGGTGCAGCTTCAGGCCTGCTCCTTTCCAAGGTGTAGGAATGGGGTGGGTGCTCTCACTACAGGCTACCCTCAGGCCAGGCTTTGCTGCAGGCAGTGCATTACCCTGCTGCAATTCCAGAGTCTGTGACAGTGTGGTCGCCTCCAGCTCCTGGACAACACCTGGGATGCACCAGAGAAGACTGGATGTGAGCAGGGCTGGAGGCAGAGGCATGTTTAACTGCATGAGTTTCAGTGTTGGATCTTGCACTCTGGTCGTAACAACCCCAGGCAACCCTACAGACTTGAGGAGGAGTGGCTAGAAAGCTGCCTGATGGAAAGGGAGTTTGGTGTAGTGATGGACAGTTAGCTGAAAATTAACCAGCAGTGTGCCCAGATGGCCAAGAAGGCCAGTGGTATCCTGGTTTGTATCAAGAACATGTGAGCAGGACTAGGAAGTAATCCTGCCCCTATGCTCGGCACTGGTGAGGCCTCACCTCAAGTACTGTGTTCAGTTTTGGGCACTTCAGTACAGAAAGGTCATTGACGTGCTGGAGCAGGTCCAAGGAATGGCTACAATGCTGGTGAAGGCTTGGAGAATATGTCCTATGAGGAGAGACTGAAGGAACTGGGGCTGTTCAGTCTGGGGAAAAGGAGGCTGAGGGGAGACCTTATTGCTCTCTTCCAATAGGTGAATAGGTGAAAGGTGCTTACAGCGAGAGCGGGGTTGGTCTCTTCTCACTGGTGACAGGTGACAGGATGAGGGGAAATGGCCACAAGTGGCATCAGGATAAGTTTAGGTTGGGTATCAGGAAACACTTCTTTACAGAAAGGGTTGTTAAGCACTGGAATAGGCTCCCCAAGGGAGGTGGTTGAGTCACCATCCCTGGATGTGTTTAAAAACCATTTGGATGTGGTGCTCAGGGACATGATTTAACAGAGGATTGTTAGATTTAGGGTAGTATGGTTAGGTCATGGTTGGACTCAATGATTTTTAAGGTCTTTTCCAACCTGAGAAATTCTATGATTCCTTGTTTTAGGGCTGTACTGTGCTTTTCCGGCTGCCTCTTATCCTTCAGTGGGAAATGGTAGAAGAGAGAGCAGAGTCTGTGCATATCTGTAATTTAGCAGGAAATGCAGTGACCTTCACTGAGGTTTTCCCCTCTCCCTGGAGCACAGAGTGATGACTTAGTGCTCAGGCATGCAGAGCAGCACTGGAGTAGCTATAGTCCTCACCTGTCTTTATGAATGCTTCTGAAGCATCCTTTAAGCAAGCTCCCATACACTTGCTCTGGCTTTTAGAAGCAAAAAATGGGTGACCAAACCCAATGAAGAACTAAGTTCAGTTAAAAGTGAATTTGATAGAAAACACCATCTTTCCTATAAGTGATTTTTGCTGACTTTTATTTTATGCTTAGCCTAAGCCTGGAAGAGAGGAACACTTTCTCTTCTTTTTCTTTTATTCTTCGGTCTCTGCCCTTCACTCTGCCACTGAAGGACAATGGTATGCAGCCATCACATGCCCAGTATGTGTTGATACCACATCTGACAAAATGTAGACCCTTCTCTTGCAGCACCTGAAATTTCCCATACAGTTCTCCTCCTCTTTGATGATATTTGTGTCTGTGTGAGGGCTCAGCCAATCCATACCAAAGAAAATCTACTTAATTTTTCCTTTTGGTAGGACAATTTCTTTGAAATAATTTCTTCCTCTGTACCACAGAGCAGGGAGAAGAAATGAAAGGCCAGAGTGGGAAGGATGGAGGAGTTTTTGGCAGCACTGCCTTCCATGATGCTTACAGAACAGCAGTAGGACACGAACTCAGTGCTCTCAGCAGGAGATCCGGCAGGTGTGAGAGTGCTGGAGTAACAAGCAGTAGCTGTGTGGCTTTGTTCATGATCTTTCACATCAGATTTGCTAATCCCTGCTTTTCTGACTCCATCAGCTGTTGGCAGCACAGAGGAGGCTCGCAAACCCCAGATGCACTGCCCACCCCTCCTGCCACCTCCTCCTCCTCCCAGGCGTGACCAGGAAGCCTGCCTGTAACTCATATCAAACAGACCAGAGGCTTTTAGCCGGTCCTAGGCAGACTCAAGGCTGCTGCCCATTTTCTCTTCTAAGTCCTTAAAGAAGACTTAATAGTTCTCACAGCTTCTGAGAGGCAGGCACTTAAGAAATCAGTGCAGTCAGATATCTAGAGTAAATGTTTGAGGGTGAACATTTCCTGTTCGCGGTCCAAGTCTTTTAGTGGAGCTTGAGATCAATGTCCCTAGCACTATCAAGGGCATCACACAGTGGGAAGGTGTTCCTCGATGCGTTGTTACTGGCTCCAGTGCCAACCCACGCACCTACCTGTGAGTGGAGCAGCAGGCCAGTGTGAAGGCTTGCTGCATATTCAGGGGGAGCTGCTCATCGCTCCAGGCTTAGAGGGAACAAACCTGAAGGGAAATTGTGATAAGGGAGGAACAAAAATGTTGGGCATCTCATTGACTGAGCTCAAATCTAAACGCTGTAGTGGCCTATGCTGCCTCATGCTTCTTGACAGTTCTGTTGTGTACAGAGGGATTTTAACTGGAGAAGGATATTGATATTTGAAATTCTTGGGTGGCTTATGCAGCAGTGACGCATGTGCATGCAGGTAATTAGAGACACTGGGCTTTTTGTTGGAAACAGCAGCTTTAACAACAGTTTTTCTGTGACAGTACATTTATTTTATTTGTAAATTGCATTTATTTGTAATTGCTCTGGTTGGCAGCATTTGCCCTATAGAAAGAAAAATGGCATTTGATGATTTCAGAGACTTTATTTCTTTTCTTCTTCCTGCTAGTGCATCATATTGAAACTCCATTTTAGCATTCACATGAGAGACAGACTGTGCTAGGTTCACCCTGGTGATCAGGGGCAGACACTTCCTGCAGTGGGGCAGCCTGGGTCCCTGCAGCACCACTGGAGGGGAAAAACCCTATGCAGGCTCCAGGTACTGCAAGGGCCTTTCCAATTATTTTCTTTGCGCAGCTAATTGACACCCAGCAAGCTGTAGCTGTCCTTGCCTCCCTTGTGCTTGCACAGACCAAATGGCAGAGTGATGTAACCCTAAGTAGCTGGCTGCACTTCTTGCTCCCCCCACAGAAAGCACAGCCACGGTCCCCTGAGCAGCTGCAGGGGCCACATCAGCTGGAAGATAGAAGGGCTCCCAGCAGCACCTCCAGCCCTATGCAATGAGGAGCACTACTCCTGGAGCACCAGGTGAGCCATGGACCCAGATTTATAGTTTTCATAAACTAGATTGGAAAATCCACAAATGATGTGGTGCATTTACAAAGCAAGTCTGAAGGTTAAGAGGTACTCCAGGAAACACGAGGAAACATCTCATCAGCAACTGCCTCCATACAGCTGCTGGGCAGTCCTGAACTCCTCATTAATAACTGCGGGGAAGGAATCTCAAGGATGGTGTGGGGAGCTGGCTGGCCTGCATCCTCCCTCTCAGCACAGTATCTGTGCAATGCATTATTTATTCTGTAAGGTAAGCAAACAAACAGGCCATCATGTACCTGCCCTCAGTGACCCTTGAAAAATCCCACAGCCATGCTGTCTCTGCCCTGCTGCTGACAACCTGGTGAGTAAGGCAGCATGCTCCTCTCATGATTCCTGCCCTGAGACACCCCTTCAGATATGCTGTCTCTGCAATCCCAGCTGAGTCTCCTGTTAGAAAGGCAAGCAAGGCTGAAGCTAGGCTGAGGATGCATCACATCAGAAGCATCCTAGGAACTGTGAAGCAGTCAGCTGTGGAAGTCATTCAAAACACCATGGCAAAACCATAGCTTGGTAAAATGAAGACCCAGAGTACTGAAAACATTTTTCGGTGTCAGCAGCAATGATTCCTTTTGGCTGAGGAAGTGATTCTAACTTCTCAGCTGTCCTGGTTGAAACTGAAGGTAATGCTGAACAATAAGCACAATGTATGGAAGAATAGATCCCTCAGATTTTGCAATAGTTTCTAGGGAAGTCAGAAGTAGGTCAAACTGAGCCCTGTTGGGCATCATCCTAAAAGGAAAATAAAGAAACAAGCAAGAAAGCAAGCAAACAAACAAACAAACAAAACTAGTAATAGTTTACTTACTTAAAATTGAAATGGAAAAGGCAGTTTTTAAAAGCAGAGTGAATGGTTTATGGGATGGGATGAAAATAAATGCACAGATAACTCTGGCAGAGACAGGCCTTCAGAGGAAGAAACCAGAAGTGTATATAAATGTGCAGAGTAGAATGTTTTTGCATAGCACTGACACCTGAAAAAGGAAATGAAAGAGAAATTATTTCAGTATCAGAAGTCTTTCATCTTGCTACCACTTGCAGAACTCAACATTGTTTGCTCTAAATCTTCAATTGCCAAAGAGAGGTGGTACTTTTGTTCTGAGGCACTTACATTGTTCTGAGGAAAAAGAGCATTCCTAGACATCACAATTTGAGGCAAAAACTGCAGCTAAACCTCATGATTTCCAAGTTAGTGCCACAAATCTAAGGATTTTGATTTCAGATAGTGACCACTTGGTGATGACAATGCTATGATTCAGCAGGGACTCTTCACATGTCCTTCACTGCACACTACTAGAAGGAAATAGCTCATGTGTAAGCATCTTTCAGATAGTCTTGAATACTTGTATGACCTGCTTAGATGTAGGAACAACATGCCTGTTAAAGCAGACATGCAGGAAGAGAAGCTGCCCCTCAGACTGGCATGCTAGAAGGACTTCAGTACGGAGCTGCAAAGGAGGCTGGTGCAAATACTAGCTTATTGCGCTTGTCTCTGAAACCACACAATTAGCTCAGCCATGGGACTGATTTGACTTAACACTGCCCCAAAATAAGACTTTTTAGGAGCTAGGTCAGGTTACAAATTGCTACTTAATTACAAATGAGGGTGAGTGGTGTGTCTTGTGTTGAAAGTGAGAAGCAGACACGGGGCAGCAATACCATGCTATCCCATACTTTGCTTCATCTTAGGCATCACAGCGCTTCCCATGATGCATATCTAAGGTGAATGTCCACTCCTGTCAGACGAAAGGTCCCTCTTCTTTCCTCAATGAAGTTAGAATCCTGGCAGGCTAGGTTAAATCCTGCCTGCCCAGCTACCTAAGAAACCAGTTTCTCTGCTTGAACAGGTTTTTAAAAAAAGCATTTGTTCAAAATGTGTTGGACAAATGCCCTGGATCCTGCAGAAGTGGCATGAGTTTTGCAAGACAGAGATTGAAATCGTTCTGCAAGAACTCTGCCAGAAAAGAGGTTTGTCCATTTGTCTTTTGGAATAAATATTTATTCATTTAACAGAATACTTCGGAATGGAGTGATCCTCCTTGTCTAGACGTAATGAATGGCCATAAAAACGAATTCAGAACTGTTTGAAAGCAGGGAACATCTGTGCCCGGCTGCAGCTTGCATATTCAGCAAAAAGTGCTCTTGACTGGGTTGGATGTAGCAAAACTAAAATCTTGATTGTTTCCTCACATTATCCACAAGCTAGAGGTGGTCTGCTTGGCAGTGGTTACTGTTGCTTTTTTTTTTTTTTTGTAATGCAGCATCTGTGTGCTTCTTTGTAATTGCATGTGCTTAGCAATGTTTCCACTCCGCTAAAAGTCTATGCATTATTCACTGATTAATGTATTATTTATTTATTATTCTGTAAGCAGGGAGCTAGGAGCTCTGCATTTACAGGGAACTGACTGATGGCTATGGCAACCCTACAACTATTTTCCTGCCTGCCGACAGTTGCCCTACAGATAAAGCAGAATCTGAACTCCCATGGATTTCCTCTAGCCTGGTTCATGTCTTCTTATTTCCACCACTTTTCCACTGGCATAGCTCCAGTCTTTTGAAAAGCTCCTCATTATTCACATTAGTGTAAAAATGAAAAACGTGTCTGAAAGACTGACAAACTCAAGCGCTGGGAGACAAAGTGAGGAAAGCTAATTCCAGCATCCAGGGCCCTTCACAGAAAGCACAGAATCAGCAACCTCCTCTTATTTAAATCAGTTTGGATTCCTTTTCTGAAGTGGCTTTGCTGTTTTTGTAAGAGAAAAGAAGTATTTCTCAGATAATCAGATCTCAAACCAATTGCAGCTGTAAAATTAAAATCAGCATCTGAAATACCACATAGAAATTAACCTGAAGGCCACATAGGTCAGCAAGCACTGAGATGCTGACACTGGCTTACTGGTGGATGCAATGCTGCTTGCAGAGAGGCCTGGAGCCAGATTCAAGTTGGAAGCCTTGGAAGGAGCTGCTGGAGAGCATGTCCTGCAGACTGCTGCAAGGCCCCTGGCGGGGAAGCATACATTCATGGCAAAGTCAAAGCCACTGATGCATTTTGGATAATTTGTTAAATGTCTCTTCTTGGTGACTGCTTGCTGTTGAAAGATTTCCACAGCGTTATCAGGGAAGTTTCATCCAGGAGACAAGCTTTCCGGTGAAACAGATCTCCTGAAAACGCCATGGCTGGAGTCATCCGGATGACTCTGCACCATGTTATCCTTTCCCAGAGGGCTGATTGCTTTTGAGCAAAGGTAAACTAGTCCCTGGTTCAGGATAGTTTGCTTGCAAAGTGTGGGTCTGCCAGGCATCATGCTTACTTGCATGTGATTGATCTCAGCTTGCAATGGTAACTGAAACTGCAAGTACAATGCTCACAACATCTTTCCAGACCTTTCTCATTAATCGTTTTTCCTCCACCACCTGTAGGTCAGATTGGAAATTGCAGTATATCGACATGGGCCTGTTTATTTTCACTAACCAGGTAGTGGATTCTGCAGAAAAATACCCTCCTTGTGGCTGGCAGTAATGCTTCCACATGGAGAGAGCCCTATATTGTACTGAAGAGATATTTTTCCTTGCTTTCAACGTTCATTTAGCAGTAACAGTGCAGAGTAATATATTGAATTTCAGGTGACTTTTTGAACAGGTGTGTACTATTATCCACCTTTCTCCTGGTGTGTGGTCAGTCTGTAGTTCTGTTACACTTTTGCTGGGCAAAGCCCAGAGTTTTTCCCTGACACATGGATTCCATTTTCCCGTACATTCCAGTCCTTAGCAGTTACATATTTTGTGTGTATTGTAGTTCACAATGCATACAGTGCAATATCCCCACCATAGACAGGTTAAAGTCCACACCACACTCCTGTAATAGTGACATTCCTGTAACTCAAGAGTATAGCAATTGTTCTTTGGTCTTGCTTCAACATGTTTGCTAATAGCCAGTGGCCTCTCATTTATTTATTTTCCTGAACAGGATCATCATTTTATTCAAATTCTAAATGTTGTGATTCTAGCTGAAGCTTCAGAAGATAAACTCCTCCCACACACTGAGGATTAGGCTGCTGTTTAGCACTTATACTCAAAGGGCCTGAGCTTTTTCGGGGGTGATTTCTGCAACTCATTGGTAACAATCCACCAAGACCCCAGACCTGACTGGTGGGAAATAAACATGTTAAAAAAGATTCCAAACTGCTATGTAATCCTTAATAGGAAGAGGATTTCCTTTCCCATAATCTGTCTTTTTCATGTAGGCATAGTCCGAAGTTCACAAGGGAGCTCTTGAGAGGGTATATACAATTAAAGCTAAATGGGAAAAATATGAATATATCCACTAATGGCTTCACTTCCAGGATGCTGGTGAATTACTTTCAATTTTATCTGATTTCTTGTTCCTACTTTCTTTGCAGTCAGCTGGTCTGATTGCAAAGCTAGTGATGTTTTTATTCAAAGCCAGGAGATCCCCAACATCCTTGTGGTTAAGTGGTTTGTAATTTGTATGGACACCCTTGCAGACAGGCCCTGAAGAGCAGCATCTTCCTTCTTTGGCAGAGTCTGTGGTTGCTGTGAAAGGCTACAGGCAGTAGGGAGTAGGCAAGAACCTGAAGAGAATTCGTGGTCTTAGATGTAATGCTCAGAATAGTCAGGTGAATATTACACAATTCCAGTCTCAGTTTGGAGTTCTTTGGGTGAGGAGAAGAAGAAAGGCCAAAAGGAAAAGAGTGTAAATATGATTCATCTCCATCCTCCAATGTTGTCTTTTTTCTCTGTGTGGTGTCATGTTTCCTCCTTTATTAAGTGGATTTCCATTTTGATTTAGCGAATTGTCAGCATCTTAGCATCAGAGATTGAATAAGGAAAAGCACAACTAAATATGCTGTGAAGCAATCTGTTGCAAAGTCCACAATTCAGAGCTATTTTAGCCACATGCAAAATTGCTGTTGATCTGCAATAATGCAACTCTGTGCTGTCATTAGATTTTCAAGATAAAAACGTCGTTTGACTGTTCATTTCTGTGGGAGAACTAAGGTTATATCAGTAGCCTGGGCTGTATGTGATCAGAACTCAAACTAATCAGAAGCCCAGCTAGCAACGGAGGTGGTTACAGCAGGTATTTCACCCTTATTTTTGTAGCTAATTATTCATACACATGTATTTTTTCAGTATGATTGAGGGACTTCCCATTCTGTAGTAGAAGTGACACAGCCTGTCTCCTTTGATGGATAATAAAAATGAAGAGTTGATAAGGCTGACACAGGTTTGTCTTCTTCTTGAGTCTGGAAACACTGGCTGGATTACTGAATGATCACACAGAACAGTAAGAACAGTGTATGTAAATTCATCAGGACTTATTGAACCAATAAAAGGCTAAAGATGACAGTTTCCTAGATCACATCATTACCAGGATGAAATGTGGTGTCACCACTATGAGACAGAAAGACCATGGAGTAATGACATGTGAATTCCCTACTGAAGAAAAAATTCAAGATGTAGCTCTTGGTGGATAAAGTGATGTGCTCTGTTTTTTGGATGGGAAAGGAGTAATCTTTCTGGATGT
Organism: Tympanuchus pallidicinctus; assembly: GCF_026119805.1. Classification (NCBI taxonomy): domain Eukaryota; kingdom Metazoa; phylum Chordata; class Aves; order Galliformes; family Phasianidae; genus Tympanuchus; species Tympanuchus pallidicinctus. The sequence continues at coordinate 192,825 of NW_026294813.1, read as the reverse complement.
TCTGAAATTTGAACAAACCAGGAGCTCTGACTGCTACATCACTATGCTGGCAAAACTGAAGGGTTGAATTTCCAAAGTGAGTCCAGAGAAGAGGACAACCTTTCTCTCGTGACACATAACACCAGGCCCCACATCAGCTTTAAGATGGAGGAGTGCACTGGCAGTCTTGGCTGGACTGAGCTACCAAACTAGCTCTATAGTTTGAGTTTTTTACCTTCTCACTTCCAACTGTTCAAATCAATGACAGAAGAACTGTATGGGCACTATTCTCCAAGAAAAAAACAATGTTATAGCAGCTGTGAAACTAATGCTGGTGACTATGTTGAAAAATAGTATTTTGTAGCTGAGAATTTGCTCAGATAGCATTATTGTGCTCCTTGTATCTGTGGTAATTTCCATGGAAACAAATAGGAGACATTACTTTCACAGACGGAAAGTAATATACTACATATATTTCTTTACTTCATTTGGATTTCTGGAAGTCTGCAATCTTCTAAGAAATGCAGAGGAAGAGACACATATACTACCCATCCGATTCAAAAGTTGACTGATCATAGCATAGAACTAATCAGACCTAATATATGAATGATGTTTCTGTTGGTTATACTTAATAAATTAAGACAGCTTTTTCTTTACTGTACCAAAATATGGTTACAAAATCATGTGTTCTTCAGTGGGTTTTATAGACAGTGCAATACATGAGCTGAAAAATACTTGAATTCAAATGTAGCTTTATGTTTTCCTATGGCTGACACAGATGAAGAAGCTCAGGTCCTTTATTAAGCTTATTGTCATTTTGCAAATATATTCCTGATCCAACTATGGAGATGGCAGATTTTTTCTTATTTTAAAGCTACCACACGACCTAAGTTTTTCTGAGGCACTTAGTGCACACATACAATGAAGAACTAATGATGATGTGTAGATTTGAGGTGAGTGGGAGTTGTTTGTATTTCTGTTGCTGGATACCACTTTCTTGTAGAACCATAGTTTATTGCATAAATTCCAGCTGGCCTTTTGGATGCACAGATTATCATACCTTGCAGCAGTAAGTTCTCCACACAGACTTAGATTAGATTCTTGGGGTGATAACAGAGCCTTTCAATGCAGCTACGTTGTGACCAGATGTTTATTTTGTGCAATTACATATCATAAAAATGTGAACCCCAGATGGCTAACTGTGAAACTTTGTCTCCTGCAACCATAGTAACCTGAAATCTGTCCTTTTTTTATTGTCATTTATGTCACTTTATTAACTTGTTCCATGTTTTTTTCTTTGTAGGTTCTGCCTCTATTACAAGCACTAAAGAGAACGTAACAGAAAGCCATAGGAATCTTGAACTGAGGTAAAACAACTGTTTCCAGTATTTTGTGAGTAGTGAAGAATGATGTTCTGGCTATTATCACACCTTATGTTCATTCACTGCAGAGAACAAACCTTTATTTGAATATAGTAGAGCAAAAAATGCCCCTTTATTAATCTGATGTACACTAAATAACTTCGCATTTGTTACATGGATGATAAATATTTGGCAGATAAATTTATAAACACTTCCACGTTTTATAGATTTATACTGTACACAGTCATGCTACACAGCATGCCCTTTCACAAGTATACATACAACTTTCCTCAGTGTACTTAATAAAAACACTTGGTCAAACATTTTGGTAGTTGGCGATCTGACACAGAGGAGTATACTGGAAAGATGAGTTCACAAGTGTACCATCTGGACTTAAAAGGAAAAATTTGGAACTCCAAAAGAGAGTTTATCAATGCGCACACATGCAAACACATATGTACAATAGTGATGACTGTACCCTGCATCACAGAAGATCACACATAGCAGGAAAGAAAAAAGAAATTAAAAACCAGAGGCCAGGACCATTGCCAAGATCTTGATGTAAATTATACCTATGAAATTAAACTTGTAAATGGGAATTCAACTCCAAAATACCCCATTACCATATACACAATATCTACATGGTTTCTCAAGTAAAGAAATTGAAAATGTCAGAAATGGTTATGAATTTCTTGATGACATAGGCATACTAGCACACCTGAACTACTGTATGCTAGAAACAGCTTGAAAAATTGTATTCCCAAATGGCAATTTGGGTGAAAGGTTGGTAGGAGAAATTGGGAGGAGGAAATAGCTCACACACATACACACACACACACAAAAAAAAAGAAAAAGAAAAAGAAAAACTACACTTTTCCCTTCTGTTGTTCAGCATTAGGGGATGCTGACAAGTTTTAAAGAAAATCAATAACCTTACAATGCCAACACGTTACACCAATATAAGAGATCTTCTTTAATGCCTGACTTTTGCAGTATTATATTTTGCAGAGAAAACTGCACTCTCAAAAGAAAACATAGAGTAAAATGACACGTATGTCCCAAGTAAGGGACATAATTTTGATGTCAACATTTTAAGCATTTGAGAGCAAAATATCTATTAATGGAAAGATTTACTGGGAAATTTTATTATCACATTCTTTGAAAAATGGCTGAAATAAGTTATTTGACACATTAGACATGCACCACTGGATGCTATTAAAAGTACTGTTATTTTTGGGGGAACACTGCACTCACAGGGAAAAGCTAGGCTTTTAAAACATGAATAGTTTTATGCATGTTTATTAAAAAGGGCTAGATGAACTCATTTCTCTTACATCAACATAAACTCCCACATGCCAATATACACAATTAAGTATTTAATATGTTTGCTTTTTGAAACAGTGCCGTTTTTGTCTCACTATTAAAGCAGTTAGCTTCCCTATGGCAACTGCACATTTTTAAGTCCACTGAAAGGAATATTCATTTTCCTCTAGAGGTTTTTTAGTTCTATAGAACATGTGCATAGAAGCAGAAGGCAGAGTGAGAATTCTGAAAACTGGGAAGGAGTAATGCAGTGTATGACAGAGCTTTTGACAGAGCTCTCCCCACTCTCACAGCTCTGTGTCAATGTGTGTGCACATATGCTGCAGTTTTCAGTCTGGATTTACTCAGGTGGTAGCTGGAATTAATTTATACTGCAATGCTATTGTAGTAGATCTCTGGGGATGTTAATCATTAAATGAAAGAAACCTGGCAATGGCTCTGTTCCAGGCTGGTCAAAGATTGCTGATAAGAACAACAGTAAACAATAGAATAACCACATTACTATAACAACATCAGGCATGTATGCAGGAACAATGAAAAGCATACAGTACAGGAAGACACAGACATTTTCTCATATGTTACACAGAAGTTAACATGTTAAGATCCCCATTAAGTTTGTTAAGACTTTTATTCGAATAAGACAAAACTCAAAGCGCTTATATATCTGAGAGTTTCTCCTAGTCACTGAAACAAGACCAGTTCCTCTGTACGGTGCATTGTCTCACTGTTTGGCACAGTGTGGCTGGTGGAAGGCTACAGCTAAGTCAAACCTTACTTTTCAGATCATTTCTCCTCCAGTGGCAGAAAACTAAAGCCCAACTGAGATGCATCTTGGCATTTACGATTAATGTTGTGCATGGATAAGCAAAGGGTTTTGCACAAGGAAATGAACAGAATGGTATTTGTGCTCCAAGAATAATGCATAATGCAGAAAGTAATGCTTAGATCCTACATCAACCTGTGTTGTGTGTGTCTGTATGCATGTATCCTCACACAGACACACATGTGCCTGTATATGTATTCACCTCCAGTGGTGTAATAATTCAGTACAACTGTATTATAAAGCTGCAGGTAGGCTTTAAAGAAAACAGCTGCAAAAAATAAAAATAACTGAACTCCAAGACTTCAAATCTCCCTACTGATTCTTGGTATTCAATTTGATTCCACTATTTTTCTGCCCCATCATCTTCTGAAGTATCAGCTTTTTAATGTGTAAACCAGACCTAAACAGAATTCACAGATAACTGGAGGATGAACTAATAGAAAGAAGAGCTCTCAGAATGGACCTTATTTACATCCTGCTGCTCTGGCAGTGCAGTGAGTGGAAATACAGACAAATCTCCGTGTTCCTGCACTTAGCTAAGCTCCACTTGGAGGAAATTATGCTCTGATTTTTAATTCTTCTACAGTGATGGAGTCTACACCTGCTCTTGAGGCACTACTTCTGATTCCTGTTCTTAGAAATATGGCATAGCCCTCAGTTCCCTATATAGACAGTATAAGTCTATGTGCTGGACTTTATCTCTCTTTCCTACCATTAAGTTTTAAAAAGATCTTTGTTAGTCAGAAAGAGATGTTTACATCCAGTCATACCTCTTTACCTAAACAAGACATTACCATGCTAATACAAGCTATAACCCATGTTTCCTACTTGGTAACCTGGCAATGTAATTGCAAATTCAATCAGAAGATTAAAAATGAATCCTTGCACTCAGGGGGTTAAAGACACAAGAAGTGAGAACAGAAATGCTCCATTTCCTCCGGAGTCTTGAAAGAAAACATATGTTCAGTAACCATGCTCCAGAATCAAATAAGTTTGAAAGACTGTTTTTCCTCTGCATTTCCTGCCTTCTTGTTCATTAACCTCACTGTAAAATATTGAGTTATTTGCCTGAATTAGTAGTCTTCAGTGTTCTTTGTAAAGAAAACACAGCATGAAAAGGCAGGCTTTTGCATACAGTTTGGAGGCAAGAGAGGGATCAAGTGATGATGTGAAATTAGCACAGTCAGTACATCTGAAATTCTACTCAGGACTTGAATTAAACAGAAATCATCAACTGGTAAAACTGCCTGCAGGTCTCTTCTACTTTCACTTACTCTCATTCAGCCTGCAATTAATCTGTGTGCTGAAACCAGCCTCATGATTTCTTCTAATTCTTAACCAAGGATGCTAAATTTTTAAAAATCAATTACTGCTACCTGCATTCTTTATTTTTGTTGCCATGGTGAATATCCTGCTCCTTCCTGCTCCTTCAATATTTAAAACTACTGTAGTATCGTGAGATTATTACATAGATCTTCATGCTCATTCATGCTTTAATGCAGTGACTTAGTACATCAGAAAGAAGAAACTGCTGACTGCTTTTTTCAATTTGATCTTAAATCATCTCTGGAGATGCTGGTCTGCAATAGGTAACCATATGTTGTAGGTCTCGGAGAGATATCTAGAGAAATATGTAGTCTTGTTCCTTCAAAAAAGTGAGATTTTCAGAAGGACTTCATTTTCCATCTTAGTTTAAAATTCCAAAGCTGTGTGTCAAACTATGTTACTGAATGTTACCAAAAAGTCAGAAGCAATTGAGAGCATGAGCAGTGGGTTTTAATTCTTTAAAGTTGGTGCTCTAGTAAGAAAAACAATTCGGGATGAAAGGAATCAAATTATATGAGAAGAAAGAGCAAGAACTGACTTAGCAGCCATATGATGCTCTACTTTCCTAAGAGGATAGTGGACTAGTGTACCCATCAGGAACGAGGTCTAATGCTTTATCACTGGCTAAAATTCTAGAACACACTTTTGGAAGGTTACCAGCTAAATTCAAGCAGGAAGGAAGGCGACCGTAAGAACGTACTCCTAGCTAGTTCCATTGTTAGGAGTCTGTACTCAGCAGTCAATGAAATATATTGTAATGCTTGCTTCTAAATGACATGACTATATTCAGCCTGGTTAAAATGTACAAACACAACGAATAACATGCTTTCAAGAAAAAGGAGTCTGCTATGTTAAGCTTTTCTGTCAACTTGCCATGAGTAAAAACTAACATAAGTAAAATATATCTGGCAAAAATCAATGCATTCAGTCTATTTTGCTGGTGTTTTCACAATTAAAAACAGTGACCATTATGGTATTCTATTCTGTTTTGAAAGTATATGCACATGACCTCTTAATTATAGGTTTATCAGGATTCTACACAGACCATTACGTGACCCTTTGCATGAGATATAAATGAATGGGGTTAGAAAGAAAGCAAAATTCATACTGTCCAATATTTATTACCTGAGATCACTTTGGAAGCTGCAAAAGAGAAAAATTCACTAAAGACAAGACAAATAAGTTCAGTGTATAACCTAAATAACATTTGCATCCAGATCATTTTTTCCCATTCCAAACTGTTGATTATAAGTATGTAATCAAGTACTCGTAGTTTGAAATGGCATTAACTCATTTTGTCTTCATGGAGTAGATCTCCACTGCATTCAAGACCAAACCACTTGATTGTGCAAACAGCTGTCATGCTGGCTCACACACAGTTTCAACAATCTTGAGCCAACTGGCTCACCAGCTAGGAAGATTCCAGCTTCAGGTTTTGTTTAGTATGTTGGAAATATTTGTGGACTTTTGCATAATTTTTCTCTTTTGCTTACTTTTTCACCTTTCTTCTACATATTGTTCTCCTTTTTCATTTTCCTACTTCAGATCAATCACTCTAATCCTGGACCAAGCAAGGTCCATGTGTTGGTTACTTTCTTTGTCTTATCCCTGCTATTAATATGTTCCAAACAGGATCTCAGGCTGCTCACTTCATTAAATTCAGACTAAATTATATACTCATTATGTGGCTAAGGTTTAGGACAAGAATCAGCACTGCAAACAGCATACTTTCTAAAGTGATGAGATTTCAGTGTATTAGTGTTTAACCAGAACCTTGAAAGTTGAATGTTATTTTCCTATGGCCCATTTCCTTCACAGTTATCATATGGTACGGTCAGGATGTTCTTCAGTGTTACATACAGTTGGACAGAATTTGAAGAGTTCAGTGCAGAATAAAACAATGTAATTTTTTATCACTGCTGTTGAGGTTCATTCCAGACATGTACAAAGGCTTCAGATTTCAAATAAGATGTAGAGTAAATACAAGGAAGTGGGCACATGTAACTAATGAATGGCACAGAGAAATACAGCCAAAAGCAAATATAATTCTTATGAGGAAGGATAGACTTGAAGTGCTGTAAGGATTCCGTCTAGTGGACAAAAGCCACAGATGCTAATCTAAGGCCAGACTTTTATTCTTACCTTTATGAAACACAATTCTTCCTTTTTTGAAATATGTTTAGAAATTTAAAAGACATGTTAAAATAAGATTTAATTATAAAATATTTTATCTTGGGCATTTGGACTGTTTATATTGTGAAATAAACTTACTAAAATTCTTGATATACAGTATTTTAATTATCAACATAAAAAAAAATGGCCACTAGTTTTCAGTTGCTTTTTTAATTTAGTCACTTTAGTCATTTGTTAACAGCGGAAACCCCATCTTGGGTTCATCTTATGGTGTTACAACACAGAGGAATTTATTCAAAACTGAAACTTCCATATTCTGTAAATCAAGCAGTAAACTTTAAACGTGATAGATGGTCTTGGACGTTTTTACCATCTTCTACTTACTTTTTCAAAATAACTAAGATGACAATTGACAAAATGCAGGGATAAATACTACTACTTCCTGCATAGGAGGAAGAAAAAATCATGAAAAATCTAGTTTACTATACAGACCTTATCTGAAAGCCTAATTTCTTTGGCAGTGATTCAGTCACCTAATGAAAGTAGTGAGACATAATTAGAAAAAGCACTGATAAATTTTCCCTTATGATTTACATGAAAGTTATTCTATGGAAATTAAAAATACAGCTAGGTCATAGCTTCACTGAAAGTAAAGCCAGTTTCTGTCATCAGGGGAATGTGCTCCCTTTGTCCACTGTATCTACATTTAATTTGAATGCTAACATTTTAAAGAGATCTGATAGCGTTTTACAGGGCAGCAGAACTGGTGGGGATGGTTTTATTGCAGTCTGAAACAATTCATAGCATATGGCTTATGAGGAACTTTTTTGTTAGCATTTATTTGCCATACTTACATTTTGTCTTATGACCAATCCCTGCAGACTTGACACTGTTTTTTTCTTAACGGCATTTCAGGGAGATATTATCATTATACACTGATGTATCTCTAGGATATTAAAAATCATGAGTATATGGTTATATGAAGGAGGGTATAAGCTATGAAATTAATTCAGGTGTTTTTATTATTGCTTTTCTTTGTTTTAATATTTTACAAAAATGTTTTGAGAGATTTTAATCAGATTACCCTGAAGTTATGACCTGACTAAATTTAGTAGGTGGTATTCTCTGACAAAGAAACTTGTATTTGAAGTGTAAATTCCAAAGAAAAATGTAAATACCAAATAAGTTTTTCTGACAGTATCTTGCTCTTTTTCCAATTCATTGGTTTGATTTTTCTTTGATTCATACTTGCACGGTTTGGTGCAACATTTGCATGGTTTGATGCATACTTGCATGGTTGGACTAGATGATCCTGTAGGTCCTTGTGATTCAACCTTGTGATTCTATGATTCTACGATTCAATAGCGTAAATAATGTTTTTTGCATTGAGTCACCTCACTCAATCAGATGCATTCTCTGTTTTAAAATGGAAAAAATACTGCAGATGCCACAAATTAGAAGAAAACTTTTTTTTCTTTCTTTTTATTTTTATTTATTTATTTATTTATTTTTTTCTGGAGGACTAGCAGAGAAGAGTGAAAGTGCTTATTTTATTAATCTCATTATCCTAAGTCACGTTAGGCCTTTCATCTCCCCACAACAGCTGCTGCCTTCTTCTCAACAAATATGGGGTATAGATGGTAAGCTTTGCTTTAGATTGAATCGACATAAAGCTGTTTGCCAATGAAGAGCCACTGACGCTTTTGTCCAAGCCTCCGGCTTAAAATGTAGAAATTTTTATTAATAAACTTGGCTATTGAAGGTCAGCATTTTCAGTACCAATGTACTCTGCACAGATTCCTGATTGCTGCTGCATGCATTGATACACATATCATTCTCAAGTAATTGATTTGCATGGCTTCACTGCTACAAGAGCTCATAGGGCCATGGCCAAATTTAGCATGTGTTTTTAAGAAATATGACTGTTTGCATTTTAAATATCAAATTATCAATATGTTTCTTATCTTCCTGGACATTTCATTGGAAGTTTTTGGAGGTAGCCTTGCTGTTTGAAGTGAAATAGTTCTAAATAGCAAAATATGCAAGCAATTGAATGAGAAATCTAAAATTTTCAGAATTGTCTTTAGATTTCTGCTACTCCACACACCTGTGTTTGGTTTCTGCCATCCGAATACTCAACCAAGCACTAATAATCTGAAGCCTTTGCACCACCAAACAGGAGACCTGACATTTGTACAAAGAAAAAAGAAACAGAAAATGGCTTCTCCCTGTTACATTAACACCTGGGTTCTTGTGTCAGGAAGTCGAAGTCCTACCAGACCTCCACATACTAGAACAGTAGAAGCAAGGAGAATAGGGATTGCTTTGGTGATACCAACAAGGGAACCAAATATCAAGTTTCCAAGTACAGCTGCTGCTTTGCATAGTGCATTCAAAAAGCCAAAGCCGGTTGCCCTAAAAGAAAACAAACACACAAACAAACAAACAAACAAAAACAGGATAAATTTACACGTGCATACAAGATTAAAAGCCTTTAAAATAAATCTTGAGTGGAATAAATCAGTGTAGGCCCAATACCTTACACAGAAGTAATGCCAACAAGTATTCTGTACCTGGTCTTTTTTTATGTGAAATTCTGTTTCTACTGTGGCAGCATTTTATGGAGACAAATTTATTTTGCCCTCCAGAAATCACAATGGGGAAATAATGACTTTGTACTTTTACACAACAGCAAAACCTGCAGCTGAATAGAAATGGATTTCCTATATGCAGTATGCACATTCACTGAGTACTTTTGCAAAAGGCCACTGAGACCTGTAATAATAATGATTGGCTCTCTCTTAGGAGCAAGAAGCATGAGGCTTTAAAAAAGCCTTGTTTGGGACAGAAGACCCAGAAAATCTTATGAAAAAAGGAGTATGGTATGAGAAACTCAGCAGGGCTTTTGCTTTGTAGAGCAAAATATTTGGTTGCCAACCTGTAAATGCATTATGCAAACTGCTATCATTTTAATAAAATGTGTTATGACATGACCGTATGATTCATAATTGCAAGAATAATCTTGTCCTAACAAAAATGTTCTAACAATATCATTGGTAGAATGGTAAGAGTCTCTAACATTTCTCAAATCTCAAGAAGTGAAAGGGAGAAGGAATACAAGGAGCTCACACTGTGCTCACTGGGACAAAATAATAGCACTTAGGAGGATAGAAGCTTTTTTTTAGAAAACCACATCTCTACATTGTTAATATTAAGCTATTTTTATTAGAAGGAAAAATGCCTCCAGTCTAAGCAGAAAATATTAACATAAATACTAATGGATTGAGTGACTAAACGGTTACCTAGTTATTATACTGAGACTCTATGTAAAGAAATGGAAATCTTCTACTCATACACAGTCTGTACTCCTAGGAAGTATGTATGACAAATGTCTGCTACTGCAGGGCAGTGCAACCAAGCAAGATCTCTCTGAGAGCACGCTATTTTTTAAGTCTTGCTTCAGAATCTTCCTGCAAGGGACATGTTTGCAGCAATTTCTTCAAAATGCTCTCCTCAGAAGAGGAATGATTAAGACTTTTGGAGAAATAGTTCAAAGGAGCACTGGGAGATGTGCTAATGGAAGTAGTGAAGAACCACACTTCTGGAGTAAGTATACTTTCAAAGCCTGTTATCAAGTGTCAGTTACAGACAAGTTGGTACCATCAGGCCACACAAAGCTCAGTATCAGAAGAATACCTGGAAGAAATGGTCCAGAAAGGGAAGAAGCTCCTAATAGGTAAGGATCTCCCAACTGATACATCTTCTAGGGTGACAGAGAGTGGAGATAGGAAGGAGAAACAAGCAGAGGAAAGGATGTGGCAAATAAGACTTCATAGAATCATAGAATGGACTGTGTTAGAAGGGACCTCAAAGATCAAGTTCCAACCAAGACTTTATCACAAACAGAGAGGAAAAGGTTAAAAACAAAAGAGATAGAGAGAATAGAGAGATTTTAGTATTAATATTAAAGAAAAATATGAAAGTTCTGTAAAAACATCAGGTCTGGTAGAAAGTTAAGTGTCAGAGAAAAAGAATTTTACCAAATGTATTTTACGTCAGGTGGTGGGAAATCTGTGACAAAGAAAAACAGTGAGCTTCCTTTCACCCCAGCCCGACATAACAAGCGGCAAGAATCCAAAGTTAAAAATAGAAGGATTATCCAAGCCTTCAGATTAAAAGAGATTGCTTCCTAGTTGCCATGTATGCTCCTTCTTAGACAAGGTGCTTGTTTATCGAAATAAAATAGTTTAAAATCACTTTTCCATTGCTTATGGAGCACCCCAAAACTTAATTTTCCTGTAATAGAGTGCTACTAAATATACATAACATGGACATTTGATATCCTTCTTGCCAGAGCTGGTGCTCAACCTACCAATTGCTTTACAATAGACTCAGCATAGCATTTTTGTGGGGGTTGATAATACACAAATATTACGAAAACAAGAGTTTCTGAATGTGCTATTGACGATTTTCTACAGATAAAACATTTTTGGATTTTTTAAAAGTCAGTACACAAATGCATATCATTGGCTTACCAATTACAGCATTTAGTGTGCAAATAAAACAAGTTAATGTACCTTCTTCCCTTACAATTGCCTAAGAAGCGGCATTGGTGCTGTATTTCTTACCTTAAAAACACCACCTTTCAATTTCAGCAAAGTGCAGTTGAACCACATCCACAGGATGGCAGTAGAAAATAGCTGCCAAGGAATCTACAGTAGATTAATGACTGCTGTTTTGACTCGAATAGAAAACTTCTCTTCTGACAACGAGAACAATAAAAAGTTGGACTTAAGGCATTTGGAGAATAGGGTTTATTTCTCTTGGGATGGATTCTCAGGGCTTCAGAAGAGAAGAAAAAGCTAAATATAATGAACTGAAGATAGGTGACTTAATTCTTAATCATGACCGAACTCTTATGAACTTCTTTCAGAGATATTAAAACAGGCAAAACAGGATGAAATCATTTTATAGCACATCTTGAATTCTAAATATTCCTGGCCACGATTCAAACCCAGATGTCTGGCAGCCTTAGCAAACCTATGAATCGTTGGCTATCTGATGCAATCTGACCTTGATTTACTTTGTGGGAGATACAAGATTTCAATTTATTTATTGTGTACATTCCTGGACCAGAGCCTTGGCTTATAAAGTTACTGCTTCCCAAATTCACAAGAAAACATTAAACATTCATATGAATAATGATTGCATTTTAAAGTGATAATAATCTCCTACATGTTGCTTTTTCATAAAATTTTAACTCCCTTCTAGTCATATTTGCATTACGGGCAGAGCTAGGAAATTATGCAATGTTACTTCAAGCCCCTTGGGCGCACACGTTACAGCACAATCCATAATTACCTCATCATTTTTTTTCCACATCACTCTGCCAATGCACAGAACAAAGACAGCTTGAGGGATAAAACATGAATCATGTAGTGAAGGACACTTGATTTTCCTCACATGTTACCGAAGATGGAAGGGGCACTGCTGGGTTGGGTCTGTATGATGAACAAGCAGTCTCAAGGATAAGGTAGCTGAGCGCTCTCAGGAGAAAGTACACAATCCCTATTTCTGCCACAGAATTCTATATGATGCTAACAAATCATTTAAGCTAACTAAATAGTCATTAATGTGCAGTTCAGATTTTCTGGCTGCTCAGCTTAGCACCTTCAAGTTTGTCTCGTCTAAGTGCTGAATACTTCCAGCTATAGTGAAAGTTATACTCTGAGCACATTCCCTCTTCTGAAATGCTAAGTGACAGTAATAACAGGTCCCACAAGCGACAAATCTGGCATCTGAAGTCAGTTTTGGCAGCATTATCTTTCTCCTCAGTGCCATAATTTCTGCATCCTCTCTTTTCAAAGTAGCTCTCTGAAAATACAGAACGCTTACAACAGAGTAGAAAATCACTCCATTGTCAAAGAGAAGAAACTCACTCGACACAAAACTGTTCACAAGAGGTTTAATAATTCTACTTTAGAGAAGGACTTTTAGACCTATGGAACAATATGGTTTGGCTCTCAAGAGGGTTACAACAGACCAAAGACTTCAGAATCTGTTGACGGTGAATCCAGAAAAGCACAGGCCATTAAGAAGAGAAGACAAAAGATGAGATAAAAGATGAGACAACCTACGAAATAATAGATAATACTGCAACTTCACTAATTTTCTTGCTTACTAGAAATTGGCTTATTTATGGCTTCTTGTTGCTGTTGTGCTTTAAAATCTGTGCATTGAAAAGTACCTATCACATTAAATAATGTCATATATTAATCTTTAAACACTACCAAGTGTTTTTTAACTGGAAAAGTGAAACCTACCTATGACTAATATTTGTAATATATCTTCTACCTTCTAACACAACTTTTTTATCTGTCTGAAAAACACTTGACATGTTTACAATCTTGAAGTCTCTTATTTTAGCCATTGTGAAAATTAACTCAGAGTCCATAAAGAACATACGAGCTAAACTTATGTTACAGTGTCATAAAATATAAAATAATAGAAACATCCAACTTGTAAAAGACCTTCAAGATCATTAGGTCCAACCTCAGCCAGACATACCAATCCCACCACTAAACCATGTCCCTTGAGCGTCATGTTGCACGTCTCTTAAATACTTCCAGGGATGGGAACTCTACCACTTTTCTGGGCAGCCTGTTACAGTGCTTATCTGTAAAGAAATTCTTCCTAAAGTCCAATCTAAACCTTCCCTGGCACAACTTCAGGTTGTTTCCTTGCATCCTATCACTTGTCACTGGAGAAAAGAGGCCTACACCCACCTTTTTGCAACCTCCTCTTGGATAGTCATTGTGAGCAACATCTCCCCACAGAAACCTCTTCTTCAGACTTAACAGTCATAATCCCCTCAGCCACTCCTCACAAGTCTTGTTTTCTACCCTTCTTCAACTACACACTTACCAAAAACTTAGAAGAAACAACTGAATTGCTTCAAATCCAGACATTATATTTAAAATAAATATAGATACAGGTGATTTTGAATGCATATGGAATTCAAATCTCTTAAGATTTTGAAACAACCTTTGAACTGCATTGTGGGCAAGTTATGAAGAGGAAACAAAAGCATGTTCTGTGTGTCACAAAAACCATTTCCAAATTGTTCACCAAATCCCTATCTGTTAGAAAGCCAGTACAGTCTCTTGTAAATTATTTGGAGTATGATCTCAGAAACACCTTTTGTAATGGCCTGCATTACACTGGCAAAGCCCCAGTAGCTTGGCAGCTCGCTGATTTCCAAAGAGAGTTGTGTATGAGGAAAAGCAGGGGTTGCTCAGTTTGGTCTCCTGCGCATGTTAACATGAACTGACCTCCTTTTACACACTTTTCTTCTAGACCATCTTGCAGCTTCAGCTGCTTTGTGATCATTTCATTGGTTGAGAGTAAAGCAAAAGTATGTACTGGAATAGTAAAACAGCAATGCAGTGAGCACCTTTGCCTCAATTTGAAAAGTCATGGGTAGGAAACAGACTTCTGGAATTGCTCATTTCCTTGTAATTCCACTAGGTAAAAAATGGTTGTGATTGAACCAGAAAACCCATCTTCAGTTTGTGTCAGCAATGATTTTCTTGGATCATGTAGATTTGGCCTGCTTGCCCTGATAATATAAAGTGATAAGCTTTCTATCTAATCTGTTCCAAAAAATATCCCAACAATTCAGCTACCAGCGTACTTTTGAATCAGGGTTCCATGCAATTATTATTACACATGTAAGATTATTAAAAAAGAAAAACATGGAAAAAATTACTACAATCCAATATCTTGCAGAAACTGTTAAAAACAATCACTGGCTACTAATACAAGTACCCTAGAATAAATACCAGTAACATAGTTCTAATCATGACTAGCAATGATGAATTATTTTTCTTCCATTAACATACCGATGGGTTTTCCAATTATTTTTCTTTATTTCATTTTAAGAAAATGCTTGTGTCTGCTATGTTTAGGAATGCCAACAAAATAACTTATAATTATATCCTTATAAAGGATATTCATTAGAATTGTACCTTAGTATTTGACTGATTAAAAAGCTCTTGCAGAAGGAGATTCCCTGAGGTAATAAAGCTAGTCATGTTTACAATTAAATCTTAGTGTTTTGGATTCGTGAGTAGCCTAGTGTAGTTGTTTTGATATAACAACAACAATGGACATTAATTTCTTCTATAAAGAGGCACATGCTCTTTAAAAATAGAAATGAAAAGAAAACTTATTCAACTGGTCTACAGTTTTTCTCTCTTAAAGGATAATGCCAACATCAGTTATATCACTGTTGACAAACTCAGGCTTGCCAGTAAGTTGCCCAGCACTTATAAACTTCTGGAATGTTTTTCACTTTATTTGAAACTTCGATTGAGTGACATGAGAAATAGCAGAGTGATAAGAGAAGAGACACACTGTGATTTGTCAGAAAACTCGAAAGTTTTACTTTTTTTTTTTTTCCCCCAAGGAAAAACAGGGAAAATGTCCCAGCCTATTTGCAGTATTTTCGTGATTAGGTGGTATTTGCTGTGAAAGACATACCAAATAGCTAAATAATCTTTTTTTTTCTTATTATTGCTAAGACAAATTATGATTTTAATCCATCCAAAACATCACTATTGCTGTAAAGCTCATACTTAACTATTTATCTTCATCTGCTGATAGCAAGGTTAAAGGACACATATCTTTACATACCTTCTGTCTGTAGGATACAGCTCTACAGTAATGACATCAAGAGAGTTCCAGGCTGAGATGGTGAGGCCGTTATAGAGGCACAACATACCTATCATCATGGATTCACTGGTCCCAAACCACAGAAAGAAACAGCTTATGCCAGAGAGAACCATGGAACCACCTATGTATGAGACGGAAAAAAAAAGAATTTGAAGTGGAACTGTACTTGAAATAATGACTTTTCTTTGCTTTGTCTAACATTTTATTCACAGAATGTAGCAAAATAAATGTCTCATATACTTGAGTTAAATAAAATAAAGAAATATCCTTAAGAAGAGAAAATGTCACTTTGTAAGAAAAGCTTTGGGCTTGGTGATTTTTCCCATTTTAAAGTCAAGTCCATACCTAGCATTGTTAAACGTCCAATTCTATCCATCAGAAGAGCAGAAACAATGTTCCCTGGTAACACTGCCAACGTTCCCAGAAAATTAACAAAATAAATCCAGTAGGCACTGTAGTCATCATCAAAGGAAATCTGGCATCCTGTCCTGATGTGAAAAAATGTGCAATTTATAAAATCACTGTCAACAAATTTATATTGCTCGAGATCTGTGGAAAGAAGAAAAAAAAGTTTTCAGCCAACAGTTGCCTCCATGTTCACCTTTTGATTAAAAACAATGCAAATTTAGACATCCTTAATGACAGCTAGGAGATTTTACTGCTTCGTAAAAGGGCACTAGTTACCATTGTTAATTTTGATAGCCTTTTGTCTTAATAGAAAGATACACAAAGGTCATAAAGAGGTCATCGGAGACCCTGAATTAGGTCAATTATATCAACATAGTTCAATCCTGTTTGGACTACATTTGGTTTGGGCCTTCTTTAAAGGGCTGGCCTTGCATAAAAAGCACAGGATTTCTGCAGGTTTTTATCAGTCATCATTTCCATTGTTCCACAATCTTACTTGGTATCAGACCTATGTTTTTCATACCTTTCAGAGAGAACCTCTCAGATAAAACAGTTGATAATGATTATTTTGAGTTCTCTTAAAAGAAAATGTTCATGCAGATTTCAGATTAAACTTGTTTTCATTCCTGAGAGGACAGTTTGGTTTTCAGCTCCATTCTCGTCTGAAGAAAATGTACTAGAAATGTATCTGACAAAGTGATGCAATTAGTTCTTTGTTTATCAAACTGTTTGACTAGTTGTGAGCTCTGCAATCTCAGCCTAAGCTGAGACTGTTTAAATATTCCTAATTAAAGCACAACTAACCACAGACATTTCTGACTTCCATTTTTTAATAGTTCTGTGTCTAGCTAATTATTTTGAAAGCTATCAGTCAGAACCTGTTAGGATCTGTCAGATGGTCACTACTCTACCATGACACTGGTGATATTCTCATGCATTTCTGAATAAGAATGCAGTTGCATTACTACATGCAGTGGTTCAGGCCATTCTTTTTTAAATAACATTTCAGAGGTCTCTCCTTATGTTTCCTCCTTTATTTCTTCTCTTCTCATCAGCCTTAAAATCCTTATTCAAGAGTACATTTCTTCCAAATGAAAAAAGCTGGGCATTGCTTGTCCTGAAGCCTAGCTCTGTTGCTAATACAAGAGCTACAGAAAAGCATTAAAATTGCTGTCTATCTTTGAACACAAGCTTTCTTGGCAAGATTCTGCTTTTACTTATAATGTACAAAAATTGGGGAAAAAAAAAAACAAAACACACACAAAAAACCCACAACAACAACAAAAAAAAACACGCAAGTCCTAGAATGTTTAGTAGATTGGAAATGATGAGATAGTATGAATCCTGAACTTGCTCTCCCATGCTACAGCAGGCACAATATACTTTCATGTCTTCTAGGCCAGAATAAAATACCTGATTAAAGCAATCTGTTTCTTCTCTTCAGATTGGATATCTTTAGGAATCTTGAATATCTTTAGGAATGTTGAAAATCAAAGAAAGGTTTATTATCTGAGTCCATATTATGCCTGCAGTATTTCAGATGGAGGTGTGATCCTTTCTCTTCTGATACTATTTACTATTTCTACTATTACTCTATTTAGTGAAGCCTGTTGATTTTACAGCTTTGTATTCCCTACAGGAAGGCTTCCTGTATGCATCATCAGAAATTCAGAATTTATAATCACATCATAAAAATTAAATGAGAATATGCAGATGAAGAGTGCAGGTTTTTCATGTAATACCTGTGTTGTAGAAGGTGGTATTCACAAAAGTGCAGTTCCTGAAGTATGTATTCAGGGAAGTTATGTCTTCAAACACACAGTTCTTAAAAAGTGAATCTTCAAAGGTTACTGATTTAAACTTCATCATGACAAACCTGTCCAGCACAAATAATTTGTATCAGATTCCTTTCACAGATTAGAAACAGCAACAGGTCCACTTGAGGCAGTTACACAGATTTAACAGGCATCCTTCTAAGAAATCACACCTCCAGAAACAATGATTACTTAATGAGACTCAGGAGATGTAATAAATGATTAGCTGACTCTGGAATACTCTCTTTCAGAAAAAGGACTAATAAAGTACATAGCTGCACATAGCTGCTGGCCATAACAAGTGAAAGTATTTCCATGAGAATAGTTCAATTATGTCATGACATTCGTGCAACAGTCTTGTAAAATGAACAGTACTTGCAATTTAATATTACAGTCATAAATTGGGATCTCAAACACCAGAAACCCAGCCTCTTGGAACAAACAAGCACCTGTTGTTACCAAAGAGCTGGAAAGAAAGAATTTTTGAAAGAACCTCTACTTCTCCAGAAAAATACACTGAGCACTGTGTGAGGCTCAAGTCCAGAATGTACCCATTCAAGATTTAAAAAATGGTTTAGACTGGTTTACCATTATCACAACAATTATGCTGGCATTTTATACAACTAGATATCTAGCTGAAAGGATGGGTTTCCTAGCTCTGTCTGTGAATGTAACTGCAATTATTTTCTGCATAAGACATGAACAAATGTATTGTCAGCAGCTTTTTCTATTTCTGAACATCCTTGTTCCTTCTGACCTTTATTTAACTCTTTGGTTTTCGATCATGACTATCAATCAAGTTATCAATAGATGAAGTTAAGGGCAAATAATTTTACTAGTAGTTGCTTCCTAACTAAACTTTACTAGGCTTAAAACAATACGTAAATCTTTTCCATTGTACTCTTAATACTAATATCACTGTAACAAAATTTAAAAAAAAGACAGCTGTAGTAATATAGCAGCATTTTTCCAATATACTTCATTTTACATAGAGGTCTGGAAAAAGATGCGATTAAAGATGTACAGTTTTGCTGGCAGACTTCATTCAAAGTGGCAGCACTTCAAAAAACAATCTTTAACTGTTACGTAAGAACTGTTAAAATAGCAAACCCTTCCAAACATAGATCTGATTCTGTTCTAATTAAACCTGATGTGATCAGCTAATATTTGTCTTACTGTTAGTCTGATGGTAGGAACAGCAGTACACAAAATATGTTACATTTTAAACTGTAGGAATTATACCCTCAGCAGTGATGTTTTTGGAATTACACATTGACAAGAATGTATAGCAAGAACTAATTATGATTATCATAGAAGAATTACTAGCTAATGATTCTCTTTCTGTATTGGTCAGAAAAGCAGGTGTTCTCAGCCCATTAGTTTTACTTTATCATTTCTCATTTCCGACACTGGTTATAATCAGGCTGGCGTTCAGTATCAACTCATTAGCATTTTATATATAACACTCTCCATTTAAAAAATTAATATCAGAGGAGAACAAAGAGCACTTAGATGTAATAGGAAGGACAGACTGCATGTCCTACAAGCTCCTAATGCACGTATCAAGTTTTGACAGGAAATATGTTGTGACTACATTAAAAATGGAATCACAGTGATCTGAATTCAAACCAAACAGAAATGTAATGAAGTAAAAAGTGAAGTATTACAGTATCTTCCAGCTGAAGGAAACACTGAAATTAAGAGTGACAGGAATACAGAAACATTTGTGGATAAAGACTATCAAAAGAGTTCACCTTACTGCTCAAAATAGCTTGTGAATCTCAAATAGCTGTCCGATGCCTGTTGAATTTGCATACTTGCAAGTGCTTTTGAGTGGATTAGTACTGGACTTAATGTTTTACAGTAATTTTTAGTTCAGATTAATAAGATCTTGGTTGACAGAGTACAAAACATCTAAAACTTACTGACTGTAAGTGGTTCTTTGCTGTTAGGAGAACAGATGTCTCTTGGAAAGGAACTGGGATATAATTGTTGGTTTAAAAATGAGATAACTGGTCATTTTTGTCTGCAATGCATAAGTTGTGTCAAAACTTGAATTCTTATCAAAGAAAAAGAAAAGCCCTCAATTAATAAAATCATTATTTTTATTTTTTATATATATCTTTTCATATGGAAATAATAATTGCTTATCTCCATGTTATCCAGGAGACCAATCAAAGGTGGTTTTCTTTATCTCTTAAGAGAAACCAGACACTTAAAACAGCTGTGTTTAACTGTCTTCTAAGTTACCTAGTATCCATAAAAGTCTAGTTAGAGCCTTAATAAGTATACATTCAGTTTAAAAGAAAAAAAGACATTGCCAAAGTGTTGTCCTCCCATTTTAGAGCTGCTTTGGACTAGTAATTAATTTCTGTTTTCCTGTGCTAAGATCTTATCCTCTCAATGTTTCATATTTTCAAAGAAGCATCTTAAATCAATACAAATAAAAAATAGCAACGTTAATGAAAGTACATCCTTCCTCTTCTTCCTGCAATGTTGTGACACATGCTGGGTCTGAAAACCTTTGAATCCCACTGTGAAAAGAAAGACTGTTAATGTGAGCTTTCCGGTCCTCTTTTCAGTCTGTTTTCAGGAGGGCAGGGGGCAATGTTGGCATAAGGGATCCAATACTAAAGTCAGCAAGGTGTACACAGGAGCACTTCTCATATACCAACATACTATTCAAAACTGAATTATGGTAAACTGTATGAGATTGAGAATAGAGACATTAAAAAACAAACAAACAAACAACAAAAAACTAACAAAACTATCAACTACCAGTTGATAGGGGAAAATGTTACATTAATTGGACTTCCCAGAATACATGCATTTGTTTATCATTAAGACAACTATACACCTGTCATTGATGTATTCTCCGCTGCTATGAATTTGATTTTCCAGTGTAAAGTTGAAGACAAAATTTGAAACCTCCTCGTTGCGGAAAAGTTTCACTCGGGATGCATACTCATCTGATTGAAGGTGTTTAATGACATCAGGAAACCAGACAGATAAGCCATTGTAGCTGTGAAATAGAGAAAATGCTGTTAACGTCCTGGGGTCTGATCCAGCGGGACCACAGTAGGGCTGTGCTGCCAGAGCTCTGATCTGCCATGGTCCACACATCTTGGCTTTTCTCTGTTACCATCCCTACCCCTCTACCTGTTTCTGTCCCAAAGGGTGATGTTACTACTTGTCCTGCTTCTTGCTGGGCAGATGAGAAAGGCTCAGACAACAGGCCCTGTCCTGACACAGCCTGGGAAGTCCTATCGGCATCCAGACATGAAGAATAAAGCTCTTCATAAACTGCAGACCGTGGGAGCTGCAAAGATTAATCTTTTTCTAGTGTTTGTTTTAAATTTTGCCTTTAGACACAAACAGGCAGTCTAAGAGATTCTAAATGGTGTGTAAATTAAGCCTAACCTGAAGACTCACTGAAAAATAACTTGAAGAATATGAGCTTACTTTCAAGTTATGGCACAATGTTCATATTTCTAAAATGTTGAGACAATCACAGTTCTTCTGTGCTTGTCAATTGCCTGTATAAAAATACTGAAAGATTTCAATATCAGAAGACGCCAGTGTTCTAAGATAGACATCCTCTGAGTCAGGTATAGACCAAGAATAGACTATACAATAATATTTTTTATAAAGTTACTGAATAAGGACTTTAAAAAAAAATAAAAATCCGAATGACAGAGATTTGCATGCAGATGATTCTTTTGTCAAGTCCATAAACAACGATTCAGGATCTCAACTGCTCTTACCCAAAAGACAGGGTGAACCACACAATTGTGAGCTTGACTGTATTGTCCTTTACCGGGTAGTTGAAGCATCTCATGAAAGTCAACCAAATCTGGAAAGCAGTAGGAAATACACTCATTTTAAATTGTATTTTGTGTAATTCTGTTAAATGGTACAAGCTTCTTTATTCTGATTTGCTTGCTCCCTCAGGGAATCAGAGAGAGTGGGTGATCTTGTTGACACAGAACTGGTAGCTGTATTTCTGTTACAAGTCTGTCTTCTGGCTTTCACCAGGTGATGTACATTCTGTCCTCTGGCTTTCACCAGGTGATGTACATTCTATGCCTTTCTTGTTTCTTTTCACTTTGTCCATTAATTCAGTTGCTCTCTGACTACATAGAACTGTGTTATCCTTTATGCTGCTTCATTCACTATCTCAAATAAGTATGTCTCAGGAGCATTTCCTTCTCACCTGTGAAAAACTTTCTTTTAACATTTTCAATGATGTGGACTGCTTTTTCTGGTTTGTTTTTTTTTTTTTGCTTGTTTTTGTTTTTTAAATTAATGAGTATTCACTCAACTTTCATTTCAAGGTTTGACAATACTGCATAATTTTGACTTTACAAAAAAAAATTGGAGCAGGATCTCAATGCGTACGTATTAATCTTTTTAAATTATCTCTAACGTAGTTTTCTTGTAAAATATCTGACCTATTAAAAATATATGCATATTCAATTGCTTATAAGGCTTTACTGACATCCATTTACACAAGTTATTCATGACTTTACCATTTGTAGGTGAAGACTTTCATCACGTATCACCTCTTCACATGTATAGATATTAATAATATGTTCAGTACAAATTATATTGTGGACATTGAACAAATGACAGCAATCACTTCTGTAAAGGCCAATGAAACATTTTTCTCCTCTGAAGTTACAGTGAACACCTGTGATTCATCTATGCCTTTTCTGGCCCAGGAAACTAGAATCTTATACTGGTTACTGACTTTTCTAGTTGCATGAAAAATGCAGGATTGCAGTTATTGCAAGCATTACTTCAAAAGAACTTATTTCATTTCTGAATGCTAATTATAAAAGATAATTGCATAGCAAATAGAGATGTTGTTACTTACACCATATAGCTCTGTGCGAATTCTAACAAAACACCTCCTGTACCAAGTTCCTGTATCACTCTCTATTTCTATGAGCTCATCTATCTGCTTCGGAGTTTTAATTCGGTTAACCTAGAAATAGAAACAGAACAGCAAATATTTGCATTTTCTTGAAGCACTGAATTGAATATCAACGAATATTAGAAGGTTTTAATAAATCCCATAAACCAAAAATGAACAGATATTAAACCAGTGCTTAGATTAGGAATGTTTTGGAAATACGAAAGAACAAGGCCACTTTAATAACAGTGGTCATTATGAAGGGTATTGGAAAAGCTCTACTTTCAAACCATGCAGGAAATCCTTTTCCTTTGATTGAAACAAGATGTTACTGTGGGGTTTTGCTCAAGTTTTGCTGTGCATACCTCTAATGCCATGAAGGATAAAATGTTATTTAAACCTTCAGCTAAGCATGCTCAGAGTTTGATATTTTTTTCTGACTTGCCATTAACACATCACTGAAGGTCTATTGATTAACTATACAGTAATGATACAGAAGCATTTGAAATATCAAGAATTAATACTTGAATGGCATTTTTCTTTTGTTCTTATTTCCTGTAGTAGCAGACAGAGAACTCTCTGTGTTTCAGATGCGCGCTTTAATTACCCTTTTTTAAGGAGGAGAGAAAGAATTAGGTGAAATGGGCTGGAACCGTGCATGTTATTGCTGTTATGAGCAATTATCTTCTGCATCTAAATTGAAATAAGATGAACAAACATAAAGGAAAAATACAGAAATACCAGTGACAGAGAATGTAATGCTGCTTACAATGCTGATTTTATCTTGCATAATGAAGTGTAGGAAAATAAAAATTTTTAATATGGTCTTATCTATTTCTTGACCTAATGAATATACTATAGAATAGTTTAATCTGTCATTCCAATAATAGCAAAACACAGCTTATTCATACACAGTTCATTTAAAATAAAGATGAATAGAAAGCATAGAAAGAAAATAAGTAGAATGGGGAAAGTGACAGATATATGAGAAAGGAAAGACCAACAGACAGGGTATTCAATTTTCGGCTGCTGTTTCTGGCAGCCAAAATAGATCCTATTTCTTAACAAAATGAGGACACCACCCGCAGATGTATCAGAGTGGACTACAGGGAATCACAGAGTTGTTGTATTAATGGTAAGTTTCTAGTTTTCAGCCTACTGCTTTTTCAGATGTATTATGTTTAAGAAGGACCAGCAGCCTCATCCCATTAACGGAAACAAAACAAAGCTCACTAAGTGGTGTTACCTATAACCAGCCTAATTTCTGAAATAAAAAATCTCACTGTCTTGCTAAACTATTATATCCAAAATCTGAAACCTTCTCATCATGCCTTTTCCAACAGCAATAATTCTGTCTCTATCATTTATTTGATTTTAGATTTTTTAGAGTTTTTATGAAATATTCTGTGCAAAAGACTTGGTCTAGATTTAGAGTTGAGTCCTCTAATATTATCAAAAACCTTGTACCATAAAAACTTCCTCAAACATTTTCATGCTACATCTCTGAGTGAAAAGAGCATTTTGAATAATACTCTTGGAGTTAGCATACTTCATGAGCAAGCAGCTGAGATGCAGCCTTTTCAGTGTGCAGGCCACCTGATTTGTTTGGAGCAGTGAAGGCTGGGGGGATTATACATGTCCAAGACCACTACGTGTGACTAGGAAAAAAAAGCTTATGGCTTTGATGGTCCTTGAACATACAAAAAAGCTCCTATAGAATCCGAACAATGGTCCATCTGGACCATGCAAATTTAGCTGTCATTATGTGAGGGATGAAGAATTGAGGGGGGCAGGGGGAGGTGAGGGAGGGAAGGGAGGGTGTGAATACCTATTTAAATGAAAAGAGAACCTCTGTTCAATAGCAATGTGCAGAAATACATAATGTTTAAAAGTCTACAGAATTTTCCTGAGAAGGAAAATATTAATAGGAAAATGAAAAGATTTTTTAAACAGAGCAGTGAAAGAGTGGAGAGAATTTTGGTTTCTGAGGTAGAACGATTTTTATTTATTTGCTTGTTTGTTTGTTTTTACTTTAGCCTTTAAACCAATTATCTAAGTAATGCATATTTTATGAACCCAGGGAGGAATTTAAGCATCTGTATGAATCCTTAACAACTTATTTGAACTCTGTTTCATCTCAGAATACATTTTTGAAAGTATTTTGAGCTATTTCCACAAGTTCCACATTTTTTAACTAGATTACATCTAATTTGGAATTTCTGACTCTTAAACCAATTGCTCATCAATTGATGCATTTCTGTTCTAAAGGTTTGAAGGCAGATTCTGCAGTAGAATAAGTAACAAGAATAAACAAGACCTGTGGGGGAAAAAAAAAAAAAAAAAAAGCATCTCAAAAATGATGACATTAATTTGATTCAGGAAAACGAGTAAAAAAAAAAAGCACCCTAAAATTATAGAAATATTAAAGTTACACCAGCTGTTAGAGTAGAAAACACACCATCAAAGTTTATCTGCTTGGTGTAACTGTTGTCAGAAAGCAGAGGAAAAGGCCAACACTTAAGTTATACAATGATATTGACCTAAACCAGATGAAACTATGGAGCTCAGGAAAGCTAGGAGAATGACTTTTCAACACAAAATGTCACAGTGGCCAGTTCTTATTTAAACCAAGGAGAGACAGAGAAAGAGAGATAGACTCAAAGGATGTCTGGAATTCTTTGCACTGTGGGCTTAATACAATAAATTGCTAACAATTGTCCAATGAGGAGACGCATTTTCTAGTCATACTGCCACAAGCCTAGGTTTGGGGGTGTAGAGACTTCTGTCAGTGTGTATCCCTGGCATGCAATGTACTGTTTCTAATCAGCTCCTTGTTACTGTGTTTTCTCAATGGTCTAGGCAGAAACTGGCAAAAATCCCAAATAGTGATGTGATACTACAGCTGATCACTTCTCGTAATTTTTTGCCTCAGCACATTTCTGTCTTCTTCCCTGTGCCTAACCTAATAATCTGAGTGGTGGGTAGGACTTAAGCTATGACTGACAGGCTCTGCAATGGATCAGTGAATAGCCATGCTGGCAGAAGAAACTGAAAAGGTGACTTGAGAGTAAGAATACCTTCAAAAGCAGCTCAAGTTAGCATGAGTAAAATGTGAAATTACACCCCAAGTGTATAATGTGAATAAAGACAAAAAAAAAAAAAAAAAATAAGGCTAGGTTGGAGAGTATTAGGGCTAGGTCACTGGTGTACCAGTAAATGCAGCTGTAACATGACAGATATGCTAAACAACCTTCCTTCAAGCTGAATTCTTGAGTTTCCTTCTGGAAAAAAAGTTAAATGTAGGCTATAGAGACTATATCCAAGACAATAAGTTGCAAGTGGTGGAGAAAAATTATATGGTCAGATGGTCATTCCTAAGGCTGCCTGCAAATGCAGAACCTACAAGAGGGTTTCTTAATTGAGTTATATGTGCATTAATGTAAGAAGAAAGCCCTGGAAGAGGAATAAAATTTTACACATGGCTATGAGGGGGAACAGAGCACCAGCACTCCCATGGTACAATACAAGCTGGTAAAGGAGGCTGGTTTTCAATGTAAAAAAATGCTTTCTGCTGTTTAATCCTACTCTATTTGGGGAAAGTGTTTTTGGAGTATTTTGAGCAGTATTTTGAGTATGGCTTTATCATGAGATCTGCAAATAAAATATGTATCTTGCAAGATATTTTGAGAAAATTAAATATCTTCAAAAACAATTTCTCAAAATAATGAATATGAATTTAAAAATATATTATTTTAGCTGGTAAAAATGAAAAAAAAAATCAAACTCTCAGAAAAAAAAATATCAGCTGATTTAGGCTTTCACATATTTCTATTGTTATTATTAAACATAATAGAAATTACAACTGGAGTCCATTTATTATCCCCAAGAACATGCTGGCCAAAGGCTAAGATCTTAAAATCTGCTGAATGTATAACGATTTCATAGGAACTCAATTCCTATACTTAGATATTTACAGTGCAAATTATTTGCTTTGCCATGCAGAGTAATAATATTGATTGCTTAAGTACTCAAGATCTCAACAGTCAGCAAGCTGGTTGATGAACCAGCTGGGTGGTGAATATTAAGTGTAATAATACTCACTGTGAAGACTTTCTCAGGCTGACCACGAGCTCGCATGTTTGTGTCATGAATTTGCTTGAGTATCATCCAAGCTTCATCGTGTTTTCCAATCTAAACATTGGATGAAAGCATAGCCACTGAACAATCTTATTGCCTGTTAGACAAACGTTACTGTGTAAACAGAACCAGAGAATCAGAGAATCACAGAACAGCATGGCCTGGAAAAGATCTCCAGAGATCATTTGGTAAAACCACCTGCTAAAGCAGGTTCCCTATAGTAGGTTGAGCAGGAAAACGTCCAGGTGGGTTTTGAGTATCTCCAGAGAAGGAGACTCCACAACCTCTCTGGGCAGCCTGTTCTAGTGCTCTGTCACCTTCAAAGAAACTTTTCTTGTATTCAGAGGAAATTCCTGTTCTCCAGTTTGTGCCTGTTGTACCTTGTCCAGTTACTGGAGACTGCTGAAAGCAGTATAGCCCCATCCACTTGATACCCATCCTTCAGACATACCTAAGCATTGATAAGATCCCCTCTCAGTCTCCTCCAGGCTGAACAATCCCAGCTCTCTCAGCCTCTCCAACGAAGGGAGATGCCTCAGACTACTCATCATCTTTGTGGCCATCAACTGGATTCTGTCCAATAGTTCCCAATCTTTCTTGAGAATTGAAAACAGCTCTCCAGATGTGACCTCACCAGGGCAGCATAGAAAGGCAGGATCACTTGCCTTGACCTTTTGGTCACCGTGTTTTAATGCATCCCAAGATACCAGGATACCACTGGTCTTCTTGGACACAAAGACACAGTGCACCCAGTTCCTTCTCTGCAGAGCTCCTTTCCAGCAGATCAGCACCTAACCTGTACTGATGCATGCGGTTATTCCTCCCCAGGTACAGAACTCTACATTTGCCATTGTTGAACCTTAAAAGGTTCCTCTTCACTCAACTCTCTAGCCTGCCCAGTTCTCCTTGAATGGCAGCACAGCATTCTGGTGTGTCAGGCATTCCTCCAAGCTTTGCATCATCAGCAAATCTGCGGTGGCTGTGCTCTGCCCTTTCATCCATGCCACTGATGAAGATTTTACATAAGACCAGAGCAAGTACCAAGTCCTGGGGAACACTGCTAGCTACACACCTCCAACTAGAGCATGTTCCACTGATCTCAATCCTCTGAGCTCTGCCAGTCAAGCAGTTCTCAGTCCACTATCCACTCACCTATCTCACACTTTCTAAGGTTATGTACAAAGATATTATGGGAGGCAGTGTTAAAAGCCATGCTGAAGTGAAAGTGCAGAACATCCACTGCTCTCCTTGAAGGGAGAAGCACTCATAACTTCATAATAAGCTATCCAATTGGTCAAGCATGATTTTCCCTTGCTGAATCCATGCTGGCTACTCCTGATAACATTCTTTTTTTCCACTTACTTGGAGATGATGCCCAGAATAAGTTGCTCTAATACTTTCCAGGAACAGATGTGAGGCTAACTGGCCTGTAACATTCCAGCTCCTCCTTCTTGTCCTTTCTGAAGACTGGAGTGACACCTGCATTCCACTGGTCTTCAAGAACCTCTGCCATTCTCCATAGATGCTGGACAGTGGTTTGGTAAACAGTTCACACAGCACTCATGGTTACATAGTTAGATTCCATTGAGGCCCATGGATTTGTGTGCATTGCGTCTGCCTAGATAACCTCTACCCAAATTCTCCTAGGCTGAGGGGAATTCTTCCTTTTCTCAGACTCACTCTTATCTCCAGAGTACTGGAATTCCTGCTAGGTAGCCTTACCAGTAAAGACTGAAGCGAAGAAGGCTTTCAAGTAACTGCCTTTTCAGTGTCCTCTATTACCAAGGCACTTTATTCAGCCCATGTTTTCCTTTTGCTACTGATATAATTAAATATGGGTTTTTTTTGTTTTGTTTTGTTTTTTTTTGTTATCTGTGATGTCTCTTTCCAAGTGTAAACACAGAAATAGTTTTGACTGAAACCCAAAAAACAAGTTGAAAGTTATACCTCCAGCAAGAACCGTGGACTTTCTGGCATAAAGGTGAGGGCTACCACAGAAGAGACACAGGGCAATGCACAGACGATCACAAATACTCTCCAACTGTGAAACTGATAAGCAGATCCCATGCTGAAACTCCATCCTAAGAAAGAAGAAATTCACAAATTTTCACAAGTATAAATGATTTCACAAGTAATGTTACACTTTGAATTTCAATCTTATGCATGTCAACATGGAAGACATCCGTACTATACAGAATGAGGATGAGGAAGTCTATCTCATGTTTTCTGGCAAAATCTGTATGAAAGTAGTCACAGTAACGGAGTAAAATGTCCTCCACATCTAAATTGGATGTACAGGAAAAAAAAAATAAATTAGTGTTTAAACTTCTATCTGACATCAACAAACTTAACTCTGCAGAAGAGAAATTGTAATCATGTTAAGATCTTAAGCAAAAAAAGATGACACAAGAAAACATCTCATCTGAGAAATAGATCTTGAAATATACGTGAGTATGGACTCCTAAGAAGACAGCAAAAAGAAGTACTAGAAAAAACTCATGTGAAACTTCAGAGTCATTAGTTCAGCTTTTTAATAAAACATCTAATTGCATGAATTGGACTACTGATATGATAGAATTTTTAGAAATAAAAAAATTATTAAGAAAGACAAAAACATGATTTAGGTAATTACCTTCAGTCTGACTTCAACACTGTAGAATATTTTAGGCAAAATATTGAAGGAAAGCATATTAAAAGTAGAGTGAGAGATAAGAATAACAACAGTGATTGAAGTGATTACCAGAAGAAAATGGAATACTGGCTAACGAAAGTCCTAATGCTGGATTTATCTGATATACTTTGCTAACTGATTCCTTCTGGACGAAGTACACAGTAAACTAAATCTGACTGGATATCAGTAAACAACTGGTACAGCATAGTGCCAAATGTCTTATTAAATAATTCTTTAAATGAAGTGTTAATCTGCAATGAATACAGTATATTTTGAAATTTAAAAATCTCGTGTTCTGCGTCATAAATTAATTCTTAGGAAAAGATCAGTTTTCTAATTAAAATACTTGCACCCATGATGTATCTTTGCCCTTTATCAATAGCTCTATGAAACTGAGCTGTCGAACTGGGAACCTGTTTTTTCTTATTCATTACAAATTTTCTGAGTTTCAGAAGATTTATCAGATTTATTTACACCCTTATTTAGTTTCAGAAGACAGAAGTGAAATCAGCAACAATATTGGTGATGATCATTGACTGCCATTTTACTTTTTTTATAAGGAAGGTTCCAGATAGATATACTTTCCTTCTCCAAAGTTCCATCCAACAAAAAGAAGATACCTAAGATGTCAACCTACATTTGATGATAAATTTCATTCAAAAATAGAAAGTCAAATGAAAAAAATCAAGATTAAAACCAAAACAAAACCAGAAAGTAAAGAAAAAAATAAAGGGAGGTTTAGGGTGAGTTGATAAGGCAATTAGGAATCATGCTGGGGTATGTATTTTGTACACATTCTATTATAATCATTCAAATGATGTTCATTATATATGTTAAGCTACAAAACAAAACCCTCTGGTATACCAGTTGGGCAGCAGTGCACCTTCTAGAAAGGAGACAACAGAAGCAAGGCTTTCCTCTCTTAGAACAACACAGTCAAAGTGCCGTCTCTGGTCATTTAAACCACTCCACCATACTCACAGACAGTACTATATTTACCCTGTCTGCTTTTTACCAGTCTGGTTTATACTGTGAGAGATTTAGCTTCCTAAATAGTATTTCTGTGTAAGAAATTTTTATGCTAGTTTTGTACATGTTGTAAAACAACAGCAGTATCTCTGTAGCCAGTCCTCAAAATTGACAGTAATAACTTACTTCAAGGTGTTTTTTATTGAGGTAAGTGAGCTATATTGCTAATTAATTAATTTAAAATTTAAAAAGCCACATTAATTAAAAACAATGACTGCACTGTGTTTGCTGCTGTCATCTTCACCATTTGCAAGACATATTTTTACTCGTCAGAATGTCTGAGAGCTTGTTAAGTGAAATGTTCATCATAGTTTCTATTGCTCTTATTACATCTTTTTCTCCTTGTATTGGATGCTGCAGTTAATCCCATGATTTATTGTGTCTGCAGAATTAATGATAATAGTGAATATGAGAATTAGAAGAATTGGTAGAAAAAGCGTTGCAACACATCTATCTTGAGCCTGTCCTCCTACTTATTCCTTCACCACCCGGTAAAAGAGCAGAACAAACATGTACCTTAAATGCAAAGCAAGTGCAGATTTATTCTTACGTTGACCATCCCATTATCTGGTTTCATGAGCTGATATGGAAAATGAAGCCATTAGAATAATTTTGAATTCAGCTCTCAAAGTGGCTCTCATAACCACTGTCTATGAGTCTTGAAATAAAAAGGAGCTTGGCTGTAACTCAGTTTGCCTTCCCCTTCCCTGAATCGAGATACAATAGCAAAGATGGAGAAGCTCTACTCAGCAGCATTCAGAGCTCTGTGCAGCAGCCCAGAGCTCAGCTCCACCTTTGCTCCCTGGCTATGCTGTGTTTCAAGGCCATTAATCTTGAAAACAGTGCCAAGCTCCAATATTTTATGAATTGCTGAAACCCTTGCCCCAAATGCATCTTGGGAAAAGTTTACTGTAGAGCAGTGTAAAATCTGCAGTGATGAAATATGAAGCCAGTGCACCAGCCTTCTTGCTGAATATTGTGTTCTCACTGTACTGATTACTGAAAGGGATCAAGTGAATCACAGACATGGCAATTACTGATTACAGAGCCACAGCAGAATGCAGCAGAGCAAAAGCAAAATGTAAGCAAAAGGCTGCTATCAATTACAGTCACGGGCTTATGTATGAAGTTGAATGTCAACAAAACCTTTACCCTAACGGTATTTCATCTGTTTTGTAATATTAATAAGTTAAAATGATATTGTAAATCAGTTCTTGTTCCAAAAGAAAGAAATGTCATAGATTTTCTGAATAAGCATAGAAATAAACTTGTCCATATTATGCTGATTTTTTTCAATTTACATTGCTAGTAATGTCTTCTAGATCATGTGTATTTTTTTTACAGTGGTTAGGTGATGACATACTGTACCTAATGAGAGCTGATCAGTGGACATAGTCTACTTAACTTTCCAAAATGAGGGCTGAATGGGAACTTGATAACTCAGCAAGTCATTTAAGGTTTTAAAGTGCAATGTGAGCAATAGGGGAAAAAAAAAAAGTGCTTACAGACTGTATAAATACTGTCCAGCAATGAAGTTTTGAAATTCCAAAGGAACAAAGTTGTAAAGAACCTTTCAAAAACCTAAATGAATATAGGGATTTTATTGCTTGTTTCTGTTTTAAAACACACTTATTCACCACAACCAGATCATATAGGCTCAGTTTTAATATTTTTAAGGTGGAAACACTTTCAGTAAGTGTGTGATTGACCTGAAGTGCCACTTGGCGGCACTGTTACCGCACATAATACAATAATCAATTAAAAATGCACAAATGCTTTTTGTTTGTTTGTTTGTTTGTTCACTGGGCATTTCCTGTTTGTTCTCTGAGCAACGTCGAAGCTAAACCAACCTTACAAAAATGACTAGAATTTCGACATCTTGCAGAACCAAAATACCACTGAACTTAAATTTAGTCTGCCCTGAAATTGCTAAACTTAGCTGTGAGTGACATCCAGAACTTGAACCCAAATATTTTAGTGCTGCTGATTGGAATAACGGTAAAACACCGCTGAAACTGAAAAACAAGAGAGTTCATCTAAATAACATAACTGAGAAATATTCTCGATACTTTCAAGAGCCTGAGTGAAATATACTGTCTCTAACAAAAGCAAAATAATGTTTCATAATTATTCTTTAACTATATTGATGTGAAATTCCAGCAGCACAAAGAAGAACTTATGTCCTTCATGTGATTAGATTATTAATATCGCACGGGGAAATGCAGTGATATTTTTAGCCTCGATTGATAGGTATTCTTTAACCCCATTGACCCAGCAGGTAATTTTTGCAGAATAATTCAGGAAATAAAATAACCTAAGTGTGTCAGGCCATGATTGGGTTACCTTGACAGAGCTGCATCTAAAAGACTCTAATTCTCATTCACATCTGTCTGTCTCTCAAGCTAATGCTATTAATCCCTTACAGACATAAGGATCAACAGTTCACTGAAAGAAGAAAGTAATGTTGCTAAACGGATGTATTTCACCGTGTATTAAACCCAGACTTTGTCTGCTTACAATTGAAACCGTGATTAAAAGGAACAAAGCATTTTTTAATTACACATTCCTTCTCCCGCTGAGCAGGCAGTTGTCAGCTCCTAACACTCAGCATTTGCCAGCACTAACATCTGCAGACCTGAGATTATCAGGCCTCCAATCTTTTTGGCTAAAATATCTACCATTTAAATAAGCACTAGGTCAGCAGCAAGCAGTGCTGACCACACCTAGAAAATCACCTGCTGTCTAATAACATCAGAAACAAATTCTCTATCCAGTATATGGTGCTGTAGGCCTCAAGCTTCAGTACTTCTAAATAGTGACATCAGTAACTTGATTTTTAAATGATTTTAATACCTGCTCTAGTGCTGCTTAGTCTATTACTTTTCTCTGAGGAGAATGTTAGTGTATACTTCATACAAAAATGAGATACTTGCCTAAAGTTCATTAAAGTTTAGACAAGATATGTCAGCCTTTCACTTGAAACCATATAAATAGTCTGTGCAGAATCTAGAGCTTGATAAAAATCCCATAAAAAGTAGATTTTATTTGAATACCCAACAACGTTGGGATGGGGCCAGGTGGGTGGGAAGAGAAAAAAGTGTGCAAGTGTGGAGTGCAATAATCCCTTGACCCAGGTGGATCAAGGTGCTGTGACTCACAAGAGCAAATAAAGGTACGAAACTCATCTCTGAAATGGCAGAGATTGCAGGACATGATACTACAGTGTTAAGTAACAACTCCTATTAAGGGAAATGCAGAGAATATCCCTTTTATTATATAGAATTATTTCTTATATCCCTTATTTAGGAAAAAGAGCTTGAAAGTAATGGAAGTTAATATAGATTGACACTAAGTTGAACTTTGCCCGCTGTTCAGATGCAAGGCGTGAAAAGAGCCGTGATGTGCCATCAAAAGCTGAAGTACTGAATTTTCCTATAAATGGTTGTTTCTGTTTAATTTCTGCATCTGAATTTGGCTTTGGAAAATATTCCTTCATTTAAAGATTTGGTGTAGATCCACATAATCGTACAGGGAGATAGTAAGACTCATATGGTACCCTTTTCACACATGTGGAAACCAATTCTTGCACTAAGTGATTGAATCTAAGATGCTTTAATACATACTCTTAGCTTCAGCAGTCTTTTCAGTGTCTTGTTCATATTATGGGGAAAGGAAGGCAGCTGTAATGCTAACTCAGATCTGTGAACAGTAACTTTATTTGTCTTAACTTTTACAGGCGTAAAGTCTAGAAGCAAACTGTGAATTGTTGAAAACCATAGCAGTAGCAGACTGTATCTGGAAAGAAAACTAAATTAAAGAATGATCTAAGAATTAGCTTAACAACCAGATAAAAAATGAGCATAAAAAATTAAAGCATATTTTTTCCAGTATGAGTAAGATATTTAGTGGTTTTGCTGAATTTACATTACAGAACCTAGCAGCATGAGAATTGAGAAACTGAAAAGGTAATCACAGAATCATAGAGTGGCCAGGGTTGGAAGAGACCTCAAGGATCAATAAAACCCAACTCCCCTGCCACAGGCAGGGTTGCCAAGCACTAGATTAAGTGCTAGATCAGATTGCCCAGGACCCAATTCAACCTGGCCTTAAACACCTTCAGGGATGGGGCATCCACAACCTCTCTGGGCAGCCTGTTCCAGTGCCTCACCACCCTCTCAGGGAAAGACTTCCACATGACATCTAATTTACATCTTTTCTCCTTTAGTTTAAAACCATTCTCCCTTGTCCTATCACTCTCTGTCCATGTAAAGGGATGATTTCTCTCCAGCATCTTCTAAATAGTCGTGTACTTAAAACAAACAAACCAAAACCAAAACCAACCAACATGAAAAAAAACAACCAACTAATAGAAAAAAAAAAGACAAAAACAACAAAATACAAAGCAGAATTCTAGGCCACTGAGGGTTAATGTTGTGCTGATACCATCAGAAATCTCATCACAAGCACTGTGGCACATAATTGATCTGGCTGTTTGGCTAACTGAGTCTGTGGCCAGAGAGATTTATGTACTCATGTAATTCTGCAAAGTCCTTGCTTGAGTACGGCTCTGTGCAGCTGCTCACTTACAGCACTTTACAACCCTCAGAACAGACAAAGAGGTAAAATCTGCTAGAGACTACTCTGAGAACAGCTTTGGCAAGCTCAGTATTGAATCATCCCTGTAACTTAGAGGCTTGTCTGTCTATGAAGAAAGGGCTCTGTCATGCTTTCGAGAGACCATAGATCAAGCAGATTCAACTAATGTTAAAAAGGAAGAGTAGGGAGTGCGCATTTACAAGAAGCAGCTGTCAAGTTTAAGAATACTGTGGTGAGTATGCATCCTGAGCCCATGAAGTCAAATGGTACTAGAAAGAGCTTTGTTTGTAGGATCTCACTTTTGATTTCTTGTTGATTTCCACCTCTACATTTCTACATTAGTGTTTTCCATTCCTTTATTGTACCGCACCTAATTAATAAGCGATGAATGGATTGCACATGAAATTCGATATGTCCGTTTGGACAGTACCAGAGAGAACTGATAGAGCAAATTGCCAACAGATGATAAAATCTAACAGTGTAAAATGGCTAAATGTTCTGTGGAATAGGCTGAAATTTTTGCCTGTGACAAAATCCGATTACACTGTTGCTGAGTGGAGACTTCACTCTACCAATAGGGAAAACACATTCAATAATCTCTGTGTGCTTTACTGTAGGGCTGTCTGCACCCTGTCCATAGCTCTGAGCTCACAAAATGAAACCACAATGGTTTCAAATACACACTTGGTGTGTATGTACAATCAGAGAAAAATGTGATTCAAACCTTGGAATTATTTTACTGCGGAGTTGTAAGAACTGCTATAAAGCTAAGCATTTGGTTGAGAAGTTGTTGCAGACACTCTTAATTACAGCTATTAAGTGTAGAAGCTAATTGAAAATGTAAGTGCTCCTGTCCTGGTCTGGGACTTCCAGTGATTTATGTGCATCTGGACTGAGGATATTTAAACGATGGGCTCACGGTGAACAAGAAAAGAGAAGCAATTAATCAAAAACGACAGTCAGAAAAAAGGCACAACAAAACACTGCAGTTCATGAAAAGACAATGGGGCCTATTTATCTAGTCTAACTTTTACAAACAAAGCAATCATTGAAATGCTGCAACATTTTCTGAAGAACGGGGAGAGGATGGATCATTTACCAGCGATGTGCCTTTCATCTTCTGCATTCTGCCGCAGTGTAATAACACAGCATCCACACAGTTCAAGGAGGTCTTTCGAAATGTAACCTTGTGATATTTTATTTGTTTAGAAAATTATTGCATGAAAAATCCTTGTCTGTTTTTCTTTCCACAAGCATTTTAGTACTGTGATTGCAGTCTCATTTCCCATTTTGCTTTTTATCTTTTATTATCTTTTTTTAATTTTAATTTCAAGCAAATAAATAACGAACAGTATCATATTACTAAGAGAGAGACAGACTAGGTAGTCAGTTTATGTAATTTAACAATGTGACTAAATACACATGCTCACATCTTCTAACTTGACCGTTTGAAAACATGGATATTTCTGTACCTACAATACTATGTGTCAGAGGACCCAAATTCAAACTTCAATCAGAGTCTTTCAATACAGTATTATTTGCCCTCACAAATAATAAAGTAGCAATGACTTCCAGTTACAATCTGTCCTATTTGTCCAAAGTGAGAAGGAGATTTTTACTCACAAGAAGCAGTTGAAGTGTTTCAAACGTAACTACAAAAGGGATCAAGAAAACTACTAATATGCTTGGGTATATGGGTTGGACTTGATGATCTTGGAGGTGTTTTTCCAACCTTGGTGATTTCATGATTCCATGACAACAAATAATTCGTATGCTACCATTAAAGTAATGCCTCCCATGTATTTCTATGGAAAGTACAACAGATACAAAGAGCACAATAACACTGTGTGATACATTCTCAGCTACAAAACACTATTTTCCAACACAGTCACTACCATTCGCTGTGCATTTTCACCAGCAATGAACAAGAGTGCATGACACTCTTGTAAAAATCTGCGCCAATGGAGATGCCCCACTGTTGCCACTGCTAAAACACACCACCCACCGCTTCACCGTGCTCACATCCACTGTTTGGTCTTCAGAAAAACTCAGGTACTGTCAGTGAATGTCAGTGGGTGGCATTTTTCCCGCACAGAGGAATTCAATGCCACATCTTTGCTTTATACACACTTCCCTGTCAGATGTTGTTTTGTGAGACTGCCTCTCTGCAGCCATCTGTCACACAGCAACAAAATATAGTGGGACATTGGGTGGGAAGATTCAACCTCTATTGCCATACCACCAATGTCTGCCTCTGACATTATGGGTTGACATACTAAAATAGGAGGCATTACTTTCAGTGCAGCCGTCATAGTCAGTAAATCTAACTGCATTATCAACATCTTTTTAGTTGTGATTTATCTTTTTTTAAGGCACTACTACCTTCAAGTAACAGCTACCATGGGGACCAAAACAGTTAGCACCCCTAACAAACAGCCCCTGCACTAGAATGGAAAAAAGATAATATAGGCTCAAATAGCATGAGAGGAACTAAGAGAGGTAGAAATCTTGCTTCAGTCAGTACCATTCCTGAGGAGATGAGAAAGAAAAAATAAAAGAGCAAAGAAGAAATCTTATCAGATCTAGCATCTTATTTGTTTCCGGAAGTAAAAAAAAGCTATTGCAGTGTCTGATACTGTAGGCACTTCTGGTGGCAACTGGACAGAATTCTAAGGGAGGTTAATTATCTTCAAGTAATATTTTTTAATTTATAATCAAGGCCAATTGATTATGTGGAATAAATTTTCATTAAAAATAAGCCTGAGGAAAGTCTGTTGTTTTGCTGTTATAAGAATGACAGACTATTACTATGACTTCTTTGGAAAATTATGTTTATGGCATTAGATAATGATGTTAACAGCAATAGTCTGTTCATCTGTCTGTTTGTTCCTCCACCTACTCTGTTTGAAACCATTGGCGTACTTCAATCAAATCTGACAGGAAGAAATGTTTGCAGAGACAACCATATTTCCCAAACTCAAAACCAGTGAAATGCACTGCTTAGGCAGAAGTGATAGGCCCTAACAGTGCAGAGAGGAAAAGGCAGAAGTTAGTGGTCTCTCTGCCTGAATGCTAGGACTGCACTGTGACCACGCCACCAAATCTGACTTGAGCACAAAGGTGCTGCTTCTTCTCTGAGGTCAGCAAAGCAAGGAAGAGGCTGCAATGCACAAAAGTTATTGTGGGGGAGATACAGAAAGCTGCAACTCTACTCAGCACTGGTAAGACCTGGATTATTGTGTCTCATTTCTGGGCTCCTTGGTACAAGAGAGATGTGGAACAATTGGTTGAGAATCCAATGCAGGGCCATTAAGATGATGACACAGGAGTACCTCTCCTACGATAAGAGGCTGAGAGAGCTGGGATTGTTCTTCCTTGAAAAGAGGAAGCTCAGGGGGATATCTGCAAATATCTGAAGGGAAAGTTCTAGGAAGATAGAGGCAGGTTTTTTTCAGTGATGGCCAGAGCAAGAGGTAATGAGCACAAACTGGAACACAGGAGGTTCCCTGTGAATCTCAGGAACCATGTCTGCTGTGATGAAGGACGAAGGAACACTAGCACTGGTTGCCCAGAGACTGTGGGGTCACCTCTTCAGAGATCTTCAGAAGTTGCATGGATGAGGGCTTTGTGTAGCTCCATCTGAGCAGGAGTTGCACCAGATGGACCCAGAAGTCCCTGTCAACCTCAGCCAGTCTGTGTTTCTGTGATATTCCTCGTAAATGAGGAGCAGAGAGAAAGGAATTAATAAGGATCACGTAGTGATGGCCGGAAACCCTTAGGAAACAAGGCTTTGTAACTTCTCTCACAAAATATCTTGTTAGGTTTTTACTGAACCTGCAGATAAGCAAATTTTCTCTTTCAAAGTTAAATTACTGAGCCCAGCAGGTTATATTTGAAGCTCACTAATGAGCATTCTTTGTGATCAGTAAATAGATGAGGTAAAAGCTACCTAAGCTTCCAATGCTTGCAAATATAAACATGTAAATGACCATATCAAACCCCGTATTAGGGCACAGAAAACAACAAACTGATAAACAAAGTGATCTGTTCTGCTTTCCTAGCTGGATTTGCAAAAGCAGCTGTTTTAAATTCCGCTGTGTTCTGTCATTCTTGTTTCTAAAAATGAAGATTTTTTTTTTTTAAGTATACACATTTAACATAATCTCGTTTCATAGGATTTTTTTCAAAATGAGAGCTATCCATGAGTAGGGCCTGATAAATCAAGTTAACATTAAAACTGTCTTGTACCCACTTTAATTAATTTAGATTTTTAAAGTATAAATACAGTTTCAGCCCTCAGGATACAGAATTAATGACAATGCACTAAGTATGGAGGAGTACAGCACACTGGGGATCACTTTGCCTCTTAGTGGAATACTGAACAGATCAACAGACATTGCATCACGTAGTATATGTTGCATTATGTATGGTA
The DNA here is from genome assembly GCF_026119805.1 of Tympanuchus pallidicinctus. Taxonomy (NCBI): domain Eukaryota; kingdom Metazoa; phylum Chordata; class Aves; order Galliformes; family Phasianidae; genus Tympanuchus; species Tympanuchus pallidicinctus. Next base: position 153,145 of record NW_026294813.1, on the reverse strand, counting down.
GAGGAGATGCCCTTATGTCTGATCTATTCGATTTGTGCAGCATAACATCATTATAGTTCATTCAGATTCAACATTAGCAAAACATCTTTTAGATGGCCAACAGTATTTTCCATTGGCTATGGCCCCACAGATTCATCGATTCATAAACCAGAAGTTGTACTACAAATTCAAAGTATGTATAAAGAAGGTAATTTTTAAGAGCTGCTGCTGCTTTTAAAATGTGTATAAAACGTTTCCTCCACGTTAAAAAAAAGGAAAGGAGAGGAGAGGGGAGGGGAAGGGAGAGCAGGGGAGGGAAGAGATTGCTTTATAATTCTGCAGATACATTTTGCGCTAATGGGCTCTTTATTACTGAGAAAAGGCAAAATAAGCTAGTCCCTCACACATTTTCTTTGTTCTTGACTATTAACAAAAGTGAGACATCTGCAGAGAACAGATCTTCTGCAGAAAACAGAAACTACTGTATAACAGAAGATGGAGCCTTGGACTGAGATTTTTATAAATTGGCTGCTGCTATGGCTTGGGTTTGTTCTGAGCTCCTATGAAAAGGCAGAGTAGGAGGAAAAATCTTAGAAAAATGAAAAAAATATATGTTCATCTTAATTAGGAGTGCAGGATTTTCAAAATGGAGAAGTATGTGGCTTTTCTGCCATAGCACATTTACTCAACAGAATAATCTCTCTTTCCTTTGAAGCTACCAGTAAGAAATGTTTGACAGACAAGCATTTTTCCACATGTTTTGGAAATAGCAAATACTTCTCTTTATTAATTTGTGTTGTCTTCTATTTCTCCTAAGTTCTGAAGATATCTCCTTGTTTTGTCTCTGCTTTTGTTTTCCTGCCTTTTTCTGTCCTTCACCAGTACTCTCTGTTCATTTAATTGCTCTTTGAAAATGGGTGAAGGGGACTTTGCAGAGGGCATCCAATGCAGCTACTTGCTCCAAGAAAGAAGCAGTGACTGCCCCTATGCTATTCTCAAAATATATTTAGCTGATCTTTTATAAAGATGTTTAGTGACTCTGATTTTACTACTTCCACAGGAGTTTTATTCAGGAATATTTATCTAACAGATTATTAGGAAGTGGCTCTTCCTTTCCATACTTCCTCTCCTTGACTAAAAGTTCAGCTCATTACTTTCTGTCTTATCATCCATGAGCTATTTATTCCTTTTTCCTTTGCAGCTAATCATGCCTTTCTCTTTTTTCTTTCAGCAAGATTAGAAAAGACATCATCGATGGCCCTTGTGCTTATCTAAATTAGTGATGGTATCCTATTTCAAGATGTTCCAATTTTGAACAAACGTAACTGTTCTCCCAAATTTTCAGTTTATGTTGATCAGATGTTGACGTACAAGCAACCACAGTAAATCATCTCCGTAGACACAAAAGAATTTTTTCCCCCTTAGTTCTTTAGAGTATAGACACTGCAGTGATGCAGCAATATGAGATCAGTCGAGCATGGCTCTTTTTGTTATAAATCATGTAAGGGCATCCCGTATTTTTGATTGGATGGGTGCACAGCAGGAGATTATCAAATTCACCTCTAGGGACTACAGCAAAGAAAAGACGGAAGAAGAAACTCGGTGATCCTTTGCCAAAGACAAAATGATGATTTATAAAACATTTATAAGCTTTTTTGAACTTTGCTGCTGATGAAATGGTGGGAATAGCTAATAAAATAGGCGTGAAAGAAATTGAGCTTTTTGTCTGGTGCTCAGACCCACCTCTGATGTACATTTTGGAATTTCAAAGTGCTATACAAAATATCTCAAAAACATCAATATCATTTAAGTAATAGCCATTTGTTTACTGCATCCCCATCAGCTTTGACACTTTGAATTGTATATATTTGACCAGACAAATTCTAACTAAGCTTGTGTTACAGATATTAATTTCTGTGCAATCTCAATATGGTAAATAACAGCTATTGTACAGGCAATTAATAATGAAATTAAGAGTCAAACTTTTTCATAGTAATCAAGAATTTTTTTGTATTCATGTGTAGCAGTAAACTCATAATTAGAAAAGAATACAAAAGATAATTTGAGATGGATTACTTCTGGAAAAAAGAAAAATAAATAAATAAATAAATAAACACACATATATATGGTCGGCAAAAAATCTGGCTTCTGGTCTTTGTAAAACAGCCCACCAATAACTTTCCAATTTCCACAAAAATAAACGCTGAATGACAGAAAAATCTGCTTTTTATTACATTATCTAAAGTATGTATCATGTAATAGTAACTACTGTTTCATGGCATTCGTCACTACAGAAGACTGCAAACTCTTTTCTTCATTTCAAGACACTTGTCTCCCCTAAACAGACTAGACTGAAATCTCTGCAAGTGAAATCCCTTATAGCTGCTGCCTCTCAGAAGGATCCAGATCTGCTCATCAGAACTGCAGGATGGATGGCCACTAATACCCTTTTCCTTCTATTGCTTCTTGGGGATTCACCATGCCCTATGAATACTGCACAACACTAGAATATGATCTCTTATCCCAGTATTGTTGCAGTCAGTTTTTATTAAGGAACTTTTAATTCCAACAGAAAGACAGAAAAAGGGAGCTAAAAGTTTGTCTTTTTCCTTAATTGCCATTAACTAATTTTAGTACATTGTGTCCTCAGTTTAGTCTGCTGCAAATCGAGATTAACTTCTCCATTAACAGTGCCTGGTGCTGAGCATGCTCTGTGCCTTTATATACTGTGCCTTTAGACCTCCATCTCCACATCTGCATTGCAGCTCCATCCAACTCACTTATATCCATTCCTGTTTTATTACAGTATCATTCACTGTTTCATATGTAAGGGAGGTTTACTGCAGTTTTGAAAGTGTGTTTACCTTTTTAATCTCCAAGTGGATGACACAAGAACAAAGCAAACATGGCAACAGGAAGTACTACAGAAACTACTCTAGAGACATCTACCAAAAAGGTGATAATAAGATCTTTTTGATAACCAATAAAGTTTTTTTTTTCAGGCAAATTGATCTGCTTCAACTCAACTATAACGTCCTACCAATAGAAATGCCAGAAATAGAATAGAAATAGAAATAGAAATTCAGGCCACCTAACAAACCATTTACACAAAACAAAACTGATTTCTGCACTGTCATCGCAATTGCACACAGAAATGAAGGCTATTTAGGAATCCCTGTGCCCGTGAAAAGACTTCTCAGAATCAGTACAGCCATGGGGATGGAGAGTTCAATGTGTATGTAACCTTTTTAGGCAGCGGTCTTACGTGCCCATGCAAGCCCCTGGTGGTGGAGATCCTCTAACAGTCTTTGATAGTAGATATTAATGCTGCACTGCACCTGTCTTTGAGTTTATAAAGCCTTTTTGAAATAGAAGTCATGCTTTGTCTCCTAAATACAATGTTCTGCAAACCTTAGTTTTGAGTCTATAGTTCAGACACTTCTATGTCTGCATTTTTAAGCTCCATGTAACTGTAAAAAAAGCAATTAAAAAAATCCGTAAGTAGTTATATATACACTTACTGTAGTTTCATTGATTGTATATCTGTAATATATATTAATTTTTATTTATTAGGCATTCTGCAAAACTTTAAGAAATAGCTTTCTTAATTTAAAAGATTTCTGATGAAGGAAATATGTAGGAATATGATTTCTAGCCATTTCAGTCACAAGACAACTTACCAGTTATTTACAAATGCAATGAAAACATTTTCTAGAAAAATGAACATATTAATATTTTCCTGCTTATATGTAGAAAGAAATGTTAGAGTTTGACAAGAAATCTCATGTTCTGAAATTAAATACTTGTTTATAAGATTACTTATTTCACTTATTTCTCTTCTAAATTATTGTTCCTTGAGTGGTTCTATAGAATGCTGTCTTTTACAAACAGAAGTGGCTGGTCCTCAGTAAGTGGAAAAAAAGTCTCTGCTGATGAAAAATGAATAGTTCAGTTGATGATCTATGACGTAATTTAGGCACCAGCTTAAATAAAATGCTTGGTCTAAGTACTTACATCTGACTTTTGCACTGAGAATCTTAGTCTGTAGCATAATCCCACTACACTATGTTGTCTACACTAAGGAGATGAAGTTACAAATTGTGGTGAACACTATTGCTCTAACATGAGTATGTTTGCAAGTTTAGTTCATAGCTAACTGGTTGCAGAAATTCTCATTAAGTTGCAAAATACAACCAAGTGACTAATAATAATTAATAGTGATAAAGACCCCATCCCATAACTTAGAAATGTGACTAAAAACATAACAAACTTTTGATTAGCTTTATTGATCTTTAAAAAGGCAAATAAGATTGTCGTTACTTTGAAAGTGGTATAAAAAAGGAATGTGCAAAATCATTTTATCCACGACTCTGCCTTTCAGTTGCTGTACACAGTTCTTTACTCTAGAGCTTGAGGTTCAACTGCAGTTTACATGCAGAAGACTCGATATCTGCACCATCCTGATCAGACTCCCTGTCATCTTCACTTCTCCTCCTTAGCAGTCTAACTTCTTTTACATCTCATATTCAACTTTTTATAAGATCAATAGGATTGGTAAATCAGTGAGGTTAATATCTGTTTGTTGTTAAGCAAAAAGATTCTAGGGAATATTTCTGCTGTCTGAAAACAATTGAATACTTGATACATGCAAAACCAAAAATTACACAGACTACCAAAATAGAAAGTATTAATAAATGGAAATCTTTAACTAGCGGCCCTTCATTTTTAGTTTTGAGATCTGGAACCATAAGATTCTAGGCTCTTTATAAAAATAACACAGTGTATAGAAGGCAATATCTTGTATAATCGAAAACTTTGCATCTTTTCAAAATAAAGGGGTAAAATGGCTAAAAAAGTTGGGTGAGGGTAAGTTCTTTTTATTCCTATCCTTGAAGAAAGACATAAATCTAGTGTAATGAAAAGGTAATATATCACTATCAAGATTTTATACTGAAATGTAATTTCTTACTGTTAAGATTTTTCACTGTTTGAAAAATGAATTTTTTAAAGAATACTGTGATACACATTTGATGCATTTGACAGTCTTTGAAGTAATCCACCTTGAAATATTATGCTAAATTTAAAGTTGCACTTGCAAAATGGTTTATAAAATGGTAATTATCCTTCCTATCGAGCCTGACTGAAGTGTTGCATGAAGTCATTTATTCACAGCAGCCTGGTCTGGGACTTTGTTAATTGACTGCAATTAGAAGCATTTGTCTGCAGATGTTTCTTCTAATAGATTCTCCATGACCTCAACTCCTCTGTAAGGAACTCTGAACAAATCTGCATCCATTTTCAAATTTAAAACCGAAGCCAACATCTAGACTTAAAGAATCTCTGGAACTTGCTTGCCTTCCAGATGAAATCTTTCAGCATGCGGTCACTGCAGCACTATGTCACCCTGATTCCTCTCTTAACAACACACTGATGCCAAGGCAATTATTAGCTTCCCTATATTTTAGAATGTCTCAGTTTTAAAATGTCCCCTTGTTTCAGACATGCCTGTGCTGCTTGAACAAAAACAAATAAATGGTTACTTATTTTCATTTTATCAGGAAAAGATAGAGCTAAATCTTGAACAGCTGAAGTGGTATAGGTTCATTATTGTTTTGGAGGTAGATAATATATATCAGCTGTGAATCCAGGACCTTTTAAAGTGTCTTATGTAAGACTGAGAAAAAAAAAATATACCCAGAAGATGACTCAGTGCTGCTGGTTTGCTATTTTTCTGTCCATTTTAGAATAATTTTACTATGTTCAATGGCAGTTTGTTGCTTTTCAATAGTTGCAACTTCATGCCCTGCCTTTGAGCAATTTCAGTGTTCAGATAGGAAAAATGAACAGTATTTATCTCGCAGATGAGAATCAGAGAGCTCAGAAATTTCTATACGCTATACAAATAGGCCTTAGAAGTGGTTGAATGCTTTGCTTATAATTACGTTTTGCTTACTGGTCAGTGGAGATGTGATTAATGAGAAGGACTGAAGTCAATTTGAAGAAGAAGATCCATCTTTGCCTAATTCTATCAAAACAATTCAATGGAGACCACACAGAAATCCTAAAAGAAAGTTGCCCTACAGGAGTCCTCATGCATTCAAGTGATACAAATGATGTGGAGGTTGGAGACAGCATTAACCTGACCAGGACTGTTTGTAGGATACAGCACTGTGTGAACACTCCCCCCCCCAGTGTCAGAGCAATATTTGACCTGGGTGTACTCTGCAGTGCCTATGAGCTCAGCACATCTTGATCACAATGAAGCATCTTCAATCTGATACTCAGCAGAATAGCTCCACGCTTGTTTCAGGAAGTAAAACAAAGGCTTTGAACTTGACTAGATAGTCTAATTTACAATAAAGACAATTGAAAGACATCATCCAAACTCACAAGCATACTTTGCTTAAATTCCCCAAAAGGTGTATAAACCTACTTGTTTTGCTATGAGAAAGAATTGCACCTGCTGCCTGCAGCTTCCTTATTAGCCCTCTCTTTGGCTCTTATGACTTTGCTTACTATACTGCAAAGAGAGTAATTTGCATGGCTATAGCTGAAGAACACTGTCTTTTAAAAATGGTTTTTGCATTCTTCTGTCTTTAGTGATTTTCCTATGTACTTTTGCAGAAGTCTACCATACACAAAACTGAAAAAAAGCTGCATGGCTTTTTGTTATTGGTGTTTTTCTACTGCTATAGAAAGAAAAAAATAATTCCCTCCTTTTCCTGTCACTACTGTAATATAGGGATGTGCATTATTATTCATTGAGATACACTGCTCTGTAACATTTTTAAAAGCATTTCAGTGAAGGTTATCAAGTCATGAAATCTACAGTGAAATCAGGCAGTCTATTTAAACCAGTGTTTGTATTTTTCTCTGAAAGGTAAGGGAAATAAAAACACATTTTAAAAAAAAAAAAAAAAGTACTGAGAGCAATTTACTAATTGAAAAAAAAAAAAAAAAAAAAAAAAACACCAGAAAACTTTATATATAAGCACTGTGTCTTGCCAGCAAAGATTCTTCTCTGATTTCAGCAATCCAAAGCCAAAAGCCAAGGTTAAAGAGAGAGATTCTGGCTGCATGTACAGTCTAAAATTAATTTTAGTGCAAGAGTCTACGTATTTGATTGGTCTGCATGGTTATAATTTATTTCTGGGCCCTAGTGTCTGGTAAATGTTCCAATCACTCTGGGCAAATCTCCTAAATTTTTTCCTCCCCTGCACAATAAATTTTGATAAATGTCATTTCCTGGCTTAAGAAAACTGCTCTGCATGCTACCTAGCTCACAGAGTTGCTCTACTTGTCTTGAAGAATGCCAGCAAGAAGTGCTTACAGAGCCTAATTTTTAAAAACCACTGAGAATTCCCAAAAGCCCTTAAGACCTATAGGAATTTAGTGCCTCTAAAATGCAGAAGCAGGAGACTGAGTAGATCCTCTACCTCCACTTAATGTTTAATTATGTCACAGTAGTAAAGAGGCCTTTCACAAAGTAGTTTACACTGCATGTTCATATAATTTCAGCTACAGGAAGACTTCTGTCATATTTCCCCTCACTTACCCCGACCATATGTAAGTGCACTCTATTTGATTTCTCTTATTTGTACATCACTGTATAGCTGTACTAAAAACATTCAGCACAGCTTTACATTCACAACTACTGCCACAAACATTAAGACATTCTTAATTCTTCTTTCTTAAGGGAGAGTAATTGAGATTCTATGTGTTCCAAACAAACAATGTACAAAATCTAACAGAAATTTGACACCCAACATTTCAAAAGATATTTTCTCTGAAGCAAGTCTCCATATCAGCTGTTTTCTCCAGTTTCAATGGTAAGACTGACTACCTTTCTATTTGTCCAAATTTCCAGAAATCTAAAGAATCTGACTAAGCATGGATATTTGCTAATTTTTACTCTGTAAGGTATTGTTATTTAGCGTATGATCTATTCTCCTCACTTCCCCCAAAATAAAGATTTTTTTTTTTTAAACGGCAGAATAATTATTTTGAGAACTGACATGTTTAAGTTATACTTTAAAAGCTTTACTATTTAATTAGGAGAGAGAGAACTTACAAGGAGATGTTTGCCTTACCATAATGAGGAATGATTGCCCAAGCCATTGCAGAAGCATAGATACCGCCAATCATCCAAAACATACAGAGCCAACTCAGGTGTTCTCCTCGTTTCTCCCGAGCAAGCACTTCCGAAAAATAGGAGAAGACTGTTGGCACAGCTCCACCAATCCTAGAAGGAGATACATACCATGTGTTTAGGGAGAAAGTAACAGCCAGTTATAGTGAGAGCTAGGCCACGGTTAGTGTCATTTAGAACCTAAACTACAAGCAGATTTCTAGCAAGGTTGTATTTTTTTTTTTAATTGCACCATGTACTGGAGAACAATATGCTTTCACCACCTTGGGTGCAACTTTTGTCAAAGATTTCCTTGAAAACTGCATATACACTTCAGTATGTTCAGTGATTCAAATGGATTGCCAATGTGCTGGCCTTTGGAACAGAAACCAGCACAAAGTGCTAACTTTCACACAAATGCTGCAATTGTGGCCATCTATTTTTGAGCGTCAAAACATGCTCCGTTTTACTGAAATTGTTAGTAATTTTCCCAGAGGATCATAGGTATTTCTCTAGGTCTTCAGTCTTCTGATTTAGGCAACCAGGAAGTGACTAAATGAGAACTATATTACTAGTACATTTTATTCCATTCCTATTTAAAAAGATGTAATTTGCTAAGCCTGTGCTTGCTGTCTACATAATTTCTGTAATGGAAAAGTCAATGCATTCATATCATATTCACAGTTTTTAATACAGTAAAAATAAACAGCATCTAAAGGTCAGCTGGGAAAAAAGGGATCTCAATGTGGTTTTGCAAAACTTGTGTAATTTAAATATGTACCAAGTTCCAGGTAACCTTTTACTGTTTTTACCTCTTCATTACACAGCACAAGCTTGTGTAAGCTATAATTTCCTGCTGAAGTAAATATCTATGAAGTTGGAAGAGATACACTTACATAACAGTTCACATCCTTAGAAGAAGCAAAGTCTTGCATTGTTCAATTTTTGATCTCAACTTTTAAAGATAAATGTGTATTTATGCTGTCATTTTGATGATAGGTAAACTGGGAGTAAAACCAAGGATCTTATAACAGATTAAAACAAATATTAGAAAGGAACATATGAATACAGAAATGGAATTTCAGTCCTAATAAAAATCAGTTTCATGTCAATGCTGTCTACTTTAAGATACCTTCTGGTATAGCAATGAAATACTGCATTGAGCAGTTACATGCTATTCTATCACTTCTTTCTGGGTAGCTTTTGACAAAGTACTGCCAATCAACTCTTACCTTTACAATTAATGTACCATTGCTGGGCCTGTTAGTCTAACATTCTGCAAGTTCTACAAAGAGGTATGCAGTATCTCATATTATTTTCATGGTTAGAACACTTAAATTGTTTTGGCAGGGTATTGTCCTCCCTTGTAAGGAAGAGTGCCCTAGGAGGATATCCTGGAAGCTTGGGAAGAGGAATGGTAGAAGCAACATGGTGAAGAAAAGGACTGTGGCTCATTTTGCTGTAACTGGGTACTCCCTGCCCTCAGTGTTATTCTAGGGCATGTGGGCTCTCCTTTTCCCAAGGCTTAAGTGGATTACATTAATAACCTCTTACTGTTCAGGGCTCAGTCGTAGCACTGAATTGCATTCCCACAGTATTCCTTCCTCAGCATCCAAGGAGGATCCATTTTGACCAGGGTGGGGTTCTTTCTTTTTTTGTTTGTTTGTTTGTATGTTTTACTTAGTTAGTTGTTTTTTCATTTCAAAGAACAGTTATCCAGGGGAAAGTGACAATATATGAATAAGAAACTAATTCAATTCCTGATATCAGAAAAAACCATCCAAATTGAAAGCCATGCCTTTATAGTGTTATTTCTGAATGCTTTCTGTTTGTGGTTTTCTGTGAAATCATGAGGAGGAGGCAATCAAAATGGGATTTAAATGACATACCACAGGAGAGCAGAATTTAGTGAAATAAATAATAAACTAAGGTACATTTGCATTTTTTGTTGTCACAAGCAAAGGTGATAAATGTCTGCTAACCTATCTTCATAGCTGTGATTTGTCACAACAGATTTTGGAAACTGCTCAGTGTGAGAGCTAGAATAAATGAAAACAACATTTAGGCAAGGCATTCAGGAGCCTCTGGCTTCAGGGAGCCTTTTTTTATTTGCAGATTCATTAGCCAAAGAGGCTTGAAATGCCTCTTTGAATAGAGGCAATATAGGCACATAGGAATAGAGATAATTAGGAAAACAACAACAACAAAACCCTTACAAAATACTAAATGCACAAGCAGGATGGTGTTCTTCTCCTGAAATATCTTGGCTTCTTCACTTCCAAATCTGGAGAAGATTCAGGCTCAAAGACTGTTTCTGTGTATGTTGGTATTTTGCAAGTTTTCACCTTATTACTGATGACATACTAAGTCCACGAGATCAAAACACACTTGCTATTCTGCTTCCAATACTTGGAAGCAGCCTATCACCTTCATTTCTCCACTCGCACTTAATAGATTTTTATACTCCCACTTGCACAAATTCAATTAAAAACATCTTTTTGTTTTCCTCCTAGAACATCCGTTAGATCAGTAAAATATGTGAGAACAAGCATCCAGATCAACTCATTCACCTTGTGAACTGATGGATAATGCCCTATAAAAAAGCAGTGTGATGTAGATCACAGACTGTTGATCATTTCACAGAGTATACTACGTATACTAGAGATGTCTTCCAGGTACACATATGATCCATACTGTAATAATAGCAAGAGTCTCTGAGATAGTTTCACGTGATTATTTACAGATCTCTTAAATACTGTCAGTTCTGATGGAAACTGATAAGTAAATAATTAATTACTCGATTTTTTCAACAACAGTAAAAAGAGTTAAGAGAAATTTGATGTCAAATACAACCATATAATTAGAAAGAGTTTTCTTGCAGTACCTGATCAGCTAGATATGTCAGATAAGCTGCCAGCATTGATAAGCACAAAATCATTTCCACATCCACAGAGGCATTACTAGCAGAGATAGAGATGTGATCATACCACAGGCCACAACTGAAGTTCTGGTCCCCAGACATAGACTGTCTGGAGAGTGGCAACAGGAGAGCTATAAAGATGACCAAAGACCTGGAGAATCAGCTCTATGAAGAAAGGATGAAGCAGTTATTTCACTCTGGAGAAGAACAGGTCCAGGCATGACCTTATCACAGTATTTCCACAATTGAACAGTGGGTAATAAAAGAAAGGAGTCACTCCCTTCACTTGGAGAACACAAGGGGCGATGAGTACAAGCTGGAAAACCTGGGAAAGGTTTTACCATTATGTAAAAAAGACATTTTTTACAATGAAACAAATGGCACGATTTCCCTACTGGTGTGATAGAATTCCTTTCAACGGAGACTTTCAAAATGTGGTTGGACAGGGTACTTGTCCAGTCATAGTCATATCATCTAGTCTCTCTTTCCCAGTGGAAGGTTGGATGTAATGATCATTCAAAGACCCTTCTTTTCAAAGACTCTTCCAACCTGGGATTTTCTATGAGTTTATGAAGTCTTGATCTTTCACAAACCTGATTCTCTCTCTTTTTCATTCCTCCTTTCAAATTTCTGCTTTCTCTTTAGGATTATATGTTGTATAGGCTCTCTACCTTGCTTATGTGTGTCAATTTTCCAGCATTTCTCTTCCTTTTGTATAAATTTCCTTTCCCATCACAATCTTCTCCTCACACAACAAGCCACTTTTCTACATGCTTGGTCAGGTTTATATTATTCAACCTTTACCCACGTCTGAAGAAGAAAGGCTTGGAACCAAATCTATTTGAAAAGCTCAGACCTGGCCAACTTCTTTCTTGGCTTGTCTGAGAAACATATCAGCTCTTTTGGCATACACTATCAACTCTGAAGCCAGTAAACTGCGGAACTGTTCATTAGCTTTCAGAGTACACCTTCTGATAGCCACGGGTGGGAGGCAGCTGGAGATTATAGAGAAATTAGAGGCAGAAGGATTGTAACAGGGTAGAAGACGTGAGAAAGAAATAGAGCAAATGAGCATGAAGATACAAAAGATAGCTACAACATAATAATGAACACTGATGACACACAGAAGGAGCCTGTTCGTTGAGATCTGAGGTTCTTGAAGGCAACAGCTTGTGTAGTTGTGCTGTGCAACTGCGTGGTGTTCACATGGCCCGTGAATCTACTAGAAATTCTTTGAAGATCTTGTGTGTATAGACCTGTCCTTCCTGTCCTCATCATTCAGAATATGGAAATATAGAAAAGTATAAGAATTTCTTGCCTCTGTATGTAATGAACAAAAATAGTGGTAAATAGCCATTTGGCTGGATTTACATGGCCAGTCATCTCCAACATGTTATTTAAAATAAGCCTCATCCCACAGTTCTGTATTTTTTGTAACCATTGTCCCCCACAAAGGTGTGAAGGATTTGATTACGATCTGTTCTAAACAGTGAGTTTAATATTATTACCGTGACACCAGTACTTTGTGCTAGATGCTGATAATGTGGAAAGAGTACTGCAGGTAGCTTTGCAGAGATGTTTTCTGAGGAGTAGCTAAAAAAGAAGTCTGAAAGGGTGTCTAACATTTTTTGGAAAATAAATACTACGTAATAGTTCAGAGTGAGAAAAACTCTTATACTCAGGCAGGGATGGATTTTTAGTTGCATAAGTTGACCATATCTAAGCCATGTTTCCTAATATTTCTGTGGATCTTCAGGAGAGATTCAGTGAAACTTGTGGTTTTGACAATTTAAAAGAAATCTCTGTAGTCTGGACATAATGTTTAGTCTGTAAATTAAGACACATTTGTTTAAATTCTCATATTTCCTTTATGAAACAGAATCAATTTAGGGTTGTCTGAATAATTTCTAAACTGTAGTCAGTCTCAGAATACATATTTATTTCAGTTACCTTTATACTCCATGAAAACTTTGATTACTTTTAGAAGCAATATTTGTGTGGATAAGCATGATACATTTTCCCAAATTCTATCACCTTTGTTTACTTCAAGGCAACCCTAGCATGGGCCAGTTTAAAAAAATAGAGCATTTTTAAGAACTTTATTTTGAACTGAGGTGTTGGAATTAGAAAAACTGCGTCTAAAATTATCCAAAAGTATCAAAAGCACTAAGCTAGAAACTAAATGAAAAAAATCCAACTTTCTATAACAGAGGTTAGATAAAATTCTCCGACTGAGATTAATGTTTCCTAGTGGCAGAGTTGAATAGGCAAGAAATCCTCCTCCATTCAAGTTAGCAGCGATATTATAAGTCATGTTCTACTACTGGATAAACCTTTTTAGTAGGAAATCATGTCTAAAGGACTCCTAGAGCTTTATCTGTCTTTGGGATTCAATTTCCTTTTGAGTATGGATTTTGGATTAATCAATGGAGGGATCACAGTTATTTTATATATATATGTATATATATATAATTTATTTTTTGTAAAAGGAAATGATTTTGTAGGCTATTCAGCACTTCATTCTTTTCATTAGCTTGAGTTCACTTTTCAGACTTTCATATCCTTCATTGCTTTTTACCCAGCAGTACTCAGTATAATTTATACTGTTTTTATTCCACGCCATTCAGTTTTTGGCAATGCAAGATCTTCAAGATGCAAAATCATGGTCAGAAAGGTATTGTTTTGTTTTTTTCCCCTCAACAGTTCACTTTTATAAATGTATCAACTGCAAGAGAATCTGAGAAAAGTCAGTTTCTCAGTGTTTTCCATAAATAAAATCTTCTGTCAGATACTGTTATTATTGATCATAATTCCTCATGTATTTTTTATATTTTCTAGAAGATGAGATAACAGTTTAAACTTGATGTACCTAATAAATTTTATAACTCATCAATACTTCTTAATATTTCATTGACTTTAAATTATCAGAAATTTCCCAGGTAACTCTCTGACCCTTCATAAAGCTTTTTGCCCAGTCTGTGAAGCAATATTCTTTTGCTTCTAAAACATAAGTTATCCATATTTCATATTTGGGTTATTTAATACATGGCTGGAACAAAGCCCTTTCTGTTGAGAATAGTGATATATATTTAATGTCCTTCATTAGGAAAGGGGAATTGACATCTACGTTCCAAAGGCAGGACCTCTGGAAATGAGAAGAGGTTACTAAGAGAATTAAAGTTGAATTCATATTCCTGTTCAACTGAGAAGCTTTCTTCCCATGCAAGCAAGATGTGGATTGTAGTGAAGAATGTAATAAACTCTCAAGGTTTCATTCAGACACTATAAGTAAATTCATACTGTGCTACAAGAAGATATGGCATAAAAGCTGGCAAAAACACCTGGAAGTTCTTCAGTGAGTGATACAGAAAAGATCTTGTGTTCTTATGCAGTGATTGATGCCAAGTATCTGGAAACAAAGAACTACAAGATGTGTGCTCTAGCAGTGAGTGTATTTATGCCCTTCTGTCTATAGTGGAAAGATTTTACTTTTTTATCCCTGCAGCGGGAACATTCCAGCTTCTCCCATAACTTGTGGTGCTTGACATGTGATGTGTCTGTTGCTATTACAGCTCCTCTCAATGTAAGATCATATCCAAAGGTGAATTAAAAAAAAAAAAAAAAAGATAAATAGAGGGAAAGATAACATGGTTCAAGAAAGCAATGTACAAGGTTTTGTACTTAGGTTTGCGTAATCCTAAATACATACAGTAACTGAGAGAAGAACTTGACAGTAGCTCTGCTGAGAAGGACTTAGGAGTCCTGGTAGATGAACAACTCAACAAAAGGAAGCAGTGTGCGCTAGTAGTTTGGAAGGCCAATGTTATCTTGAGCTGCATTCAAAGAGGAGTGGCCAGCAGGGAGAGGAAGGTGATTCCCCCTCTACTCTGTCCTTATGAGGCCCCATCTGGAGTACTGCATACAAGTCGAGAGCCCCCAGCACAGGAGGGAAGTGGAGCTGTTGGAGAAGGTCCCAATGTGGGCCTTGAGGATGATCCAAGGACTGGAGCACCTCTCCTAAGAAGACAGTCTGAAGGAACTAGGCCTGTTCAGCCTGGAAGTGAGAAGGCTGCAGGGTGACCTCATTGTGGCCTTCCAATATTAAAGAGAACTGATAAACATGAGGGAAATCAAATTTTTATTAGGGTAGATAGTGGTAGGACAAGGGGGAATGACTTTAAACTAAAGGAAGGGAGATTTAGATTAGATGTTAAGGGGAAGTTTTTTCCCTGAGAGAGTGGTGAGGCACTGGCACAGGCGCCCAGAGAGACTCTGGATGCTCCATCCTTGGAGATGTTTAAGGTGAGAGATGGGACCCTGGGCAATTTGTTCTAGTATTTGATCTAGCTGCCAGTAACCCTGTTTGTGGCATAAGCATTGGAATTTGATAATCCTTGAGGTCCCTTCCAACCCAAGCCATTCTATTATTTTGTCAAGATTTTATTATGATGATTCTATGAAAGCTAGATGTGATGCAAATACAAGCTTGAGTAGCTCTGGTAAGTGAAAAGTAAGTTTCGTTCTGAAAGAGAGTGAGCAGATGAACATTCTGAATAAGATGAGATCCAAAAATGGAAACTGATGGAAAAACTATTTTCTCATAGAACAAAAAGGAACCTCTTTCATCTTGAAGATGTGAAGGACAGATTCAAGAAATCTCAAGGTTTTTATGGTGGCTGACATCTAGGATAAAATAGAACTGAAGGAGAGGAAGAGGGTTCTTTTGGATATAAACATTTTCTTCAAAGAAAATAGAAAATGGGAAGTGCCGTGAATCTTTCTCATCTTTCTCAGTGATCTATGAGAAGGAAAATGTAGGAAAGCAGAAGGGGATTTTGTTTTACTTTTCTAACATTTTTGAAAGAATGGATTTTTTTATTCAGAGTGCAATGGAGGTACAATTAAGGTGGAAACCCTATACTAACATACTTTGGGATCTCAATCTCAGCTTGTGTAAGTTTAAAATTATACAGTTAATGGACAGTGAGCACTGTCTGAAGAATTTTCAAAAATTGAGAAATTATTTAAATTAAAAGTAAAGGAAATGCAGACCCACAAACTTTTTTTTTTCTTCTGGAAAGAACAATAAAGTTTAGCATGCTCCAGGATCTCCATATTAATTTGACAGACTGCAATGGTGTTATAAAAAACATTATGCACACAAGGACTTTAGATGCATTGCAGATACTACTGAAATCTGAAGTACATTTGTGAGAAGTGCATTATATAGCATACTGAACAGGCAGTACATAGAGAATTCGGTACACAAAGCATTTAAGCAAGTTCATCAAGTTCACAAAATAGTCTGTTGCAAAATAAGAACAGAAAATTTTACTTTTTTCACATTATGTCTTTCCTCTGAAATCATTATCCTATCCCTTCAGGTTTATTTAGAATTGTAATAGCCACACTGATTAATTCTCTTGCTCCTGACACAGACTGTGTTCCTGCATTAAATAATGAAGTTTTTGTAAACAGGAAAGTTTTGTTAACACAAACAATTGTAGAAGTGAAAAAAAAACAGAGGAGCTTACCCAAATCCAGAAAACAAACGACAGAAGAGGAAGAAGCCATACCCCTGGACAAATGATGAAAGGAAGGCAAAGAATCCATTGATAGACATGCATATCAGGAGTGACTGTCTCCTTCCCACCTTGTCTGCCAAGCCTCCCCAGAAGAATGCCCCCACCATCATCCCAAGGTACACTATGCTACCTGCAATACACACAAAAGAAAAAGAAAAAAAAGAAAAAAAAAAGAAGAAAAAAAAATGTTGTTTTGTGAGCTACATAACTGACCACAATTGACCACACCAAAATAGTTTTATGTATTTGAACGATTTGCTTTCAGCAGTCTCCTACATTTACCAATTCAGTGGCACAGAGATTAATTTATCCTTTTTCAGTGGGTAGAAATTGTATGCATATAGCTTTGCAAATATACCTAGGGAGAACTAAGTACATTTGTGTCCTATTGTGTCTGTGTCAGCTAGTAGACTGAAGCTTAATTTAATTACTAAATAAGGTGCCTCTAGCTAAAACAAAATACAGTCAAATAAGAGTGCATTGGAGAAAGAATGCTACCATTTCCTCAATAATAAACAGCATTCAAACTTCAAAAATTAAACCTCCCCAGTAGAAATAAATTGTTTGAACATTTCCTGAATATAATTCTGTAGGGGATTAATCACTGGGAATAAAACGTGCTAAATCTAAAAGAAGCTGATTATGAAACAACAGACACTTTCCATTCAAGATCTACAGAACTGAAGATATCCAGCTTGATCTTTTTCTCCCTCTTGCTTCACTGTGCAACTTTATTTAAAAAGGCAGTATCTTGTATACATACATAAAAACAAAAACAAAACAAAACAAAAAACAAAACAGGAAAACATTGGAACAGTTTTGTTTTCAAATAATTTTATGCAGACACATTACCATTTAGCTGAATACACTAGAATGAGATGGAGATTTCTTACTTTGAGGTCGTTTTTTTGGTAAAGTTAATGTGATTTTCAAAGCAAAATTGTTTTCCACAGAAAATATAAACCTGAACTATCTGACCATCAATTTCTGAGCATGTTATGTACGCATTATTTAATTTCTAGAGATGAACCTTCTCTGGCACAGTGGAAGAGAAAGCACAACACATTGACCAGAGTGTCAGAAGTAGTTCCTCAAATTTGGGCAGATCCAACCAGATATGTATTTTGTTAGATACAGGTTTTTAATCCTACCTACTTTTTTACTGAGCTTCCCAGATAGTGTTTTATCTGTCTAATGATTGCTACCATCTTGTAAGAAGAATTTAAATGTAAAGTAGCTGGAAGCAGCTGAAAGAATAGGGATGCCTTGTCCCGTGTCTCTTTTCAGTCAGCCATAAGAACTGACAAATTCCCCAGCTGCTCTATTTGGCTTCAGTTGCTATTGCGTAAAATTCTGGACTCCGAAGAATCACTTCTGCCCTGCAGAAAGTAGGTAGAAGGAAAGGAAAATGGAAAAAATGAATCTTTGGTCTTTTTAAGCTGAGTATTAATATAAAAGTTTCTCACTGGTATTCCAATTCTTGGAATTCCATATATTACATCTGAAGTGCTAACCTCTGAAGGGTCTCACGCATCCCAAAATGTACCTGTACATGTGTACACAGTGTACACACAGTGCTGCTTCCTTACGAGGCATCATTTTAAAACACTTGATGGAACACACACACTATTGATGTAACACACTGCATGTATTTCAGTAGATTATCGTGTTATTTCTGCTACATCTATGACAACTATAAACCTGCATATACACTCACAGTGGCTATTTCAGTAAAATACAAATGTTGGACTACAATTTCTTAATTTTCCTTTCTTACATTTTAAATTTTTTTGTAATAATAATGATGTTATTTTTATTTCAAGCAGTATATAGAAAACAGTAGTGTAAAGATGATTAGTACCCATTAGTTTTTTGTAAATTCAGGGTCTCTACTGAGTAAGCAATTTTTGATGCTGTCTCTGAGCCTTAATTTTACATTCTGAAGAATAAGTTACTGTGAAGGATTTGTAAAACCACATACAGAAAATTCTAAATTTAATCTGTGAGAGGTTCACGCAGTCTATTTAGTCAAGAAAGCACATGGAATGCTATTCTGAGTAGCAGGTAGACATAGTAATTCAGAAATACGAGTGAGCATGAAATATTCACCATGTATCAAAATATTAATAGCTAATAATAATAATAATAATAATAATAATAATAATAATTAAAAACAAGGACCAGATTTCTATCCTTTGTATTTTTTTCATTCTCTGTATAATTCAAATAACTTCTAAACAGTGCTTCCAACAGTAATATCAACCCACATATATTTATGTATGTATGTATGAGTTTTGTATGCAGAAGCAGCAAACAGAGCAGATTTTTTTATTTTTTATTTTTTGGTCTGTTCCTATTTGGTCTGTTCAACTTAAATTAAGTCAGCCTAACAAAATCTGTAATTAAAATACAATGAATTCTACCTGCTTCAGATGTCTGGACCAAATGAATATCCATCACTCAAAATGGAATCTTTGAGACAGAGGAAAACAGCTATCACTTTTGCTTTCAGCTGTTGTTTTAGCCGATATAAAAAATAAGAAGAGTGTATTTCTAGACTGTCTTCTCCTTGAGTCCCTAAGGATCACATGATGGATTCACTGTTGATGATCACAGAAGCATTTCTTTACCCATGCAAGACCAACAAATTCATTAAGAAAAGCAGTTAAACGTCTTCTCAAAATACCTTTTATTGGTGGACAGATTTTTACTGTCACTATGATCTTTCTTAATCAAGGTATATTGATGAGAATACAGGTAAGTTGTGAGGCGGTGAATCACTGGCACAGCTGCCCAGAGAAGCTGTGGATGCCCCATCCCTGGAGGTATTCAAAACCAGGTTGGAATGGGGCCTGGACAGCCTGATCTGATGGGTGCATTCCAATCCAAGGAATTCTGAATCCAAGTTCAGAATTTGCTGAAATCATAAAACATCTTTGTTCTCTTTAATCTGATAGTTTAGTCTAGGAAGGACATAGACATGAAACAGTATTCTCCCTGGCTAATGGGGTTTGGCAGCAGATCTTCATCAGGTTCTTCTTTCTCATCAGATAGTAAAATACTAAGCACATACAAGCACACGTACATTTTCCTGGTGCTAAAGACACAAAGCTTACTGAAATGACTTGACATACTTCAACTACTATAATATCTCCTGTGGGCAGGACTACTCTACCACACTTCACATAGATCAGTGTTCATAAGTAGTTTAGAAATTATATCCAGCAAAGCTGGCATTTATGCATCAAATATAACTTAAATAAATTAGCAAAAATAGTTCAATGGCTGCACTGACAGCAGATCAATTTCAAAAAGTCAACTAAAGTTCTGATATATACTGATATATGTGATTTATACTCTTATTCTTTATTACTTATTCTTTATTACTTCATATCACATACTTGCATGACATTGGCTTTCCTAGTCTACAGTCTCATGTAAGAAATACTCACAGCAAGCCAGTCAAATATTTAGATATATATTTGCACCTATATCTCTGAAATAGTTTATGCATATAATAATAATCTTACTGGATAGTTACATTTCTCATGCTGTATAGAAACATCAAATCCTCCTCAAAAACACTGGAACATAGCAGTTAAATGTTAAATTGAAAGGTAAATTATCCTATTGACTGTAGAATCTTAGAATCCGTATTTATTTTGTACACTACTCATAAATTGCATGTTACATTTTGCATATTGCAGTAATAGTAATTTGTTATAGTAAATGTGTAAAAATTAACTATCTCCTTGTTTGCCGTTAACTTTAAAAACAATAGTCAGAAAAACAGTAATTTTATGGGCATATGTATATGTATACAGATCTTAATGTCACATGACATCTTGAGGAAGGTTTTTCCTCTCTTTCTCAGCATTTATTACTGATGACAAAACTATCTACATTTCATTTTCTTTTAGGTACACCACCTAAAAGAAAGTGCCTCTAAAGAAATTCATATAGCTCGAGACACACAGCTGTTTTTACATCTAGTATGAGTATAGAAATATATTTTAAAAATAATAAAGTTCATTTTAAAATGCAGAGAAACTAGTGACACCCACAATACATCTTTCATTTTCCCCATGAAGTAAGGAGTAATCTCAAAAAACTCCATCATTTGATGGAAAGTTGCTGAGAAGAAACATATGGCAGCTAAAAAGAAGCATCCCATACTAAGACAAATATTCTCTTCTATTGTTCTTCTATCAAGTTGCAAAAACCTGCATCTTCCTCCAACAGCAGAACTTCTACATTCTTCAGTGATTTTTCCCATTGTGCAAAAGTATAAAATATACAAATCTTTCTTCTTCATATGAGGAGCAGTCTTTCAACAGAGCAGCCAAGTGCCCATGCTTAAAGTTTTCTGACAGTATATTTTTATTCTGAGACTCCGTTGTTAGAAAGGACAATGTAAGCATCTGTTAAAAGAAATTACTTAGTATGATAATTCATTTTGCTTATTTCATAAGAATTATACTGTACTTTAATCTGTATTCTTATTTTTTCAGAGATCTTCCTATACATTATTGCCCAGAATACAACAGCTTATAGTGGAGAGCTTGAATACATATAAATTACATGAGCAAGAATAGCCAAGTTTATCTTTGTTTTCGCTCTGATAAGCAGTGTACCAAGAGATTAAAGATTACAATCATTCACAGCTATAGTTATTATCTATCAGTTACTTCTTTGATCAGAAAAATGGAAAAAGATTGCAGCCAGGAAAAAATGTGCTTCAACCAAATAAGCACCTAAGTAAATTTTCATAAGGGGAAGCAATTAAAGCAAACACTTTCATTAAGATGAGGACAAACGTAGGAAAACTTTAATTACTTTAGAATTGGTAAAAGATCTCTATTTCTTAGAACTATTGTCTTTACAAGTCTAAAACCACTTGTATCGATCATGTCTTCATGTTCTGTTCCCCGTCTCACTGGTACTAAACCTCCAATATATTTCTCCACAGCAGTCATTCGTTCTTTTCTCTAAGCAGGGCTGGAAGTAGTGTAATAACAATGAGTATGTTTATGAATTGGTACTTTCTTAAGATCTAAATGAATAAGGGACTAAAGCATTTACTGTTTATACACTTGAAAAAAGGTGACAGGTACTGCTTTCAAAAACTCAGTCTGGTACCAACCCAGAAATTTCAATAAATAGAAATCAAGTGAACCATATCTGAAACATATTTGGTCCACAGACAAAATGATCCTGTTCTCAACCTGGAAAGAGTAACTGCAATATTTGATACAGGAACTCAACCACGAAAGTCAGGAAAATGGAACTGAAAGCAAATCTGAGCAAAAGAAAGATCACACTCAGTTGACCAGTGCGAATGGGAAACAGAAAAAAAAAGAAAGAAAGAAAAAAAAAAGAAGAAGAAGAAGTATCTCAATAATTCTATTTGCAAAGCTATTTTCAGTCTCTAAGATATTAGGGAAAAAAAAACAACAACATGATAAGCAAATCAGAAAACTCAGAGCAAAAGGTCTGTAATGCTATGACAATCATAATTTGAAGAGAAATTTAATTAAAGGAAAACTGCCATTAGGTACCCAAGTACTATACCTTTAAAGAGAAGAAAAAGAGAAGCTTTGTGAATAATGAACAAAGACGTGGCAGTAAAAAAATACAATACATTAAATGGAAATTTAAAACAAGCAAACAAAGCAAAGCAAAACAAAACTAAGAAAAGTGACATTGATTCCATCTTTTTTCATTTTCAAAAGAATCAACTCCAAGTTTGCCAGAATCCTACATTGAAAACAGTTAGTCAATAACACTCTAAGAAATCTCAAAACATACGAAGGCAACTGACTGCAAGTGAATGGGTCTCATGGCATACTCAGAAGGCAGAAAAAATGTAACAGAAGACAAAATTCAATGATTGAAAATTGTAGGTCAAATCTGATTTAAAATTTTGGTCAAACACTGGAACAATGTTCCACAAGATGTGGATGATATTCCATATTTGTCAGCGTTCAAGAGGCATTTGTAAAATGCACACAACAACATGCTGTAACTTTTGGTTCACCCTGAAGAGGTCAGGCAGTTGGGTTATTCCATTCCATTCCATTCCATTCCATTCCATTCCATTCCATTCCATTCCATTCCATTCCATTCCATTCCATTCCCTCATGCTGAGAATAAAATAAAAGTGGTCTCAAAGCACAGGTACCCTAACTTGTCACCCAATGGTGTGCTTACAAAGTTCAAGGCTAAGGCAGGAAGACAATTTTGTTAGCTGGGAGGAAAGAATAAGTGATGACAAATCTGTAGTCTCCACCGACAAAAAAAAAAATAAAATAAAATCAGTTTGTCCAGGAATACAATTTTTGTGTATTTCCACGTCAGATCTATACCAGACTGTGTCAGCTCTGGGAGGGGTTACAGAGTGAAACGCCATAGATGGAAGGTTTTTGCCATAGATTTCCTAGTGCTATATCAGAAATACCACTCTTCTGCAAATCAAATGTTCCATATCAATCATTTGCAGAAATGTTATTCAGCTATTATTTGTTGGTTTCCTCTGGCATGTTTATATTAAGTTTATGGGCCTCACATGTACACAGTTTACTTATTTCATGCATCTTGTGTGTGATCTTTGCAACCTGAAATGTTTGCAGTGTAAGGATCAGTTTCTTTCCAGAAGGTACAAATGGCATTTCATTTCCTTATTCCCTCTAATTAGACTTATGAAGATTTTTATTTTTTTTATGTAGTAAATGCAAGCAATATGATTTAGCTCTGAACGTTTATGTTGTCTGTTAGTTTACATTTGTACACCTCTGTGTTGTTGACATTGGTTAAAGATTCTGTTTGCTATTATCTCTCCATACAATTCCAGGGACTGTTACTTTACTGCATACCAAAAATTTGCAGAAACAAGCGTGCTGATTTCTATGTGTGTGTGTATATATATATATATATATATATATATACGCTACATCTTTACAGATGAGTTTCCAATGTACTTATATATTATTTTAATTAGAACAATGCAATGACTAGAAGAATAAATATTCTTGCATTTTCTCAGATCTAAATTACATAAACGAATAAATATATAGAAGCTTAATAATTATAGAAGTTGTGACAGGTAACAGATTATTCAGTGAACAGAGAATTTTCTTCACAGCTGTATTTTCTGATAAGGGAGCAAAACTGAGAACACGGTAATCCAACACCTTTGCATTAGCTCGTCTTTGTCACTTTTATGAATGTTGTCATATCAATAACGAATTATTTTAAAAATTACAAACTATTACCTGATGTCAACATAATTTAATTTATTCTGTAACAATTTTCTCAGAACAAAAAGTAGGTCAAAGTTATTCAATTTTCGTCATTAGAATCATTTTCAGACTCAGTACTGATAGTGATCATTGCAGCAAACAGCAGTGCACACTGCTACTTTATACTACTCTTGCTTACTAGATAAATCAATAATGCATTACAGATAAAAAGACCAATGCAGTACTTCCCTGGTACTCACAGCATAAATAATTAATCACTACTTAAATTTAGCAACACAGGGCTGTAAGAACAAGACAATATTTGATATTTTTCTTCCTATATACACAGCATTTTTAAAAGATAGTTGTTACCAATATCAACACGTAGAACAGTTTTATCAAAAACTCAGGTAATCCCACATGTTGATGTGAGGCTGTTGACAGATTCTCTAGGTGCTATAACTGAACGTATGATTTTCGTGCTATCTTTTCCTTTGAGCCAATCACTCCCTCTGGCATTAGGAAGAAAATTCTAACAGACAAGCCTCAGATAAAACATACAGTTAAGCTAAGCTATCCTAATACCCCTAATTCCTGGTTGTCTTCCCTTGCCACTACAGAGATTTCTCTGGATTTTGCTCTTCTCAAATTTAGATGCTAAATTCAGTGCACTCTTCACCCAGCTCTGAATTGACCCTGTCATGCCAGAAATTACTGTGACTTTGCAATTTGAAATGCACTTCCATGGAAATCCCGAGAATCAGAATAATTATAAATACTGCATGTGATTGAACTTGCTGTGCAATGTGCTAGGATTAATTAAATTTCAAAGTTAAAAAAAAAAAAAGAATTTTCACTAAAGCTTTAAATTGCCCACGCAGTCATGTGCATTAATCATCTCATTTCATATCAAAACCATTCATTTTGGCTACAAGTTTTATTGCCTGAATGTTAATTCCTTATTTGCCTAGTCCTGCTTCTGACTCAGAGCAGAGTCTATAAATATCACTGACTTTTAATTAGTGCTGAACTATTACAAAAAGTAACAAACTACAAAATACATATATATGTATCTATATTTATAGCAGAATTTAATACAAGAGATCAAAGAACTAATAAGTAAGATTACACTTCTAGCAAAGGGATCTATACAACAATAAAACTAATATATGTTTATTTCTTCAGAGTTTAACTGACAACTATGTTGCAGTACTGTGCAAAGTTTTTTCCTTGTAAATAGGACAAACCAATTTTGTTTATTTTCCTCCATGTTGTAGTGGCTGTTATCTTTTTTTTCACAATGCAGTGAAAAGGAAAAGGGAAGAGACACAAAGATGAAAAATAAACAGACAAATACCACAAACCTGGAAATATCTGACTTCAAAAAGCAAAGCAAAACAATACAAAACAAGAATAAATACAAAACACTGAATTAGACACTTGAATTAGACTCACTTTTATCTGGTGCAGCTTACCAGAAACCAGTATCTGAAACATCTCACACAGACTCTGACATGAAACAAGCTTTCCCTTACCTCACACAACCAGCACAGGAATGAAAAAGGGAGCTCTCTTTGCTAAGGGAGTGATGGTGATCACACTTTGTTCTGCTTTCCCCCACATAGTCATAGAAATAGATTAACAAAAGCAGGCTGATAAATAACAGATCAGGATAATTCCCTGTGGGATACCCATATACCTGCTGATGATTTTTAATTAACAGGCTTTTTAATTACTAATTTACAGTGATGCCACTGGGCACAATTATATTTTCTGCATGGAAAACTGTTTAGGTGATTGTATACATCAGCTCATAATCTCCATTTCTTAAGAAGACTTGCTCACGGCAACTTCAGAACCAACCCTGACACCCTGAGCTCCAGGAGATCAGGAAAGTAGTTGTGCACTGTGGAAACAAGGTCTGACAAATGCCACATAAAAACTACTCCCAAAAACTGAAAATCAGAAAGAAGTGGGACTATTAGCTAAGGGAGTTTCCTTTCTCAGCCATGTGCTGTTGTGCATTCGGTGAGGAAGGCCAAGCCTGTTGTCAGATGCTGCGGGAAATGCATGAGTGTAATAGATGGCCATCTATCATGTTAAATTCATCTCTCAAGCCCAGGCAAGGCACTGCACTGCTAACTTATCTGTCTGGCTGATGTGACATGAAGCTTGCAAACTGACTATATTTGGCTGCCCTTGGGAATGTAGAACTTTATATATGTAAAGCTGATGTCATCACCATTTCTTAACTTTCCTAGTTTGCATTGCCATCCTAACTTTCTACCATTCTGAAAAAACAAACTTCTGTCAGCCTCATAAACTGGTTTCTGTGGATCTTTAGATCACTTCATTCATCACACATTTATCCTAGAAAAGTTTACTTGTTAAGATAAACTAGGGGAGTCTACCATACAAAATGTGTTATCAAAGCCTCTTACATTTCCCACTAAGTGTATCAAAGACCAGAAGATATTGGTTAAAAGGGTGATCAGTTTAAGAGAGCTAGGGAACAATTCCATGGCCATTGTACAGGGAAGAAGAGAACAGTTTCCTTTCCCATCTAGAAGTCTGAGTAGTAAGTAAAGTTGGACAAACTGTAAAATCTGAGATTCTTCAATGAAAAAGTTAATGAAAGTTCTAGTCATGCAGCATATTTGAGATTCATTCCTTCCAGACACTTGTGGCCTGTTAGCTTGTTGCAGTGGCTGTAGTACAAAACCTTGCATTTGAAAGTGAATATAAACTGTTGAAAAATGCATAAGAATGAATGAAAAAATAAGCTTTCATATATGTGATATATATGAAAATAATAATGTCCTGGAAAGACTATTAACCACCATTATGACTACTGTTAAATAAGTACTTGCATGAATAGTTTAAAAAATACCAGTTCGTCACATTCATTTGTCTATTTTAGCAGTAGCTCAATATCACTTCTTCGTTTAAATATTTGTACATTTTTATTCTTCCATATAATCAAAACTAAACTAAACTACTGTTTCAAAGGACACAGGTGCATACAGTGAGAATAGATGCATCCATCGCAGTGAAAGAATTATGTCTGGATTAAAATACAGTCAGAGTAGGGGAAAAAAGTTAACTTATATAAATTAAAGAAAAAGTTAATTCATATAAACAAACCAAAGTACTAGGATAAGCAGCTTTTTCAAATCTTACACATCTTAGCATTCAAGTGACTCGCAATAGTTGAAATATTGATAGTATGATATAAAATGATCAGTAAGAAGGTTTGAAAGCTTCTAAATCCTTCATTGATTAAATCCATAGGCAAAATGCATTGGAAGAATTTTACTCAGACGTGACAAAAAGCCATTAAATTGTGTTTGATCTACATCATCATGAGGTTCATTAACACAGTCTCTGTAAAAATATTTGGTCTCCTTGCTGAGAGCTCATGGGTCCTCCCTTTCATTTCAGAGCTTAAAATTTTATACAAGATGCAGAATTCATATCAGCTGGGTAGACTGGGAGAGACCAGTTGTTGTCTTCTACCTTGACTTCAGCAAGGCTTTCGATATTGTGTCCCACGACATCCTTATAACAAAGCTGAGGAAGTGTGGGATAGATGAAGATGGTGAGGTGGGTTGAGAACTTGCTGACTGGCGGAGCTCATAGGATGGTGATTAGTAGTGCAGAGTCTGGTTGAAGACCTATGACTAGTGGTATTCCTCAGAGGTCGGTGCTGTGTCCGGTCTTGTTCATTATCTTCACTTTTCCGATGAGGAAATTATGTTCACCCTCAGCAAGTACACTGATGATACAAAGCTGGGAGGAATATCTGACTGTGAAGAAAACTGTGCTGCCATTCAGCAAGACCTGGACAGATGGAGAGCTGGGCAGCAAGAAAACAGATGAGGTTTAACAACAGCAAGTGTCGAGTTTTGCATCTGGGAAGGAACAACCACAAGTATCAGTACAGGTTGGGGCATGACCTGGTGGAAAGGAGCCTGCAGAGAGGGACCTAAGAGTCCTGGTGGACTGCAGGTTGGCTGTGAGCCAGCAGTGTGCCCTGGTGGGCAGGAAGGCCAGTGGGATCCTGGTGTGCATTAAAAGGAGCATGGCCATCAAGTCCAGGGAGGCGAACCTCCTCCTCTACTCTGCCCTGGTCAGGCCTCAACTGGAATACTGTGTCCAGTTCTGGGCTCCCTGGTACAAAAAAGACAGGGATCTCCTGGGAAGAGTCCAGCAGAGGGCCATAAAGATGATAATGGGTCTGGAGCATCTTTCCTATCAGGAAAGGCTGAGTGAGCTGGGGCTGTTCAGCCTTGAGAAAAGAAGACTCAGAGGGGATCTTATTGATGTTTATAAATATCTTAAGTGTGGGAGTCAAAGGGACATGGCTAACCTCTATTTAATAGTCTGTGGGGACAGGACAATGAGAAACGGCCTTAAACTTGAGCATACGAAGTTCCACACAAATATGCAAAGGAACTTCTTCACAGTGAGGGTGTCAGAGCACTGGAACAGGCTGTGCAGGGAGGTTTTGAATTCTCTTCTCTGGACAGACTTGCCTGGATGCCTACCTGAACAGCCTGCTATAGGGAGCCTGCTTTGCAGGACTTGAGGATCTCTGGAGGTCCCTTCCAACCCCTACAGTTATGTGATTCTGTGATTCAGAGCTGCAAGTACTCAAACAATTATGCATTTGAAGAAATGAAAGCTCTGTGTTGTAAAGTAACTGTGTTGCAGAATTATCCAGAACAGAACCTTGAAAAAAATGCACCACCATATCCAAAATGTTCAGTTTAGTTAAAAGATTGGATCTGATGCATTGATTTAACAAGTGATATATAATCAGCCAGAGATGCTGCAGCAGTTGAGGGAGGGAAGAAAGAGTGATGGTGACAGCCAAATTAAACATGGGAAATCACCATGGCCCTCAGGCTTTTCCTTTGGGAGGCATTTCCTTCTTTCTGCCATTTTTGTAAGATTATACACTTATGTGTGGCATGAATGGAAAATCACTGATCTGAGATTGGACAGGCAGAAAATAACCTGCAGTGCCTAAAAGAACAGTCCAGTAATTTTTAAGTTTTAGACACAATCAATCACTGAGACAAAGATTTAAGATAACTGCAAACAAAATTATTCAGCTTTATTTATGTATGCAGATTAATGATACAGGCATATTTGCAGGTTGCTAAAACATGCTTGTAACAGACTTGCTAGATGCAGAAGTATCTTAATGGCTACTTACACAATCTTCACAAGTATATACATTATCCTAATTACAGGCTATAATTTTCATCATCAAAATAAAAGCCAGTTTCCAATATGTACTCATTGAATTCAGCTGAAGTAAGCACAGCTTCAGTCTTGAAAAATGTTATATTCTGGCAATGAATGGTTGGCTCAAAAAGTTGCCCAGTAATTTACTAGCTCAACACAGAGGTGGTTTTATCTCTTTGGCATTATTCCAACATATGCAAGTATAGTCATGTCCATTAATTAAAAAAAAAAAAAAAAAAAAAAAAAAAAGGAAGAAAGAAGAAAAAAAGATAATGCTACTTACAGAGTTCTCAAAAAATAAGTCGGATAAAACAGCAAGTGGCTCTGCAGTGCAGCCACTGTGAATGTTTTTTATTATATTTGTTACTCAGGTTGAATCTGCATGACTGAGTGGGGTATGGAGCCAAAGAAATACTATATTTAACCCCGCAGTGTGGGGTTAACAGTGAACCTCTTAAAAGGAACCATGTGAAAGAATAAACAGCTGACTTGGTGGTGTTGTTCTTCCTAATAGCACAGTGGTTTGGCAGTGAGAAAATCACACTCTGAAAACGAGGGCAGCTGTAAACCACCTTGAATTATAGAAATCTGTAGCCTCTCTGCTGGGAGAACACACTGAGTTTTGTTAATGTTTTGAATTCATGCTTCCATATTCCATCTTGTTACCAGCCCATAACATTCCCTGAGATGTGTTCAGTCTGCCTCTTAGCAGGCAAAAATCACATCACATACCCTCCACTCTGTTGTTTTTTTTTTCCTTCAGAAAAGAAAAAGAAACACAACCATCACCTCCACTGCTCCAAACAGTATAGCTGGTTAGAACAGAGGAGGATATGTCTCTTACCTTTTTTCCCTCAAACAATTATGGTTAGAAGGTACACAGAAAAAGCACAGTCACAGGTGTACCTTATTAATGTCACTGTAAGAGAGCTGTACAGTGAGGTGAAAAGCATGCATGATGGCATTTGTATTTCTCACATCTTCTGATGAAATAAGCATTAATCCTACAAATCAGTCTTCACCCTGTTCTGCAATATTTAGTACACATTTAAATTATTGCATGTCTATTTTCAAATATTGCTACAAAAGATTTATTACTACTATTAACAATAAATGCAAGTAACCATTATTTCAGCAAGATTCCCCACACTCTAAGGTCTGCAATGGTTATAGTAACTGCTCTTAGCCTACATGCCTTCCTTGTGAATACAGTAACTTTCAGAACCACAAATAAGTACTTAACATTTTGACATCCCTGAAACATTCACAAAAAATTATACCATGGCCAACACTTCACATTTAAAATGAAGCCTAATTTTTTCTTTTTCTTTTTTTTTTTTTCTCAGAAGAGTCATGAATTTTAACATGTTCTCCATAATATTAGAGAAAACATAGAAATCTGCTGGAAATCATCTTAATCTGAATCTCCACAACTGGAGAAGCTGCTCCAGAAAGAAATTTTTTTCAGTGAACTACATGAAGGATACCCAGGGGAAACATAATCTGAGAATAACAGTAGAATTTCAGATTTGTACATGTGCTTAAGTTTCTAAGAATATGTGCAAGGGATCTGTGGATTTAGTTAGGCATGATTTAGTTAGGCATCTAGACAATTTGGAGAATCCCATCAGACAAGTAGATGCATTAATATTTTCAAAAAGTCTGGACCCAGTTCCTTCAGTCCTTTGTTCAATATACAATGTAACTGTGCATTTCCAGATTTCTGCCAAAGCCATGGGAAATGCATACAGGTTCAGGAAGAGAATAAATGGCTCAAGCTGTGTGATCTTGCTTAAAGAT
Source organism: Tympanuchus pallidicinctus (assembly GCF_026119805.1). Taxonomy (NCBI): domain Eukaryota; kingdom Metazoa; phylum Chordata; class Aves; order Galliformes; family Phasianidae; genus Tympanuchus; species Tympanuchus pallidicinctus. The sequence continues at coordinate 122,242 of NW_026294813.1, read as the reverse complement.
ATTTAGGCCCTATTCTTTGTATGAACCAGCAACTCCATATACAACTCATGAGTTCAATATTCCTTTTAAGATACTGGCCTCTGAAAAAGATAGTAGTTATAATACAAATGGCTTACCTGCTGTCAGGTTTTCTGAGCAGGAATGCAAAAAGAAGAAAAGTTTAAGGAAAATAATTGCTTAATCCGGTGACTTTCATATTGATTTTTTGTGTGAAAGGCTTCCACCTTGGTTAAGAGGATTAGATCAGAGTATCCAGTCCTGTTTAAAATCTTCATTAATGATCTAGACAATAGTAGAGTACATCCTGATTAAACTTGCAACTAACTGGGAGGAAGTGAAACTGGGAGGAGTGGCTGACTTGCTAGAGGGCCATGCAGCCATCCAGAGGGACCTCAACAGCCTGGACAGGTTGGCTCACAGGAAACTTATTGAGTTCAACAAGCAGTGAAGAGTTCTGCACTTGGGGAGGAAGGAACAGTCTCAGGCATCAGCACACGTGAGGTCTACCCAGCTGAAAAAGAGCTCTACAGAAAGAGACCTGGGAGTCCTGTTGGTTGCCAGCTTGAACATGAGTCAGCAATGTGCCGTCACCATAAAGAAGGCTAACGGTACTCTTGGCAAAGTATTGCCACTAGATTAAGAGAGAAGATCTCTCCCCTCTAATCACACTTTACAAGGCCACATCCGGAGTGCTGTGCTCAGTTCTGGGCCTCACAGTACAAAACAGTTGTGAACATGCGGTAAGCAGACCTGCACGGTTGGTGACAAGTTACTTTAACCTTGCAATAGTTTAATCACATCAGCTTCCTTGTTTTGAAGGAAACATCAATGCAGAGAGGAAAAAAGATACATGTTGTTTTTATTCAACCCCAAAGGCATCAAGAAACCAGTTCTTAATTCTAATAAAAACTTCCTCCTAATAAGTTTATGGGCTCTGAAATACTGCTGATGATTAATCAAAGCAGAAGGTCACACAGGAGTGAATACAGAGGGAATTTGGGAATTTAGGAATTTATCCTGGTGCAAGTAAAACAAAAAAATGTGACAGAGTAATTTTATGGATATTGCCAAATACTTTTAATCAGCTCATGTCTTCTAATAAACCATCATGACATGAAGTATGGCTGAGGTATGAGAAATTGGGTTTTACAATTAGTTGAGTGAATGAGTGCTTTTTCAATGACAAATTAGGGTGTTCTCAGATTATTTCTAAATAGTCCAGCAAAATGCCTTAGAAATAAATGTTATGTATGTGTAAGAATTCCTCTTCATAACTCCTAGCATTGGTCTCATGACTTTAGTATTCTAATATCAAAGTCCTCTAGATTATGGACTTAAAACCATGGAAAAAAGCCATGCATGTCTAGAAGACCCCAGTCAGGACATAATTATGATGTGAAATCACAGCAGTGGAGTAATTGAAATGGATAGCTGTGAGGATCTAGTTATGATCATATCATTCATGGTCCTGATGAATATTTTGTATTACTGGAATTATGATTATGCTGTCTGCAAAGGCTGCATATCCGCTATAAGCATTACAGTCATCACTGTAGAGAAGGATTCCAACCTGCAGTGTATTTCTATTAGCAGTGGGCAAGTAATATCATTTTTCTGCAACTATTGATTAAACAACCACATTACAATTCCACACTGCACTGCAGGGAAGGAAAAAAAAAAAAAGAAAAAGAAAAAAAAAGACTAATTAGTTCCAGTGTTATTTTTGTTTATTTTTGTTTTTAGCACCTTAATCTTTTAACATAGGATTATTTGTTTGTTAAGGCTACTGTTCTGCTATTACAAAAGGAAGATATGGGAACAGCCATCACAGATCCTATATTTTAGACATCATAATATATTGCTTGCACAACTAAGCCTTCACTTAATTTAATTTTCAAGCGATAGTTTTGTCCATACATACATAATATGAGGGATGTAATAGCTTCTGTACTGAGCTGTATTTAATAATTGATGGAGTCATTCCAATATATCTCAAGACAACATCATAAAAAGTCCAGTGACTGAGGAACCCTTAGCCCTTATCCTGACATGGGTCATATCGTAACAGACGGACATGAATTGTCACAGACAACTACAACTGTGGGGACAGCACCTCCTGCTCTCAATCACAGACACCTCCACAGTGCTCACAACAGTTGTTTAAACAAAACACTGTTTTTTGAAAATATATTTTTCTCCATGTTATGTATTCTGTGGTATTATCTACACTAGCAAAGTAAAAATTAAAGTAACATTCCTCTTCAGGTTGTTTTTGTTTCTCTTCATTCTTCCTACTCTTTGAACTACTTGGAAAGATCCAAAATGGCTATATATAGATATGTTTATACACATTCTTTCTATAAAAAGTAGATCTGAAAACACACAGATTCAAGCATGACAAATTAAATGACCAAAAAAATGTAAGTTTGTGTAAACAAGCAGTACCAAGCAGATTACTTGCATGCATCCTCTTTAGCCATAAAAATTTAGATAAATTAATTTATTTTAGTAGAAATCACTGCACTGTACAGATAGCTGGAGCAGTTCATTTCTAACAGTAAATCATCAAATGGAAAGGAATTTCTCAAAGCTCCCAGTGAGAACTCAGATCCTCTTTCCACTCATTACCTTCTGATACAGAAGGATTTTAAATTTACTGAAACAGTGCCAGACTACTAGTATCAGAATGTCAGGCATACCCAGCACAAGCACAGACTGGCTTGCAGCACTCTCACCTAGGCACAAAAGGCTGCTTCAGTTGCCTCTTTGCACCATCAGGGGGAAGAGTCAATGGGACAAAATATAGCTCTTCCCTACCAAGCAACCAGATACAGAAAACATAACTCCTGAGCATCTTTAGCCATCCTCTCCTGTGGCTTCTCTCCCCCTGACTCAAAGTAAATATTGTAATTTTCAGATGGCTAGAGAATAGTTAGTGAGAGAAAAAAAGATAAAAGTGAGAAAAAAAAGCTAGATAGTACTTTTCTGGATTTCCCGCATTGGGAAATTCCCTTGGGAATGCTCTCACTCAGCATGATAACTGCTGCTGGACAGCTGTGTGTAATATGTAATTTATTCTTTATAACATCTGTGTAAATCTTGAAGAGTTTCAAAAATTCACTCCTTATTTCTTTATTTCCTTTTAATATCTGGATACCTACTCCTGTAAACAAGAAAAAGAATATCTCTTGTTTTAAATTTTACTATGCAATCTTCCACCTTACTGAGGTATTTACACTTAAGAGATTGAAAATAAAACAACTATTTAAAACATAATTACAGATTTCATTAAATTTGTATTAGCACTTAGTGTGGTTTGCTTCTCTATATTCAATACAAAAATACTTGTATGCTAGCAATGGTGTTAACAAAATTCATAGTTAGGCGTAATGTAAGTGAAATCTGTATCAGCAAAAAGACAGAAAGAAGACTTCACTCACCAAGCCATCCTGATCCAGAATTGGGTATACACATATCTGTCTCAGCACTGGGCAACACAAATCCAACCACAAAAACTTCCACTCCATCAGCCATTAGAGCCATTCCCAAAACAAAAAACAGGGCCCACTGGAATCGACCATGGCCACATTCTTGTATTATCAGTTCGTACTGCTGTGCTAATTCTTCTTCATCAGCTTTCCTTTCTGTTTCCAGTTCATGACGATCTTTATACTCATCACGCACAGGTTGCCCTAAGGCCACCATGCCATCTTTGCCCTGCCCCATGTTGGGGATTCCCTGATACTCCCCTTCATAAATTTCATCATCTTCATCGTGCCCTTCAGTTGCTTCACTTGATCCTTCATCATCATTAGCTTCCACACCATAATTTCCTCCTTGGACATAGTAATCATCATCATCTTCCTCGTCCTGGAATCGACTGTAGGACCTCTGTGTGTAGCCATCCTGAGCTTTGTCAACAGCTTTATTCACTTTTTTCACAGCTTGTCTCTTTACCTCTTTGGCAATATCTTTTGCGCCTTTCACTAATGAAGTCCTGTCTTTGTATGATTCCTCCATCTTGTATCTGTTCTACTGCAGTCAACTGCTGAACACTATTTGGAAAATCTATTGTGTGTTGGACACCAGCAGGAAGAGGCCAAGAACCTGCAAAATATGAGAGAAAAAAACCAAAAGTTTATCTCTTATTTGCCTCCACACATTATGTAGTAAAGTATCAACACTGGACACTGCAGTTGAGGACTTCAGCTATAATATTTCATGTTACAAGGAAAATATTCTACAGTAAAATCAAGTATCTACAAGTTTTCAGAATGAAAACTGAGTTTTTCAGTAGATGCTGGATTTTGTTCTGAAAGAAAACAAGCTGTTCCGCAAGCTATACTTCACAATGGCTCTGTTTCCACTGCCCTTTCCCATTTAAACTGCTGTGCAGTAAAAGGCTACAAATATCTGCTTTTATTCTTAAAGATTTTCCAGTTTCAGTAATACTTCCATCCCCCAAATGAATAAAACTACTAAGGAGCTCTGTACCAGTTGACTGAACTTGGTCAATGCATTCACACAGAGCAAAGCTTAATGATTTTGGCACAGCCTCATGCTACAATCAGTGCAAGGAGATGAGTGGGTTGAAATGGCAACTGTTCCACACTTTGGCAACTTCCAGTCCCAAAATCAGACAGAGAGCATCCCTCTTTTACTTGCCCATAGCGACGGGCAGGATGGATCAATTACGTATCCTCAGCTGATATACACCGGAGTGTTAGTCCAAGCATGATCTCATGCTGATTGATTTGTGTGAAAGCACCAGAATGTTTCAACCTACTCTCCTTTCCAGTCATCCTGCTACAGTGTTCCACCTCTTTCTGTGTGTCAGCATTTGTGAGCCTGCAGCTTCATACCAAGCACCATGCTCCACGGGACATAACCATTTCCTTTTTTTTTTTTTTTTCTTTTCTTTTTCTTCTGGGCAATATTTAGGTATATCAGCAAGGTAATTTGGCTCATCACATCCTGCAAACACTAGGGGTGTTTGCACAATCACTATGGTTAGTAAAAAGCAGTGGTGGCTGAGTGCAAGCAGAAGTAAGGAAGACAAGCAGGCTCTTTCATTGGCAATAGTCCATAGTTAGAACATAAAACAGCTGAAATTGATTACAGAACTGCACCATTACTCATGTTTCTGAAAGGGCAGGGATGAAACTGGGAGTTGTGTCAGGGTTGCAGAAACACCACCTCTGGGAGAAAACAGGCTTTAATTTCTCTATCACTGTAAACACTGCCTGCTTCCAGCTTGGGGAAGAGGTTATTTTTAACCATGATGATTTTAATGATCCATTTTTCCAACTTCACAAAAAACTAAAGTTGCAATACTGAGAACACAGTGGGATGTAAAACAGGAGTAAGAATAAATGGCTGCAAATTTCTGAAGGAAATTCTACTCCTAAGGTATTGTGGATCTGTCCTCTGAGGTTCACAGGAGCTCAGAAGCTGACATTTATTCATTCCATTGCAAATGCCTTCCAGAAGTATATTCCAGGAATCAGTTTTCAAACTAATACTGCTTTGAGGGATAGAAAGGCAGATAGAAAAGATAGAGATAGAAAGATTTTAGACATAAGGAAAAACTTTTTAGATATAAGGAAAAGCTTTTTCTCTCCGAGAGTGGTCAGGCACTGGAACGGCTGCCCAGGGAGGTGGTGGAGTCGCCATCCCTGGCAGTGTTCAGGAGGTGCCTGGATGAGGAGCTGCGAGATATGGCTTAGTGCTTGTGGTAGCAGTGGTGATGGGAGGATGGTTGGACTAGATGATCTTGTAGATCCTTTCCAACCTTGTGATTCTATGATTCTATGATTCTATGAAAGAATTATAGACTTCACTGTATTAACTAAGGACATGATGCACTTTTGATAAAAGAAAACCAAACTGAAAATCACAAAATATGCAGGGAAAAGAAGCCAAAAGACATGTCACTAGATCTGCTTGCTTGATTGTTTTTATAACGATTACAGATATTCACCTATTATTTGTTTTTGGTTCCTTCCTCTAAATTAACTACTCTGAATGTTTCTCAAAGAAATCAGATGTGATGTCATTATTCAGCTCTTCAACGCAAAATGAAACATTTTCTGGAAAAGAAATGCAGCCTTAGCAAAAAAAAAAAAAAAAAAAAAAAAAAAATCATGTAATATTTATGGCTGAAAACTGTAGCCTGCGTTTAGGTACATGATGATTCTTCTAAGTAGGTCATCTTGCTGAATCTTTAATGCTAAGGCAGTTTCTCTAATTGCAGCTTTTCAGTTTTCAAGGTGCTCCTCCAAAGTTACTGTCTGTACTGAATTAGGTATCTCATCCTATGTGTGGACTGCAGTATCTACTAGCTGTTATCGAGCTATACAAAAACGTTCACCAAACCTACTGCAGCCTTCCACAGATGCTACCAAGACCTTCCCAAGTTCCTCATCACTATTTTTCTGAGAGTGAACAATTACAATGTGTTCCCGGATCATTTTGATCATTTTAGATTATTTCCAGGCATGCACACACAGTGCATTTAAACTAAAGGCTCAAATGCCATGATTCTTGATATTTTCCTTTCAGAAATTACAGCCTTCTTTTAAAGATTATCAGTTCATATTGATTTTGTCAAACTCAATTTTACTGTATAGTTTTTCTGTGGAGAGAAGACAGCAGGTATTTAAGAATATTGAATGAAAGTGCAAATGTCAACAGTGGCAAAGCAGTGATTGCACTTCCATGGCTCACCTACCTCATGAGTTCAGTGAGCTACACTCTAAAAATAAGTCTTCAAAAGCAACTGAGCTTATAGTGCAGTTTATAATAGACCAAGTATGTCAATAAGGAACTATACCTGTTCAAATTAATTAACAACATAACTCTGACAGCAAAAAAAACCTGCACGCAGACTAAATCAAACTTCTGTCTAGGCAGACCAGAAAGATGTACTGCACATGAAAACATAAATTCACTTTTATCTTGCCTAGGTTTTCTAGCAGCGTACTTTATTGGACCACTATTCTTTCCAACAACTTTTCCTTCTCACTGAACTGAAATCCCTGCCTTAAGGGTGAGAAGTACAAAGAGCAATTATTTATAGCCCATGCATGATAGATACCCACCCTTTTAATTATGACAAACTGATTGACTGCAAGTAAGCAACTGGAGACTCTGAAAGAATGAGGATTATCAACTACCTGAGTAGCACAAAGCAGCTAAAGCAGCTGAAAGTCCAGACACTACTGTTAGTGTTACACAACAAGCCTGTTTGCTTCAACTAAACTAAACAACAGATTCCTGTTCAGTTCCTTCGAATAAAAATAAAAATATCAAAATATAAAGAATAATTTATTATTCTTATTTCTCTGGGAATATAGTGTCTTTGCTTGAAATAAAGATATTGTTTCAAGTAATATTAACAAATATATTTTTCAAAACATTAAAAAATTTAAAGATTCAAAACAAACACATTATCTGTTTGCTCTAATGTTTATTCTTTTTCATTCTATTATATTACTATATTTATTTCATTCTGCCACGTTTATGTAATATAATGGTACGTATTTTGCTACACCTTAAATAAAAGCGGGACATTGCAAAATAAATCAATGAAGTCCCAGGAAGTTGTAAATCTGGGAGACATCAGAAATCCTATTTCCCACAAACACTTGCATCTTTGCTAAATGTAGGCTATAGGAAGACACAGTGAAGGCTCTGGGTTATGTAACAGGCACACAGTATTCACTATATGCCCATATTCACACAATAAATTACCAATAGAACTGGAAGCCACACTCAAATGGAGCTACAGCATTTAGGATACACTTAAGGACCTAGTACAGCATCTGTTCTGTGTTTCTTTTGAATTCGTGAATATTCTTCAAATAGAAATAAAACATTAGAAACATTCATATTTTAATCAATGCCTCTTCATTTTTAACCAACATTTTGATTGGAGTTTGATTTTGCCTTTTTCCAGCCTTCATTTCATTGTTATTGATCTTTGCATGAATACAAGCATTTTGAGTTTATCTGTTGTCAAGGCTTAGTCTTCATCTGAAGATACAATCTTCTGTTAGATCATAATCACATCCAATTTTACCTCTCTGATGTGTCAAATGGTTTTATATCCAGATGAAAAGTAAGTACCTGAACACACAAGCAGATGATGTTTTCTCTCATATTCTCAGCTCTGAGAACAAACATAAGAAAATAAATGACAGTATTACTCATTCCTGCATAGTAGCAAAGGATTCAAATTTTACTGAAGCTGGCCAACAATTCTCACACGGATGGCTTATGAGAAACAGTGGCTTATGTGCATCCAGAGTCAGATTTGAACTGCAGATCTGCGCCATACACAGAAGTACCTCCCATCATTGAATTTATGGGGATATCTGTGCAAAACTGCCTCAGAAGAGATGCTCTCTTATTATCACTACTTGATTCCTTATGCCTGAATAAAGAATAGAAACTTAAATTTCAACACTTACGTAAGTGCTGGCACAAAAGCTGAAGTATAGGATTCTTTTCAGCTGATATTAGTTGATTATAAGACAAGCATTTATAGCCCAAGCTGATGCTGTTGGCCTCTTCCAACATTCATAAGATACACACCCAGACTGTGACTCCTACAGTGTTGGGCTGCAGCTGCCAAAGCAGTATAAGCCACAGCATGGCTGCAGTGCCACAAACAGAGAGGGAACAGCAGAAAACAGGTAATAGAAGTTATTTTTGCTCAGTACTGCCATTTAAAACAAACAAACAAATAAAATAAAAACAAGACAAAATCATGTAAAATAAAATGCTAGCACTTTCTTGCATCCGCTATGATCATGTCTACTGCTAACACACTGCTCTGATCATAAAGACCCATCAGCTCCCTAGAACTGCTCCAAGTGGAAAGAAGAAAGGAGATTGCACTTACAATGGAGGCATCAGATTTAAAAGTCTAAGGGTAATTATTGAGAAAAATGCATTTTAAAAGCACTGAGACTGATAGGAAATTCTGAAAGCAAGTCAAGAAATCCTACCCAGAAAGAAAAATATGAAATAGTTCATAGTAGAAAGCTGTCAGGGAATAAAATCTGCAAATGCAAGAGAATTAGCCCCAGTCACTCAAGTTCTGGATTTACACTGCACCACTCTGTATTGCACAGGTGCTACAAAACAGCAAACATACAAACACTGGCCTCACAGATGTCACAGAACAGCACTGCAGCCCAGGGAATATATGGCAAGATTAAAGAGCATCTTGAAGGGCAAACTGTATTACACACTGGAGTTAAGTGTCTTTCCTTCCTTCCTGGAGTCAGACAAGAAAGAGTTTTTTATGTTTCAGGAGAAAATGAAGGGTTATAGTCCTGGTTTACGCTTCAAAAAACTCTCTGTAACCTTGTGTCCTTCTACAGGAGTGCATCATCCCTAAGAGTGCTGAATTTGAGGCGCCAGACTGCCCTCCTGAGCTGATGCTGCCAGCCTCTCCATCTCCACTGTTCATTTTGTGCTCCTCACAGACCGTCAGCTGTTGCTGCCATGAGGTGTGGGTAAGAGGGTAGGTACTGCTTCCTTGGCATAACGTTAGGAAATATTTCAACACTACAGTTTTTTGCCTTCCAGGCATTTTGCCACTCTCTCAAAGCATATATTCTTTCATCACTAATACCTGTTACTTACTATTGTTTGAATTAGAATATAAGAAGACAGAAAATTAAATCCTTTCTATAGTTTCACAGTTCTCACATCTTAAATATTTCATTTTGACACATTTTCAGCACAGCAGCTATTGAGCTTACTGCTTTGTATTTACTTCTTTCCACAAGCTAAACTTCAGACTGATGCTAGCTCTGAGGGTGCTTGCCTTAGCCAGCGCCTCCTCCAGTGAAATGTGCTTGTATTATTTCTGTTGGGGAAAAAAAAAACAGTGACAAGCTAGATATAGACCTCTCTGCGACTGGGAGCCCATTTACTAATTACTATTCATCCAGCACCTTTGCCAAAGACTTTCAAAAATAGAGAAATAACAAAACCAAGAGTGACATAATAAGCTTCTCTGGTTCAGCTGTGGGAATCTGAGGGAGAAAGTAAGCATTCATCAGCTTGACCTAGATAATGAGAGGGAAGGAGAGAAAGATTTCCAGGTGTACTGTAAAGTAAAATGAGTCTGACTAGAGAAGATGAAATGCACAAAATCTAACAAAAACAGACAAACAAACAAACAAACAAAACCAAAGCAAAACAAAAAAATGCCATCGTGCATATATATGCACAGATATCTATATCTCTATTATTATATACCTGGAATTATATATATAACGTGTATATTTAAATGCTTATATCTATAATGAAACACTTAACGGCAGATGAACTGTTAGTAAGAAAAACTTTGAATGCAAAGTTCAGTCAAACAAATAAACTTCTGCTTGTTGGAAGTAGGAACTGGTTTGTTTGCAGTTTATCTTACTAGTGCTAGATAGTAAAGAAGGAAATGCTGCTGGTAGAGCAAACAGTGCACTCGGACAGAAATATTAAAATAGAGAGTTAGTGCTCCATTATGAGATATTGCTGTATCTCATTAGGCTGGTTACACAAAAATAAGAATTTGAGATGGGGAATGCATTCCCTGAATTAAATAAATACTTGCTTGAGTTAGGTTGAAGCTTAGCCTATGAGGGTCTAAGTAGATACTAGGCTGAACTGCAGCCTGCAGAGTGCTGTTTTCCCCCTGGCAGATGCACTGCATTCTGGGTTGCACCAAGCAACCCAAGCGTGCTGCTGGCTATATATTCCCTCTGCTTGTGTGCCACTTTTGGACTACCACATCCTGTTTTATCCCCTTAATGCCACCAAATTTAAAACAGCCAATGAGAAACTGGAGAGAGAAGGGACCAGTAAAAAGTTTAGAGTCCTAACGAAGGAAGCCTGCAAGGAGAGATGGAAGTAGGTAGGCTTGCTAGGCCTCCATAGGAGAAGTCTTAGGGAGGAAGCAAATCACTATATCCCATCATCTGAAGAGGAATTATGAAGGTGATGGTGTTAGGCTATTCTCAAGTATGCAGAACAAAGAGGAAACAATGAACATCACAGGTTTCAGCAAGGGAATGTCCATCTATTTCTAAGGAAGATGCTCTTCGTAATGAGGTAGTGAATCACTGAAAAGGCTGCTCAGAGGCATCAACCTTGGAGGTAGTCAGTGCTCAAACAGAAAAAATCCTAAGCAACCTGATCTGAGTATTGAGATTATTGCAGATTTTAGACTAGATGATCTACAGAAGTTCTATCCAACATAAACTATTCTGTTATTCAAAATGTTCCAACACAAAATATTGAATTATTACATATTAAAAAATAAATTATCTATCATTAAATGAGGTAATTCTTATAAAAGAAAATCAAATGGCAAGCACTGAATATGACAGTATGAAGACATCTTTCACAGAATAACTGAGTCTTTTAAATCCAGCCTAGAAAGTGAGCAGTACCTCAGAGGTCTCTGGATATTTATACCAGAGGTAATAAAACCTAAATGGTTAGCTTAAACTGCTTAAACAACCACTATCCATATAAAAAAAGGAGAACAATCTCCCATTTGCATACAAATTTGGTCTTGGAGAAACATTTGGCAAAGATATCAGATCTTAATAGTAATTAAATATGTATCAGGTATCTGTCATTTCACATTAACAGATACCTGTGCAAATTGCATTTTCAGTGTTTTCAAAACAGATATTTAAACAACTCATTTTTTCCTGCATATTTAACAAAGAATTTCAAAGCTCTGTACAATCTAACTTTAATATTCATTTTGAAGTAATTAAAAGTTGATGACTTGTCTTCAAAGATATTGGTGTCACTATTTTAGTTCTAACATGCTGATGGGAGAATTACAGACTTTATAATTCCTTGTTTGCTAAGATTCTTGTTAATTGATCTAAAAGGACAAATATACATCGCTTAGAAGAGGACAGAATCACAATAATAAACAGAATCACCGTATTTTTAAACTAGACCACACACCTAAGTTCTTTAAGTTCTAAGACATTTTGTGCAAGTACAACCAAGAGTTGTAAAGACATATTGCAAGTAATTTGGTTTCACATCACCTTAGCTTGTCTGTTTCTTTTACAGGATATTTTGTGAATTCCTTGACTGAAAACCGTACTGTATAAGATAACGTAATCTTTTATATTTCTTCTTGTTTGCTTCAGAATTTTCCTCGGCGTGTTTTCTGCACTTTGTCTGGCTACTCTGTCAGATGCAGTGTTATTACTGGAACATACATTCAAATGTCAGAAAAGAAACTAAGTAACAGGCTAAGTGGAAGTGGCTAGCAATGCAATTCCCAAAGCAAAGATGCAGTGAAAGACAGCAAATAATGAGAAATGGATGTGATTAGTTTGTTTCATAATGTAAAGCAAAATATGAAAGCATCAGTCATTTTAAAATTTAATTCTGAGGTCTGTGTACTATCTGCAACACTCATGCTCTCAGGAAATCTCTGCGTAATGTATTTAACTGTTGTGGTAGGAAAACATTTATAGATTACTGTAAATGACACGTATTCTTTGCATAAACTAGTGTGAGGGTTGTGGTCAACAGATCTATGTCCAGTTGGAGGCTAGTGACAAATGGTCCCAAGGGCCTGGAGACCAGTGCTCTTTAGCATCAGTGTGATTGAGTGCACCCTCAGCAAGCTTCCTGATCACAATAAGATGTGTGGAACAGTTGACACAATAGAAGGGAGGGATGCCGTCCAGAGGGACCAGGATAGTCTTGAAAAGTGGTCACACGGGAATCTAATGAGGTTTAACAAGGCCAAGTGCAAGGTGTTGCACTTGGGTCAAGATATGACTACAGACTGGGAGAATTCATTGAATTCATTGCTGAGAAGGACCTGGGGGTCCTGGTGAGTGAAAAGCTAAACATCAGCCAACAGGGCAAGGGAGGTGACTCTCCTCTGTCCTTGTGAGGCATCATCTGGAGAACTGCAGCCAAGCCTGAGGCCCTCAGTACAGGAAGGATGTGGAGCTGTTGGAGCAGGTCCAAAGGAGGGACACTAAGATGACCAGAGGACTAGAACTCCTCTCCTATGAGGAAAAGCTGCAGAAGCTGGGCTTGTTTAGCTTGGAGAACAGATGTTTCCAGGGAGATCTCACTGCAACCTTCCAGTAGTTAAGGGAGTTTATAAACATTAGGGCAACTGACTTTGTACATGGTCTAATAGTGATAGTACGGAAGGGAGAATGACTTTAAACTACACAGAGGGTAGACATTAGGAGGACACTCCATTCTCAGAAGGTGGTGAGGTGCTGGCACAGGCTGTCCAGAGAAACTGTGGATGCTCCAACTTTGGAGGTATTAAAGGCCCGGTTGGATATGGCCAAAGACTGAGTTTCCAAAAATTCAGATTAAAATTCACGAATTTTCTCACTGGTCTCATAATCAGAAGACCCTTGTGATGAAAACAACATATTTTTAGAAGTTACCTTTTGTTTATGAGCTAAAGAAAACCAGTGAATTCTATGTTAAAATTCTGTGATGGCAGCAACTTAACCCTCTGCTTCAGATGCATCTCAGATATTAAAGATTATGGAATGTGCTATCCAAATGGAGTGCTAGTTCTGCTGTGCTAAAAAAGGTGACTTCTTACACTCATAAAGTCTTACCTCTCCCTGGAGGAAAAATTAACAGTTTCAGGTGGAAAATTTTTACAGTGAAGTCTGACTCATTGGCTTCTAGTTCATAACCTTTAGATAGGAAATCAAGTCGCCTAACCCTGCCAACTAAAAGTGCTGCTACTAAAAATCCTGCTGTGTTTTTTAAAGGCTGTACTGGCTTATAATTGTACAAAATGTTTACACTGCTTCAATCCACTGCAGAAAACAAAGACTTCCTAAAGATTCCATCAAGGTCTGTTTTTTTCCACATTCAAAATCCATCATTTGTTAAGAACATGGTTAATTGGGTCTCTTCATCTTGTTAAATTGAATTATACTGTTATTGCAACTTGCACAGTGCACATGTGCCATAGTGCATCCAATTTTTCAGCAACTGCAAGGAAACTTAAGCCCTAAAGTAAATAGTAAATCCAAGTGACTGCAGGTGCATAGCTTCCATTAACTCACAAATTTAATATTTTAGAGGCTTACGTTTCATATCCCTACCTGGTTCACTGAACTTCATGAGGCTTTACTTTGTAGGCTCAGTAAGCTGAGTGGGAAGGAAGCACAGAAAGAGTAAGATAAAGGACCAAGGAACAGACTCTGTACTGAAAAGGCAGCAGTTTACTGGTTCTGCAAACTAGATCTCCGTTAAAACAGAATTTATCTTCATCGTGCAATCTGAACACTACCTCAGTGTGGCTTTCTTCCCTTGGGTAGAATATATAGCAGTGGACACCACAACTGAACAAATACAGAGCACTGCATTTAAAGCATAGACTAGGCAGAAAATGAAGATACAAGAGCTGGTAATTTTTTCTTTTTCAATTTCGGTAAGCTTCCTTCTGCTTATTTTGAAAGCATCCAGCATGTCAACCTGAAAAATGTTCTTTCCCTGTGTTTAACTCCACATAGCAACAAGGCGTGGTGTACTGAAGCATCTCAGAAAGAAATTTTGCCATTTTGAACCATGCTTATTTCATTTTAAAACACCATGACAGCCATTTTTCTCTGTGTGTACTTCATAAGAACCGTAGGTCTTAATGACCCTGATGAGCCTCAGCCGTGGTCCCAGAATCCTCTTCAGTCTCACAGCTGGGCACCCCAGCTTGCCTGTGCTAAACTCAGGGTACCTCACTTTGGTCCCTTGGTGTTCCTGAATCTCATCCTGACTTTCCATGACTGAGCTTGGACATAACACCACATCACCTTGCTCAGCATGCACCAGTCTGTAGATGGGAAACTTGTTCTCACCACCTCCCCTCCCCCTGTCCAGGGACCATGCCCTGCCAGCGACAGTGCTGCCCAACCTAAACTATGTTCCCCCCTTCCCCGCCTCCTCCCTGTCCCCCCATACCCCCCCATTCCCGCTTCCTCCCATCCCTCCCCCTCTTGGAGCCTCCTCATGGCTGCTGCTCTCTCATGACTCCCACAGCCCCCAGAGCCTGAGGAGCTTCAGGATCACCAGCCAGATAATGCCTCGGTGGGCAGCTGGGGGGGAAGCTCAGCAGTGTAAATAGTCTGCTCAGACATTTAGGATCCGCACAGATGCAGAATATCATGACTTGCACGCTATCCTTTGGACAGTGAAAGCTCAGAACAAGCATGACTACTGCCTGCAGGCTGAAATGGTCTGCAAGTGGCTCCACATCTGCATAGGAAAATCTGAAAAAGCTCCAGAAGACCGAAGCACACTTTATATGTGCAAATCCATTAGTTTAAGTACAGGAAGCTTGTTGTGACCACATTTACAGCAACCATTTAGAAAATCTCCAGTAACAGCCAGAGAAAGACACATGTTGGAAAATATTGCATTATTTTTCATTAGTAAACACTGATTGTATTTCATACCAGAATGGCTAATAGAAAGCTCACTCTTGGCATTAGTAGCAAATCTGGTCTATAAGCAGACACTGCCTTACAGCTTGGCTTTAACTAATATTGCCCTTGAATAAAACCAGTTGAGGCCTGAATAGCTCAAATACATTCAAATGATTCAATGATTCAAATACAAAAGCCTGTGTGATGGTACCACTCTCACATTTTTTGTGTTACTAAAGGCAGTGCTAGAATCAATAAATCAGGGAAGCAGTGCCACATCAATTACATCCCCTGAATGCCACAGATAAGGTGGATCATCTGCCTTATCAACACCTCAAGTACACATACCGTCAAAGCACACTGAAGCACCACTAGTCACACTTGGCTGGAGTGTCCAGTGTCTTGTTGTCTACTTTAGCACTTGAGCAGTAAGGTACGCAAAATACTCCATGTTACTGATGGGCATTTATATGTATTTCCATCTATCATCTCTTTGAGTTTGGTCTATTATTATCACTTTCCTTGTTCAAATGAGAGTCCTCAGCCACCCTCAAGAGGACACCTGGATGACTCACATCAGATAATATCTTTTATTCATGGACAGAAAATGATCTGTACACTATCAGTGCCAGCTCACTAATAACAGAAATTGGTTTCCAGCTCTCCCAGCAGCCCTCTTGCCTATTCCATGGCTGTACAAGTCTGAAGAGCATACAAGAAGAAACAGCTGCCTTGGATTTGTATAGAGATGTAACTTCAAAGGAGGTAAAACAAGCAAACCAAGTCCTAGTGAAAGCAACCAAACTCTAAAACTCATTTTCCTTTTTTTTGGAAAACAACAACCACAAGAACAACAAAACATACACCCCCCAAAAAAACACAAACCCCAAAACATAACAAAACAAAACAAAAAAAAAACCCCAACATTCTGATGTAATAAATATTTAAATTTAATAAGTAAAGCAAGTAAAATATAAATTCTTGCTTCATCACCCAGATCTTGATTTTAGCCTACAATTAGCTTTTAAAAACCGCTATACAATGTTAGCCTCAGGATATATATCACATTGATCTAGTGCTCAGTTCCTTGCATGTGTGTGTATCAGCTTGCCCTGAAAAAAAAAAAAATGCATAGTAATGCAGTTTGTAGAGCTGGGTCAGTGTTCATTGCTTGCAGTCTGAGAGCAAGGGGAATTCCTGCAAAAGAAATGCAACTTTTAATTCAGTCCAAAATTTCACAGGAATTTGAATCAGCATACTTTTTTCCTAGCCTCCACATTTCAACAGCAAAATTCACAGCCATAGTTTTTAACCCTTGCACTCTGTGTTGCCACAGAGCTATTAAGCCAACAAGCAAAAAGTGCTTTTAAGTTGAACTCCTTACACTTACCTGGATTTTTTAACAAGCTTCTACATGTTTATTCAGCCCTTATGAAGTACAGCAGTTCCCTTTGCAACAACTCTATTCCAGTTATTCCATACACATTCTTGTAAAGTTTTATTGAACTAAAAGGTCTTCATAATAAAAAAAAATGCACATTACTAAAGCACTAAAAATCAATGGCATCACAGAATTTTTTTATTCCAACTCTATTAAAATATCAAATAAAATTGGGTTTATTTGTTGAAGAAATGCAACAGTATAAAGAAAACTGCTGCATTTCTTCTGACAGAAATTAGTTTTTCTAGTTGTAGGAATTGCAGAAAGCAACATATTGAGCCTATATGTCATTCCTGCTACTCTACATTGAAACACGGATTTTCATAATGGCTTCCTTTTATCTTATGCTTGAGCAGTATAACACAAAAGAAATCCCTCAAGCTCAGAAAATCATGTAGTTTCAAACAATAGTCAGAAATAAAATGAACCTAAAAGTAGATTGCGTATTTAATAAAAAGTCATCAACAATTGACTGAATAAGTTTAATCAGTGATTCAGATCCATTTCCTACCTGTCTCTCCAGGCAGGAAATTGTACTGTCAAAATTCATTTGCCACAAGATTTCCACTTTATCAAACAAGTGATCTTATTCTGCAAGAACTTATGCCCTCATACACAGTAGAATTACTGTTTGTAATTCATATAAACATTCCTATTGCAATAAATTTGATTATTTGTGTGTGTGTGTGTATAAAGATTGGTAAGCACAGATGTACTCCTCTGTACATAGGGTAGGACATAAGAGTACAAGCTAGAAGAGAGCATGCATACAAGTAACCCAGAGGGAAGAGCAATGGGCTCTCCACCTGATGTTACTTAGGAATGATATTTCTGCATTTTGAATTTTCATATGCTTCTTCTGCACTGCATTGGTCATATGGTGAAAATGAAAAAAATTATCTAACTGCATTATTTTTAAGATAAACCATACAAGAAAATCTCAAGGAAGATACACTGAAGCACTTGTGCCCCTGTGAGTCAGAAAAACCAGAGCAGCCCAGAACTCCAAAATCCTTATATGATTCCAAGAAAACAAAAGAATTACCTATGCCTTTGAGATGTGGACTTGGATATTTCAAATAAACATTGTATCTTTTAAACAAGAACTACCATAATATATCTTAAACTGGTAAAAAAGTTCTACAGTCCCCATGTTTTGTTATCCTTTAGGATTCAATAAGATTTATTCAAATTATTATTTTAGCTTTGGATGGCTTGGGTTGGAAGGGACCTTAAAGATCATCTAGTTCTAACATCCCTGCCATGTGCAATGCAGCCACCCACAAGATCAGACTGCCCAGGGCCCCACACCAACCTGAATACCTCCAGGGATGGGGCATCCATAGATTCTCTTGGCAACTGTGCCACTGCCTCACTGCCCTGTGAGTGAAAAATTTTGTCCTAACATCTAACCTAAATTTCCCCTCTTTTTGCTCTGATCATTTTTATGGCTCTCCTCTAGAATCTGAGAAATGCATGCATCCCTGGAGGTTGGCATTCATCGGCATGTATTAGCTCAAGAATTACCACACTTATCCGAGTAAAGTAAACCTGTAAACCCACTAGAACAGCCAAATATCTTGCTTGTGTTGGGGGGGGCCCAATTGAGGCCTCAAGAGGGCAGAGCAGAAGGGAACAATTACCTCCCTCACCACCCTGGTCACCCCTCTTTTGATGCTGCTCAAGATAGGGCTGGGCTTCCCAGCTGCAGACATGCCTTTTGGTCATGTCCATTCATCCATCAGAATACCAAATTCCTTCTCTGAGGGGCTGCTTTCAGTGAGTTCTTCTCCCATTCTGTACTCTTACTTGGGATTGCTCCAATCCAAGTGCAATACTTTCCACTTAGCCTTGTTGAACCTCATTAGCTGGGCCCACTTTTCAAACCTGTCCAGATCTGGATGATGTCCTTTCCTTCTTTTGTATCCATGGAACCATTCAGCTTGGTGTCGTCAGCAGATACTTGCTGAGAGTTACCAGTCACACTCTCTAGGTCATTGATGATGATGCTGAAGAGTACTAGTCCTATGACAGATCCCCTCTGCCTACTCCTGGACACAGTGCCACTGACAACAACCCTCTATCTGCAACCATCCAACCAATTCCTGATCCATTGAGTAGTCTATCCTTCAAATCCATATATTTCAAATTTAGAGAGATTTAGAGATACGAATGTGATGTGGGACCATATCTGCCTTGCAGAAGTCCAGGTGGATGACATCAGTTACTCTGTCTACTGATGGTGTCACTCCATCACAGAAAGCCACCGGATGGGTCAGGCATGATCTACCTCTGGAGCATCTGTTCAGTGAACTTTTCAGGCAGAGACAGGATGCTCATTGGCCTGTAGTTACCCTATTCTACATTTCTTAAAAACTGGGAGTGTTATTTCCATTTTTCTAGTCATTTGGGACTTCACTTGACAGTCATGAATAACTTGAAATAACTATTCTGACTAAAAGTGCAGTAAGTTTCAGTCAAATCTTCTTTGTGCACTCCAAAGACTAGTTTCCAAGGGATAGAAATGTGGCCTTGAGGTCACTTCATGTCCAGCTCTGAGCTCGAAGTATAAACCTCTGAATTTCCATAAATAAATACAAAATTAAGTGATTCAGCACTTTGGCTCCTTAGAAAGAAAAACAATAATCTTATTTCTCAGCAAAAACAATTTTTAATCAATATAATTATCTTGTTTTTGTTTCTTAGTCTGTACAGTGCAATGGTTTCTAGCCACTTAAGGGACATTTTATGGAATGCAGTTTAACAGGGCAGAGTATTTTGCTGTGAGCAAGTAAATTCTCTCTCTGAGCATAAATTCTTCATTCCTAGGTCTACATTTTGCAAGCAAATGTGAAAAGAGGACATAGTCTTAACCAGAAATTATTCTTGATGGTGTAGAAGTGCTCACAAGAGGGGGACACTGAATTCCATGATTTACTAACTTCAATTTAAACACAGTCTTTATGCCAGTAACCCTTCATAACACTAGAATCATAGAGTAAGGAAGGTATGGAGGGACTTAATGACTTCACACTCCTGCTGAAAGCCAGGTTAACTTCAAAATTGGATCAGGCTTTCTGGCGCGGTGCACTGGCAAATTCTGATGATAGAACGCAATTCCACAGCATCTACATGAGCCTGCTCTGGTGCATCACCATCCCCACAGTGAATAATTTCTTCCTTCTATCTCAGTGGAATTTCCATTCCTTTTCCTGAATTCATCTTCTTTGTAATCACTCATTAGATGATGTAAGTGCAGACAGCACTTACATCCCTCTCTCTGCTTGGCCCTCTCTTCCCAGATGAACAAGGCAATAGCCTTTCCTTGAGAACCACGTGTCCCACCCACCTGCTATACTGTTAAGTCTCTCAGTGTGTTTCTTCACTGGGTGGAACCTTCAATTCTGTTCTGAAGACCAAATGTGGACCAAGATCTAGGAGTACCTAGAACAGCTGAAAAAACTTTTTTTCTTCCAGTCACTATCAAAATAACACATAAACCTTAAGACACTAAGTGGGATGTTAAATACATTTCAGGTTGCACCTTGAGCTACTCCTATGTCAGCAAATATAAAGCATGAAATTATTCAGTTGATTTTTCTGAGCAACATTTGCTTTAGAGAAAACCCATACAATGGACAGACTGAAGGACCCCTTACAACACTTTCTCAAATACTGGAAATAGTTTTGCCTATTCCGGATTGCTGAGCAGGAATTCACCAAACTTATTCATTACTATAAATAGAAAAATTAGCAAGCACTTGTTCTTCCCAGAGATGCCTGATTTCCCAGGAAATATGTTTTCTCTATGCAAAGTCCCATTCTCATTAATTACTTTGTGCAACTGGTCATAGCAAGGAATCTTCAATGCTGCACTCTAAGAACACATGAAAGGTAAATGTTTACTAAATACAGAGGGAAAAACAAAAAGAAATTCAAAGTAATTTTCTGGCTTTTGGTAGTGTTCTGCCATGAAGCTGTGGATGGAAAGAATCTGAAACTTTAAAACTCACAGAGAAGGAGTCGAAGTTTGACAAAAACACCACTAAGTGTAAAGCTTGCCATCAGTAGTACAAAGATGTGATGTATGATTTCTACAAAAATCCTCACTGCATCTCAGATAGTAAGATTATTAAAGTTTCAGATAGATTACATATATCATTTATAAGTTATTATTAAGTTGTAGAAAGTTTGTTGTACTGTGTTGGAGAAGAAACATCACACAAGTAGCAATTTGGCAAGAGAGAGAAATATGAGAAATAGCAATTACTCAAAGTTTTTGTGAATGTCAATCCCCGATAGGGATTTGAGTAAAATTTCTTGAAATTTCAGATACTGAGAAGTCAAAGGTACAAATACCCTAATATCTTCTGGAGTGATTCATAAGCCAAAGAAAGGCTTTGATGCAATAGATGAGAGCAGCCTGACATGGGTTACTCTTTACGTGTTCCTTAGTCACTCCAGTTAGAAGAAATCACAGAGAAATTCTCGGTATTTTTTTCCTTTTTAAAGCATCACCACCACTGCTGCCACCTCTTCCAGGAGGGATGGAGGGAATTTAAGAAAAAAAAGTGCAACAACATGTGCACGTAGCTAAGGAGTTAAGTAAAAAAGGGGAAAAGAAAGAGGGAAAAAAAATAAGTGATGATGCAGAATAGCACCAGTTTATCAACAGCAAGCCAGTGCCCAGCCAGTCCCAAACCAACAGCAGTCATCTCAGACAGCTCCCCCCAATAGTATGATGCCATGTCATACGGGATGTCCCTTTAGGTCAGATGTTGCCCAATTGGACCATTCCCTTAATATGGGGACCTCAACTTCTTTAGAAATTTCAAAGTTGTACACTTACACAAGATGTATATGCTTTATGTCACAGAGTGGTATGTCTTGATATTTTTCTATTTTTTACACAGTTAAGTATATGCACACATGTACAGATGCAAATGACATTCCTCTTTTAAATCATGTTTTCTTTAACTTGAAAATTATCTCAAGTATTACAAAACTTTTATTCTCTTCACTACCTGTATCACAGACTTTAATGAGGCTAAATAAGATCATAATGATAAATGGGACAAAAGGAATGCCACCAGCTAGAATAACATTCTGATTTTAAAACAGTTTACAAGTGATTGCATACATATCACTTTTTTTTTTTTTTTTGTCAATGTATCTGTGAAATCTGTCAAAACAAATATTAATTAAAAATTTGTAAAGTATAAAATACATCGAAAAAGGCTTTTCATTACTCTAAAAGTTACTTTTTCTTTGGTAATAATCAACTATAAAAGGATAAAAATACATATATAGAAAGCATACAGTTTTGTCTTTAAAGCTGAATGTATGCTTTTATGGTCTTAATGAGGTTTTATGAGGTAAGTGTGCCACAACAAAGAGGAAAAATAACATTATATTTTTATATCTCCGGTGCTAAGAAACATATCCATCTGAGTTTTTCCGTGTTAATTAACATGACAATATCTTCCATGGCTAATTATGTATGAAGCCTGCTCCAAAAGTACCGCCTCCAACTTTATGATGTTGGTCATGACATCAGAGGAGGATGTTGGTGGTCTGGCAGTAGAGGTTGAACGTTCCCACCAATATCCCTTACGTGTGGTTGCTATGTGACAGATGGCAGCTGGTGGATACCGGTGTCTCATGTGGAAGTGTGGAATGAAGCAAAAGTGTATCATTCACTGAATTCCTCAATGCAGAAAAAAAATGGCACCCACTGACATTCAATGATACTTGCTGAACATTTATGGAGACCAAAAACTGGATATGAACACAGTGAGGCAGTGGGTAGTATGTTTCAGCACTGGCAACAGCAGTAGTGGGTCACCTCTGCTGGTGCACAGAGACTGCAGGTGAAAATGGTGATGACTATGTTGAAAACCAGTGTGCTGTAGCTGAGAATTTGCTCTATCAAATAGTGTTATTGTGCTCTTTATATCTGTGGTAGTTTGCAAGGAAATAAATAGGAGCATTACTTTCAGAACGACCTATGTAGACTCTGATTAAATGCTGGAATGCATAGAATCTGTTTAAAAGTTCAGGGTATCTCCCAGTAGATGGAGTATTAGGAAGACACACATTTTCTGGTCATATGCTTCCTTATTTTCAAAGTAGTTACAACAGTATGTAAACGCAACGAGAAAATAGTTATCATAAAAATAATCACTCTCTTCTGTCACAATTTTTTTCCAACAAATTCACTCTGATTTGTTGACAGATTCTGAGCCAAACTCACAAGAAATATGATTCCATTCTCATCATTCAAATTACAGGGGTGTGTATGGGGGCAGAAGTTAGTGATATATGTATTTATGCAGAAGTGTAATAATTTCAGATGGTTTTCCTCCTCTCACAACTGAGACACTGCCACCTGCAGAGCACAGCTTTGTTAACAGACATTCAATCCCCTACGCACACTCAGTAGTCCAGTTATATGCTTAATTCCAGCTGCTTATAGAGATTCAGCATTACATGTCTCAAAATACCTCCCGTGAAATAACACATTGCAAAAATCATGCACAATAACATCTTTGTAACAGAGAAAATACCGTCTTCCTGAAAAAATGGAGCCTCTCATAATGCCTGCATTATGACAAAATGGATGCCACTTTTAACTCATGCTTCTACCATGTTCTCTGTAGGGATGAAAGATAAACAAGAGTTTAGCCAGCAGTAACTATTCTCTTCTGATGTGAAACCACATCAGGATCAGTATGACTGATTTTGTCAACTAGCTGTAGGGATGCAAGTCATAATAAGGGTGTTGGTATACTGGAATGGCTGCAGAGCTCTGGAATCCCCATCCCTGTTGATGCTCAGACCTCGAATGGACATAGCTGTGAGAAACCTATTCTAACTATAAAAGTCAGCCTGCTTTTGGAAGTTGGCTGGACTAAATGGCCTCACACAGTCCATTCAAATGGGAATTACTCCAATATTCACCTGTATTGTGCAGAAACCATCTTGCAGATACCTGCATAGTAGACACTCCCCTAAGCCTTAATACATTTTTCTTGTCTATTTTTTTCCTTTTTTTTCTTCCTTTTTTTTTTTTTTTTTTTTTTTTTTCTGAGCAGATCATTCTTACATGATTACCTAACACAGTAATCAGTTCACTGGTCACTTGTCCAACATCATGATGTACATTTTTCTTTGATACTCTCTCTGTTGTCAGAGCTTGACTTGTTTAATAAAACTGCAAGGAAATAACTGTTGAGTTATTTGAAAATAAGGTGCTGCTCACACACTGAGGAAGAATGATATAAAGATAAATGAATCTGGTGTGGGTGGCAGCCTGTGTTCCAAGCTACACATAAAAATGAGTCCTGTCCATGAGAGGTGACTTCTAGACCAAAAGCCAAAACCGTCATCAGTTGCACAGCTATATGCTGATAAGTTGGTGGTCCATGAAATGTTCGGTATATTCACCTGATACTGCTGTTGTTATTATTATTATTATTATTATTATGTTGATTAAAAACAGCTCAAATACAGCCCAGTAAAAACAAAAGAGAACTTTGCTCTGTAAAGAATTTGTGTCTTCGAGTGTTGTAGGAGACCACAGTAATACTTGGTCTTCCCTTTCTTTTACAGCACCCACCACATCACTTACTGATTCACAAATCCCTTCAAAGGGATTTAACGAACCTTTGCTATGAGATCTTCCATAATCCAAAGTGTTTACTTCATTGAATGAGAATTAAAAAGCAAGATGCCAAATAGTATCTGGCATGTTCATATCTGTGCAAGAAAGAGATTACCTATACCCTGCAGTGAGCTTTCAAGATAATTAGGAAATGAAAGAATACACTGTTGATCTTATTGATATTGGTGGTGATTGGACATATGCTGTGATCAAATTTTCAAGTATGTGCCTTTTTAATGAAAATAAACATTATTTTCATCCCATTTTCATAGATCACAAGGATCTAAGCCATGCCCTCAGCTGACAAAGAAACAGGATTTCAAGAACACATCTAGTTAAAAAAAAAAACAACATAGGTGCATGTGCAGAGATCAAACCAACAAGGTACATGTCAGAGACCAGTGGCTTCCAGCTGGAAGTGCTGCTCAGATAAACCATTTCTGTCTCAGAAGCATCTGGGAGGACCACTTCATTTATACAGCTGTGGCAGTGTCTGCCTGGGGTAGAGGAGCAGAGGGGGGCAAGGGTAGAATGCAGCCTACAAAAACTGCTCCTTGGGATTAGCATCATTACTCCCACAGAAAGGAAAGGAAGTTTAGCCTCCAGCTTAATATGGAATGAAAATGATGGCGCATAGAGACCCAGCAACACTGTAAGATGCTGAGAGCAACGCTACCTCTCATGCTTACCTGTACTTCTAGACCATAATGTGTTTCCCAGAACGTTTCCCTACATGTAACTTGTATTACCATTAATGGAAAAAAAGCCTACAGGATGTTTTCATGCAGCTAGAAAATGCACTTTCTGTGGCTTTCTGGGATTTTTAGTCAAAAACCTACACGTACTTATGAGATGCAGACTACTGCCCTAGAACAAAACAACATAACTAGACCTGTAGGACCATGACTGCAAAAACAGTTTGCTGAGAAGGAGATAATCAGCCTTGGAGATACTGCTTTATCTTAAATATATCTTGCTTTTGGCAAGCCAACATGAAACTGCAGTAATACTATATTTTTCGTGAGTCTTGGATCAATATAAAGCTATATGCTGTGTGCTAGAATAGCTACATTACATGTGAGGTGCTTTTCAAGCTTTTGTTACCGTGCATTTTCAGTTCAGTTAGAAATACTTGGAAGGAATGCCCATCTAATCACAAAAGTCTGATGTTTTGTTGATGCATGTCAAGTCTTTACCATCAGCAGGTGCTCAGAGGAAATGCAGACAGAGGTAAAACTCTGTCTTAGAAATTTGTATGTCTTAATCAATAAAACGTATTGCACCTTAAGCAGTTTGATTGCTACGCCTGCAGCATTTAAACATTTATTAGCCTCTCTGGGTGGGGAAGCTGACCGAGAGTTTGAGCCACAGAGAAGGAAAGGACAGGCTTTGTCTTGCTTTACCTTATCTGATTTTTTTTGTAACGGCACAGCAGTTTCAATAATAATCATGCTAAAGAAATCTGCTTTTAATTGCATTGAATACACATGTATTTATTTCTCAGCTACATAAAAAAGGGAGAGACCAAACCTGACTAGAGCATCATAGACTGGCAACATGCATACGTACAGGAGAACAGTACAGAAATACAAATCAAAAGCCTGTCAGACACATCTTTGTGGCTATCAGCCACTACGGAAAAAAGGGCCACCACATTTTGCAACATAGGGATCAGAGAATATATCACATTAACTCTAGACTGAAACAGTTTGCATATTTAAAAGAGGAGCCGTAGTACCTATTTTCTTAGTGGTACATCCTTTCCGTTTACTTTTCCATTTAGCCTCTTAAAAACACCTATAAGAAAACAAGCTCTAAATTCAGTCCTCTGAAGGATGCTGATCTGCTCTAAGCCGAAGATATTATGCACTACATAATAAAAGGGCGGTGGCAGCAGCTGTGGGTTCCCTATCATAGGTTTGCAAACACATTTAATGTAATTGATGAGCTTTTGTTTAAACAAGCATTGATATGCATTCTGTGACGCATATGGGTTGCAAGGATTCACAGCAACACACAGCCCAGGTGATCTGCCTGTGAGGCTAAACCAACACTTATACAACTGAGATTGTGAAATATCTTCATTAATGCCATTTTTGTGCTTCAAATACTACGTAATGACACCGCGGGATTCATTTGAGCTCCCAATGAAATCTACAGCGTGAGTCATGCAGATTTTAATGGCAGGATGAGGACAGGATGAGGACCGCTGTGGATAAACATTTGTCCTCTGTGCTTTGAAACACATCATTTAGAAATTCATTTGACACCAGCCATTACTGCAAGCAACTTATGTAAGCTTATATAATAAGGAACACACAATCACGATTATAGATTTCATGTTGTCACCTGCAGTAACACTGCGTTTTGCGTGTATAACTGAACGCTTCACGTGATCTTCCTTTGTTGCAAACATCTTTCTTGTAACGCCGCTAACAAGTAAGAAAAAGAAGACACAACTCTTGTTTTGCTGTTAGTGACAAATTAACTACATTTTTGAAATACATAATCAGAACGCACTTGCCTTGGCCAAACACAGATCTGCTCTTCTAGAATGCAGTGACACGATTTTACACGAAGTTGCCATCAGAGAAAGCTTATGTTGAGTCTGTGTCACTGATACGCAGGGTCATCTGTGTTGAGTTAGCAATAGGAATACAGTCACAGAAATACAGGCATGGGACTACTGCTTGTTCCTTTTTTCCTCCTTAAGGTATCATTTAAAGATGCTTGGAGGCACCATGTGTGTCAATAATGTTAATTGATACACTTTTTTTCCCTTTTTTTTTTTTTTTAATCAATACTCAGCTGATGGGAAGCTTTCCTCCAAATGTATGTACGTAAGCCTCCTTGGAATGTATTATGACTGTATTTTAGAAAATCCTATGTTTCTGTGGAATACAGAAAAAAGAGATGCTTGCATTACAGATACAGGTATTTAAGAGAGAAAGAAAAGAAAGAAAGATGCAAAATAATCCCTGAAATGATAAGATTTAATGCAAGGTATCATTCAGTGAAATTGCAGAAGATGGCTAGCTGAGGGGGGAGGACCAGTGTCTCCAATTTACCGTGGTGCTTCCTTCTCTACAAAAATGCTGAATACATCTTTAATGACCAGGAAGAATACGAACGTTATAAAAAACAGCACAATAATAATTTGCATTCCTTCAAGGACATCCATCCATGAAAATAAAATCCACTCTAAAATTTCAATAATTCAGGAAGACATATGGCATAGTAGAACAGGAGGCTCTTTCATATAGGGAATTCAGGAAAAACACTTCCAACAGAAGTATACCATTCCCAAAGAGTCTAGCTGAAGAACTTTATTTTGTGGTTTGTTTATTTATTTACATTTCTTTATATTTCTCTATTTCTGTTTACATTTTCTTTTGTGTAAGTTAATTGTAAATTCATCAAGAAGTTCCTTCCAAAATCTCCTTACAGTTCAACTCACAATGCAGTAATCTTTGACATAGTTTGTGCCACCTCAACAGATCAGATCAGCATCTCCCTCTCTCCTAAGGTAGAAGTTGCTGTGAGCTCCCTGCACTGCAGTGCAATGCAGACCAAGTACCAGCAGTACTGACTGTTTGTCTGGGTAGGTTTCCGTTGTGTTGTACTAACCTCTGCAATCCCTCCCAGCCCATCAGAGGTACACTCATCAGCCTCCCAGCTACTTCCGGGAAAGAGAGCAGGATATCATGAATCACTGACGAGCTTCTGGATGATCTCAGCATCTTTTGATGAGACAATCTTCTCATCTTTTCCTTCTCTCCTCACCCCCCCATGCTGCACAGATGTGCAATGGCCACCCCAGCAGGCATGACTCAGCTCCCACCCTCACCCCCCCATCTCAATGCACCCATGGTCCTTCCATGTTTAGGTAACCAGGACTCATCAGTGACCACCATGCTCATTTATCCCCGTGTCACCCAGCCCTAAGATCCCTGGAGTCCTGCCACTGCTCAGGACTTCCAGACCTGCTGTTCCATCTGCTTGCATCCCTTTGGCTCTTCTGCCCTGCAGTCCCTAAAGAACTCAGCATCCCATGGGTCATCCTACCACTCCGCACCTGGACTTCAGTAAGGTTTTTGCCCAGGAAACTAACTCCACGCTTCCCTTTGTATGTACTGCCTGGACACCTCTCACTGTCTGAATTCCCGAAGTGCTAGGAAAACAGTAACTGTGATTTGGAAAACTCCTATCCTGCAGTTGTAAGGAAGGGAGTTCCCCGATCCCCCTTACAAGTGGTGAATGCTAAACTGTTCTCCCAACATAGTGTGAATCACAATCCTTGCAAGCAGTCCATAGTGAGAAAAGGAATATAGTTTTCCAAAGCTTTTACACTGATTATTTTCTTTCTTCCTTCCTTCCTTCCTTTCTTCCTTTTGTCTTCTCTGTTCCACAGCCTGAAACCCTGCCTGCTTGCTTCCACACACATTTTAGAAAGTGTCAGTTCCCTGAGGAGCTGGAATCCCTACGTCTCTTCTGCCTACCCGATTTTCCTCTCCATCCTTACCTCTATGACACTGGCAAGCTTGTTTTCCTCAAGCATCTGAAGTCTCTGCGAACCTGCTCCCCCTGGTTTCTGATCCTCTAGCGTGCAAAAGTTGTGCCAGCCTTAGTATGCCGGTCAGCTTCCAAGCCGAGATGAGATACCCTCACCGCCTGGCATCTGTGCCAGCAGGTCTGAGCGCGAACAGCCGAGCGGGCGTCGGATGCAACTGAAGTGAGCAGCAGCCGAGCGGAGACTCAGAATCTCTGCACTCCCTTTAAGGCTCGACCTGCCCGAAGCTGAGCTCCCTCCTCCCCGCCAAACAAACCCCCTCCTAAGTCCTGTGCAAAAGTTGAGGTGTTCTCCCGCCGCAAGCACGCGAACGGAGCAGGGGGGGGGAGGGAGGAGGGGAGTGAGAAAGGAAGGGGGAAAAAAAAAAAAAAAAGAAAAAAAGAGGAAAAGTTGCCCGGCAGCAACAGCGGGCGCTGCCCGCAGCATCACTTACCGGAGGGCCCGGGCGGGCTGCGAGCCGCTGCCGCTCCCTCCTTCCCTGCCGCCTCCTCCTGAAGCCGGCTGCGGGAGGGAGCGAGCGCAGAGCCTCCCGCTGGAGCCGCCAGGCGTGACGGGCCGGGAGGGGCGGGCCGGAGCCGCGGCGTGGGCTTCGCCTTGCGGTGCAGCCGCTGCGGCAGTGCCGGGGAGAGGGGGAGCGGCGCGGGGGCGGCCGCTGCCACCCGGGATGGAGGACGTGGGAGAGCGGCAAGGGCGACCCCCGCTGCAGGGCCGGGTGCGAACGAAGGCACGGAACCCCCCCGCCAGGGAGGCGGGAACGAGCCCTTTTTGCAGTAAAAGGGGAAAATAGAGGTAGTACGCCCACGAACGAGCTCGGTTTCAAAGGCAGGCTTTCAGGAGAGGCAACAGCAGGGTGAATGTGTGGAACGGCTAGTTCCTTAGGGTTGCAACAAGCCTTATGGCCGCCTGAAGACCACCGCATCCCGGATCCCCGTTGTCCTACTGGAGAGTGCCATGAGCACTTCTCAGCAACAGTGTGAAGCTGTGTGTGCTCCACATGAAAAGGCTGCCAGTTGGATCTGGTGATAAAAAGTAGAGCAGGTGATGGAGGTCTCCTGGGCGAGACTCACCTTCCTGAGTGGGAAAGTACCTGACTGTGAGAGCAAGGAAAGAACAGACTGCCTTGGGTGCTGGCCGAATCCTTATTGCTAGTGGTTTTTAGCAAAGACAAAAAGACAAAAAAAAATTTTTAAAAGACAAAAAAAGACAAAAAAATAAAAGAAAGTTTAAAAGTGATTGCTTTGTCTGGGGAGAAATGGATAAACTAAATAAGCCTGTGAAGTTTTTTTTTTTCTTCTCTTCATTGAACAGTAGGAGGTTGCTGTGCTTCTTACTATTATCACCATTTTTATTTTTTTTTTAATGCTGTGGCATCAAGGACTATGAATTATTCCATTAGTTTGTTGTAGTGGATGCTAATAGCCGCTGATGGATAAAGAATATGAAGAGCTCCTCCTTTTCAGGTTTGTAAATTACAGGCAATTCTTCTAGCAGTTCACATGTGAAGACAAATGCAGTGATACTACCAAAGCAAAGAAAGAAGGTGAAAAGAGAGGGTAGGGCTCCATATTCAAAATACCTTTCAAAATGAGGAACTATTCCACCAGTTCTATTAACAAACACACAACTTGGGTTCACCTCTCCAGAATGCATCGCACTACAAATGTTCCCTCCAGCAGGAAGGGGGGTTTATGGGCACATGCTAGCAGTCCCTATCCCCCTGCCCTGTACTCTGCACATGCCTGGTGCGTCGATTCTGCAGAGCTTTGAGTGATTTCTGGCAGCTCATCTAAGTCCTGCCCATATTTGTGAGTATATATACATGTTTTCCTATGCTCTAAAATGCTTTTATTTTCCTCTGTTGTTGTGTGAAAGTCTCGAACAGCAAAGGAAACTGACTTATTGATTAGTTACCCAGGGGAAAGCCAGGATGAACTACGCACAGAGCGCTGTCAAGTGTGAAATGCAAACAGAATAGAAAAGAAATACCTATTACTTTTCTGTCCCTTTCAGTAATTCTAATATTAGAAAATTGCATTGTGTTAGAAAAGAGCACCTCCTTCTTAGTAAACCAAACTGGCTGTGTACAACAGGCATGGAAAACAAAGATTACAAAATTTTCCAAAGACAACAAAATAAAAGGCTATGGGTGCTGTCCAAACAAGAGCAATGGTAAAATGTTGTTACCATCCATTTATTGTTGACTATCCAATTAAAATAGGAGCATTTTTGTACACAAAGTGTACTTGAAAGGATCCCAGCTATATTTTACTGAAATGAATTGATTCGGGAGAGATGACATGCTCCTAGTGATTTCTTGATGAAAAAATAGCAAATTATTCTGAAAAAGAAAAACAGAAACAAACCAAAACAGCAACAACAACAACAAAACCACATCCATATTTAGTCTTTGAATAGGCAGAACTAAAATTTTAAGGAAGATAAGTCATTGTAGTAAGATTACAAGGGACAGACTGAGAGACTCAAGGCTGTTTTTAGATTCCAGGTTAAACTGAAGTAATGCTGTGCTGAAGAGAATGGCTCTTCCACTTGTCTGCCTGCCTGGCTACTTTTCAGTATCAGCTTTATTGTTTGAGTGGCTTCGGGGTAGGATGGTGTGGTGAGTGGCTGTGACTGAAGGATCAGCCTTGATGCACAAACAATGCATGCTAGAGCCTGGTGGGTTTCAGTCGGACCTGTGTCTGATTCACTTGTCTCAGGCTGTGGTAAGCCCCTCCTGAAGCACCAGCATAGGAATGACCATGTAATCTCTGGAAGGTTTCATTGGGAATGTGAGGCATCATTTAAACAAAGCTACGCAGTGTTTCCTTGATCTGTTTTCTATGCATGTAGTGTAATTTCTTTGTATGATAGCAGAAAATTCCTTCCACCATCACAAACCTAGAGCAGTCTGGTAGGAACCAGGTCTTATCTCCATCACCATGAAAGACATCCCAAGGTAGGAGGCCTGCATGCATGCATCTCTGATGGAAGTAATGCCTTACAGATCTTAGAATTTCACACAGCCTCTGTCTTCCTTGCCCCTGGATCATAGACTTTCTTGAAATTTCCCTCAAGAGTACTCTTTTGTACCATGCATAAAATGTATTTTGTATATGCATTCAGTTAAGCTCATGACATCTGTGGTTATGTCAGCTTTCTGCAGTGAGCACATGACACATCTGGACAGATTCTCTTACAGTTATCACAGACCCAGTAACACAAAGTGTTCTGATAGCAAATGATACTGGATTGTGACCATGTGTGCATTTCAGCCCCTTGCCAACAGAACAAAAACAAGGATGTTATTCCTATTCATTTTTCCTTTGTAAAGGAATTGGAAAATGCAGACCCTGCAATGCTTCCAGTTACTTCTTCCATTCTAGTTTTAAAAGTATAGGACAAATATGTTTGTGTTAAAGTACTGCATAATTTTGTCTGTTTTTTCTTTCTTTGTGATTTTGTTTCATTGTTTTGGTGTGTTGTTTTGTTTGTTGGTTGTTTTTTTTTTTTTTAGGAGGAAGTGGATCTTTTTGTTTACTTAGTTGTAAGTAAACATTGTTTTATTTTAACTTTCACCTCAAATATTTGTCTATGGAACATTAGTTTATTTTTTTCAGTATTTCCTTTCTAGGATATAAATACTGCTTTATCTCTCCACTGAGCTGTGATTGAATATAGCAACTGGCAAAGATTTATAGTATTGACCCTGAAATAAAAGTTGAATTTCCATAGAATCAGGGCCTTATACAATGCTCCCACATTCTTACATTATGCTACTAAATGAGATAGGCTATGGGAAATGAACAGCATATATATGAAAAATCCATAGAAATGTTGCTGTTAAGCCTCAGCAAGGGATCAGGGACTGCTGAGGCAATCAGCCTACCTCAGCCTCTGAAGTTCTTCCGTATTCTGCTGTATGCAGTGCACTGACAGTTGGGACTGCATGTGTGCATAGTGACCTACACAGCAGGATCCAGTCCTGAATAGGATATTTGCCCACAGCTTCATTTCAAATAAATAACAGCTGGAAAATGCTGCTTAAATATACAAAAAGAATTCACTGTATTTGTAACTGACAAAGACAGAGGAAAAATCTACAGTTTGTTTAAGAGTAGAGGAATGATTTTTTCAATTTAATTGGCAGTATTAGACTAGTTAAGCAAATACTGCATGAAAAGAGAAGAATCTGATACTTCTTTGCTGAGAAATGAAAAATGACTTTTAAAATCACCATATATGATACTGACTTACATGCAAACGTTTTCTTTTGGCTTCATAAAGTCAAAAACTTCTGACAGATAAAGGCTGTCACTAATCAAAAGATCCTTTATCTCTCCTAGAATTAAAGGTGAAGAGTCACTAAATAAATTTTCGCATGATGTGAGCAACATTATCAGCTGACTGAGTAGTCTACCAAAAGCAGGACTATTAATACCTGAGTCCTTTTGGTCACGATACAGATAGGAAATAAACAATCTCTCTTCTTGACAGAGCATTCTCTTCTTTTGTCTCACTGCTGTCTAAATTGCATACTCTAACAGAAATGGTCTCTTAGAGTATCAGGAACCTTTTAACAGTACCTCCTAAATCTTAGTTTAGGGTCTTCTGCTGACCTGATGCTGTGGCTTGAACAGAACATTTCTCAAGCCACTGCTTTCCTTTTTTACTGCTCTTGATTACTTGGATGTTATAGCTTTAGACATGAGGAATAATACTGTTGTGTCTCTTGTAGAACAGATCTCATAATTAGAACTGCATCTTTATCTAAGTCTAATAAGAACATTTCTACTGCTGTACTGCATCATCCTAAGTACTATATCCAATTGAAAACCTGTGGAACAGTTCTTGCATAAAACAGTTTCACTCAGTCCTGTAAATCTCTGTTGAATTAATGCCTAAATTTACGGCAAGATAAATAGAATTCTTCTTTTCAGCAATAAAAAACTTTTTTTTTTTTTTTAACCAACAGATTAAATGTGTATATATACCTGCTATTTTTTATGTAAGCATACTAGGTCATTGAAATTGAGATTACTTCTGAATCGTATTAACTATTTAATTTGAAATTTGCTTCACTTTCAAACTTCATACTGCGTATGTGTTTGATTGCTCTTTTTACACTGAATACTGATGCTGTTGTCATTTCAAGACTCTGGCTTTTTTAGGTTCCCACAGTGCTAAAGTACAGATCGCAGTGGAGCACAGGCCACACTGTTATGTACTGTCTCCAACATAGGAGGCAGCATGCAGATATTAGGAATAAAAATTACTGACCAGAGAACTCAAACTTAGCACAGATCAGGCTGAGTTACCTGAATCATAAAAGCAAAAGATGGCTGTTAAAAAATAGAGTGTATCTCACAACATTCAGTTATTTGTTGATAATAAGACAGATGAATGTAAAAGTAGATAAATATATGTACAGGTCTCTGAGGCTAGGTGACACGCATCCCAGGGTCCTGAAGGAGCTGGCTTCAGATGCGGCTGCCAAGCCACTCTGTACCTGAAAAGGTCATGGAGAAGATTCTCCTGGAAGAGGTGTTAAGATACATGTGAGACGAGGAAGTGATTTGAGAGAGTCAGCATAGCTTCACCAAGGACAGCTTGTACCTGACCTGTCTGGCAGCATTTTGTCTCGTGATGGAGTGGCAGAATTTGTGGATGAAGGAAGAACAAATGATATTGTCTAACTGTGCAAGGTTTTGACATGATCCTACACCACATCCTTATCTCTAAACTGGAGAAATATGGGTTTCAAGAGTGGATTATTCAGTGCATAAGGAGCACCAGTCATGAGTCATGTCCCCCTGGATTCTGGTTCTGGTGAATGAAAAGTTGGACATAAGCTAGCAGTGTGCACTTGCAGCCTGGAAGGCTAACTATATCCTGGGCTGCATCAAAAGAAGAGTGGCCAGCAGGGAGAGAGAAGTGATAGTCCCTCTATATTCCACCCTTGTCAGGCCCCATCTGGAATACTGCATTCAGGTCTGAGGCTCCCAGCACAAGAAAGACGGAGCTGCTGGAGTAGATCCAGAGGAGGGCCACAATGATCAGAAGGATGGAGCACCTTGCCTACGAAGAAAGGTTGAGAGATTTTGGCTTGTTTAACCAGGAGAAAAGAAGACTCCAGGGAGACCTCGCTGCAGCCTTCCAGTACTTGAAGGGGGCTTATGAACAGGAAGTGGACCAACTTTTTACATGGTCTAATAGTGGTAGGAAAAGGGAGAAATGTTTAAACTAAAAGAGGGGAGATTTAATTTGGATGTTAGGAAGAAATTTTTTATCCAGTGAGTGGTGAGGCACTGGCACAGGCTGCCCAAAGAAACTGTGGATGCTTCATCCTGAAGGAGTTCAAATTCTGGAAAAAGCTATGGAGAGACATGTTATAAGGGCTTGTAGTGACAGGATAAGGGGAAATGGTTTTGATATGGGAGTATATTTAGACTAGATACTCGGAAGAAATTATTTAGCGTGTGGGAGCTGAGACACTGGAACAGGTTGTCTAGAGAGGTTGTGGATGCCACTTCCCTGGAGATGCTCAAGGCCAGGCTGGTTGGGGTTTTGAACAACCTAGTCTACAGGGAGGTGTCCCTGCCTATAGCAGGGAGTTGGAACTAGATGATCTTGAAGGTCCCTTCCAACCCAAACTATCTTGTGATTCTGTGATTTATCCATTCTTGTCTTTCTGAAATCTTTCAAAGGGACCATGCTTTCCCTGCTGAATTTCTGAGACAAAACAAATAAATTCTGAGACCAGTAAAAATTCCACAGAAGATTTTGGGTTTCTTTCATTTCATGTATTCTTCCATTATTTGAATCTTCATATAAATTGATCGGAGATCAGAATCAAGTCATAAGAAACATATTTTGAAAATGGAACGATAACAGGAGTTAACAAGTACATCTGTACAGAGTATACAATTATGCAAGTGGGTGGCTGACTGCGGTCTACAATAAAGTCTGCAATTAGAAGTGGAAGAAAAATAAGTAAACACATCAAGGGTGCCTTGCATAAGCATTCATTCTGGATCAAGTTAATTGAAAGAATCTGATTTTCCTGGAATTGTTTTAAATTAATTCAGCAACTCTAGGAGTCTTTCCTTGATTTAACACTCTGAGCATAAAGGACTTAGGACCAGGGGGAATGGCTTCAAGCTACGGCAGGGGAGATTCAGGCTGGACATGAGGAAGTATTACGTTTCAGAAAGGGTGGTCAGGCACTGGAATGGCTGCCCAGGGAGGTGGTGGAGTCACCGAGCCTGGGGGTGTTCAAGGAAAGGCTGGATGTTGTGTTGAGGGACATGGTTTAGTGGGAGCTATTGGGAATAGGTGAACGGTTGGACTGGATGATCTTTTAGGTCTTTTCCAACCTTGGTGATTCTGTGAGTCCAGGCTTGCTTCTTTTCTTCTTCCAGACCCATCTTGAGAGATTTTGAACCTATAATAAAACCACATATAAAGGCTCTTTTGGGACCCCATTTCTGGAAGTCTTTTCATTTGACACCTAACCTGTATTAAAAGACAGATTATTTCATGACTATCTGGTTCTTTAGGAACTCATTATTTCTTCTTCACTCCCCCCCTCACCCCTCCAGTTACTCTTCCCTAGCTTCTTTCTTCTTCTCTCCCCTATTACCAAAGGCTGACATTGGTACTACATCACTGAGGAAGAATTTATTGGATTGCAGTATTTTTTAATGTCAAAAACTGTATTTACAAAGAGAACACTTTTTATACTTGTTTATAAGCCTAAAAACATTACTTCTCAAAATAATAATATTAAAAATATTCTATAAAACAATCAAAAGGGTTCATGAGGTTATCAGGTACCACAAGCATGTTGTAATTTGTCCATCTGGTCACCTCAAGGTCCACAGAAAATCTTTTTCTCCTAAAAGTGAAGGTGGAATTTCCTCTTGATGTCACTTTCCCCTGCAGTATCTTCACTGACATCAGTGGAATAGCTGACTGACCATGATTCACAAAGGGAGAACTAGGACCAACATATCTGCAATGGAGCGTGCCTTTGTTGAATGCTACTTTTGTAAAAGGCCATTCAGCTCAAAAAATAAAAAAATTACAGCCCAAATCTTGCTCTCAATAAGCCTAGCTATCACCTTGAACCAGAGGATGTGTCTAAGACCTTATGGCTCTTCACACTGAAATTAACGGCAGTACTCAAGAAACTTCAGTAATCAAAAGGTATGGAGAAGAACGCAGGATCTGGTCTAGGATTTCCAGAGTAAGAGTATGTGATTCCTTAAACATGCCCTGTCTTGTGATGGATAGTATTTATAGAATTTAATCATTCTTCTTTTCTCAATACAAAAGGATACAAAAGTAATGCAAACATGGGGCAAAAGGGTGAAAATGAGTACTGAATTCTGTGGCAAAATACAAAATCTCAGTGTTATGGTTTCTGTATTTATATACTTGTACAATATGTGGCACCACTGAGCCCTAATGAGACTGTCTTCTGTGTGCTGCTGGATAATATGGTAAATGTTGTACATAGTAATGCAATCTGTACATCAAGTGTAGCAGCCAAACTGGCATTGAATATTCATGTATATAAGCAAAAGGTGAAATCACAATAAAGCTGAAAGTAAGGGTCATTGCATCCAATTTTCGGGAGATTTCATATTATCCTTGCTTTGTAAAGTACATCTAATTTGCCAGCATCCTAAATGCAGTCATGAACTTCAGCTCCATCTACTACTGCTACAGCATGCCAGGAAAAAGAGCACATCAGTTTGTAGTTAAATTATGGGTAGGATATGAGTGTTGTGATGGAGAGCAACCCTTGAGCTGCTTTATACTTAAGGGCAGGGAATCAAATCTTCATTACATTAAACAAGCAGAGATTTTTTGCTTTTTGACAGGTATAGAGTTGTAAATCTACTAAAGTGTATGGGTGTCAGTGTGTGCAAATAACATGTTCCAAAGGACTGTCTCATTTAAAATGTGATCTGATTAAGGATTTCAAGAACAGGGAAAGGTTCTTAGTGCCTGTAAAGCCCTTCAATTAAACATCTTCTTATTTAAAGAAAAGGTTTCTAATGGTTTGTCTAAAACTGTAGGTGTGTCACCAACAGAAATCCAAAATATACAACTAATCTGCTATAATGCCAATGTGGCCACAGCTGGAGAAGGCTTAAATCAAACTCTGGCCTTCTTTCCACCTATCCTAGAATTGTCTGAATCAGCTATATACAACATCTACGCTCAAACTTTCACAAACCCAGAATTACCATGTAATCTTTGAAGGTCAGACTTGAAACACCATGTTCCTCTCAGTGAACAATTACTCACATAAGGAGCTATAATTAAATATTCACGTGACTAACTGCTCACTAACATGACAAGATACTTCACACTCTGGCTTTCTGATGTTTTTTATGCACTCTTACTGGTGTGCTGTTGTCCCCATACTATGAAACTATGCACAGTCAAATAAGTTGCTGAACAAATCTAGTAATGTTTTGTGCACATTTTTAATGAATTAAGATTACTCTTTTTTTTCTGGGCAGTATCATTAATTTGGTGTTTGTTTTGAATGCCTTTTCAAGTTGTCTTTTGCAGGTGTTCAATTTGTCGTTTTCTTTCTGGCATTATTTTAGTTAAGAATAGTTCATTTCCAGAATGAGAAAACATGCATAAAATGCCCAGCTGAAGCAAATTTATTTTACCATTGGGGTGTCATAGCTTTAAGAGCCTAACCTGATCAACTTGTAACAGGAGAGTAATATTTTATTACATAGTCGTGTGCTCAAGTTGGCTATACAAGCAATGTAAAATGACTAGCTGCAAGCCTGATTTTCTGATCACCTACCGAAAAGTGAAGCCTGCACCTATTTCATATTTTAGGGTTGTATGGTTAGGTCGTGGCTGGACTTGATGATCTTTAAGGTCTTTTCCAACCTGAGTGATTCTATGATTCTATGATTTTACAGAGTTCTCTATTTTTAAAATAAAAATAGTGGCTCAAACAATAGTGGCAACAACTTGGACAGAAATC
This sequence comes from Tympanuchus pallidicinctus, assembly GCF_026119805.1. Classification (NCBI taxonomy): domain Eukaryota; kingdom Metazoa; phylum Chordata; class Aves; order Galliformes; family Phasianidae; genus Tympanuchus; species Tympanuchus pallidicinctus. Next base: position 83,089 of record NW_026294813.1, on the reverse strand, counting down.
ACCACATAGGAAATGATCTCCTGAAACATTTCTGGCTTCTGCTGCTTTATAAACATTTAAATAAATCACTGTGTTTACAAAGCTCTTAGACTGAAGTTCATTTTATCTTCTACTTAGCAGTTTATGAATTACTGTGCTAATTTTACTTTTGCTTAAATCAAATACATAAAATGTAGCAATATATGTGGAAAGATGGAGGAAGAAAGATTAGATTATTAGAACAGTTCAGTTGGAAGGGACCTAGAAAGAAGAATAAATCTAATTGCCTGACCACGTCAGAGTTATCCAAAACTTACAGCATGTTACTGTGGGCGTTGCCCAATCTCCCTTGAGCACCAACAGGCTCAAGACCACCTCTGTGTGAAGCCTGTTCTAGTGACCATCCTCAAGGCACGGAAATGTTTCCCAGTGCCCATTCCTCACTCTCCCCTGGCAGTTCTGTGCCATTCCCACTATGCCATCAGTTCCCAGGAGCAGAGTCCAGCATCACCACTGCTTGCCCTCCTCAGGGAGCTCCAACTGCTGCTGCTACAGCATGTCAGACAAAAGGGCACATCAGTTTGTAGTGCAGGGAGCACTGGGAGCACTGAGGTCACTTTGTGACCTCCCCTTCTACAGTCTGGGCAACCCAGGTGTCCTCAGCCTCTCTGTTACAGCTCTGTGCTCTTCTGGGCGCTTTCAAGAGTTTTAACATCCCCTTTATATGGTGGAACCCAGAACTGCACACATTGTTGATAGTAAGGCTGTACTAACACTAAATACAGTGGGATACTTCAAATACTTAGAAAGTTTCCTTCATCTAATGACATTTTACTAAATACACACGATGATCATAGCCTCAAAATAGATTATTTTGTTGCTAGGAGCAACATCACACAAAGTATTCTCCCAGCTGCCTCTGTAACTAAAGCTCCACTGACTTACCACCACATGCGTTCCCTACATGTGGTGTACTCACTGTTAGCTTTATTTGCATAGCCTTTTAAGCCATCAGTTTCTTCTAGAAAGCCCAACGCTCTGGAGATGAAAACAGGACCAAGAGAAGAAGAATTAGGGTTTGAGTTCCTCATTCCCATTTGTAATAGGAAATGGGGCTGATGCTAACCTGCTCCACACTGAACATCTCCTTGTCTTTTGCAGTGTAATGCTCACTTACAGTATACTGGCCTTCCTTACATGTATGTATTTGAGTGAAAGAATAGCTTTGCACTATAGCAGACACAGACCATTTGAGAAGAAATTTCCCAAGCATGCTTCCCTGTAATAACGTTCTAGGAATATACTGACAGTTTTTATATACATGATATATATAATCATAATGAACAATCTATTAGATATATAAGTCTATGCATACAAATGCATACATATGTATGTTTTTGTATGTTAAACTTACAGGCCTGTACACACATACACACACATGCCCATGCATAACATCTTATTTGTGCTGAGGATTATTCTCAATATTTGGGACTGCTAAATGTTTTTACAATGCAAAATATGACACTTTCTTATAAATAGCGCCCAAATCGGTACACTTAAGGAGGAGAAAATGTCAAAGCAAGGTTAATTGCATTTCTTCACATTTCACAGAAAATATAAGTTCTTTGCAAGTAGAAATTTAAAGAAGGATCTGGCAGTACTGGCAGAAAACTACAGAGTTATGAAGAAACAATCAATAGACCATCACAAAAAGGAAAAGCTATCCTCTAAGTGTAATTAGTCAAGCATTGTAGAAGGCAGGGGATGATGTAACTGTAAGTACAACATCAGCTCAATAAAGACAAAAATAACCCAACTGTTTGCTTTGTAAAAATAATTTATTTTTTTCCAAAAAGTACTTTGTTTAGAAATTGGAGAGGAGAAACAGAAACAGAATAAAGCTCTGTTAATGACTTTTAAAATACTACAGAATTCAAAAGCTTAACAAACAGAAATACATATCATTAAAACAAAAATTGTATTTAAAGAATCTCTCCTATTAAAATATAATTTTAGTTACAATTTTCCTGCAATTTTCAGAGCAAAGCTGAATTCACAGAAAGGGGAAAGACTTGGAAATTGTTGTAATTGATATTATTTATTAAAATAAAAAGGCATCATTAGTATTTTTTGAAATAAAAATAAAGTGTCTGGAAGGATTTAGAAAAAAAATTGCAGCCAATTGGATGTCTGCTCAGAGCACTGAACTTGGACACACTCGGTTTCAAAGACAGCTGCCAGTGAGGTCTCATATGTGTAAATTGTATGCATTGCTGTTTCTATGTGCCTTTATAATATCTTATTTCTGCAGCCTACAAAGTGTCTGTATCTCCATTACTTATTGCTTGTCACTGGTTATGCTAGCCAAGAGAGACTTTTTCCATTAACTCAGATCTTAATGTTAACAGCTTTTAAGGTGATCATACAGTCAGATCCCTGAGAAACACACGTACCAGGAATTGGAACAACATTTTCCTGAGGAGGATTTCTGAACAAGACAAAGGAGGAACTGATGTTATCTAGACAGAAAGGTTGCAAAATAATGGGTTATAGAACTGAGATTTGTAATCCAGTTTCAAAAACACATTTAAAATTTCCCTTTCCACAAATTTCTCAATGGCACTTGACAAGTAAGCCTTTGCATCTGTTTTGTGTCTTCAAAAAGACTGGAGCAGAGTAAAGAGGCATAAGAGCAGTAATGGCTGAGACATCCAGATACAATAAAGAATGGATTGTAAAAGATAAAAGGTATGAGGCCAGATTCTGATTGTTTTGTACTGCCCTAGCAAGCTCTTGACCTAGCTCTGGACGTAAGGACTGCAGTCCTTCATTACAGATTGCTGATGATAGGGCACCATGATAATGCTTGATGGATTATGAAAGGAATATTCAACCTCTGTTCTAATTTTCGAACACTTAGAAGCACTATATTCAATAAAAATTCATTGTTACTCTATATTATTTCAAGCTTCAGTATTCTGTAATTCTGAAGACCACTATCCTCTATGTCTTGCATTTATCAACAAGCGATATAAAAAAATATTGGCATAAAGTCACATGTAGATCATGGATTCATTTTACTTTCCCCCACTATTTTTGGAAAGATTATTCACAGTGCATAGCACAGTAATTAACTCACCTCCCAGTTTATACTCTTGTTGACATAACAGAATTTTTCTAATTTTACTTAGTTCTAATGGCTATGGTACGTCATCCCAAGATATTCTTAAAACAAACATTAATGCTGCAGTACAGGATTAATCACTGAATAGCATTATAAAAACATCTATAAAATAGTAAGAAAAAAAAATAAGCAGCATCATAATAAAAGAAATTTAGTAAATTCCTTAAAGCAATGCTGCAGAGCTTGTGGATATTGAATAAGTAGTCTGTGGGAAGAATGGGCAGAACTGTATATCTATAAATGGAAAACACATTAAGTTAAATATGTTCATGCCTGGAAAATATTATTTATTATTCTATTTTAAAAAAAAAAAAAAAAAAGCAACAGAGGAAAGAAGACAAATGTAATTCTACCATAAAGCAGCAAGTTTACCTATGACCACACACATTCTATGATGACACATCTGTTCATATTACTCACTCAGAATTATCCACACAACCTAAGCATCACTGAATGTTCAAGGTGTGTGATATCTCAGTTTAACTATAGTTAAAATGTTGTTGTGTCACCAGGCAATTAGATCAAAACATCTGTTTTCATTAGGGACCTGTAATACCTTGGATAACGTGACTCTAATTACAAGCATAAGCTGCTCATAATTTATTAAGCTCGTCCTAGAAGTTCCTTTTCCTAGAACATATTAGGCAGGTCTACCTAAGAAGCTGACAGATACCTGAGATGGCTTTGAAAATAAATTAATAAACCCTTAGCATGATTGTATTCCTTCAATGACCATGAACTATCTTTTGCATAGGACTTTTCATGTCAGTGCACTGTCACACTTCATTAATTTTTTAACTTCAGCTGGTCTAATGTGCCAACATAAGGTGGGTCCCAAAATGTCAAAGACATTCACATTCTTAGGGAAAGAACAACAACAAAAAGAATGGGCTAATGCTGAGATTACTTAAGATACCATCCAAAGGATGTTTGTAGAATAAGCAGTGAGACTTAATCCTCTGAAAATCAGAAAGGGCTAATTAACTAACCTTTCCCAACCTGAACATTTTCTAAAGGGATTTGAAAAATATATATTTATAAACAAAATAATACAGTAAAAAAAGGCCATAATTTTAAAATGTCAATGTATCCCCTACAAACAGCCAATAATAATTCTACAACTATTAAAACTACAGGTTATATTTTAAAACTGAACTAACAGGAAGCCATCATGTGTCTGTCTCATTTGTTTTTAAGTCATCAATATCACCTTCCTCTGAAAAACAGCTTTGATAAATTTGAGCACACGTGTAACAAGAAAACTTCGTGTTCTCCTACATCCTACCTTTAATGGAACTTCTTAAATACAGAACTTCTGTGCTTTAAGGAACATTCAAAGCACGAATTTGCATCACTCTTCATTTCGTTCTCCCTAAAAATTGAATTAACTGAACACTGTCTTTCAGAAGACAGCGTACATGGTTGCTCATGATAAACTAATCACAAAAACTATTTTTTTATTCTGCAATGAATGTGATTTTCTGAATCTAACAGCTCCCATTTCTGTTATATACTGATAATAATACAAAAGCTATTTGATGAAATTGTGAAAATTTACTTGCTTTTAATATCATGCCATGCTGCAAACACTGGAAAACAATTAATAGTAAAGTAAAATAAAAATAAGGTATTGTAATGTATAAACGCCTGCATGCTAGTCATAAAAATGAAATAGAACTCAGAAAAGAAAATTGAGCCTGGTCTTTTCAGACTTCCTCATTATGAGGTCTGATGCACTGAGAAGTACTCTAAGGTGATCATTGACACTGGACTTTCAGAACTTGGAATATAAACAATATTTCTGTGTTCTGTACCGAATACTACAGTAACACCCCAGTGTATCTGCTAGGCCTTCCAAAACAGTACAGGTGTCAAAACATGACTAGTTCATTCCTATGTTCATCTAATTACACTGAATAAATGTTCTGTGAATCCAAAAAGGCCTAAGATAATGCATAGGTAATACCAACTACAGAAATATTGAACATCTGAAGAAGATTGTAGTCTTTCCATTGGCAGCAGCAGCAGCAGAAACTTTCATGGCAGTAGGGCACAGTTGATCTTCTTTTGCCCTTCATTAATGCTCTGGATAGACCTAATCCCATGCAAAGCCCAATGATGCTATTTATGTTATTTTCAGTGGGTTAAAAAGAGGAGAGAAAACACATCTAAGTACATAAAGCCTGAAGTTATAACCCGGAACATACAGAAGAGGCAGATTAGATGAGCTAAAAAGCTGCCAACTCTGCATAGTCACTCTTCAATTGGATTTTATCCTTTTAAGTGTTAGGCAACAGCAGTATAGTCACAACACATTAACCCAAAGTATTACAAGAGCTCTGATTAAACAGGGCTGCTATCCATCACAGAGTGCTGCATCTAGTTACTATTAAACTTTTAAGTACTGATTAGAGTCATGAATAACAAAATTTTGATGGGTTTCTACAATGACATAAACTGAAAAATTTGGCACTTGCTGATGATGTTTTACTGTTAAGTGGAAAGAGTTGATGCTGAAAATATGCGTAATAATAATGTTTGGTTTCTGAACTCTAAAATGTAGGTCAATTAAGACAAAGTTACTATATACTTAAAACAGAAGTGTCGCTGGAAGTTTTAGTCACTGGAAGACTAGTGGAACTGTAATATACTACAGTATTAAACTGATATTATATTCATGCTTATGAGAGTTTTGTTTACAGTGATGATAATTTATGAGAAGAAGATTCTAGGAGGCTAAAGGAAATTGTAGACTCTTTTATCTGGTGAAATCATATTACATAGTTATCAGAAATAGAGTAACTCAATATTCCATGTATGTATAAATCTATGTACAATTTATGCATCAAAGTTTCAGATTTATTAGTCTAGACAATCTTCTCCTCCATATCAGATTATTGTGGCATTACACATACTTTGGTATTTTTCCAAAAAGCTGCTCTATAATGTGATTCCTGATAAACCCATAGTGAGTTTGGAAACAAAGCAAAAAAATAAACAAAAAACAAAAAGCCCTAAACTGTTCTTTATTTTACCTGTAAATCAGATACAAGAGAGAAAAGGCAGACATAAATCTCAAAGATGTTCAAGGTTAAGAAGCAGATAATGCATGAAAAAATGAGAATGAGTTCTAAGGTTCTGGAGAGCTTTGATTACAAGACTCTATAAAGGAGATCTCTTGTTTCTCCAAAAAACTTGCCTTATTTCTTTCTTTATTTTTCTTATTTCTTTATCCTGCAGAAAAAAAAACAACTCAGCAACAAATTATAAGAAAGCAGGTAATTGCCAGACCAAAAAGCATCTAAACTCACTCAATAATTTGGGCTGCGGCCAGAAGGGAGCGGTTAGGAACTTTAAAAAAGTTGGCGTGGGTTTCTCTGTTGTTGTGTGCTTGTTTGTTTTTTAAATAAAACTGTGTGGTGACAGAGCGCAGGAATAGATTTCTCAGAGCTGTTGTGGAATCTCTTCCTGAGATATCTTCAGAAGCCATCTGAACATGGGCCTGGAGACTTTGCAGTGAGTAGCCCTACGTGAGCAGGTGTTGGAGAAAGAAATTGACAGATGGATGGTGATATTTTCTTTTAACACATAGAATCATAGAATCATTATGGTTGGAAAAGACCTCTAAGAAGTGAGTCCAACTGTTCCCTTACCACCAATGTTGCCTGCTAAACTGTGTCCCTAAGTACTATATCTATCCTTTCCTTAAATCCTCACGGATAATGACTTCACCACTTGTCTGGCCAGCCTGTTCCAGTATTCATCACTCTTTCTCAGAAGAAATTCTTCCTCCTTCCTGCTTCAAGGAACCCAAGACTTAGGAGTCTTTTGAACCCGAGGTTGTTTTTTTGTGTATGATTGCTTTGCTGGATTTTTCTTTCTCAAATCTGTCCAAAAGCTTTTTGAAGATAAAATCATACTGAAGATCTTGTAAAGAGACAGATGTGGAACTGCTCCCAGGACAACTGGAGTATGTAATTTATGATTTACTTCATCAGTGCAGCTCTGGAGATATTTTTGCTAATACCAAAGAGCAGAGTTGGAGAAAATCTAAAAAGCCACAATGAAAGAGGACTTATACTCTCCTAGTGTTGTCCTACCATTGAATTTTTTGTGGAGAATGTAATGAAATATTACAATTGAATTTTTCCATGTGATTTTCTGAACAAATATGTACAAAGTTAAGCTGAAATTAAATCAATTATATCTTTGCCAGTTACTTCTTTATGTAGATGTCTGGTAATGGAAAAAGCAAAGATATATGTTAATATCTTGAGTTTACTTGCAGGAAATATTTAATCCTTTCAGAGCTATTTCACAAACTATTCAAGTGCTGTAAAATGCAAAAAGAATTAATTCCAAATTTTCTTCTTCCAACAGCATACTGTATAATATCTATGCCTAACTCTGAATACTAAAATCAGGTCAATAATTCCTAGTCACAAAGGTATTTTCAATAACTTTTTATTATCTAAGTGTTTAGTAACCTCTATTTTTTTTTATTTTTTTTTTTTCAAGAGAAAACACATATAATTGTAATTAAGAATCAACATTCTGCATTCTATTTACTTATCAAAATTGGCAGTACCTATTATGTTAGCATTAAACCTTCAGCATTTCTTACACACATTCAGAAAGCTTAGATCTTGCATGGATTTTGTTTAAACTTTGTGTAACTACATGAAATTTAGCTATGTGATAAATATGCTAATCTATCTAAATAGTCCCTATGATATGAAGAATGTATTGTCTCCATATGCAAAAAATTAGAAGAACAGTAAATTTTCTTTTTTATTTCTACTTTACTGAGGCTTATTTTGGCATTTACTGTGACATGTCACCATGGAAACAGTTCATAGGTCATCCAAGCCTAAAACTCATGTCTTAAACAGAGGACTGTAATCAGCAACATGTTGAGAAATAAGTGAGAGTTGAAGTAAGTCTAAAGTAAAATCTGGTCGCAACAACCCCGTGTAACACTACAAGCTTGGGGCAAAGTGGATGAAAAGCTGTGCAGAGGAAAAGGATCTGGATGTGTTGTTAGTTGACAGCACCCAAACACCTGAACGAGTGAGCAGTGTGCCCAGGTGGCTAAGAAGGCCAATGGCATCCTGGTTTATATCAGATACAGTGTTGCCCGCAGGAGCAGGGAGGTGATCATCCCTCTGTATTCAGCACTGGTGAGACTGCATCTTTAGCGCTCTGCTCAGTTTTGGGCCGCAGCCTGTCCAGAGAAAGGCAACAAAACTGTGAAGGGTCTGGAGCACAAGTCTGACAGAGAGCAGCTGAGGGAACTGGGATTGTTCATTCTGGAGAAGAGAAGGCTCAGGGGAGACATTATTGCTCTCTACGACTACCTGAAAGGAAGCTGTGGTGAGGTGGGGTTCGGTTTCCCCACCCAACTAACTAGAGATAGGACAATTGATTTTGGTCTTAAGTTGCACCAAGGAAAGTTCAGGTTGGATATTAGGGAAATCTTAGGAAGAGTAGTGAGGTATTGGAACAGGCTGCCTGGGGAAGTGGTGGAGTCATCATCCCTGGAGGTGTTTAAGAAACACATAGATATAGCACTGAGGAACATGATTAGTGGACATGGTGGTGGGTCGATGGTTGGACTAGATTATCTTAGAGGTCTTTTCCAACCTTACTGATTCTATGTTTCTAACATATGTTCTAGATCTCTGTTATTTTCCTTCTCTTACTAATTCAAATTTCATGGAATTCACATGTATGTTTTTTTAATATGTATACATATATGTAATATGTATTACATGTTACATATGTTGTATACAATATGTTACATATTTAATATTAAATATTTTATGCATTATATATTATTATCACAGATTACTTCAGATTACCATCTCTTGACTTACCCAAGAAATACACCATGGTACAAAGAAGAAATCTTCCTGTTGTTACAATGCAATGTGTGTTGTTACAATTCAATTAGGGTTATAAGAAATTTTCTGATCCTAACCTTTCACAGTTTCTTGATTTACCTACATCTGCATAGTCGCACATACTCCAAGCAAGTGCAGGTAAACCTCTGTTCCAATGTTTCAATGTTGGAATTCCAATGTTTTCACTGGGGACTTTCCTATTTCTGCACTCAGGGATATTAAGGACATTATGTCTGCTGATGCCTCTCCCATTATTTCTAAGGAGAACAGTTTCGCATCCTTAGTAATCTGCATATCACAAAAGCGTAGATGAAAGGATGTCTTAAAGGTAAGGACAAGGTTTAGTTAACATTCAAGTGATTTGTCAGTATACTGAGGAGAATCTGTAGGGAGACATAGGTCAGACATAATGTGCTACAGCTGCTAAAATGAAATATTGCCCTGCGTGTTACAAGGTTTGGCAACTTCCTACAGTGTTGATAAAATTTAGCTGGTAAACAGAAAAGTTATATATGTAATTTAACTAGTCATTGTGTTTCAAAACAGCATTCACATTACTCGCCATTGATAGATCATGCTACACTAAGGTCAACAGAACAACATTTACTGGTAAGCAAGAAATCAAGAAGTTAACGATGTCTCTAGTCAGAAGGAATTCTGTGGTGAAAACAAATACTAAGCTGCTTCTTCTGACACTCAGCACACCCTGCTTTTTGTGCTTTTTACCTTAACCAGTTGATTTGTATGTTCATATTTTTTGCAAGGTATTAAGGCATATGGATGACATGGTATTGTCCATATTATACAAGACAAAATAATGTGCAACTTCAACTCCATGCTGAGTCACTAATTTTTGTGTATATACATATGTATATGTATATGTTTAATAGAGCCAGAGAGAAAGTTAATCTTGATGAGGATCCAAGAAGTGAGTGAGATAAAGTTTCTCAACACAACTGAGAGGAAGTTACTAAGAAAGAAACTAAGGAAGTTTCACACTTTTTTTGGCTAGAATTCCTCCATCATCCTCAAAAATATTAAAAGAGAAAGCTCAGGAATAACTGATTCATGGAGGTTTGTGTGCTTTTTAACATCTGACACTGAGAGAATGGTGTTCCTGTTCCATATTTTCACCTAAAACTAGATTGTGCCAGGTCTAGGACACCTCCTGTAATTCTAAGAGCTTGGAAATGACTTCAGGCTCCTTTTCACAGGTTTAGGAAAAGTAAGATCTGACAGTAATTACCTAAATCAAGTTTCCTACAGATTGATCAGGCTATTGATTGTCTGAATGATAAACAGTAAGATACTTCAGTGGAAATGCTTATTAATTGTTTTAATCTTAAAAAGGAGGAAGAGAAACTGCATCGTCTTTAAATAAGCTGCAGTTTTGTTGAAACTCTTCAGCTTAGAATGTTTGGCTGCTCTGAGATTTTCTCCTGACTCACAGAATCACAGAATCGCAGGGTTTGGAAGGGACCTCAAGAAATCATCAAGTCCACCTCTCCTGCTTAAGCAAGTACCCTACAATAGGTCGCACAGGTAGGAGTCCAGACAGGTCTTGAATATGTCCATAGAAGGAGACTCCACAACATCTCTGGGCAGCCTGTTCCAGCACGTAGACTTTATATCTTCCTCACATATTGCAGGATTTGTATTTTTAAAAAGTTATCCCCTTTTTCAGGACACATAGAAAATTCCTCCTTGAATGCAATGTTTGCGTGGGCTTAGGTCATTTCTGTGTAGCGCTGTCTGATTTTATTTATTTTGCAACTACTTCCTTATGCCTATCTCTGTCTGTCACAGTGCCTCAGAGAAATTGTACAGTAACACTTTTAATACTATTACTTACAGATTGTGTCTATCTTGCAGTACATTTTTGGAAACTCATGTAATCATTAGCCCAAGAACATGTACTTGTTAAATCTTCTTAAAACTGGAGGAGCTTAGTAACTTACTGTGGCTGTACAAGTAAAAGGATGTAGGGGCTCTTATATATAAAGATGAATTATAATGGCATGTTACACTGTGCAGAATACAGATATATGTGTGACAGGAAATTAATGAGAAGTGGTGAGAGAGTAAAGGAATATTTTCTTCTTTTGAGGTCTTGTGATAATGATGATAAAGATGATAAAGTCTTTTAAGATGAATTGCAGCACTATGAGTAAAACATTCACTGATGCTATGAACCATTAGTATGATTAGCTTTGATTCTGATATCTACATAAGCAGTTTCACAGACTTCTGATTTTAGATGCTTTGGATTTAAACTTACAGAATATTTGTTTGTCTGTAGAAGATTCCTAATTAACTGAGTAGTGTACAGAAGTATGAACTAATTACACAGTTGTCACGTTTCCCTACTTATTTTGGAGGTTTATCTCACTGTAGCTGTTGCCTAAAATTGACCAGGTATATTCTCAGAGACCAGTGTTACACTCATTGTTACCACAACATCTTAAACTCTTCATGACCATAAGAGGATGTTTCCTCTTCTCTTGCTTCCCTAGCATCACCTGCTTCTCTCTGCAGCTGTTGCAGATGAAGTAGAGATAACTGTTACAGTTTGGGTACAACAAAGGTGTGGGTAGTCAGGTTGATCAAAAACGGGATGAATGGCAAGTCTTAGAGGGTAGCATTCAGTGGCACAAAGTACAGTGAGTCCAGTCCTGTTTAACATTTGCATTTATGATCTGGAAATAGACTGGTGTGCATCCTTACTGAAGTCAGATCACACAAAACTGAGGAGGGAAGGAACAGGTGACTTAGCAGAGGGCTGTGCAGCCATCTAGAGGGACCTCAACAGCCTGGAGAGGTGGGCTGGTGGCAACCTCTTGCAGTTCAATAAGGAGAAGTGCAGAGTCTTTCACCAGGAGAGGAACAATCCCAGGCAACAGCACATGCTGGGGGGCATTCAGGTGGACAATAGCTCTGTAGAAAGGGCCTGGGAGTCTTTTTGGCCATTAGGTTGAATATAAGTCAGCAATACGGTCTTGCCACTAAGAAGGCCAATGGTATTCTTGACCAGATGATGAAGGGATTGGAGCACCTCTCCTGCAAGGAGAGGCTAAGAGAGCTGGAGGCTTGCTGTTGTTTTTTTGTTTGCCTGCTTGTCTATTTATTTTAAATAAACAATAATGTCTTTGTTAATTCTTAATTCATCTCTTGTGTAATCACTAAGTGTACTTAGTTGTACTTGATTGATGAATTTATTTTTTAGTAAATTATAGAATTTAAATAAGAGAATGTTGGGTGTCATTGCCTCATTTAAGAAAGAAATGTCTCTTCCACAAAATCTTAATTCTGTATCAGGCTGTAAACTAACAAACATATTTCACGTAAGAATTTTTCACCAGAAGGGTATGCAGTCCACAGACTATTTGTGGAATCCTTGGAGATACCTGAAAACCCTGAAAAACTCAATCTCACTTTGTTATTTTCTCTGTTTTAAGTAAGACATATGATTTTGCTTTTCATTTACTTGAAGCAAATGTAATTATACAATTACAGTTACAGTTACAGTTTATTATTTAATTATACAGTTATTTATTATTTAATTATACAGTTACAGTTACAGTTCTTGACTGAAGTAGCACTTGTAGTAATTAAGGTCACAGTGAATTTGGGGTGTACTCAGAAGAACTATCAAAGAACTATGGAAGACTTCTGTTTTTCTTGTTGCTGGTAAATATCCCAGTGAAAAAAACATCCAGATCACCTTTGTTTTGTGGAAATACCTCCAGCTGATAAAACAGCTCGCTACTCATCCAGCGATTGCGTGTGGCAAAGATGCAATACAAAATAGCTGTTTTAGTTTAAGTCTTTGACTGTTAGAGGAGGTATGTGGAAGGGTCTAAGAAGTTAGTGGAAAAAATGTTTTAGAAACAAGCTGCTTCACAGTAATTGCTATCTGAAAAAAAAAAAAAAAAAAAAAAGTAGTTTTGCAGTTCTGTGAAACAGTTTCTGTTCATACACTCTTCTGAACTTGTTGCCACGTGGGTTTTGACAGAACGTGTTAACAGTAAGTAAGGATAAAGCAAATGCCAAGCAATAAAGCTTAAGAAAAATTCTGAAAAATTAAAATGTGAAAAGTCTACAAAGAACTAATGAGATATACTGAAGTTTTTACTGGACTAGACAAGCTACCTGAAAGTATCTCTGTTTCTGGTTTTCATTATTTTCCCATTGTCCATTTCAGTCACTTCAAGCAAAGCTCTCTCCCAGAAGATTCATATTAGCTGGCTTTTAACAGTTAAGAATTGTTAAGAACAGTTAAGAACAATTAAGAATTGTTTTTCAGACAGTCATGCACACTGAGGGGTAAACTACCTCCATTTATTTCAGGACAAGATTGAGTACAAACATATTTGTCCAGTAATTTTTCTCCTAGTTTTAAAATTCTTATTGCCCAAGAGTAGGTCATACTGTATCTGCCTAATGGAGAACAGCATGTACTCACTCTAAACGTGGGCTCAATCAGCTCAAGGCTGTATTATTTTCCATGAATATGTATTCAATTATTTTTAGAAGTATTGAATCATTTAAATTCAATTAAACACATTTTATCAATTTCATTTTAAAAACAGTGAATATGAAAAGTATTATTACACATACAGTGAAATTGTGCACCTAAATAAGGTTTAGAAGTGATTTCATTGATAGCTGGTGCCTTTTAATATAAATGATATTCTATTAAATCTATCCTATGGCATTAATATTCACTCTGTCTTTATCAACCCAAGATTGGTCAATCCAAGACTTCACTGCAAGATTAGCTAACTCAAGTAATACTGGACCTAATTTCAACTAGAGCAAGTCTTAGGAAAATTCATACCAGTGTTTCTTACACTCAGAATATTTACATGATACAAACTGAGTAAGGAACAAGATTTCCGTGCCTCCTCTGCTCTCTCTGAATATTGCACCCCAATAGATGCAGTTCAAATCCATATGGTTTTAAAGCTCTAAATGCAACAGACGACTAGGATGTTAGTTGTATTTTCTCACTAAATCCTCACTGGACTGCAGATGTCCCAGACCTGCATCTCAGCTGCCACAGAACTGATAGAGATTTAGAGATAATAATGCTTATCTGCCTTCCTGCAGTGAATGAAGACACCAACCCTAATGACTGTAGGGTGTTAAAAAGCTAAAATGCCGAAAGCCACCAAAAATATAAAATAAATAAAAGGATGACTCTGGAATTAACACAACTCAGACTGTATAATCTCTGTCTGTTCTTTGTATTGTGCAGAGTACTGAATTAATTAAGAGGGATAAAATCTGAGATATGAGATAGGAAGGATTCTCCAAAAATAATCCATCTTATTTTATATGTTGGTCCCCAGTATCAGATGTTGATAGTAAGGCATGGCAGTAGAAGTTGAAACTTACCACCAATATTTCATTCCATTTAGTTGCAATGTCACAGAAGGCAGTCTGACAAAATGGCATCTGACATGGAAGCGTGCAAGAAGCAAAGGTATACTACTGAATTCTTCCATGCTGAAAAAAATGGCCCATACTGACATTCATCAACGTTTGCTGAATGTTTCTGCAGATCAGACAGTGGATGGTACACAGTGAGGGTGTGAGTGGTGCATTTCAGCAACGACTGTGGATTACCTCCAGTGATGCAGACTTTTATCAGCACATCATACAGGCTCTTGTTCCTTGCTGGTGAAAATGCATAGGTAAAAGTGGCTACTATAATGAAAAATAGTGAAGTGTAGCTGTGAAATTTCTCTATCAAACAGTGTTATTGTGCTCTTGTAGCTGCTGTAGTTTTCATTAAAATAAATAGGAGGCATTACTTTCAGAGCAACCTTGGTATATGCTGTGTGTGTTATAAGAGTAACCACAAAAGATCAAGTGAAACAAAAGTAAATAAAAATAAATCTAAAATACACAAGGAGGAACAGAAAATGTCAGAAAGGACAGTACTCTCAGCAAAGAAAAGAAGTATCAATAAAATGCCTCCTGTGTCTGCTCCATTTATCAAAACTTTGCCTGAGCAAAAACCCTGCAGACAGAAAAAAAAAGAAAAAAGAAAAAAGAAAAAAAGAAGAAAAAAAAAGGATGATTCAGGAATGTCTCCATTATTTTCTTGGTAGCTTGATACTGATTGATTCATGAAGTTTTATGCACCAATAAACTGATGTGCCTCATATACTGAAATTGTTCATTCATAGGAAGGCTCAAACCAGATATAGTATTCTAAGTAAATACAGTGACTGCTGAGCAGTGGGATACTTGCTTTCCTTGATATACTGTCTGTGCTCCAACTAATACAGGGTCTTCCTCCCTGTCTGGCTACACTGCTGGCTTACATTCAGCTTGCAGTCTACTATGCCTTCCAAGGCCTTCTGTACAGAGCTGCTCCTTGTCAAGTCACTCTCCTGTCTGTCTTGGGAATGTAGCAAGGAGTTCTTCCTTCCCAGGTGGAGAAATGTGTGTAATGTGGTAATTTTCTTTGTTGAATTTTATGTTATGCATTTTCTGTCCACAGACCCCTATAGCCTAGCTAATGAACTGGGTCTGACTGCCACAGAGTTCACTTTCCCCACAGAAGACTGGACAGTGCTGTGCTCCATGCTTGTGGCTAGAACAGCTTTGATATCACACCAGTGTTATGTCTGTGTTTGAGTAGCACAGCAACAAGGCAGAGCAATAAAGCTGCCTCTTCAACCTCTCCCAAAGCCAATAGGTTTGGGTAAACGGGAGGTAAGTAGAGGACAGAGCTAGGACAAGGTGGTCCAAAGTAACCAAAAGGATATCCAAGATTGTACAGCACTACTTTCAGAAAGACTTCAAAGGGGAGCAAGGGGTAGGCTCATGTTACTGAAGTAAACAACCCAAGCAACCATTCAGGAAGAGGCCCTTTCCCAAGATGTGTCTGAACAGCTCTTGCTGAGGGGAACTAAAGAACAATTGTTTTCTCATCTGGCTTCCACAAGGCCTTTGCTATTTTCCCTTTTCATTTAACTGAACTACTTTTTATCTCAAAGAAGCCTGTACTCATTATATTTTCTTCCACTGTTCTTTTGATAAGTAAGAGAGTAACATGACAGAACTTACTGTGATGCTCAGTGTGAACCCACTATGTCTGGGTATCTCTGAATGACTGCTCTGTCTCTGAGCATATCACTAGCACTCCTAGCTCAGTGTCACCTGCAAACTTGACAAGCGTTTACTGTCCCCACTTCTCCATTGACGTACACATTAAAGAGGACACATTCTAGAACAGATGCCTGTGGTAGTGCATAAAATCCTGGAACCATCTATTTTGGAAAAAACTCTAAGATCATCAAGACCAACCGTCTCTGCTCTCCTATTAATTTGGAAACATTTCTCTCATATTTTCTATGTATAAAGCTGCATTGTCAGACTTTATTTCCTCCCAAAAAACTATTATCTGAAAACATTCCATCAGTGACTTCGTGCAAATGGTTCTATCCTTCAACTAAATGGACAAATACAACTTGATGAAAGTTTTCATTATTCTTATGAATGCACTGTCATGTCAGTTCATCTGAAGCCAGAATTGAGGAAGAGTGCCATCCATTAGGAGCATTTGAGGCTGATCGCTCAACCTGTTTGGAACTCTTCAATTGCACAGAAGTTGTGAGTGCAATAAAGCTGAATATCAATAAATCAATAGGGGGGAAACAAGACATATAATTTGAGATTATACTTTGCAGAGACTACCTATTGCATTCTATTATTTAATTCTGTCAGTGTAAAAAGGCACATGGAATTAGAATCACAGAATCACTTAGGCTGGAAAAGTACCATCAAGTCCAGCCATCACCTAACACTGTCAAGTCCACCACTAAACCATATCCTGAAGCATCACATCCATGTGGTGCTTAAATACCTCCAGGAATGGCACACCTTCCATTTCTCTGGAAATCCTCTTCTAATGCTCATCATTAATATCAGTTACAATCTGTATATTGAAAAATAAACAACTTATATTATTTTTTTAATATAATTATTATCTGTGGTAATATAATTTTATCTGTTCCATCTTCTGTAGGGAGCCTGTTTTAGCAGAGTTGGACTCAATGATCTCTAGAGGTCTCTTCAAGCCCCTACAATTCTGTGATTCTGTAATAATATGTGATGATATTTATTACTATGGGATGTGCTATCTGGAGGAGTGAAATCTAACTATAACTAGAATTTGTGACTTATCTTTTAACTTCTTCATCTGTCAGAAAACAATTTGACACATACGTAGTCTCTAACTTACTCTATTTAGCAGTTCCTCAAATCAACCAAGTATCTATAAAGAACATGCAAATAAAAATGATACTACAGTGGAATAAAATATAGAAAAATATAATTATCTTAGCTGGAAAGACCTTCAAGATCATTTGGTCCTACCATCAAACTGACCTAGTGAGTCACTAAACCTTGTCTTTTTGTGCTATGTTGACATGCCTCTTAAATGCCTTCAGAGACAGACACTCTATTGCATATCTGGACAGCCTGTTCCAGTGCTTGACCACCTTCTCTGTGAAGAAATTCCTCCTGACACCCAATCTAAAGCTCTCCTGATGCAACTTGAGGCCATTGCCTCAAGGTGTTTTTTACATATCTGTTTATACTTTTATACTTAAAGCACCAATCACCTTATGGATAAACATTCTTCTTAAAGCATTCTGATGGCGAGGTAAGAACAACAGTCAGCCTGTTAGTACCTTAGCATTTCTGTTTTCTTGTCACCTGAGAAAAGCGACCAGCAGTCACCTAGCTGCAACCTGCTTCGAAGTAGTTGTAAAGACTGATGAGGTCTAGTCTCCACCTCTTCTTCTTCAGACTTTGCAACCTCGGTTCTTTTATCTGCTTCTTGTACGTCTGGTTTTCTAGTTCCTTCACCTGCCTGCACCACTCAAGGTATGTCTCACCAGTGCTGGAACAAAGTAATACTAACTTCACCAGTCCTGTTGGCCAGGGTGACATTGATCCTCTTGGCCATCTGGGCACACTGCTGGCTTGTTTTTAACACAGCGACTAAACTACCTGAGTTATCTAGAAGTAAAATAAATTTAACCATATCTAAAAGTGTTAATTTTGGTGGTTTTTCATTTCCCAGACACAATCAAGTGTTCTGCAATTAAGAATCCCAACAAATTAGAGTACATTTATTATTCATAGTAATGAAATCTACCCATCCATTCTTAGCAGTCAACAGCTGTTAAAGACAGTGATGGTAGTGCCTTATTTTGTCACTGTGTCGTTTCTCCAAATACTTTGAAGGACAGGGAAGAATATATGTCTGATTCCTTGAATTCTTCACATTTTCTTTTCCTGAGCAACCTAGGAATAATGATAATGTCCTCTATAGCAGGACCACCTATTACAGCAATCAGTTGGACACCCTACAAAATGTAATTCCTTACCAGTATTCACACTATGAAACCAAACAACTTGTAAAGAGAGGATATTTTAACATTTTTGTAGTTTCAATGATAATATTTTACCTAAAAATCTTAGAACAGTAGATCTTGCCAACTGTAAATTTTGCATTTAAATTCCTGAAAGTTAGATTAATTCACTTGGGACATTGTGCATTTATGTGTATGTAAATGCACATGAGCACACAGGCATACAAAATTATTGCTCCAGTTGCCACCATATGAAAGTATTAAGTAGAGAAACTAGATCAAAGTCATCATCTTTAGTAGAATAAATAGTACTTTTGATCACGACCCTTCACCCCCTGCCAGGTAAGAATAATTCCTTCTGAATCAAAATAGGAATAATAATAATGATTTAATACAACATATTTTATCCCTTCTTGAATAGGAAGTAGAGAAATTTTTCACTTCTCAAATACCCCTTTAAGATGGTCTCTTCTGTCCTACAAATGATCAAGTACTAAAGGATCCATGCTGTGAAAGACAGTTTCTGCTTTAGTAAATTGATGTCTACAAGATACCAGAAAAGCTGCAGAACAAGTCCTGGAGACTATGTGCACATTTATGTGCTACAGTAATTCAAAACATAAGTCTTTATTATGCCCATATGGCTTTTTATTCATCTAATTCCTAAGTCCCTTAATACATTTATGCTTACTACTTATAAAGAAAGAAAGGCAGAAGAATTCATCAGTTATCTCTTTCTTCTGCAATTCCAGATGGCTGTACTACGTTTCTTGTATTTAGAAAGAATACACAGTACAACAAGGAATATATTTAACTCACATTAATCTGAGACAATGCTTGCTCAGAAACTTCTAGGTTTGTTAATATGCTGCTATTTATCAATGTTAGCTTTCCAATAAACAAACAAACAAACAAACAAACAAATGCATATTTAAATAAGTAAACTGTAAATTTTGTTAATGCAGTAGAAACTTGATTACTTGGAGTAAGTTATTTTCAAACTATATCGTGCATGCCTTTTGTACATATGAATAAAAAAATGTGCATCAAGTAATCAAGTAATGTATCTTTAATTGTCATGAAAACGATAAATGCCCAAACTCAAAAAAGTTCAAGTCATTGCATGCATTTGGCCCACACATCAAAAGTAAGAGTAATAATTTTAAAATATTATTCTTCACAAAAGTGTTGTGGAAGGATACATGTTTAAAAATTAGAAATGTTTAGAAATTATAGAAATTTGTGAATTTATTTTCCTAGGTATACTTTGATCATTTTGAATTTCTCAAAATGTTTCTTGTGTTGTGGACAGTTTCAGGCACTTTTACAGCTCAGCAGTCTCATTGCATTGATGCTACAGTCTGAAGTCAAGGAGAGGGAGAGGCAGGAAGTTCTGAGTGCAAACATTAGGTATCTATCAAACTAAAGCAAAGACCGTTAATTCCAAAGTAGAAATGTCAGCTCATCACTAGAGCCACAATGCCAGGGCTGCATTTTCATGTTTGTGCCATACAGTGTTAGTGGTCAAACTGTTCTTTTTTCACTTACTTCAAGGAAAGTCCTCAGTGCTGCATTTTCCTGGACAAGCTGAAATTGTACATAAGTTTTAGGAGCAATTGTGAAGAGTGGTTTTGACACTAGAGTGAGAATGAATTTGGACTCATGTGTGGAATCTCTTATGCTTTCAGAAGTGTCTTCACTCAGTGTTTTATCACCAAGTGCTTGTGGCTCAGAAAGGAGAGAAGGGTTTAAGATGGCTCCTTTCTTCTGCAGTTAACTGTTCTATTATTTCGTGAAAAGCAGTGGAAAGGATTTAGGGATATCTACAGTGAAACACTGTGCCAATCATAAAGGCAGAGAGTTCATGTGAGTAGTATAAACTTGCAGTCTGATCATGAGACTTGTGGAAAAGTGTGAACACTTCTCCTGGTTAAATCAGTGCAGTGTACTCCAAAGTGCAGAGAAACCACAGAATCACAGAACTGCAGGGGTTGGAAGGGACCTCAAGCAATCATCGAGTTCAACCACCTGCTAAAGCAGGAACCCTATAGTAGGTTGCACAGATAGGCATCCAGCCAAGTCCTGAATATCTCCATAGAAGAAGACTCCACAGCCTCTCTGGGCAATGTGTTCCAGCGCCCTGTTGCCCTTATTATTAAAGAAATTTTTCCACATGTTAGTACAGAACTTCCTACGTTCAAGTTTTAGCCGTTACTCCTTGTCCAGTCACTGTGTGTCACTGAGAAGAGTCTGACCTCATCCATTTGCCTTCCATCTCCCTTTAGATATTTATAAACATTTATCTTATCCCTTCTCAGTCTTCTTTTTTCCCAGGCTGAACAGATCCAGGTTAGTCGGCCTTTCTTCATATGGGAGATAATTCTAGTCCCTTAATCATCTTTATGGTACTCCACAGGACTCTTCTGTCCTTGAACTGGGAAGCCCAGAACTGGACACGGTATTCTAAGTGTGGCCTCTCCAAAGCAGGGAAGAGGAGGTAGAGTTCCAAGCAAATACTTACTTTTGAATTTCAGTGTACTTGGGAAGGAGACAAAGTGCTTCACCCCGGTAAGATCTATTTCATTTTTGTGCATGTTTATTAATACATACTCTAGCATTTTTAAAGGAAAACATTTGTTACCCAATACACAAAATGCTCATGACTTCAGAAACATATGTAGTTTGGGGATCCACCTTTGCCCTTGAGCACTTAAGTTTTGTGTTTGGATCTAAGAATCAATACTTACAGTAAGGCTAAATATACAGCAAGAATTAACATGAATCTGTGTCTGTTATGAAGGCATGTGAGAGGGAGGAAAAAATACATCAGTCAGTTCGATAGTGGCAAGAGGGTGATTTTAATACCAGAAAGTGCTCTCTCTTTAATGAAGGAGAAATAGATCCCAGTTGGAAGGGAGAACAAAGGTCAAAGGCACAGCTTTTCAGTGCAGGAGAAGTGAGAAACACACACTTGACTTTATTAACTTAATGTTCAGCCAAAATCTGCGATAATTTTTGCATACCTCTGTCTTTTAAAGATCAGTATTGCCCTTCCCTAAAAGCTTTGGAACAAGAAATCTGAATTTCTTTTTGAGCACACTTACATTAGCTTATACTAATTGTTAGGAAGTGGAGTCTGGTTTCCTTTTAAAAAGTGTTCCTTTCATCATGCAAAGTGTTCCTAACCATGGAACCTCACTGGAGACTGACAAAAACAGGCATGATTTTTCTGGGCATTGCAGGCTTCAGAATTAAAGGATGTTTGTCAGTAAGTAAGTAAGGGCTAACTTCTTACTGTTGCTAGTACAATCAGTACCTACAGCTTGGGAATTTGGTCTTGTATGGATAAAGTCAGCATTCCCTGAGGATGGAAAAGGTTTTTTTGCTCTACATCAGTTCTTTCATTTAACCGAAGAAGAAAAGAAGAAAAAATCAGTTTCTGGGTATCAGCCAAAGAAAGATACGCCTGAATCCATTAGACTGAGAAGGTTTCATTGTGTAGCTGTTCTAAAAGATTAAAGAGCATGACTGACTTCAGACTATAGAACCTGAATTAGAGTTACTAGATTCATTGATATAAGTGACTGACAACGGACTGCAGATTGTATTTTATAGGCCAGTATAATAACCTGTCCTAATGTAAAGGTGATTCAATAGGCCAGCAGCCAGAGATCTGAATTTAAATATTAGCATTTGTACTGCTTAGGTGATGCAAAATAAAATTAAATCTGCATTTGAAAATGAAAATATATAAAAAAAATATTCTTTTGCTCAGAGACAGAGACAGATTCAAGGCGGCAGAGCTCAGAAGTAACATTGTTGCTATTCATATAACAACCTACAGTGCCAACAGAGAAAAATCTACATTCTAATCTCATCAGTTGTAACAAAAGAAGAGGTTCTGAACAGCCCACTGGTTTGGCATGATATCCTCTCTGTCCTCTGGCCTAATACAAGCCTCCAAAAACCTCAGACCTGAAGCTAAGGCCACCATCTCCACTAAAATCACCAGTAGTTAGGCAAAGGAAAAGCAGAGCATGTTTTTGGCATTCTTTCTTACACATCTTCACATCAAAAGGGTAGGATGTTCTGTAAAAACAAATGAGTTTATAGAGAAATTACTTCCTATGTAAACTACATCTTACTCCAACGAAGAAGTCACAACTTACAATTTAGTCTGACAAAACCAGGGCAATTCATCTGACTCTCTATATTATATAGGATGTGTCCTATAATACATTTGCATTTGGGAGTTGTCATTCAACTCATAAATTATTTTTGTGAAGCTTTCAATCTTTTAAATATGTGGAGGAAAGCACTGTAGTATTTCAGCATCAGTCTCAACAATAACATGTACAGACACAGTTACTGCCCTTTTTCTGGTACTTAATAACTAAAAATTTGTATTTGCTGCCACGTTATCATCCTAGGAGTTCATATGAAGTTATTGTCTTCAGATTTCCACAGACCTTCCAGTTGAGTGTACCATTGTTCATGTGAAACCATTGTTTATGTCCATCTCTATGACACTGTGATTGGGTGTGTGACACAACATTTTCTTCTAAGAATCTGCATTATCTGATGTTGGAGTTGACTCTATTCTCATTATTTACTCTTCTACAGACTTTAAGTAATACCATAATGGCAATTTTATAACATCTGTAACCTACTTCCAGGTCACTGGCAGAAGTACTGAAAGGAAATGAACCCTTTTGGTGATGAATCTCACTAAATTTTTCAAGATACATCAATCAGTTCTTAATGTTTTTTGACATTATTGATATTAACATTTTAAAACTGAATTTTATGCAATTGTGAATAAACATTTTATAAAAGCCTAGTTATTAAAACTATGCCATAATTTTGATTAATTTAACTTACAGCCTTCTCAGAAAAAAAATCCTGCTTAACAAGATTTATTTTCATTAAATTAAAATTATGGAGATAATTGCATTCTAATCCTCTATCATCTGAATACTGTGTCATCCTTTTGTTTTAATTTGCCTCAGTCTAGTAGGACTCAACTGACTGATTCCCCCATACACAGCAACATAATATGGCCTCTTCTGAACAGCTGTCTGGGGAGGCCAGTGAGATCTATAACACAGATGTATTAAGCAAAAGTGAAGGAATCAAGTCTGAAATAAAACAGTTGTGACACTGTCCCATGTCCAAGTTTGCAAAAGGAACAGTTGATTTCAGCCTGAGAAAATTCATGTATAGGACACAGCTATTGCAATTACTCTCATAAAAATAGACTGTTGAGCCAATGAAAAGAAACCCTAGCAAACAAGAACATCAGAAAATGTCTTTTATGAATTATGCTCTAGAGCATTTTGTGGCAGGTTCATAAAATTCAGATACCATATGCTACACACAAAAATGTAAGGGAAAAAAAAAAAAAACCAAAACCCAGCATTTTTAGATAAGTGGAGAAAAAAATTACCAAAAATATCTCTCTCTACACTAATACAGTAAGAAATTGACAAGGCAAAACTGATTGTGAGTCATCACTGAAATAACGCTGCCTCTGAGAGAAGCTGGATTGGAAGAAAATGTATAAGAATGACTAATCACTATGTGTGAGGGAAGCCCACACCAAGATAAAGCTGCTCCTAAGCATGAATTCTGTGAACCTCATAAGGAGATGTGTGAGTCTTTTGCAATACTTGACAGAAATAATACTGCTTAGCTTATGAAATTCACAATACTTGAGCTATAAAAATTCTGTAAAAACACAGAGACTTAAAGTAGATAAACCAAAACAGAAACTCATTTGCATTCTCTTTTAAAGCTGCAGGTATTTTTAACATTCTCACATTATTTGAAACTGCAGGAAAAAAATGGCATTACTGCTGATATTTTTGCTCTTATTTTTAAAAAAAAAATGGAAATTCTCTTCGTCCTATCTTCTAGTGGAATGACTGGAATTATTGTATTATACTGTTGCATTGATATTTGTTTCTTTTTTCTTGTTAAATAATTTGATTTTGAAACAGTATTTCAAGGCAAGTGGTATCAGGGAAAAAAAACTAGTCTTGCTACAACGCAAATTATATCTAATAAATACCTAATGCAATCAATTCAAATAATATCTAATAAATCTAATAAATATCTACAAATAATAATATCTAATAAAGAGGAAGAACTAGAGATCTATGTGTGGTCACAAGGGTCATGATTTCATTGCAGTCCAGGAGACATGGTGGGACATCTCACGTGAGTGGAATGCTGTCACAGATGGTTACGTACATTTTATAAAAGCCAGGCCAGCAAGATTAAGTAGTGTAGTTGCTTTCCATGTCAGAGAACAACTGGAATGTACTGAGCTCTGAATAGGGTGAACAATAAAGGAGCAAAGAATTTATGGAGAGAACTGAAGGGTAGGTTCACATTGCTGGCACCATTGTGGATGTTACTACAGACTGCCTGACCAGAAGGAGGGAGCTCATGAGGCCTTCTACAGAAAGCTTAAAGTAGGCTCATAGGCACTGGCTCTCATAAGGGACTTCAGTCACTCTGATATTTGCTGGAAATACAACACTTCCAGCTACATACAGTCCAGTAGGTTCCTGAAGAGCATTGATTATAACTTTCTGACACAGGTGATGGGGGGTGAGAAGAGATGTTTGTCTGGACTTTCTTCTTACAAACAAAGTACTGGGAAAGCTGAGGTATCCTTGGATGCAATGACCATGAGATAGTGGAGTTCAGGATCTTGTGTAGAAGCTGTAGGGCGATAAGTATGGCCACAAGTCGTGCCAGAGGAGTTTTTGTCTGAGAAGAAAAAAAGTTTCTCTCAGAGAGTGGTCAGGCACTGGAATGGCTGCCCAGAGAGGTGGTGGAGTTGCCATCTTGGCAGTGCTCAAGAGGTGTCTGGATGAAAAGCTACAAGATATGATTTAGTAGCTTGAGGTAGTAATGGTGGTTGGAGTTGGACTGGATCTTGTAGGTCTTTTCCAACCTTGTGTTTTTATTATCCTACGATTCTATGATGAGTAGGATTGCAGCACTGAACTTCAGCAGAACCAACTGGTGATAAGTAAGATTGCAACACAGAATTTCAGCAGAAGCAACTGTGACTTATTCACAGACCTGCCTAGAGGTATCCCATGGGTTAGAGAACTGGATGGTAAGGGAGTGCAAGAAAGCTGATAGACATTCAAGCACCAGTTCCTCCAAGCTCAAGATCAGTGCATCCCTAAGAGTAAGATATCAGGCAAAGGTGGCAGGGGACCTGCACGGATGAGCAAGGAGCACATGAAAGAACTCTAAGGAAAGAAGAAAGTCTACAGAATGTGTGTCCAGCCACTTGGAAGCAATATAGCAGTTTTGTCAGGCTGTACAGGCATGCAACATAGAAGGCTAAGGCCTGTTCGGAATTAAATCTGATGAGAGAGATCAAGAATAACAAGAAGAGGTTCTTTACATATAATCATAGGAGAAGGAAGACACTGGCCTGCTGCTGAATAAGATGGACTCCCTGTTAATGGAGGACAGTGAGAAGGCAGAATTACCAAACAATTTCTTTACTTCAGTCTTTACGGCTAAGACTGCCTCTCAGGAATATCAGACCCTGGAAATGAGAGGAAGACTCCAGAGAAAGGAAGGTCTCTCACACAGGAGCAACTGAAAAGATTTGAAGTGACCAGTTCCTGTGAATTACTAGAAAAGCAGTATGAAAGTAAGTCACTGGAAGAATTTATACAGATTCAGTGTCTGAAAGTA
The DNA here is from genome assembly GCF_026119805.1 of Tympanuchus pallidicinctus. Lineage (NCBI taxonomy): Eukaryota > Metazoa > Chordata > Aves > Galliformes > Phasianidae > Tympanuchus > Tympanuchus pallidicinctus. Next base: position 56,900 of record NW_026294813.1, on the reverse strand, counting down.
TCCTTGTACGAAGCAGGCTTCTACTAATATAAAAACATATAACTGAATAAATACTAAATAAAAATCATACTGTTTTCCCATTTTATTAAAGAGGAAATGACAATGTTCACAATGGAACGGATGAACAGAATAAACTCTTCTCTCTCATTGCCATGTAGTGAAATCAGAATTCCTTAAGTATCAGACAATTAACTTATATTAGTTGACAAAATATTCCAGTGTGCTGTTTAGAAGAATAGTCCTGTGCAGTTTGAAGCCTCAGCTGCAGAGGTATCAAAGTTACAGTTCACTCTAAGAATTGACTCTGGCTGATGCTGCTCTTTGAAGGAAGTCTTGATGGCCTTAGAACTGAGCTTAGAGAGAAAAAAACTATCCAGTGAATGAGCAGCAGAATCTGGCATAGATTTATTGTTTTACAGAGATGATTTGTTCATTCTGATTTCCAGTTGCAGCTCCTAGGTTCTGTGGCATGGTACAATAGTTCCAAATAGAAACTTCGACGGACAGCAGATCAATCCCTATGTATCCTGTATATTATTAATATAATATATATAATGCATTATATATATTATAATAATTGCAATATTATATATGTATGTATATTATGTAATATTCCTAAAGAACCTACTTTGAAATAAAAATTAAAATTCAATGGATGTTAGTAGATCATCCCATTTCCCACTCCATGCCAAAGCATTTCTATATCATAGCTGGCAGCATGTGTATCTTGACTATATTTTTAGAATTGCCATAATTTCCTGATACAATTATTTCTGGACAGTTAAAAAGTTCTTTCCAGTGTCTAAGAAAATTCTGCTTCTTTACAATTTTAGTTCATTACTGCTCATCCTGTTCCCAACGACAAGCTCAAATTGCAGAATAGGAGAGCTCACTGCACTGATTTATATTAGTGAAATGATTTGTATTGGGCCCTAATGAGATATCACCACTGGGTCATGGATAAAACTCAGCTGTATGACACTCTCTGTAAAATAAAGGAACTTTGTCATATTTCTCCCATGTTAACACAGATAAAAGGCAGTAACAAAACTGAACTGTCCCAGCCATTTTCTGCACTTATTTGACTCCAGACAGATGCTATATGACACTACTGTCATTTTCTTGCTTGTCTAACCCAGTCTCTATTTTATAGTGTCTGCAGTGCATATCTCCCAAGGCACTCCACATAAAAACGTAATTAAAACAAATACTACACTGAATTAGATTTAGATACAAAGCATCCTTTTACTGTGTTCCTTCCAGCAAAGAGAGATATGATTCTATATACTCAAAGAGTTTACTGCAGAGGTGAACTGCTCTCTACATGCTTCAGACAGCTTGTCTGTTCTTTTGTGTGAATGTACCACTAAATGTAAGCCTATACACATATCATCGGGGGGAGAGAGGAAGATGGGGAGGAATTAATAGAGTAAAATGTTCATACCTGAGTGAGACACACAAATTTGAACACAGGCACATAAAATAAAAGGCTCAGAAAGACAAGGCATTTGCAGTGTCCCTTGGCATCAGAAGGATCAACAGTTCATAAACTTCAGTTCAACGGTTCAGGGATACAGTACAAGACTAGGTATGGGACTGTGGGCAGCAGGACTGAAAATGGATGTGTTTGTTGGATGTGCATGTTGGTAAATGGAGGTTGCTTTACTGTGCCTCACAATGCTCCCTCCTGCATTCTTATACTTCTGTTCCTCTATGCACTACAGATGATTCAAGGAGTTTGTCTGACAGTGCAGTGCTCTCAGGACACAAAGAATAAATGAGCTCATGGCACAAAGACTTCTTTGTGTCCCACTGTCTGCTATGCATACGATGGCTGGAGCAGGAAGAACTGCACTATTTTTCTCCTCAGACGTGTTGCAAATGTGAGAAAGATTTATCAGGATTCTTGGAGCACTTTTAATGACACCAGAAGTGATTATTTAACTTCCGAAGGTTCATATATAATAATGAGATTAGAACCTGCTGTTATTAGGCTGGTCAGTTTTCTAGACTTGAAAGAAATGTCATGCTGCTGTGGAGAATGCAAACTGGGCAAAAAAATACGGTCTTGCAAAAAACACTGGGAGAAAAATGTGCAAGGAAAACATTTTCAAAAGTATTCTGGGAAAAACACTGAAGTGTTTTAAAATGACGGATGGAATCTAAAACTGAATTCTTACTGTGATAAAATACACGTGATGGTAATTGTGTAGTTGATGCAAGGTGCTGTAATTAAATACCTAAATCATTTACATCATTGTCAATATAAGTCCTCAATTATTCACACATACCAAAGCCTTTTGTCCTTAAACAGCTCTCTCCATTTTCTTACCTAAATTTCCACAGCTCTCTGTGTCCCCTTGCTTGAAATACAGGACCTGGAGTGTGGAATCATGGAACATTACTAACTTTCTTTACAAATCTTCAGTATTATGAGTAGAAAAAAACATGGAGCAAAGTAACTTTTCCAGATAAAAGCAGCACTCAGGAAAGATGCCTAAACTGAAGTGAAATGGACTGAAGTCCTGAATAGGAAAATAAGCTTTCACCCATAAGTTGCTTATTTAAATCGTTTAAATCAAATGCATTTGACCTAACTAGGAGCATCACAGAATGCTGCAGCTCAGGCATGTCCAACCCACAGGCATCATGCGGCCCAGCCCAGCCTGTCCTGCAGCTGCACCCTGTCCTACTCCATCATGGAGGCAGCTCTGCCCTGCTGAGAGGCCCAGCCCAGCCCCCAGACATGCACTCATCATTCAGCAACAGCCGAACGTCTCTTGTGTGGGCTGAAACCAGGACACAGGGAAGGCCAGCTCAAGTTATAGCAAATAATTGTGATACACGGTATGCTGCATTGTGATACACTGGATAAACACAGTCCTATGAACAGCAAAAAGAATGAGCCATGCTGTCTGTTTTGATAAAGGGATTTGAGAATATGTTTAAAGATATTTTCATTTTTTGGACATATTTGCACCTCCATTTTCAGTTGGCATGAATACATCACCTGTACATTTTCAAATAGAACATACGGAGTTGCAGTCAGATATTCAACTCCAACATTTGATCACGTCTCTTTTACAGAGAGAAATACCCCTCACTTCACAATCATGCCATATTCACTCACTGCTTTTTGGCAGTACATATATTTGTGAACAATTGATTTCAAAGATGAAGGACAGGGAAAATAAATTTTCATCAGAGTTCTCTGACGAACACCTTAGAACTCATGGAGAACTGCAGCCACTGCAGTCGAACCAGCCTGATGCATTACTTTCACAAGAGCAAGATCAAATATGCCACTAGTTTTGCATTTTCTTTTTTTCTTTTTTACGTTTTAATAACAAGTATTAAAAATATGTTTTGTTAGCTATGCATATTAACTATACTATACATTTTATATATGTGGCCCAAGACAATTTCTCTTCACTCAGTATGCCCAGGCAATCCAAAAGGTTGGACACCCACAATGTAACTGTTACTGTCAGTCTGCAGGAGGTGATTTAGCATTTTGCTGTAGTTACATCATTTTGCAAGCAACATTTCATGTTTTTAATCACAGAACCACAAAATAACCTGAGTTGAAAGGAACACACAGGTAACACTGAATACAGCTGCCCACTCCACACACAGGAACAACAAACATTCAAATCCTATCTCTTAGAGTGCTGTCCAAACACTAGCAGCATGAGGCCATGACCGCTGCCCTGGACAGTCTGTTCAATGCCCACCGCCCTCTGGTGCAGATAATTTCCCTAATACCATCTGGCCTTCCCCAAATAGCAGAGCAGTGGCACACTGTTACTGATTCATAAGTTGATTGTTCATAGATAGATATCTGAAAATAATGAACCCTTTCAATTGTCGTGTCCTTTCAGTCATTAATTCATTAATTCATTTAACAGTGAAAATTGAGATTGAACTTGTATTTCATCTCTCAAAAGGAAGTAGAAACAATATCTCTAACATTAATGTAATGGTTTTCTGCTTCATTTATGCTCTAGATTCTTAGCCATAGAGAGTATAAGATCAGATAATATTTGCATGCTACATACAGAGAATGCTCTTCCTAACAATGACTTCTGAGGGAAAGTTAGGAGGGACTAATTGAATATCAGCATTTTAATTACTGAAGACCCAGAAGGTGATGCCATTTCTTAGTGGGATGAATGCTGACAAGGTTAACACCCTGCATTGTCAGGCAATAATGACCCTTGATTTAGTTTCTGAGCTAACATTTACAAAGGTTCTGAGAAACTGTGTGCTGTGGAGATGCCATCCCTGAAAAACCAGACAACACTTTAGAAGCTACAAAAAGGAGTGATTCATTGCAGTTTACTGGATTATTTGTTTTCTCCCTAGAAATTAATGAAACTTTTAAAGAAAAATATGGGAGAAAATTTTCTTTAATGAAGCTTGTGCAGTTTACTGGGAACAGTCTACTTCCTTTGTTCCAGACATCCTGAGAACCATAGTGTACCAGAGTACTTGAAAAATCTTACTAGTGCTTGAGTATAGTCTGGAAGTATTATTCTTGTGGTTTATAGGATTGTTCTTATTAAATGCTTCTGTTTCAATCAATGTATAAAGTGTCAGGAAAAACACACTGAACCTGGAAAATCACCTTTGTGTTGCCTTTCCCACTAAGGTTACTTGCAGAAATCCCAGAAATTTGATTCAGCATAAAACTGTTCCAAGTCATACAATGTCTCAGCTAGCCTAGATGTCAGAGATTACAAAATCTGACAAAAAGCACGTAAAGGAAACTTACTTGTAGTGAGGAAACATTCACAGAAATCTACATATGTAAATAGCAGGAGAAGGACTAGCAAAGCACCTATCATAAAAAGGGGAGAAAGGCAAATTACTGGAGGAAAGAAGATAACAACCCAGCTCTAAGTACATTGAAAAAGACAAGGAGAGCCAAGAGCCAATGAGGAGCTGCTAGAGAAAAACCGTCTGGAACAACTCACTCATTTTCAGAAGACATTGTTAAGCTTTCTGGTTAGAGTAGGATATACATATGTACCATGTTTTTAACAATGTTTATTATGTTTTGCCACGGAACAACCACTTAAACTAGCTAGGGAAGTACAGAATTAATGAAACAATAGCAGGGGAATTAGAAAGCGGTTTGGAAAACTGTATTTGGAAAGAATACATGAGCAGTCTGTGGGCGCATTGTATTGCACCTCCAGAGTTTCACAATGTTTGTCCTGGTGACACTTAATATTTTCCTTAATGAACTTGATGAGTGTGCTTGTTACAAATTGGAGATAGTAACTGAGCTAAGTGCACCTGCAAGCATGCCAGAGGGCAGGATAAAGTTGGAATGATCTGGATGGGTGCAGGAGCTGGGATAATTAAGAGACTGTAAATCAGCAGGAGAACTGAAAGGTACATTGACAGAAATCATCAATTTAAATACATTCGCGCTAGAAAATGTATGTCTGGGAAGCATTTCTACTGAACAAATCTGAGGATCTTTATGATTTGCAATCTCTACAAAAGCCAGTTATGCCATGCTGTCATGGAAAAGGCACATGTTCTGAAAAAGGCAAATGCTAGTTAAGAAGGTATAACTTGGGCAATACGAAATAAAACTTGTCTTCAATTCAGAAATCTATAAAGTTTCAGCTGAACGTTTGAATATTTCAGCTGAACATGTTTTAGACAGAACATCTCAAGAAATGTGGAGGTTAGCAGAAAAGAGTCTACAAAAGTACATGAAGAAATGTTAAAAAAAAACATCTGGCACCAGATTGGGTAAGTTTGGGTTGTTATAGCAAGCAAAGGAATAGGCTTACATGCTGGGCTTACTTGATGACCAGAAAGATTTGTGTTAGATGTAAATAGAAAAGTTACTAAAACTGGGAGCACTGAAGAGAAAGAACAGATCTTTTGGGAAGGGTTTTTTTGGAAGTCTTTAAGGACTAATTAGACAATATCTGTAATGGAGGACAAAAATACCTCTGATCCCATATGAAATCTATCATGAGGTCTGAGGTTCCTGGAAGGCTTTACTGTGATTGTGTGCTTACATTTAAGAGAGTAAACAAAATGAGTTGCTTCTATGTAAGTGGGACTCAATATATGTAAGAACTCAATTTCTTATTCAGATATATGTTTCTCTTCCCACTTTTTTGCAGTCAATTTCCTAAAGAGAAGATTGCCTATGGGGTATAATTTGCACCAGGAGTCAGGAAGAAGAAAAATGGGTTGTGGCAGTAGGAAGGCATAAATGAGAGCTGCTCTGGACCCCTCCTTGACAGTTTCACCTTAAACTCATTCTCATCAGGCTCAATAGCTGCACTCCGCAGAACATTCCTATTTATAGACTTCTCTATATTAGCGTTCATCAGGATTTATGCTGCTGCCTGTTTTGTTAGCTGGTCATTCTGCGCAGGTTTCTTATTAAGTAGAGGTAGTTAGATAGAGGCCACCAGCAAACAGGAGCTGGTGTCTTTGGATATATCTGTCTTTATAGCTCTGTCTTTAGATACATGGCACATGGAGAGACTTCAGCTAACAGCATTCCCACCTTTCTCAATCCAACCAAGGATGAAAGCACCCTACTTTGCACTCTATCGTGAAAGCAAGTGGCTGATATTTCAGGAACATTACCAGCAGGATTATCTTTTGCTTTTAAGGAAACTTTGATAAAACTACACTGATAGGTTAATTTAGCATGTTGCTAGTCTTTGCTGACACGCAAATTTTGACCTCCTGGAGAGAAAACCTTGCCACATTGTCCCATGAACACCCATCAGCAGTGAGGCAGTGGGGGGTGAGTTTTTCAGCAGTGGTGATGATGGTAGTGGACTGCCTCTGCTGGTACAGATATATATATATATATATATTTGCCTATTGTTACAAGCGTGGCATGTGGGCTCTTGTTCATCACCAGTGAAAATGCTAAATGCTAATTATGGTGACTATGTTGAAAAATAGTGCTTTGTTGCTGAGAATTTGCTCTGTCAAATAGTGTACTTGTGTTCTATCCATGGAATTGAATAGACAGCATTACTTTTGGTGCTACCTACCTACTAACTAATATGCTGATACTCAATACTGAACATGGGACAAAAACAAGAATGAATCTGATTCATCAACTATATTTTTCTCCCAATCAACAGCCAGTGTAACCAAAACAAAATAAGAGCTAGAACACATGGAATAAAATTATCTTATGTTAACATGAATGCAGCAGTGCTCATTACTGCTTGGGAGAAAGAGCTATGGTAAAATCAACACAAGACAAAAGGAGATACTCATCCATATGTGATTTGCTTGTTTGTTTTTTATTGGTTCATTTACTATTTCTGTTGCAGTCTACCTCCTCCAAAATCAGAGTAAATTGTGAAGAAAAGTACATTTGAAATGAACAGACATTTAACAGCAGAGCTCTGTGTGCTTAATCAACATTCTGTTTTATTATAGAATCGATTGACATAAAGGAATAATTATTTTAGCAGCATAGTGAAAATACTCCACAGAGGCAAAAGAAGATGGAGTACTCTTGTATTCTAAGTGCTGTGGTTTTGAACCTGAACAACTTCAAATTCTGTTGAATCAGATTTCCATAGGTGTCTGAACAAGATATACTATGCTCGCAGTAATATAGGATATCAGTATACTATTGTTCCTAGAGATTCATACCCCTTGAAAGTGACACAAAGTGTCACACCCAGAAGAAAAGAAGAAATATGCTTTAAGAGATGAAAAGCAGAATTACAGCATAAGGAAGGACATAAAAAGGGGGGAAAATAAAGAAAGAAAAGAAAGAAAAGAAAGAAAAAGACAAGTTAATAATATTTAACTCATCTTCCCTGAATGTCTTTTGAATACTAACTTTCTTCTTTTGCATCCCTACACCTCTAATAATATTACATAAAATGGCATATGCAAAAAGTAGTCATACTTCTTAAAAAGCAGTAAAATTATTGCATTTGTAAGACCAATGTACCAATGACCTGAGGACTTTTTACTTTGATTTACTGTTCATATTCAAAGTTTTCAAAACAGTAGCATTAGTTGTTAATACTGATTCCCTTTGATCCTGAGACTTTCCTAGAATTTATTTAAATCAGAGAACCCAGGGAACCCTTCGGCGTAATGAGGTTTTGTAAAACTCAGTTATTTCATCTCTAAACCTCTGAAACTCAGTTTGCCTAGTTGCACATCTACTAGGCATATAACAAAAGTTTTAACCCTCATATTAGGTGTGCTCCATGAACAATAATGCATCATGAATGCATTATTAAAAATTATTTTGTTACTGAAAATAAGATTTCAGAGTTGACTATGAGTTCACCCTTTTGTTGACAGAAGATTGGCACTACAAGTTGTGTAGCACCTAATTGTTTTAGCACTTCTTGTTAGAGAAACAGTACCTTGTTTGTTTGTTTTTAATGGGGAGATTCTTTCTCTCCTCCCTCAAATGTAACCATTTAATCACATAAATAAATACAAATAAGAGATACTGTGGGTTTGCGAAGTTTGATGTCTTTCATCTAATTCAGTAAGAGGAGGGGGAAAAAAAGACAATATTTGGTCATCCATTTAAGAACAGCAGCAACTTAAAAGACACAAGAAGAAAACATGGCTGTCCAACTATCAGGTGCTGATTTATTCCTCTGCAGTAAAATTAACTGTTTTCAGTTCTAAAATCATCTAAGGACATTTCTCACCATTCTGCATTCCTCTGGGGGCTTTTCTACCAGGACTCTTCATTTCTGTTCTCATGGTTTTAGCTTGTCTGAATTGTGTTTGTATGCGTATTATTCTGATGGTTCTGGAATATAAATTAAAATGCCACTGGCACCAGACATCTGATGGTATGAGCCAGAGCAGAGGCCACTAGACAATGTTTCAAATTCAAGTGAAATAATGAATAACTTAATCTGGGCGACGATGAAGCCTGACTGGAGATTTATGTCTAAGAAAGCAAAAATGCTCAGAATGGTGATTGTTTATGCCTTTAATAAAATGATAAGATATTGCTGCTTATTTGTTCTCACAATAAGAATATCTGTAATTTTTGTTCTTCTTTTCTCCTTTCCATAGGAACAACCTGAAGGATATGGAGGTCACTTACAGCCATTATTTAGATAAACCTTCTGTATCTACAGAAGCTTAGCTGCCTGCATGTTTGCGTTTTGTAAATGCCGCTGTTAACAGATTAAACATTTAAAAAACACTAGAGATATTATAACCATCAGAAAGATTCCTGCAGTGGTGATTTAGCATAGAGAATGCATCATACATATTTGCAATGTTTGTAAGATGAGATTCTTGCCTCTTGAAATCACTGAGGTTTTTATATCTGAACTTAGATCAGATCAGTATTCTACTCACAGAGAAGATGTCTTGAAGTTCTTTGTCTAAAGAATCAGAATCACAAAGCATGCCTTGCTAAAGGATTGTAAACCTGCCTGTTTTACATCCTTAATGTATTATCCATATTTATAATTCACATTTCTTGTATTGGACAAGACAACCAGAGTAGGCTAACTAGAACTAGTGGAATTTAAAGGTGTTGAATTTGTAGATTTCAAAGTGTAACATCTGTAAAAGCTGCTTTTTTTGTGGAAGAAAAAATAGTAATAATGTCTTTTTTTTTTTTTTTTTTTAATTACACTGTTTTATACTTCAGACTGTTTTTATTTTATCTGACTTCCTGCTTAGGAGGATATTCTGTGCAAATTAGTTAATGTAAAAATTTTAAACCCGTGTCACTATATTTGAGTGAATGCTTGGACAGTTACTTGAAATTGTGAAGCAAAACTGGTTATTCTTTTTTCCCTTTATAAAGATAGAGTTAATCTTGCAGAACAGCAGTGATAGCAGCATTCTGCTCTTACATGTGTCCTTAGCAACACAGCCTCAGTTCCCTTATTCTGTGAGTTCAGTGTTATATAAATGTGTTACACCCTTTCTGAAAGAGTTATGTATCAAAAATTACTATCACTCAGTATTCAAATATAGGCAGATGTTGAAGAGTTCATCAGCTCAATAGAAACACACTGTTTGGGAGGACAAGTGGGGTCATAACTCCAGCACATCTTCTTTAGAGCTATGAAATCCATAGTAAAACTGATCTCTGATACAGCCAGATTCATTATAGACTATGTATGTCTACAGTTAAAATGCCAAAGAAATTGAAAACTGCATATTTTTCTGTTTCGTATCATGACATTTTAAAAATTAAGGGGGGCAATAATTTTCTAAATGCAGTGCCAGCCACAATAACAAGAACAAGACAGAGCTAAAATCAACTTTCAGCAAATTATAGATTACCTTCTCACTTCCATTAACTTGATATGAATATGCAGCTTGGAAAATAAGGGACATACCATTGATTTAAAAGATAATAAAAATGTTAATTTTTTTTTCTTTGTAATCCACAAAGAAGAAATTACATCATTAATTCATACGTGAAGAAAAGGTCATAAATAGCGGATTTATTTAGAACAGTATCTGGTTGGTGTTATTTGAGAAGTTACAGGAGATGCTTTCATGGCATTGCCATGGTGATATTACCATCCCATGAAATCAAAATGAAAAGCCATATATTACTTTAACAGGTAAGGGTTGAAAATGTGAGGTTCTACCTTGACATTTTCAGTTCTGTGTGCAGCTTTTTATGTAATTAATACTTACTAAAGATAGGAAAGTAATTGCACTATATTATTTATCTCATAACAGTAAGACTATGGTGAAACCTAGCACCCTCCAATAATGATATATTTGGTGTTTTTATGCTATTCAATTTTTGCCATATCTGACAGCTATTCATCAGGGCAATCAGTGGCACACCTCCTCAAAGCAAAATAATCTCTGAGTACCAGACAGGACTGGCATTTGGAGATATATTCTTTGGTGAGAGGGGAGAAACAGCCTTGATGGTTCCCACATTTTTATCCCCAACCAATTAGTGTTCCAGCTGTCTGACCTACCTTTCTGTGCAGCAACAAAATAAAACCCTTGTGTTAGTCAGTTATAAAACCTCTGAAGTAGGTGGAGAATGATGAGGCACATCTCCCTGTTGCAGAGCATGTAATATGTTCATATATTTTCAATTTCTGATGTCAAGCACAACACAAAATTCATAGATTTCAGTTTGTAAAAGTATCTCCCAGCCTTTTTTTTTCTCCCTCAGAAAAGCAAATTGCTCTGACCATCCCCATTAGCAACCTTTGCCAACTGACCTTATGCTCCTATTCAGCCACGGTTAATCTGCTTACAATTCTCTGAAGATGCTGTTAGGGCAAAAGGGTAAAACATACCCAAACTGCTTTTAGGAATACCCTGTATATGACCAGCTTAGAGTGGCCTTGTAGTTCAAACACTCTTTTGACATCTCCAGGCTAATTCTCCAAGTAAGCCAACTCAGTGAGCCATATTTCATTTGACATTTATACACCCCTTTACCTCTGAGAACCTGAATTAAACGTAAGGTCCATTGCATTTAGAAAAAAATCCCTAATGTCTACTGAAAAAAATGTTAAAATCCTTAGTAGGAGAAAGAGAGAGAGAGAGAGAGAGCGAGCAAAGAGTCGTAGAACTCCCATAGAACTCCAAATGGATTTTATTTACATATTTCCATCTTCAAAACTTTTCTTGACTGCTTCAGCAGTCTCCTTCCCCCCCATCTAAACTCATCTGTGCTTAGGTGAAGCAGACAGACCTAGACTATCATGTCTCCTGTCTGTGAGTCAGACAATCTATCAAACTGACTGACATCCACAGCAAGTGTCTGACCTGTTCTTTCAAAACATTTCCTCTTTCTCTAGTACTAGGTCTGAGATCGTCAGTCTCAATTACTGCCTTGAGAAAAGCTACCCAGCCTATATTTGAATAATAAGGTAGGAAGTTAATTCTTATTGACACCATTTCATTGTTGTCTGAAATACTCTAAAGTGTAAGTAATATTAACTTAGTAAGTATTGTATCTTCTTATAGGTATGAATTAAGAGAGACCTCTCATAACACAATTGCCCTTGGAGGAGGGATTCAGACTACTGAGTATTTGTAAAGGCACTCAAGTTTGACAGCGTATCACAATTTTCCTTACTACATAATAAACCTCTGAAAGTATAGTTTTGCAACATATAACTTCAAGCAAGTCAAAATTCAAGTTTGAAACAAAATTAAGAGTAAAGGGGGAAAGAAGGACAGAGAGCAAATAAAATGAAGATGATGGGGGTGTTTCTGTGAAATGATGTTAAAAATTACCGTATTTTTGAATGAGACTCTTAGATTGCAATTCATTTCCTCCATGGAACATTATTCAAAGAAATAGTGCATAGGAAAGTAGTTGATGGACTAAGTACTTTTAACAGGCAAACAACTCTATCACTGCAGGTTCTCGAGCTAGTGAAAGAATAAATGCATTAGTTATCCCAGTGGATTTATTTATTAAACAAATCAATATAAATCACATTTGATGAAGCAATAATGACATAAAATATACAGAAAAGTTTCTACAAAAAGCAGATCTAGAAAACAAATACAGTAGTGAAGCAGAGACAGAAGGGTTTACAAGAAGCATTCCAAATTCTGTTTAAAAAATTCATTATATTCAAATGAAGTAGACTGAGCTGTCAACATGACTCTCTTTTCTATATATATTTGGAAAATGAGTGCGACTTTGTATTACTGAGAAAGAAACTGCAATTCAACTGAGAGCAATGGAAGGACACAGATTATTCTGAAAGCTCTTTGTTCAAAGTAGATGAAAGGCACCTCATCTTCTGCAACAAAAGCCAGACCACAACCTTAGAAAATACAAACAAATCATGCTTTTAGAGACTACATTTTATTTTTCTTCCCTAAATATCTTTAGACAAAATGAATAGACAAGATTCACAAGATTAACAATGTAGTTAGATGCAGGAGTATATATTGATGATTATCCATTAGAGACTATGCTTAAGGAAGCACTGCCTGCGGCAACACAACCATTGAGGCTGTGGGTGCTGCAGTCCAACCTGAGGACAGGAGAGAAAAGCAGAGTAGAGAGTCTTATTTCATCCCATAACATAAATACTACAGCTCTTGCCTACTTAACATTCTGTGCTACATGGAACAATGACTGTCATGAATAAAAAGCTAACTAGAAGGGGAGTGTATAACACTAGCCTGTAAGAATTTGATCAAAAAATTGAAATAATTTTAATGTTTTTTATATCACACTTGTCAATTACTATTCAGTCATATAATGATGTGGGATTGCACGTGTAGAAATATCTTGTCAAAATGCTTAATTTTTTCTGCTGAATTAAAATTTAACAGACTTCTCCACAATCTAGTCGTGATCAGAAAATGCCTAAGAAAAGAATATCAAAGATAACCAAACACGTTGAGTGTCCTCCACTCAACAAACTAAGAGAACTCTGTACATTAACAGATTTGTGTATGCCAGTATATGAGAACACTCTATATTCACTCAAGTCAAATACTGAAGGACAAACCAGGAAGTGACACAGATCTACCTAATGAAAAAAAGCTGATATATATATATTTTAATTATTTTATCTTTATGTTAAATATCTGTGCCTGTTATAATGAGAGATCTGGGGGATATACCTCGTATTTTTTACTACTTCACATTTCACAAGATGCAAAGATATCTAAAACTTTGAGTTGCAATTTCTTGTTATAATTTATTACTGCTCATATGATGAAAAGTTTCTACTGGAATATTGGAGATGGTTGGCTTACACCTAGTCAAGTAGGCAGATCTTTTTAGACAATAAGAAAAGAGATGTCCTACTGCAATTGAGTTGTTACACAATGAACACAAAGAAGTTTAAAATGTGGTTTAGGCTTCCTGAGGATAAGATAAAAGAGTTTTTAAGTTGTAAAGTTAGAACAGAAACGTATTTCTATGATAGTTGGATAGTCTTTGTGCAAGGGTTAAAATTCTTATGTATATCAATGTCTGCCAACTCTGATCCTTCTTGCTTGTATTCACAACCCTCTTCCTCCTCTATGCTGCAGAAGTGTGTCAATACCCTGTACGGTCAAATTCTCATATCAATATATTTTTGGAAAATGGAGCAAAGAACATTCCATAGGACATCCTTAAAAGCAGCTTTCCACATACACAGCTGATGTGCTTTATTGGGCACTTCCACAAAGTTAATTAGGACTCTCAAATACACTGTACCCCATCAGCCCTCTGCTATAGTGAAGAAGTCTGCTCTATTACTTTGCCACTGAATCTGGACGAAATCTTTGTTGCCAATGCTAGAACAGGCTGCTTTGGAGTGTTTCATTAAGACTGTCAGCCTGTGCTCATAGGAAAACAGCGTAAGTGTTGTTTTGGAGGTGCAAAAGCCGTTCAACCACTCTGTATTTGTGGTTATTGCCTAATGGTACATTACAATATTAGTCACATTGTATTTCAATAGACATCTGATTGTAACAAGTCTAGAGGAAAAGACAGCTTAAGGTTATACCAATCACACAAAGTAAACTTCACCTCAGTCTCCTCAATTCCCTACCCAAAATAAAGTCCCTATTTATGCCAAAGCAGTGCTTAAGCATTTTCCAGAATACTCATATAATATAGAGAAGGAAAAATAATTGACAAAGAACTGTGCTAATGAACAATGAGGTCTAGAAATACAAGGACCATCAATTGAACACTCTTCATGGTAATGAGTAAAAGTAGCCATCAAAATCTATCAGCTTCTGGGCAAAATCATTAATACATTCTAAAGCTGTCACGTGTTCTTCACAGTCAACAGAATAAAACTTAAGTAAAAACTTTCAATGAATGATCTGCTCCTTAGACGCAAAGTTTGTCCAAGTTGCATGATTATATTATGCAGACATTTGCAGGGCACAACAAATCCTAAATTTAATATATTATAGGATATCCACTAGTCCAGAGATGTTTAATATCATGGGTATTTCTTGTGGAATTAATGACTTTTTCACCAAAAAATAAACCTGATAATTTAGTTCTGCTGAAAATAGGTCTCACAAACTGGTAAGCCACTGGTTGTTTGACTTTGTACATGTAGCCTTTTGAAAATGTGTGACAAGCTTCTGTCTAATGATCCAAAACCAGTATTCTTCAGTTAAGTCTTCTTTTTTTACCATCACGCTTGTGTGCCTGTTGAAATTTACTGTTTTACCAAAATTTTGATTTACAGAGCAGTGGTGTTGGACCTAGCACAACAGTTAGAAACATTCTCACCGAAAACATCCACTATGAATTCCTACTGTTGTCAGTGAGTTGAGAAATGTGTGGAACATCCAATTTGGAACCTGAAATTTCACTTCTAGGGTTTTTAAAATGACAGCTGCTTGTGCCTTTGTAGTTCTGTACCTTCCACTGCACAGGATTCAGACATACTTGGTGCTTCTAAAATAATGCCTGTAGCTAATGGAGAAGTTTATGTAGCTTAGAGTAAATATAGACAAAGGTCCAGTAAATCAGAAAAAAAGGATTGTCAGAAACTAGTATTTTATAGTAATAATAATAATTATAATAGTTGGAAAGTAAAGAAAATTGTCAAAAATATTCAAGGGCTGCTCAAAAAACATTGCCTGCTATTTCATGATGTAGGCCTGCCATGCCAGAGATAGATGTTGGTGTTATGGCAGTAGAGTCTGAACCTTCCCACCAATATTCTGCTACATGTTGTTCCTGTGTGACAGATGACAGCAAAGGGGCAGTCTGAAAGAATGGTGTCTGACATGAAGTATGTGTGTAGCAAAAGTGTGTCACTGAATTCCTCTGTGTGGAACACAGCATACAGGCTCTCGTTCATCACTGGTGAAAATGCATAGCTCGTGCTGATGACTACATCAAAAAATAATGTTCTGTAGCTGAGAATTTGCTCTATCAGATAGTGTCATTATGCTCTTTGTATGTGCTGTAGTTTCCATGGAAATAAATAGGAGCAATTAATTTCTCTATAGTGAATTCTAATAAATTCAATTTGAATAAATTTTCAAAGATTCATGACCTGCAAAGTTAAGATGTAGCTTAGCAAAAAATTGGGCAAAAGTAAAATCTAAAATAGATAAAGTTATGTGGAACACAGAATCTCATAAATTATGCAATGTAATTATTTAAAAAGAAAAAAAAAAAAGAAAAAAGAAAAAAGAAAGAAAAAAGAAAGCTGAGATAAAAACATACAAATAAAATAAATTCTGGCAGCTTTACAAATGTCATGAAAAAAACATAGGAGTGGATATAGCAGTAGTAAGATAATTTTCATTCCTGCTTTCTAAAACTGCACCAACAACAAACCAAGTGGCATTTTTGTAATTATTTGTCATTGTTTACATATTTTAATTGAACAACCAGTACAGTATATGACAACGTATTTTACTGTAACTGCTTCCAAATGCTTTGAATTCTGCTTTTGAGAACAAGCACTTTTTTTTTTCCCCTTGGTTTGTACAGTTTAGAGCTCAAAAGTCTCAAGTTCTGATGAGACATAGAACTAACATGTGACAGGTAATAATTGTTTATGCTTTCAAGATTTCAAGACTGATCCTGCCAAGGTAATCAATCTTACACATTGCTAATCTACTTATGTACAAATATAAACATACACATAGCTATTCACAAGTTCAGGGCCTTAGTCAATGCAACAAAATTGATTCAAATATATATAAACTGTACAAAGATACCTCGTACAAAATAATCATTTTAATTACTCCATTTTGAACTGATTTGCAAATAGATGGTTTGTCAGGAATACTGACTTAAGCTCTGATGATTGAGGCAAGCAATTATCCCAACAATTCATTGCTCATTTTGAATGTTTTCTGGTAAAACAGCACATTTTAAGCCATAACTCAGCATAATGTATTAACTCTATCAAAAAAGGAAATTACCATGTAGATGACCTTGCTAAGCAATGTGGACAGAAAGCTCAGGGTAGTAAAAAAAAGAATAGGGAAGAAAAAGGAAAAGAAAAAATGATGGAAGGAAAGAAATAAAATGGAAAAAAAAAAAGGAAAAAGGTGAAAGCAAATGAAAAGCAGGCATCTTCCCTTCTCTGGTTTAGATCAAGGTTCTCAGAATACTTAAGAGGTGACACATAGTATGAGGCTAGAAATGGATTTTCTGGGGCAGACACTTTGCATTGTAGCATTACTTCTTCTGAGACACTACAGTGCTTGGCTGCCATTACAGCCCCATCCAAGCTTGAAGGTTAAAATAAACCTGGCTCTCAGATCCATTTATCTCAAAAAGAAAAATCAATTCAAAGTACAACTAATTTCTCCTTTTAGTTTTTTTTTTTTTTTTTTTTTTTTTTTTCTTTTTCTTTTTTTCCCATTATTCCCTTATGGCCTTATTGCAATAAAACAGAAAACACATTCTCACCATTTCCAAATATTTAACAAAATATATTGTATACCTGTATCTGTTGGTTATTAAAATGTGCTATTATTCCCAGAGAAATCTAAACAAATTACATTTATTTATCTCACAGAATTTAAGTGGGATGAGAACTACTGTGTTTTGAAATTTCCTAAGCAACTGGAAGATGTTCAGCCTAAAAGGCAGCCATTAAAGCAAAGTTGAAAAATAAAAATAAAATTTACTTTTTAAAACAGTGAAACACCACTGAGATTCCTGTCCAAACATAGAAATCCTTCCATGGTAATCTATGCAAGGGTCCCGATAAGTCTCATACAAAATGTTTGTATTAAGTGTTCCTTCACAGAAGTAAACTGTGTGAAAATATTTGTTAAGATGTAACAGAGATGAAACTTCCTAGGTTCAATCCTTGAAGTACAGTGTGGAATAACATACATCTCCGTGCATATAGTTACAATGAAAGTAAATCATGAAAGTGTTTTGATGTATTATATTTTATATAATATGTATGATAAATGAAGATTCTCAAACTCTGAATTTTTAAAGAATGAATAATTGAACTATCTTTCCCTTTTTTTTTTTAGGGAATAGGCCTCCTCCTATTGTTTTCTGTGGTTCCCTTGACTGCTTCTATGCTAACCAATATTTTAGTCATTTTAGTTATTGGATACCAGATTACTTTAAAGAGGTTGTCATGGCAGCCTTTGGGAGGCTTTTAAGAACTTTTGAGTTCTCAAAAATTACACACAGTATTGCTGTGTCTAGTTTCTACAAGGATTATCAGTATGAAACAAAGCCTCAAGGACAAAGTGATTCAGCGTAGTTGTTATGCAAGTAAGTTATCAAAGTTATTATTTTAAAGAAATGAATTAAATAAATTTATGTAAAATTATACTAGATGGATGGACATAAAAGTCATGGGTTATTAAATAAAATAAACTTTACAGTAATGTTACCTGAGAAAAGATAAAAAAATTCTATGCGGACTTACAAAACTATTAGATGCATTAAAAAAATAAAGGTATTTATTTATGTGATTCACACTCTCGGGAAAAGTTATTTCATGATTCCATACATTTTTTTTACCCTCTCTAAAGAATAATTCATACTGTCATTAAAATAGTTTAGGATGGACACAGGACCCACAGTTTTGAGAAGTGAATTAAGAGATAAGAAATTCAGCATGTCTCTTACTTTCAGTTTCTTTGTTGTCTTTATTTACTCTCTTTTTATGAGGACTAGTAAATTGATTTGGGGCTGTTTTTCAAAAAGAAAAGCAATGGAGATCAGCAGTGACAGAATAGTGTAGCTCAGAGTAAATACCACAAATCGCAGTTTGGATACAGCTGAATTTTGAAAATCTCCAAGGATGGAGATTGCACAAACTCCCTGGGTAATCTATTCTAGTGTTTCCTTACCCTTAGAGTGAAGAAGTTTTCCCTAGAGTATAATCCAAATTTCTCAACTGCAGTTTGTGCTCTTCACTCCTACTTATACTCCTTGCCACGAACAGTAAATGTTTGACTTCATCTTTCTAAATCCCTTTCATGCTGTTGCAAGCTGCTATTATCTTGCCCCTTAGCTTTCCCCTCAAACAAAATAAGCAACCTCAGTCTCTGATCACAGATTACATGTTCCAGGTCACTGAATTTCTTTTTTGTACTCCTCTTAACCTCCCTCATTTTTTCAACATTTTTTCAAACCAGGCATTCAAAACTAGATGCAGTATTCCAGTAAGCTAGGAAGTTCAAGTAGCTTCCTTACCAACATCAGGACACAACAATAACTTCTCTCAACCCACTGGCCACATGTCTTCTAGCACAGCTCAGCACACATCGCATGGTTTATCTGCACTGAGAACACTCTTCAGGCTTAATTTCATTTTGGCATTAGTTATGACATCCACTTGAGCTACTTACTACCGATCAGTACTCATCCTGTGCCTATGTACTGTAATGGCTGTTCCATTCCCAGTGCAGAACTCTGTGCTTCCTTTCATAAAACCTCAGTTTTATGAGGTTTCTGTTACTACAGATTTCAAATTTCTCAAGGACTTTAGACTGTAGCTTTACCATTTGGTACATAGGCCATTGCCAGCTAGTACCATTCAGAGATTTGCTGAGGGTGTACTTTGTTCACTAAAGGCGTGAACAACAGTGGTCCCACTATTGGCTCCTTGGCTCACTTTTTTATTTACCTGCTGCCAACCAGTCACCAAGCCACTGAGCTTCTTGTTCAGCCTATTTTCTATCCTATTAATCCACTTATTCAGACTGTCTCAGCTTCCACATGACAACACTGTGGGTGTTGGTGTCACAAGCATATTACTAAAGCTTTTAGAACGCTTTTAGAAATATTACAGTCATTTGGAAATTTCAGAAGAAAAACTCTATTTGGAGCTGAGCACTGATATTTTTGGTACTGTAATGCAACACCTAAAGACAGCAATGAGAATATGGGCATAACTGCTTCTGGCCATTGCTGAGTAGAATGTGAAGAAGAGACTTCACAGCTAAGTCACAGTAACACCATTACACAAGTTGTACATTTCTTCATTGAGCTTGGATCCATCAGCAGTCAGCTGATGGCTAGCTATCTGGCAATAAGGAAATTTCTGTCCACACTAATATTATTGCGGAAGGACCTTCAGCTGTTTTAAACAGAAAGTCAGAATAAACAAGCTTTATGACTCACAATATTTTTTTACCTACTTTAATCCAGGCTAGAAGACAGAAGATGGCATGGTATTTAGAAACACACCAGTGTACTATCTTGTGTAGTTTACTACTGATTTACTATTTCTTGGCAGAAATAAATATATTACAATATTTCTTTACTGTTTGTACAAATCACTTTTATCAGATACACATCAACAGTTAGTCTTGATTATTTCCTTGGTTATTGTACCTTCACCTACGATTTCATAATTAAGTCTTTCATTCCATCCTGCTTTCAGAGAAAATAAATATAAGCAAAAAAGGCCTAAATCTTCTGCAGTTGCACAACTGAATACCTAAACACTTTAACACATCTAAAATCTAATATCCTCAAATGCAATTTGTACCAACCTTCTTTGAGGGGGCTGATCTTGGTCTTGGATCAGGGACTGTGTATTCTCAAATCAGGATCTATTTTCTTTCACACTTTTGAAAAGAACAGAGAGGAAAGTTGAGCTTACAGTTTGTTAGACTTTTTCTTGATAAAAGAATCAATCAAACCAGCTGACATAGAGAACTCTGCAGCAGTATTGAAAGTACCTAGAATTTCTTTCAAGGTCTTGAATCCAAATGCCTGTCCTCTAGCAGTACAATCAGATCTGAGAATACAAAGACCCTTAAGACATCCACAGCATGCCTCAGAGCATTGGGACTCCAAGGTAATCCACAGCACCTACATAACATTCAGTCAAAAAGGAGTATACTATTTTATTCCAATTTCCTTTGGCCTAACAGCCCAGTATTTTATATAAATTATTAAAAATAAATAAATAAATAAACGCAGTTCACCACAAAAAATAGCACCTGGGAAACAGTTCAGAGATCACAAGGTCACAGCATCACATTGCAGATCTAGCCTCACCATAATTCTCTCTTAGCTCTATCCATCTTCCCTTTATGCCACAATAAATAGCAGTACACAGGTGGAAAGAATAACTTGAAGTTGATAGTTTGCTGCAGGCCCTTACGTTTGCGCATAATTTTGTCAGTGTCATTGCATCAGGAGTAAATTTATCTTAGTGACAAAACTGCTATCAGTAAATTAGACTCTTCCTCTCCTGCACAGAAATCAGAACACTGATATCTGTAAGTGGCTTGGAGTAAAAGAAAGTTTCATAAAGGTAGATATGTGAAAATCACATTTGCTTTTCTTATCTCTAATCATTTAGATTAGAGAGAATATGCTGTACACTTCAAGTATAGCTACAGAAATATGAGATTGTAAGCATTCATATCCAAAATATTTACCTATAATTCACCATTTAAACCTGGAAATCTATGAGTTTTTTCATTGTAGCTGTCAAGACTCTAAGCTTGGCTAATGGGCACTTTATAATAAGAAGAATCAGAAAAGAGGAATTCCCCGCATTTGACTCCTAGGGTCCAAAGTCTTCCATTTGTATTTGGAAAATGACTAACCATCCCACAAAGCACAGTTGGAAAATGAACAATAATCTGCTTCTCATCTGTCAGAACCTGGAAGTGCTGTCCTGAAATATCTTGTCTGGAAATAAATCTTTTTCTCAGAAATGTACCCAAGGCTAAGTTCACTACATTATTACATTTTCCAAATGTTAGTGCAGCGCTTTCATGAGCACCACATCTACACAACTGACATTCCTGGAGCAAAATATGAGGCAGCAGGGCATGAAACCCAGGGATTTAAAAGTTAGGATAAAGTTTTCAGTGGTGCAGCACCAGCACAAAAGTAGAGTATACCAGGAGAAGATCGTGAAGGTGCCTGAAGCATACTTGCTAATCTGATGGTAAGGTGAACGTGCAAGACAGATTGATGAAACCTGAAATTCTCCTACTTGTACTGTGTTTCAGATCCAAATTTCTCACTGTTTTAACTTCTTAAATACAAATTAGAAACTAGGGAAGAAAGAGAAGACGTGCAGGGCTTTCTACTGATCTTTTGTTGATATCATTCAAAAGGAAAATTTGTGTTAAAAATAGTTTTACAACAAAGCCAGTGAAACTATTATAGATTAAATCTGACACACCAACACTTGATCTGCTCGCATAGTTTGTTTCCAGATGTTAGAAGTTACAACAGCTTCAAAGCACAGTAAAATTCACTGTATGGTTTCCTCAGGATTATAGCTCTTCACTTCCACATTTCATCTATTGACCTAATGAATGAGTTAGATTTTTCATCCTCGACAATTTCAGCTAGAGGTAGTTTCTGAAGGTTCATTCACTTAAATAAAAGAAGAATCAGCCTACAGAATGCAGTCATGACTACAAAGGTACCACCTGGCTTCATAGACAGTGAAGTCCAGGTCGGCTTGTCATTATTGTGTGTTTCTGGGGTTCTTGATATAAAAGATTGGCCAGCAAAATGAAACATTCATGCTTATTCAAATTTCCATACCTTATAAATTGTATTCAATTTTAATAAATGACTCAGAAATTGGGAGCAGTATTTCAAACACACACACACAGGAGTAATATAAAACAACATGCACATGAAAATTAATAAGCAAATTCAAATAAGAATTTGAATTATTTCTAGGTTTCTGTAAATTTTTGGGAGCATAAAAAAACCCATACAATTTTTTGCATTTCTTTCTAAATGTGATTTACATTGCTCTTTCGTTTAGACTCATTAACTTACTCCTTTAACTGCCTTACAGTATATCTACCATTTCTTAAAGCATGATCTGGATATTTTCAGCTTCTTAGATAGCTCAAGAGAAAAATGAATGTTACACTGTTGAAATTTCTGAATGATTATACTGTGCTATGAATTTATTGCATTTAGTGCTAATTGTGTTCTTAGGCATTTCTCTTTCTAAGGTACCTAGAAGCTTATCTATCACTGCAGAAGACTTTGAGATTTCTTGTGCATAGAGTCCATAAATCAAAATAATTTAACCAACAACATGCTAGACATTTCAGTGATTAGCTCTTGGTAAACTCTTAAAGAAAAAATCATTTTTCATAATTCCATCTTAGAACTTTCTCCTGAATTGACTCCTTGTGTGCCATTTTCCCATTATTGTGGTAGAATCTCGAGGGTTTTTCATCAAAGTTATTTTTTTTCCATAACTGATAATTTCTTCTATATTTAGTTGGATGAGGAGAATCTGTAGTCCTTATTTGCATGGTGGCTGAACTGCCATGCAGAAGAAGCAACATACAGTTCATTTTCATCTCCAGTATTTCTCATGGCAAAATCATCAGCAGTGTTAAAGAAGCAAACTGCATGCATAAGTATTTGACGCCTATCTCTATGTCAAACCATTCATTTCAGGTTTCTTTTGACTGAATTTGAATGTTGAATTGTGAAGAAAACAATCCTGGTGAAAAAAACATTTGGCCTTTCAAAGGACCCAATTAAAAATATATATATATATATATATAGTTAATGACATGAGAAACTCACATTGTACAGTCACATAACATGTCATTTGAAAAGATTCTCTTTAATTTTTTCCATTAAAAATGATCACTTTTGATGAAGAACAAACAGGAGAAGGGCAGATAAAAATGTAACTTGGAGAAGGTTATAGATCACTGGGAAAACTTTAAACAAAACTATCATCTGACCCATAGTTAC
Source organism: Tympanuchus pallidicinctus (assembly GCF_026119805.1). Taxonomy (NCBI): domain Eukaryota; kingdom Metazoa; phylum Chordata; class Aves; order Galliformes; family Phasianidae; genus Tympanuchus; species Tympanuchus pallidicinctus. The sequence goes on along the minus strand of NW_026294813.1, from coordinate 33,259 downwards.
AGCAGTCTGAAAACAATGCTATACTGAAATAAGACTCACTACGAAATCATGAGTCAAGATTGTTTTCACACTACTGCTAAAATCATTCTTTGTGCAGACATAACATTTTGCTTTCAGCAGCCACCGACAGCTGCTCAAAGAAGAAGGAACACACATTGCATTTGTACAATTAGCCACTCAGATGGTTCATCAGAAACTACTCAGCTCTGCTAGCCAAGCAGAATTGCATTATAGATACATATAATAGAGGTTAAATGTAACTTTCCTTACTAAACATCTGTGTGAATCTTCTTGACTCTTCTAACACAGGACAGAATAAAAAATCAAAAGAAGTTAAGTTACATTGCAGATTTTGTGCCCTATTTTTAATGCTAGTACCTAGCAATAAATAGACTGTCTATGAGGATGGTGACTCAAAGTGGGAATTCACTATTTCTATTCACTACTGTTATTCTCTCATTATTAATTGAAGAATCTAATGTCCTTAATGTAGGTAAGTATTTAACAAAACTGATTCAAAAAAAAAAAAAAAAGTCATACACACTCACAAGAGTTTGTGCTCAGGGACAAAACCTCTAGAAGTCATGTTGAAAAGCTCAAAATAGGAAATAACAATACCAGGAACCTGTGAGGAAAAACTCAACACCAATGACAAACCTCTCACCTTCCACACCTATGGGAGTGAAACCATTCCAAGACCTTCCTATTTCTGTCTCACAAAAAGAATGAGGGATTTCTCTGTGATGAAATTACTGCAATAAGAAGAAAACACTTCCCATTTTTTCCTTTGCTTATTCCACTAAAACACATCTTTTCTATGCAGAATGAAATAATCAAAAGATGACATTTAGCCTGAATTGTACAGAAAAGGTGGGTGGACATAATCTGACAAAGCAATGAAGAATTCCTAGCATCTTATGACAGCTACATGATGCTAGGGCCCAGGTCCCATAGTCTACAATTACAGAGCTGTACCTTCCTTTAAGGAGATTCTCTTAAAATTAGGTGCCATAGTGAAGATGATAGAGCTGTGTTAAGTGTCATTGTAGGGCTCCAGTACTATAGACACATAGTGAAATTCAAGGCATATTTATTTACCCTGCTTATTGGCTGTTTTACTTCCCAAGGTGGCCACACTGCTATCAGGATTAATTATTTTAAAGGTAGTTTAATTTACACTGCTGTTCCTTTTAGCACTGATGTGAACATACCTACAGTTCTCAGCTGTGCTAAATCTCATTATACTGACCACTGCAGCTTTTCTACTATTAGATAAAAAAAAGCTGGAAGAGAGAATAGAAAACCTGCATTATGCATTCCAATTTACTTTATTCTTCTTTCAGTGAATACTTTAAAGCAACATGACTGTGGGTTCAGTTGTTTAAGAAGAAAGTTATTCAGCAAAATTGGGAAGAAATTCTCATGATTCTTCCATATTCAACATCTGTCTTAATGGACCTGGATGATGATGTTTGGTTCATACTGCATTTAGTTCAGTAAATTCTGGATAAAATGGTTCTCATTGCTTGGAAGTCTAAATCTTCTAGATGTTCATATCTTGAACATCTCCAGAGATGGTGACTCAACCATGTCCCTGGGCAGGCCATTCCAATGCCTGCCCACTCTATCAGAGATCTTTTTCCTAATGCCCAACCTGAATCTCCTCTTGAACAACTTGAGGCCATTCCCTCTAGTCCTGCTGCAAGTAACACTTTAGAAGAGGCACCTCACCTCACCATAGGCCTCCCTTCAAGTAGTTGTAGAGAGTAGTAAGATCACCCCCAAGACTCCTCCAGAGTCCACCATCCCAGCTCCACCATCATCAGCTTTCACTGTTACAGAAATCACTCTTGAAAAACCACTTTCTTGGGCAGTTTGTTTCTTGCCTGAAAGGGTCCTCTCTTTCCTAGAATGTGTGTTGAGCTTGTCTGATTTTGTTAAGGATTAGAACTAAACTGTCCTGTTTGAGACATGTCTTTTGGCATCAGATTTGAAAGATGGGACTGTCTGTATGAACAGAGACTGACAGGGTCAAATTTCTAATATGTAAATTCTTCCAGCTGTTGAAGCCCAGTAACATTGACTCTATGAGTAAGGATTCACTAATGTCAATAGGAGGATCACAGTCTGACCCAATGTCAGTTAAACATCTTACAGGCAAACAAAAACAAAAGGTTCTTGGGAAAGCATTTAAAATCTAAGGTCCACTGTGTGACTAGCTACAGTGTAACAGTGATGCAAAAGAGTGGGAAAAGGTCATAAGGCAAGGAGCAGAGAAGAAACTGCACATCCATTATTCCTCTATTAAGTAACAATAAAAGTTGCATCTAAATATTACTCTGCCTCATAAATAAATTGAATAGAATAGGAGGAAGAACACTAGCCAGAGATGAGTATTTGTGGTCCTAGTTCTATTTAGTTGTGTGTCAGAAAGAAAGTAATTCTCCAAGCTCAAGCACATAAATAAACTGAAAGGAAGGCCCTTAAGGAACAAAGTCCAGAGAGAACTAGGCAGACTGGAAGAATATGCGAAGATGAGCTGCATTAAATTAAACAAGGATAAATGCAAATTCCTTAACATGGGAAGAAAGAATCTCCAGTAACTATTCAAACAGGGGTATGACAGGCAGGTAGAAGCTCTGCAGAAAAGGCTGCCAAGCTTTCCAACAGGGTCCTGGGCTCCATCGGCGGGAGAACAGACAGTAAATCAAGGGAATCAAAGAAATTGTATCTCGAATCATTCTTGGGACCACTGAAACAGAAGGAAAAGTGCAGAAAAAAAAAAAAGAAAGAAAGAAGGAAAAGAAAAAAGAGGGAAAGAAGGAAAAAAGAAAAAAGGAAAAATGGATAAGAAATAAAAGGAAGAGGGAAGGAAAGGGAAAGGAAGGGAAAAGGAGAGTACTGGTTTAGAGGGAAATATTGGTGATGGGTGGACAGCTGGATTGAGTGATTTTGGAGGTCTTTTCCAACCTTGGTGATTCTATGATTCTACTCAATGGAAATGTCACTAACTTTAAGATCCTGAGTATATAGGCAAATAGAAAGGCTTGTAAAGAATGCTCAGTTGAAAACATACCCTAGCTGGACTTTACTACACCTACATGGCCACCACTGCTAAAGGTAATAAAGGTAATAGGCTTGGGGCAGAGTGGCTGGCAAGCTTCAGGTAAGAGAAGCAGTAGAGGGGGTGTTAGCTGACAGCCACCTGAACATAAGCCAGCAGTGTGCCCAGGTGGCAAAGAAAACCAATGGCATTCTGGCTTGTATCAAAAATAATGCAGTCAATGGGACTTAGGAAGTGACTGTTCCTCTATACTCAGCTTTGATGAGACCACACTTTGAGTACTGTGTTCAGTTTTGGACCCCTCACTACAAAAGACATTGGGACCCTGGTATGTGTCCAGAGAAGGGCAGTGAAGCTGGTGAGGGGTCTGCTCATATGGGGAGCAGCCAAGGGAACTGAGATTGTTTAGTCTGGAGAAGAGGAGGCTCAGGGGAGACCATATTGCCCTCTAAAACAACATGAGAGGAGTTGTATTGAGATGGGATCAGCCTCTCCTCTGGGTTTCAAGTGATAGGCTTAAGTTGCACCATGGAAGGTTCAGGATGGATATTAGGAAAAATTTCTCGGAAGAGTGGTGAGGTATTGGAACAGTCTGCCCAGGGTAGGTAGTGAAGTCACTATCCTTTAATGTTTTCAGAAGGTAGATGTCGTACTGATAGACATGGTGTAATGGGCATGGTAGTGATGGATTGACGGTTTGACTAGATTATCCTAGTTGTCTTTCCAACCTTAATGATTCTATGATTTAAATGTTTCATTGTTTTGCTTCCATGATTTGATAAAAAATAGTTACTTGCCATCAACATTGTTTCACGTTCCTATGAAGAAGAAAAATGCCCTTCGATGGCCTAATAGGTTGTATATAATAAAATCATTGTATCAGCCTGAAATGAAAAAAATAATGCAATCAGAAACACAATAAATTAGATTTATTTTAATATTTCAAGTTTAGTCAGAATGTTCAGATCCACTTCACTGAATGAATAACAGCTCCTCCAATTAAATACATTTTTCATAGAATCATACAAATATGAAACAGAAAGGTTTGGGTTGGAAGGAACATTAGAAATCATCCATTTTAAACCCCCCTGCCACGTCCGAGGTTGCCACCCACTAGATCAGGCTGCCCAAGGCCTTATCCAACCTGGCCTTGAATGCCTCCAGGGATAGGGCTCCACAGCTTCTCTGGGTAGTCTGCTCCACTGCCTCACCAACTTCTCAGTAAATAATTTAATTCTAATATGTAGGCTACCTTTTTTTGTTTGTTTGTTTAAAACTATTACCCATGGTCCTATCACTACATACCTTTGTAAAAGTCCCTCTTCATTTTTCAAGCACCCTTTAAATACTGGAAGGCAGCAAAGTGGTCTTCCAAGAGCCTTCTTTCTCCAGGCTGAACAAGCCAAGTTCCCCCAACCTTTCTTCATAGGAGACATTCTCCGTCACTCTAATGATCATGTCCACAGCCATTCTGCTCCACAGCTCCATGTCTCTCTTGTGCTGGGGACCTCAGACTTGTACACAATACTTCAGATGGGACCTTGCTATGGCAGAGCAGCAGGGGACAATCACCTCTCTCTTCCTGCTGAAAGGCCCCTTTTGATGCAATTACCACTGTGTCTTTTAGAACACTCCAGGTGTTTTTTGTTGTTATATACAAGCTGCTAGTAAAATGCAATTATGATTATGGTACTGTAATTCTACCAATTTGTGACTGCACCACTGAAAAAATATCACAGTTTAAAAAAGATATAGAGAGCAGGAAAACAATCTCATTAACTACTCTGAGTGACATAATCCATCCAGGAATCTCAGGTTCTATCCAAATTTAAAGGACGTAAATCAGATAATGAAGTTCTGTCTTTGCTGAAAAAAACATAACCCATTTAATTTTGAATGGATCAGTGCTTCACCTATATACAATTCTAATATCTTCAGATCCCTTATTTGGAATCTAGCACTATGCTCTGATCAAATAAAAAATACACTTTTGACTCAGGATATAAAAGGATTTAATTATGCTTACAAGTTGTTGCAGAGATAGTTTTAAACAATTATTTTTAATATTACTCAAAAGCCCAATATCTAATGGGATGCAAAAATTAACCTCTTATTTTTTGAGAATTTGAGCCCTAAGTATTGAAAGACAAGCTCTGATTCCTTTCATTCTCACTAACAATCACACTCATTTTGTCTATGCTGAAAGCACTACTGTGTTTAATTGCATCATAATTTAAATAATTGATGTATTACTTATAGATTTATTTATTTGACTAGATGCTGCTGTAGATTGTGACACAGGACTTTCATTATAGAAGCAAGAGTAGTTTAGAAAGCACTATCCAATAGTTCATCCAAATAAAAGATAAACTCATTAATTAATCATGTTTAAGATTTGCTATTTTTTGTAAAGGTGAATTGTGAAAAAAACAGCCAAACAACAAAACCTTGAAGAGATAATTAGTGTACTGTAATCTAGAGTACAGTCGCAGTTCTGATCCCCACAGTTTGAAAAAAGACATGGTCAGACTGGAGAGGGACCAAGGGAGGGCCATTAATATGATCAAAGAGATAGAGATACGTGTTGGCCCTCTTCTGATACTGTTTATCTATTGTGTTCTATTTAAAACTTTCCCTGTTATTCTACCTATTACATGACTCACTCTCACATGTCTTCTTTTCAGTCCTCTCATTGATTCTGAATTTAGCTGGCGAGTCAGCCATTCTGATACTGTCAGTTCCCTAGGTACATCACTGCCTGGACCAAAAAAAGTATGTTCAAAAGCACTTCACTGCACATTGGAGAAAATGACTTGAGTATATTTTTTAACAGATTAAGCAGTGAAAACCTACAATTAACATTTCTGTGTGTAACCCTTGCAATCTACTACTTCGTCTATGGAATTTCAGTACTTTTTTTTTTTTTTTTAATTTACCTAGTCTTTGACACAGAAGAATGAATTTTGCAGTTAGATTGTAAGATAAGTCACAAAATGCTACTGCACAAGGGCTTTTGTTGGCATTATTTGAAAGACCATAGGACTCTTAACTTGAAAAGGGCTGACAGGTTGAAAATTATCAGGATAATTTTCCTTCCATGTTCCCTGAGACAATTCTCTGTCTCTTATTCTATGATTCCTTAATATATACAAAACCAAAATCAGGTTCTAGACATTTTTACATCCCAAAACTATCTGTGTCTCATTATGAAACTGGATTATATTGTCACAATATAGATTGCTTCTCTACCCCTGGGCTTTTCTTTGATTTCTTTGAGACAAGAACATGAGCACAGTAAAGAAGAAACACTTTGCTTTTTACATTACTGGGTCAAGTTCCCAAGGAGCATAAGCTGCTACATAGAGAGGCAAAAAGTTTGCTTTTGCCTGAGTAAAATACCAACAAGGAAAGTTTTAAGATGGTCTGTGCAAACATTGTACAGTTCCAGTATTCTGGAATATTCCAAAATGTTCCTGAAATTTTCCACCACAGACTTGCCTTTCAAGAAAAATGATCTTGGTCATATTTTGGACATTTACGCTCTCACGAGGCCTTCCCTAAGCCTGTTCTGCTCTGCTCTGGGCTGAGGAAACCCAGGAACCTCAGCTGCTCCTCACATCCCTTGCCCTCAGATGCTTCCCCACCTTTCTAGCCCTCCCTTGGATGCTCTCTAACACCTTTATATTCTTCTAGTATAGTGGCACCCAACCTGCACCCAGCGCTGCAGGCGAGGCCGCACAGCGCAGAGCAGAGTGGAACAGCCACTTCCCTCTCCTGGCAGTGCTGGGCCTGACGCAACCCAGCTACGGTTGACCTTACTGGCTGCACACTGCTGACTCAGATTCCATTTGCCTCCAAACAGGATGCTCAGATCCCTTTCTGTGGGGCTGCTCTCCAGCCTCTCACCTCTCAGTCTGTATTTAGATCCAGGGCTGCCCCATCCCAGTTGCAAAATCCAGCACTTGCTCTTCATGCAAATGATGACCTCTCTAAAGTTTGTCAAGATATTCGTGCAAGGCCTCTCTAGCATCAATGAAGTGAACGCTCCTCCCAATTCAGCATCATTAACAAATTTACTTAGTATAACTTCCAGATCTTTATTGGAGTCACTAATAAAAATGTTAAAGAGAACCAGACCTAAAATGGAGCCCCGCAAAATCCCATGGGTGACAAGTAGCGCAACTCTCAGGCCATAGCCTCCCCTCACTCAACACAGCCATGTTTTGGTTGTGGGACATTCCTAGGGACATGTCGCCATAACCTTATGATGTCACTAGCCACTTCCCCACCAACCACTAAAAATACGGGGATCATGGCAGCAGAACACCAGTCACTAACTGACTTCTCTCCGGGAAGTACCTAGCTGAGACAAGGAGCTGCTCAGATAGATTCTTTCCTCCCACTGTGGGAACTCTTGCGGAGGAAGATGGATCCTCCTCCACCTAAGAAGCTTCAGCTTCTAGAGAGCAGCATCAAAGGATGTAGATCACTCTTGGTGATGCCAAGCCCATGGAGATGGATCTTCCAGAGGAAGAACCAACCAAGATGAATCCATCTGTCTGGGCAAGGCAAGTACTGTAAAGTCATGCTTGCCAAGAGACATCGCCATATCCATTGGCAGTGCAACAGGAGTTCTCAATCTCCATCTCAGCATTGAAGAGTCACCATCTGCCAGAGAGCCCTCAGGCCAGCCGCTGCTCTCCATAGCCCCTTATTCCCTATGCTCTATCCTCATCCTCACCCAAGACCTCTCATCTGTTCTTCCCCGAGCTGTGAGGAAAACAGAAGGACTGGGACTGGTGTCCTATAAGCTTCTGTGTCAAGACAACAGCAGATGACCCCAATCTCCCTGCTGCCACTGGGTGAGTCCCAAGGAATGGGGCAGACTGAGTCTAGTGCCCTCTGATCTGCTGTGCCAGAACACAGTCCAGCCCTGAGCTCCCTGAGCTCCCTGTAGCCTCCAGGCAAGTCCTGGGGAAGACAGCAGGACTAAGACTGGTGTCCTCTAAGCTGCTGCGCCAGGACTAAGAGGAGCCTAGTGGATGGTCTCAAGCTCTCTTTGGGCTGCAGGTGAGCCATAACAAGAATGCAGGACTGGACTGGGGTCCTCTGAGCTGCTCTGCTGAGACAATGAGAGGAATCCAGTGGACAGCCCCAGGCTCTCTGTGCTTTCAGCTGGTGTCAAAGAAGGTACAGAAGTAGTTAGCTGATCCTTTGGCGAAGCAGAAGATTGTTTTGGATAGTAAAAAGGACTCAAGTGGTGTGATTTGAAACCATTTCTTAGGTATGAGGAGTGTCATTACATCCATTGTTGCTATATAATTCATTATTTCAACCTATCTACTAATAGAGGAAGGCAACGTTTTTCAAGCACTAGGGAACAATGTATTATGTTAGCCCACCCAATTGATGGCTTTGGGGCACTGCTCATTTAGGAGGGATAATGAAAACAGGCAGAGAGCGTAAATCAAGCATGTGGTAAACTAAAGGAGAATGCTTTATATCTTCTTCTAAAGCTCATTGCAACAAACAGTTCCTGAATATTGTCTGGAGTGTTGTAAGATACTACTTTGTAAGTTATTATTCTGTTAACTTCTGTGTCTCAAAGCTTGCTGGGGACACAGATGGACTTGTTCAAGTCCAGACAAGTCTCGAGCAAGGACGGTGAAAACCTTTGTCTTAAGGAGACAGATGGACAAGGCCAGGCAAGCCCTAGGCAAAGGTGGTGAAATCCTTTTTCTGGGGGAACGCAGATGGGCAAGGCCAGGGGCAACGAGAGCGAGATGAACTGCAGCTAAATAGCTGTGAAGTGCTCCTTTGTGTGGACCTATCTCCGGATGATGGCCATCTCAGGGGGTACTCAATGACTCTTGCTCAAGGCCCATCCTTGTCACATAGGCAGGAGAACAAGGAGGATAAAAGAGGAACTGAAAACCACGAGGATAGGTTTCTGACAACAGATTCCTCAAGAAGAACGGGAGGTTTCTGACAACAGATTCCTCATGAAGAAGAATGGAGGTTTCTGACAATAGATTCCTCATAAAGGGGAGAGAGAGAGAGAGGGATTCCTGAAGATTGAGGGGATTCCTGCATACTGTTGAACTCTCCTGAGCCTGCTGCCTGACCGCTGTTGCTGCTTCAAGAATTGGCTCTTCGACTTCCTCGTCTACCTGCCTGCTGCCCAAGGCCGGCCACGCTGCTGCTCCCCGTCTTCTGCTGCGTTCTGCCCGGGACCTTCAAACACCGTGCAACGGGACGGCTGCTGGATCCTGCTGGTGACTCTCCCCGCTTTACGCAACTCCTGCTTCTTTTCCATCTTTTCTATCGCACTCCTTCCCTTCCCCGTCTCCCTGATTAGGTCTTAGTAATAAATTGGATGGAACAATATATGAACCGTTGTTTCTTAATCTCACGCCGGGTATACAGATATTAAAGAACCTCATCTCCCTCCTATAAATTGGAGCGAGACATTTTTATTGGCAGCGAGACAAGTGTCCACTGCTGCCCACCTTCATGCATCTCCTTGGATTGCTTTGTTTTTGGTGCACTCAGCCCTCAAACCAATTTCCAGTACAGAAGGTGGGGCCTCACTAAGCAAATCTTTGGATCAATTCAGGGAATTACAATACCTATTTTGATAAGTATTCAAAGATCTAACTCAAGTACCTGAATGTAACTTCAGACTCTCGGAAACTAAATAACATCCACATGATTCCATATATTAAAAATCCATGTGAGCTGCTGCTGGTTATTGGCAAGGAAGAGGAAACTGTTGGCCTAAAAGCAGACAACAACAGAAAATGTTGTAAATGAACGTCTCAGTTCATTCACAAAAGGAAGCAGCTCTTGCGTATTTTGGTCCTATACTAGTGAATGTAATTATGATTCTCTGCGTCTCCTGTGCTGTACATACAGCTTTAGGGTTTTACTTCCACTTTCTAGTTGGGCAGGACTCCTCATCTGTCCATTTTGCAAGGCACTTTGAAGTGTCTTTTGCTTCACGCACACCAGTGGCTCTGCAAAGGTCAGGGGGATCATCTTTGCTTAAGTAAAGCAACACAACTACTCCTGTACCTCCTAAACGAGGCCAGACATTTAAGTTTCTGGCTTGATAGGGTCTTCTCCTTGTCATCACATCTGTTTATCATAGTTTTTCTTCACTATGTATTTCCAGAGCCTCAACTAACTTCAGGAATAATCACAAGAAATAATTGCTTCTATTCTCAGAATTAGGTCTACTGAAGAAAACATCAGTATTTTTATGAGTAAATTGAGCAGTATTTAACACTTCCAAATATCTAATTATTCTCAAACTAAGACTTACCTTATACATTGAATTTAAAGGTTGCCAAAACAAAGGAATCTTTGCACACAAGAGGAACAGACTCTTGCATTTCCTCAGCTTTGACTCAGCCAGGTGTTATTGGAGTCCTAAGTGATCATTGTTGAATTGTTGAAGCTCAACATAGTGTGAAATTCCCGCAAAACTAGCAATGAACTGACTTCTTTTAAGAAGCTTCACAATCTGCAAGACATACTGCTACTCAGCATCCTCTACTCTACAACAATCTTTTGCTTGAGTATTGTTGGTTATTTTTGGGGGTGTGGGGGCAGAAGAGAGGAATTTTGTTTAAGCTTTACAATAAAACTAGTTCAATACATTCAATGACAATTGCGTTTTAACTATTTTGAAGATCACTGATACTTCCTTTAACTTTTTGTAGTGGGAATGTTTTGGTTTATACCATGAACATTGAGCAGAGGAGTGGAAAGAAGAGCGCAGTAGTAACTTCAATATTAGTGATAGGTGAGTGGTTGAGCTGGATGATCTTAGAGGTCTTCTCCAACCTTGGTCATTCTATAATTGTGTGAGGATTTCTCCTCTTTCAGCTCTTCCCTCATACAGACACCACGGTGACATGTGCCGTAGGAGAACCAACATGGAGCAAACACCAAAACTACATAACAAAGCAGCAAGTATTTCAAGCCACCATAGAGATGTCCCATTGCTGGGGAAGGCTTCTCTCCTTTCTCTGTCAAATCCCTATCTTTACAATGACATACACTTTTTCAACCTGCAAATGTCTTCATAAGGAAAAGCCTCAGCAGGTTTGTTTTGAAATGACAGTTTATGTACAAGACAGGAATTACAACAAGGATATTACATTGGTTATTCACTTATTCTGAAGAGTACCATGCATTGTTTAAGCCAAGGAAACATACAACTTGACTTCTAGTAAAGAAAAAACTACACCACAGTCCATATCTTATATCAGATCCAACTATCTGAAACTGATCCATGTGCCAGGAGACTTGTACACATTCAGCTTTATGAGGTGGTCTTAGACTGGCTCTGCTCTTAGACTGGAAGTGATTTTGCTTCCCTGACCCTTGCTTAGAAGTTCAGGGATGCAAGAGATGTGAGAAGCTTGGCTGGCTGTGAAGAACGAGACAAAGAACTCATTAAGTACATCAGCCTTCTCCCTGTCAGAGGAGGCTAGCTCTCACTTTTCATTTATCAGAGAAGGTACACTTTCCTTTGCTTGTCTCTTCTCCTCTGTGAATCTTAAGAATCCTTCTTGTTGTTTTTCACATCTGTCACTAAGTTCAATTCTGTCTACACTTTGGTTTTCCTGACTTCAACTCTGCACAAGAATCATGGTAAAGGATCACAGAATCTTAGAATCATAGAATCACTCAGGTTGGAAAAGACCTTAAAGATCATCAAGTCCAACCATAACCTAACCATACTACCCTAACTCTTACAACTCTCCACTAAATCATGTCCCTGAGCACCACATCCAAACGGTTTTTAAACACATCCAGGGATGGTGACTCAACCACCTCCCTGGGGAGCCTATTCCAGTGCTTAACAACCCTTTCTGCAAAGAAGTGTTTCATGATACCCCACCCAAACTTACCCTGATGCCACTTGCGGCCATTTCCCCTCATCCTGCCACCTGTCACCAGTGAGAAGAGACCAACCCCGCTCTCGCTGTAAGCACCTTTCAGATATTGGAGGAGAGCAATAAGGTCTCCCCTCAGCCTCCTTTTCCCCAGACTGAACAGCCACAGTTCCTGCAGTCTCTCCTCATAGGACATATTCTCCAAGTCCTTCACAAGCCTTGCTGCCTTTCTTTGGACCTGCTCCAGCACCTCAATGTCCTTTCTGTACTGATGTGCCCAAAACTGAACACAGTACTTGAGGTGAGGCCTCACCAGTGCCAAGTATGGGGGATGTGCCAGAAAGGGAGAACAAGATGGAAAATAAAGTTGTAATTATATTTTATTTACTCCTCTAATCTCTTCTTCACCATAATTTGACAAGAAATACAATGTATGGGCATGGGAAATCAGAATTTAGGAACTGTGTTTTGCTTTCTCAACACATCTATATGGATTCCCTTGAAACCAATCTAATAATCAAAGGACTGCTTTCCAAAATGGGTTGTACTTGGCATAGTGCTGCATTTCATCCCATCTTTTATATCAATATTTATTTCAAAATTTGTGAATGTGTAGATTAAACTCACAAAGCACCGGTAGAATCACTTTTCTGTCCCTTGATTAGTTTGTTCATGAATTGTTTTGGGAGTTAAATCAGACTTCTAATACGTCATCTTCAGGGCAATGAAAAAGAGGATAGGAGAAAAGAGCAGAAAAAAAGTCTTCATTTACTCTTAATATAGCTGAGCTCTATAGTTTCTTGATAAGCAAAGTTTTATCAAGAAGATTTAGCTGTATGAGACACAGAATTACAAAATAGAAAGAAGTTCTTCATAAAGATTGAGGTACTGAGTCCTGCCTGAACTAAAGGAGGAAGTGTTGTGTAAACTATTGAAGCTGCAGCAAACTGATAAAGATGTACTAAAGGAATTCAAGACCGATCACTGGGATAATAAGACTTGCCACCTATCTTTCACACAGATCAGAGTGCAGTTGTACCTTTCAAAAGAACAGCTGATCACGTCCACTTCTTCCACATAACTGAATCTCTTAGATATTTTTAGTTTCTCTTGGCATTTGAGGTGTTTGTAGCACAAACCTTATGAGGAGCAACTGAGGAAACCAGGATTGTTTAGTCTGGAGAAGGCTCAAGGGTGACCTTATCACTCTCTACAACTACTACTACTGAAGGGAGACTGTGATGAGGTGGGAGTCAGCCTCTTCTCCCATATAACTAGTGACAGGACTAGAGGGAATGGCCTCAAGTTGTTCCAGGGGAGATTCAGGCTGAACATTAGGAAAAATATCTTCTCTGAAAGAGTGGGCAGGCACTGGAACGGGCTGCCCAGGGATGTGGTGTAGTCACTGTCTCTGGAGGTGTTCAAGAAAAATTTAAATGTTGTACTGAGGGACATGCTTTAGAGGGAAATATTAATGATAGGTGTACTGCTGGACTGGATCCTAGAGGTCTTTTCCAACCTTGGTGATTCTATGATTCTATGATTCAATCCAAGGAAGAGATTTCCAGGATTCTGTATTGACTACCTTGTAGTCAAGTCAGTAAACAAGATGGAGTATTGCTAGTTTGTGAAGCCTATTTATGGCTCAATAAAAATAGTATGTTACCAATGACGTTGGGGATAAAGCCAGATGCCTGCCTGTAAAGCTTAGTCCACATGAGCCTATTCAACATACATATTTGTGGTTTTCACTAAATTCCTTTTTTTTTTCCTCCTGCATCACATTCTGAGAAAGGGAATGTGGTTGACAGCAAGTTGAACATGAGCCATCAGCATGCCATGGCAGCCAACAAGGTAAAACCATACCCCGGAGACCACTAAGTTCAGAGCTGCCAAGAGATTGTCCCACTCTTTTCCGTGCTGTAAGATCTCACCTTGAGCACTGGTTGCAGTTTGGGGCACCACAATACAAGGATACGAAACTATTAGACAATATCCAAAGGGGGGCTAAGAAAATGGTGAAGATTCTACCGGACAAAATGTGTGTAGAGGGTCAAGATGGGTGTTAGGCAAGGGCTCTTCACAAGATTGTGGTCAGGCATGAAACAGATTCCCTATGTCATGGTACCAACCTATCAGAGCTGAAGAGGTATCTGGAAAATGCTTGGATTTGGGGTGTCTTCTGAAGATCCAGGAGTTAGACTCAGTGATCCTTGTGGGTTCTTACGAACTCAGGATATTTTGTGGTTCTTTAAGTCTTAATGGATTCTACTAGAATTTTATATTTTAGTTGCCAGTCCCTTTGAAGTCAGAAATGTCAAAAACTTCCAAAAACTGAGATCAAAACATGGCCTTTTATAAGGCTATTGGATTCTGTAAGTCCCTTGCATTAGGCAATGAATGACAGCTCATCTGGGAAAGAGCATTTATTTCACAATGTTATTTCCACATTTCCATGAGTCATTCTCAATAACAAGAATAATAATAATGTATGACTATAGCGTTGAATTAATGACAGACTAGTTCATGTAGCTACAGAATTATAATATTTAATAGTAATAACAATAACAACTGCCCCTGTGAACTAGCAAGAAAAATGCATTTCTGTATTAAGAATGAAAAGCTCACTGGGGCTCTACGTATTTCCAGAACAAATTGCATATACACACTCCTCATTGAGAAGTAAGGTAACAGCTTCAAAGCTAGTACCAAACAAGCGAGGCACAGTAGCACAGAATTCCACAGTTCTGATGCTGTAAAATTTTACTTCCCGAAACAAAGAAGCTCTTTAAAAGCTTGAGTACACTGCATTATGGTGATTAGACAAGAATCCGCAGTGCCAATCCTTCTTACGCTATCTCATTCTCATATTATCTAATTCATTCTTATGGTCACTTAGAATTGAAGATTGAATAAGGCTTTTCATATCTTTCTGAAAATAAAGTTACTAGAATCTGTTTTTTTATGTTGGCAGTGTTGCTTTATAGTTCAGTTGAAGGTATTTTTGATTGTTTTTTTCCTTTTAACTTCAGACACACCATTTATCCTGAAACATTCTGTCACCTGGCTTGGAGTCATTGTAGGAAATAATAAACTTCAAACAAATAGTGCCAATACTAACAGTGTCCCAGAGGTCTGGGATACGGGAGTATGAATGACTCAGAGTGAGGCTAGTGAAGAAGTTTCTTATCCTTCATTAGAAAAGGATAATTTAAAGTGACACCAGCACTCAAAATATTGCCTATATCCCCACTGTTGTTAAGATGAATGGGACTAAAATACACACATTAGATCCTTTTCTTTTGATAAGTTAATTTTGACTCTACAATAAGCAGTTGTGGACTGCTGTAACTGTTGAAAAGCACCAACAAACATACTACTCCCAATCTAACAACTATCAACTAAAAACAAATCATCAACTATATCACCATTTGCAAAATAAGAATCTGGTGTATGATTTGGAAATCTGAACATAATATAGTAAAATTATGTACAATTTTTCTGTTCCATGCCAATGTTTCACAAACAAACTGTTGACAAAAAATTAACTAAAAAAGAACCCTGTATGTACAGTGTAGAGTTTCAAAAATATGTGAGAACATTAATTAAAAATTGAAATTGAAATTATATACAACAAGATAATTAACTAAACTAACTAAAAATATTCTTTTGATATTTGAAGTTACTTGTATTTGTCGTAGGGGTATGAAGATCTCTGAAATAACAGAACTATATTCTGAAGCACTAACTCTATTAGTTCTTGCTGCACCAAGTCTTGAGTGCCTACTTGCCAATTTAACTTGAAAGCAATTAGAAATGAAATGCTGTTGTTTATTATTTTGACAAAGATATGACCCTAGTGTTTGTAGGTCTCAACAAAAATCTAACATGTCTAGCATGAACTGGAAGTAAATTTAAATAAAAACATGTTCATTTTTAAAAGATCAAAGGATTGCGTATTCTATAAATGGAGATATAAATGATTCTGATGGCTTAGAACAAACTTAAGACCTATAGAAAAAATAAAGCGTTCCAGATGAAAAAATCTCCATAGTCTTAGATCCCACAATTTAGGATGTGTGAAAGAAAACATGCCCACGTAGTCTTACAATATGGGTGATATTCCAGTGGCGAAGGAAAATAGGCTGCAGGAGTTTGCTAGTCAGGTAAGAGTGGAAAGAATTTCCAGGTGAGGTTCCAGGAACCAGGAACATACAAGGAGTATGCATCAACCAGCTATCTGTATTTATATCTGTATATATTTATCTGAATATACACACATGCACATATACCTTTACCTGTGCTCATCTTCAATATCGGAAAGGATGGTAGAAAAAAAGTTCCTGAACAACTTATGCATTGAGGAAACTTTTTTTGTAATCAGTCTTGAAGTATGAAAGTGATAACTATGATGCAAAATTATGAAAATACACTTAATACAAATCTTCTTGGAGATATCCATACAGCCAGTGTTCTAAAATATAAAATGCATCCTTTTTTTGCCTCCAAGAAGTCTAAGATTCAGACATGCAATTCTTCAGTAGTTTATCAAATACAAAACAACAAATGATATAACATAGTACTAAAAATAATAACTTCAAAGGTAAGATGGGGAAATTGTCTTCGAGGTCAGAATAAAATGGTGTCTAGTAGTGACGTCGCATCAGTTATGTTTCAGATTAGACATGATTTCTCCCATTTTCCAGCCAGAACATTCGCTAGTTGCTGTCAGTGGTTGGGGTAGAGAAAAGGAGAGCAGTGGTTGAGGTAAGGAAAGAGAGAACCATGACATGTATAAGGGATCATAATTAAGTAAATTTTCAGTCAAGAATTCTGATGATGAGCCTATAGTTCCTTGCTAAACTGCAGTACGTTTAAGCATAACTAGCAGATTATGTGAATTAATGTATTCTGTAAGAAACAATCATACAAATTTTTCCAAAATACATTTCCTAAGATATCTCTAAAGCCAAGAAAAAATTTTACTGCGAGTATTTATATGATCTGGTGCTATTCAACACTACTTAGTCCTGTCTGTCCTAGCACTGATCACAGTACTATAAAAGGATCTCATCGTTAGTCTGTTAGCAGTGATTGGTTAGATTATTCTATTAGGTGACAGGCAGTGCAAGGCAGAGCAACAAGACACTTGCAGTGTTAGACAACCCAAAGCAGATTACAGAATCTGGCCAACTCTCTCCTGCTATTGTCTTCTTTAAGTTTCCAAAGCCTAAATATGCAAGATAAGCTATATATTTTAGATGTTAAATTCTCAATTTAAAATATCACTTAAATCTTAGAAAATGCGATGCTATTTTCTGTCAAAATGACAAGTCAGAGTAAATTCCTTCCATTTTTCTTTTATTTTGGGTAGATGTGTAAGACTGCTATTCTTTTAGAAATACATGCTTTCAAAACTTGAAGCACCAATAAAATAATTTCTTGAAACAGAATTCACTGGATATCAACATATAAAATGTCATTAAACAAGACAGAAATAATATCAGTTTGGATACACATGAATCAGCTTTTGATGACAATATTTGATTTAAAAATATGGCAATAAAATTCCCACTCTCTTCTTTTTAAAACTTTCAGATGCACTGAAGTGAACAAAGCATAGTATCAGTCTAATGATAACATTCATAAATACTTGACTTTTGGAAAGCAGTGACTTAGGAAACTATAAGTGGTGGCTGTGAACTTTGTGTGATTGCACTGCAATTGCTTTTATCTGTCATTGATATCAAGCTGTGCATTATTAGAAGCTATTTTAATTCTAACAGCTATTCTAACAGCAAATAAGGCATCTTATTTCTAAAACATAACTGCGCAAAACTACTTTACAGCAATATTGTTGAGATTAACCATGATTTTAGATTGTAATAATTTAAGATGCAAGAAAGTGACTGTGACTTACCTAATTTGCTAACCACTCATAAATGCATTTTGACAAGATTATGGAAGAAAAATACCAGAAGTCATTCAAGTTACCTTAGCTGTCATCAAAGCCCATTCAAATTATTTGATGTTTCTTTGCATGCTCTCTGAAAAGTTCTGTAAAAAGGCACCTGTGTAGCTATTTCTATCTCAGGGTAACTTGATAATTTTTCTCATGAGCACAGTTCAATTGTATTTCTGCTCCTAAAATATGCTTTATTTTTAAATAAAATGCAATTTTCTCTCCTTTGCAAGAACACAAATCCTCCTAAATTTATCTTCACGACTGTTTTACCCTACGGTAAGATTTTTCCTTTAATTGCAAGTCAAAAAAGTTCAGGTATTTCTTAAAACTTGCCTCTCACTGATACTTTTGTTTCTGCTGTGATACTCAAATACATACCGAGATTCGCAGATGGTACTCAATTATGAGAAGAAGCTGTCTCCCTTGAGGGTAGAGAGATCTTACAAAGAGATTTGACAAATTGGACAGCTGGACAATCACCAAGCACATGAGGTTTAACAAGAATAAGCAGCAGACTGTGCTCCTGGTTTGGGGGAACCCCAGATTTATGTACACAATGAGGCATGAGAGACTAAGGAACAGCTCTGATGAAAGGGATCTGGGAGTTCTTGTTGACAGCAGGTTCGACAAACACACCCTGGAAAGCACCAGGCCCAGCACTGCCAGCGGGTGAGGGGAGGGCTTGTCCCCTCTGCTTTGTACTGTGCAGCCTCACCTCCAGCACTGGATATCACTGCAGTGATACAAGTAAGAATATTACTAAGACATAAAACTATTAGAGAACATCCAAAGGAGGGATATGGATATGATGAAGGGCCTCGGGAACAAGACGTGAGCAGTGGCCAAGGTTCCTGCACCTCCTCACAGGGAGTGGAAGGCAGTGCTGAGCTCTGCTCTCCATGACAGCGGCAGGTCCTCAGGGAACGGTGTGGAGCTGTGGCAGGGGACAGGCAGATGGGGACTGAGTCTGCACCAGAGAGCAGTGGGCATGGCTGCCCCAGTGGGCAGTGGGCACGGCCCCGAGATGCTGCAAATGAAGGACTATCTGAATTTAGATGGTCCTCTGTGGAGCGAGGTGTTGGACTTGCTGATCCTTGTGGGACCCTTCCAACTTGGGATATTCATAGAATCATAGAATGGCCTGGGTTGAAAAGGACCACGTGATCATTGAGTTTCAACCCTCCTGCTGTGTGCAGGGTCACCACCAGACCAGGCTGCCCAGAGCCACATCCAGCCTGGCCATGAATGCCTCCAGGGATGGGGCATCCACAACCTCCTTGGGCAACCTGTTCCAATGCGTTACCACCCTTTGAGTGAAAAACGTCCTCCCAATATCTAACCTAAACTTTCCCTGTCTCAGTTTAAAATCATTCCCCCTTGTCCTACCACTACCCACTCTTGTAAACAGCTATTCCCCCTCCTGCTTATACGCTCCCTTCAAACACTGGAAGGCCACAATAAGGTCTCTCTGCAGCCTTCTCTTCTCCAAGCTAAACAAGCGCAGTTCCCTCAACCTTTCTTCATGGTAGAGGTGCTCCAGCACTCTGATCATCTTAGTGGCCCTCCTCTGGACCCGCTCCAAGAGCTCCACGTCCTTCCTGTACTGGGGCCCCAGGCCTGGACGCAGTACTGCAGATGGGGCTCAAAGGAGCCGAGTAGAGGGGGACAACCACCTCCCTCTGTCTGCTGGCCACCCCTTTTTTAATGCAGCCAAGAACACAGTTGGCCTTCCGGGCTGCAAGCACACACTGCTGGCTCATGCCCAGCTTCTTATCCACCAGGACCCCCAAGTCCTTCTCCACAGGGCTGCTCTCAAGAGGTCCTTCTCCCAGTATGTATAAATACCTGTAATTTCCCCAGACCAAGTGCAGCACCCTGCCCTAGACCTTATTGAACCTCATTAGGTTCTCATGGGTCCACTTCTCCAGCCTGTTCAGGTTCCTTTGGATGTCTTCTCTTCCCTCCAATGCATAGACTGCACTGCTCAACTTGGTGTCATCCGCAAACTTGCTGAAGGTGCACTTGATACCATTTTCTGTGTTGCTGATGAAGACGTTGAAGAGCACTGATCCCAAGACTGAAACACCACTTGTGACCGGCCTCCACCCTGACACAGAACCATTGATCACAACACTTTGGCTGCTTCCAGCCAGCCAATTAACAGTCTATCAAACAGTCCATCCTTCAAATCCACGTATCTCCAATTTAGAGAGAAAGATGTGGTGAGGGAACATGTCAAAAGCTGTGCAGAAGTTCTGGAAGATGATATCTGTAACCCTTCCCCCAACCACCAGTGCCGTCACTCCATCGTAGAAGACCACCAGATTGGTCAGGCAAGATCTGCCCTTGCTGAAGCCATGCTGGCTGTCTCAAATCACATCTTTGCCTTATATGCGCCTAAATATTCTGTGATATGCATATTCTATGCTATTCATTCTATTACATTTATATTCTATAATTCTATGGTGAAGGGTGCACATCCTTTCCTTTGCTTTGATAAAAAGAAACTGAACAACCTTAATCTCCATGTAAAGTCTCGGAAGCATATTTAAAGTTGCCTACATATAGACATAAAACTGTAAGTCTGTCTTATGTTTTTCCACCTTCATCTGGTTATAAATAAGCTATATATAAATAAGTTATAAATAAGCTGTAAGTCCCCCCGTTTTTTTATTTCTCTTCTTCCCAGACCCTGTCACAGACTTATATCTAACGATAACCCTGTGACAGGGAGAAAGGTTCAATTGTTATTAGACGAATGTACTTGTGAAAATAATGTCAAAAGCAGACCTTTCTAGCAATTAGTAGGGAATTAGCTTGGGAATCTGGTTCAGAGGAGTCCTCTGCATCCTTGATCTCACAGCTGCTGTGTATTTGGGCCACTGAATGGGTTTCCAAAAGTGAAGCACAACATTACTCAGTTAGTTTGGGTTTTAGCACAAAAAGGATAACCATCAAGCCTAAATTGGTCCTGTATCTAGGAACACACACTATTTTAAAATGAATATGCCATAGGACTTGTATCCAACTTCAGTGTTTGAAACGATCTCAGAACAAACAACACTTGTTAGGAGCACAATGTCTCTGTTTCAGGTTGTATGTGTATCATCACTTTTTTCTTTTTCTTCATTTTTTTTTTTTGTTGGTTTTGGTTTTTTTGTTTTTTTGTTTTTTTGCTAGTATGCGAGTTAGAGCTTAATTACCCACTTTTAAATGCTGATGGCTGTAATTTTAATCACCTCATACTTGAGTGATACGTCCATGGCAGAGGTTTTTTAAAGAGGACGCTTTGCTCAGACCTACATTATTGGAGTGTTCCCAGTGGAGCAAGTGCTTTTACAGGATTCAGTAGTAATGCAACCGAATGAATATTTCCCATGAATGCTAGAGTTTCTTGTGGAATTGCTGGTGTTGTGCTGTGCTGTTACTTACTTAGGAAAGGTGTTAAAGGGCAGTGTGAGGGTTCTGGGTTTCAATTCTGGGATCTTATCCTGTGTGTTCAGTGAAGCAGAAAGAAATCAAACTGGTACATCTCTTTAAAGCTGTATGCATCTTTCTAATGCTTTATCATTGGCCAAAACAAAACAAAACAAAACAAACAAACAAAAAAAAGACAATACACACCAAATTAGATGTGCCTCTAAAATTCTGTTTTGGCAAGGATCTTCCCCAGAATTGTCATGAGAAACCAGTCATGACCAAGGACTGTTTTATATATATATAATTATATATGTACAATACATAATTTTTTTTTTCTTGACTGGCTGGTGTCGTGGCCCCTGCCTGCGTGCCTGGGCCGGCTGAAGCCATGCACCAACCTGCCTGCCTGCCTTTATTGTCTGGCTGCCCTGCATCACAGCTAACGTTCTGTAGTCAGGTTTCCCATATTTAGCGCTATTGGCAGGGAAATGGCTCATGACATCGTAAGGCCGATGTGCCGTTGTGTCCGGAAGAATGTTCCTTGACAATTAAAACATGGCTGCACTGGAGGATTGGGTGACTTTGTCCTGACAGTTGCCCTATGTGTCACCGCTGAGATTCTGTGGGGCTCCATTTCCAGGCCATTTCTCTATACTGTTTTTACGGTTCCAATAAAGATCTGTTAGGTGTATCAATGAGTTTGTGGATGATGCTACGCTGGGAGCAGTTTTGACCTCCTTGAGGATAAAGAGGCCTTGCCTTGAGATCTGGACAAAATGAGGGTGGTTCCCATCTGTACAAAGAAGGGCGAGCGCTGGGTTCTGCTCCTGGGATGGGGTGCCCTGGCTCTGTGTGCAGACATCAGGGGTGAAGTTCTGGAGCGCAGCCTGGCCAAAAGGGATCTGGTTTGACGGCAAATTGCATCTGAGGCGGCCGTGCGCCTGGCACTCAGAAGGGTCAACCGTGCCCTGGGGTGCGTCAGGCCCAGCACTGGCAGGCGAGGGAAGCGGCCGTCCCGCTCTGCTCTGCGCTGTGCGGCCTCGCCTGCAGCGCTGGGTGCAGGTTGGGGTGCCACTCCATAGGATGCGAGGAGAGAGTGTCCAAAGGAGGGCTCCAGAGATGGAGGAGGATCTGAGGGCACAGTGTTTGAGGAGCAGCTGAGCACCGTGGCTGTGCTCAGCCCACAGCAGAGCAGGTTGAGGGCAGCCCTCATGGCGGCTGCAGCTCCTGACAGGGAGCGGAGGGCAGCGCTGAGCTGTGCTGCCTGGTGACAGCGACAGGGCCCGAGGGAACGGCATGGAGCTGTGGCAGGGGGCCCCAGGGGCGGCTGGGGGTCAGGGAAAGGGCCTGCACCAGAGAGCGGTGGGCATGGAATGGGCTGCCCCAATGGGCAGTGGGCACGGCCCCGAGATGCTGCAGATGAAGGACTGTCTGATTTAGGTGTCCTCTGCGGAGTGAGGGGTTGGACTTGCTGATCCTTGGGGGACCCTTCCAACTGCACATATCCATACCATCCTAGGATCATAGAATTGCCTGCGTTGGAAAGGACCTCAATGATCACGTAGTTTCAACCCCCCTGCTGTGTGCGGGATCGTCAACCACCAGACCAGGCTGCCCAGAGCCACATCCGGCCTGGCCTTGAATGCTTCCAGGGAGGGGGCATCCACAACCTCCTTGGGCAACCTGTGCATCACCACCCTCTGTGTGAAAAGCTTCCTTTTGATATCTAACTGAAACCTGCCCTGTCTCAGTTTAAGACCATTCCCCCTTGTCCTAGCACTGCGACCCTCATAATCAGCCATTCCCCTCCTCTTTATACGCTCCCCTCAAGTATTGGAAGGCCCTGGAGCCTTCTCTTCTCCAAGCTAAACAAGCGCAGTTCCTTCAACCTTTCTTCATAGGACTGGTGCTCCAGCCCTCTGATCATCTTAGTGGCCCTCCTCTGGACCCACTCCAAGAAGTTGACGTGTTATAAGACAGTGCCTTAATATAAACCAAAACAGAACAAAACAAAAACAAAAACAAACAAACAAACAAAAAAGACAAAAAAAGCCCAATTAGCCATATCTCAAAAAATTTGTTATAGGGAGAATCTGCCCCAGCATCGTATGGAGAAATCAGGCAAGGCCAAGCATTGCTAATTCACTTTTATTTCTTTATTTCCTTATTTCACATGAAGGCTAGAATCGTCGTCCCTGCTTATGTCGGCTGGAGTCGTGGCCCCTGCCTGCCTGCCTTGGCTGGCTGGCTGGAGTCCTGCCCCGTGCCTGCCTGCCTTGGCTGGCTGGCTGGAGTCCTGGCCCCTGCCTGTAGCCTTGGCTGGCTGGCTGGAGACCTGGCCCCTGCCTGCCTGCCTTGGCTGGCTGGCTAGAGTCCTGGCCCCTGCCTGCCTGCCTTGGCTGGCTGGCTGGAGTCCTGGCCCCTGCCTGCCTGCCTTGGCTGGCTGGCTGGAGTCCTGCCCCGTGCCTGCCTGCCTTGGCTGGCAGGCTGGCTGGACTCCTGGCCCCTGCCTGTAGCCTTGGCTGGCTGGCTGGAGTCGTGGGCCCTGCCTGCCTGCCTTGGCTGGCTGGCTGGAGACCTGGCCCATGCCTGCCTGCCTTGGCTGGCTGGCTAGAGTCCTGGCCCCTGCCTGCCTGCCTTGGCTGGCTGGCTGGAGTCGTGACCCCTGCCTGCCTGCCTTGGCTGGCTGGCTGGAGTCGTGACCCCTGCCTGCCTGCCTTGGCTGGCTGGCTGGAGTCCTGGCCCCTGCCTGCCTGCCTTGGCTGGCTGGCTGCCTTGCATCACAGCTGGTATTGTGTTGTCAGGGTTCCCTTATTTGGAGCTTTTCTGAGGGAGGTGACTGATGGCATCATAAAGCCTTGGTTATGCCTGCCTTAGAATGTTCCTTGACAATTAAAACATGGCTGCACTGGAGGATTGGGTGACTTTGTCCTGACAGTTGCCCTATGTGTCACCGCTGGGATTCTGTGGGGCTCCATTTCCAGGCCATTTCTCTATACTGTTTTTACGGTTCCAATAAAGATCTGTTAGGTGTATCAATGAGTTTGTGGATGATGCTACGCTGGGAGCAGTTTTGACCTCCTTGAGGATAAAGAGGCCTTGCCTTGAGATCTGGACAAAATGAGGGTGGTTCCCATCTGTACAAAGAAGGGCGAGCGCTGGGTTCTGCTCCTGGGATGGGGTGCCCTGGCTCTGTGTGCAGACATCAGGGGTGAAGTTCTGGAGCGCAGCCTGGCCAAAAGGGATCTGGTTTGACGGCAAATTGCATCTGAGGCGGCCGTGCGCCTGGCACTCAGAAGGGTCAACCGTGCCCTGGGGTGCGTCAGGCCCAGCACTGGCAGGCGAGGGAAGCGGCCGTCCCGCTCTGCTCTGCGCTGTGCGGCCTCGCCTGCAGCGCTGGGTGCAGGTTGGGGTGCCACTCCATAGGATGCGAGGAGAGAGTGTCCAAAGGAGGGCTCCAGAGATGGAGGAGGATCTGAGGGCACAGTGTTTGAGGAGCAGCTGAGCACCGTGGCTGTGCTCAGCCCACAGCAGAGCAGGTTGAGGGCAGCCCTCATGGCGGCTGCAGCTCCTGACAGGGAGCGGAGGGCAGCGCTGAGCTGTGCTGCCTGGTGACAGCGACAGGGCCCGAGGGAACGGCATGGAGCTGTGGCAGGGGGCCCCAGGGGCGGCTGGGGGTCAGGGAAAGGGCCTGCACCAGAGAGCGGTGGGCATGGAATGGGCTGCCCCAATGGGCAGTGGGCACGGCCCCGAGATGCTGCAGATGAAGGACTGTCTGATTTAGGTGTCCTCTGCGGAGTGAGGGGTTGGACTTGCTGATCCTTGGGGGACCCTTCCAACTGCACATATCCATACCATCCTAGGATCATAGAATTGCCTGCGTTGGAAAGGACCTCAATGATGATGTAGTTTCAACCCCCCTGCTGTGTGCGGGATCGTCAACCACCAGACCAGGCTGCCCAGAGCCACATCCGGCCTGGCCTTGAATGCTTCCAGGGAGGGGGCATCCACAACCTCCTTGGGCAACCTGTGCATCACCACCCTCTGTGTGAAAAGCTTCCTTTTGATATCTAACTGAAACCTGCCCTGTCTCAGTTTAAGACCATTCCCCCTTGTCCTAGCACTGCGACCCTCATAATCAGCCATTCCCCTCCTCTTTATACGCTCCCTTCAAGTACTGGAAGGCCCTGGAGCCTTCTCTTCTCCAAGCTAAACAAGCGCAGTTCCTTCAACCTTTCTTCATAGGACTGGTGCTCCAGCCCTCTGATCATCTTAGTGGCCCTCCTCTGGACCCACTCCAAGAAGTTGACGTGTTATAAGACAGTGCCTTAATATATACCAAAACAGAACAAAACAAAAACAAAAACAAACAAACAAACAAAAAAGACAAAAAAAGCCCAATTAGCCATATCTCAAAAAATTTGTTATGGGGAGAATCTGCCCCAGCATCGTATGGAGAAACCAGGCAAGGCCAAGCATTGCTAATTCACTTTTATTTCTTTATTTCCTTATTTCACATGAAGGCTAGAATCGTCGTCCCTGCTTATGTCGGCTGGAGTCGTGGCCCCTGCCTGCCTGCCTTGGCTGGCTGGCTGGAGTCCTGCCCCGTGCCTGCCTGCCTTGGCTGGCTGGCTGGAGTCCTGGCCCCTGCCTGTAGCCTTGGCTGGCTGGCTGGAGACCTGGCCCCTGCCTGCCTGCCTTGGCTGGCTGGCTAGAGTCCTGGCCCCTGCCTGCCTGCCTTGGCTGGCTGGCTGGAGTCCTGCCCCGTGCCTGCCTGCCTTGGCTGGCAGGCTGGCTGGAGTCCTGGCCCCTGCCTGTAGCCTTGGCTGGCTGGCTGGAGTCGTGGGCCCTGCCTGCCTGCCTTGGCTGGCTGGCTGGAGACCTGGCCCATGCCTGCCTGCCTTGGCTGGCTGGCTAGAGTCCTGGCCCCTACCTGCCTGCCTTGGCTGGCTGGCTGGAGTCCTGGCCCTTGCCTTCCTGCCTTGGCTGGCTGGCTGGAGTCCTGGCCCTTGCCTTCCTGCCTTGGCTGGCTGGCTGGAGTCCTGGCCCCTGCCTGCCTGCCTTGGCTGGCTGGCTGGAGTCCTGGCCCCTGCCTGCCTGCCTTGGCTGGCTGGCTGGCTGGAGTCCTGGCCCCTGCCTGCCTGCCTTGGCTGGCTGGCTGGAGTCCTGGCCCCTGCCTGCCTGCCTTGGCTGGCTGGCTGGAGTCGTGACCCCTGCCTGCCTGCCTTGGCTGGCTGGCTGGAGTCCTGGCCCCTGCCTGCCTGCCTTGGCTGGCTGGCTGGAGTCCTGGCCCCTGCCTGTAGCCTTGGCTGGCTGGCTGGCTGGAGTCCTGCCCCGTGCCTGCCTGCCTTGGCTGGCTGGCTGGAGTCCTGGCCCCTGCCTGCCTGCCTTGGCTGGCTGGCTGGAGTCGTGACCCCTGCCTGCCTGCCTTGGCTGGCTGGCTGGAGTCCTGGCCCCTGCCTGCCTGCCTTGGCTGGCTGGCTGGAGTCCTGGCCCCTGCCTGCCTGCCTTGGCTGGCTGGCTGGCTGGAGTCCTGCCCCCTGCCTGCCTGCCTTGGCTGGCTGGCTGGAGTCCTGGCCCCTGCCTGTAGCCTTGGCTGGCTGGCTGGAGTCGTGGGCCCTGCCTGCCTGCCTTGGCTGGCTGGCTGGAGACCTGGCCCCTGCCTGCCTGCCTTGGCTGGCTGGCTGGAGTCCTGGCCCTTGCCTTCCTGCCTTGGCTGGCTGGCTGGAGTCCTGGCCCTTGCCTTCCTGCCTTGGCTGGCTGGCTGGAGTCCTGCCCCCTGCCTGCCTGCCTTGGCTGGCTGGCTGGAGTCCTGCCCCCTGCCTGCCTGCCTTGGCTGGCTGGCTGGAGTCCTGGCCCTTGCCTTCCTGCCTTGGCTGGCTGGCTGGAGTCCTGGCCCATGCCTGCCTGCCTTGGCTGGCAGGCTGGCTGGAGTCCTGGCCCCTGCCTGCCTGCTGTGGCTTCCAGGCTGGAGTCGTGACCCCTGCCTGCCTGCCTTGGCTGGCTGGCTGGAGTCCTGGCCCCTGCCTGCCTGCCTTGGCTGGCTGGCTGGAGTCGTGACCCCTGCCTGCCTGCCTTGGCTGGCTGGCTGGATCCTGGCCCCTGCCTGCCTGCCTTGGCTGGCTGGCTGGAGTCCTGGCCCTTGCCTGCCTGCCTTGGCTGGCTGGCTGGCTGGAGTCCTGGCCCCTGCCTGCCTGCCTTGGCTGGCTGGCTGGCTGGAGTCCTGGCCCCTGCCTGCCTGCCTTGGCTGGCTGGCTGGAGTCCTGGCCCCTGCCTGCCTGCCTTGGCTGGCTGGCTGGAGTCGTGACCCCTGCCTGCCTGCCTTGGCTGGCTGGCTGGAGTCCTGGCCCCTGCCTGCCTGCCTTGGCTGGCTGGCTGGAGTCCTGGCCCCTGCCTGCCTGCCTTGGCTGGCTGGCTGGAATCGTGACCCCTGCCTGCCTGCCTTGGCTGGCTGGCTGGAGTCCTGGCCCCTGCCTGCCTGCCTTGGCTGGCTGGCTGGAGTCGTGACCCCTGCCTGCCTGCCTTGGCTGGCTGGCTGGAGTCCTGGCCCCTGCCTGCCTGCCTTGGCTGGCTGGCTGCCTTGCATCACAGCTGGTATTGTGTTGTCAGGGTTCCCTTATTTGGAGCTTTTCTGAGGGAGGTGACTGATGGCATCATAAAGCCTTGGTTATGCCTGCCTTAGAATGTTCCTTGACAATTAAAACATGGCTGCACTGGAGGATTGGGTGACTTTGTCCTGACAGTTGCCCTATGTGTCACCGCTGGGATTCTGTGGGGCTCCATTTCCAGGCCATTTCTCTATACTGTTTTTACGGTTCCAATAAAGATCTGTTAGGTGTATCAATGAGTTTGTGGATGATGCTACGCTGGGAGCAGTTTTGACCTCCTTGAGGATAAAGAGGCCTTGCCTTGAGATCTGGACAAAATGAGGGTGGTTCCCATCTGTACAAAGAAGGGCGAGCGCTGGGTTCTGCTCCTGGGATGGGGTGCCCTGGCTCTGTGTGCAGACATCAGGGGTGAAGTTCTGGAGCGCAGCCTGGCCAAAAGGGATCTGGTTTGACGGCAAATTGCATCTGAGGCGGCCGTGCGCCTGGCACTCAGAAGGGTCAACCGTGCCCTGGGGTGCGTCAGGCCCAGCACTGGCAGGCGAGGGAAGCGGCCGTCCCGCTCTGCTCTGCGCTGTGCGGCCTCGCCTGCAGCGCTGGGTGCAGGTTGGGGTGCCACTCCATAGGATGCGAGGAGAGAGTGTCCAAAGGAGGGCTCCAGAGATGGAGGAGGATCTGAGGGCACAGTGTTTGAGGAGCAGCTGAGCACCGTGGCTGTGCTCAGCCCACAGCAGAGCAGGTTGAGGGCAGCCCTCATGGCGGCTGCAGCTCCTGACAGGGAGCGGAGGGCAGCGCTGAGCTGTGCTGCCTGGTGACAGCGACAGGGCCCGAGGGAACGGCATGGAGCTGTGGCAGGGGGCCCCAGGGGCGGCTGGGGGTCAGGGAAAGGGCCTGCACCAGAGAGCGGTGGGCATGGAATGGGCTGCCCCAATGGGCAGTGGGCACGGCCCCGAGATGCTGCAGATGAAGGACTGTCTGATTTAGGTGTCCTCTGCGGAGTGAGGGGTTGGACTTGCTGATCCTTGGGGGACCCTTCCAACTGCACATATCCATACCATCCTAGGATCATAGAATTGCCTGCGTTGGAAAGGACCTCAATGATGATGTAGTTTCAACCCCCCTGCTGTGTGCGGGATCGTCAACCACCAGACCAGGCTGCCCAGAGCCACATCCGGCCTGGCCTTGAATGCTTCCAGGGAGGGGGCATCCACAACCTCCTTGGGCAACCTGTGCATCACCACCCTCTGTGTGAAAAGCTTCCTTTTGATATCTAACTGAAACCTGCCCTGTCTCAGTTTAAGACCATTCCCCCTTGTCCTAGCACTGCGACCCTCATAATCAGCCATTCCCCTCCTCTTTATACGCTCCCTTCAAGTACTGGAAGGCCCTGGAGCCTTCTCTTCTCCAAGCTAAACAAGCGCAGTTCCTTCAACCTTTCTTCATAGGACTGGTGCTCCAGCCCTCTGATCATCTTAGTGGCCCTCCTCTGGACCCACTCCAAGAAGTTGACGTGTTATAAGACAGTGCCTTAATATATACCAAAACAGAACAAAACAAAAACAAAAACAAACAAACAAACAAAAAAGACAAAAAAAGCCCAATTAGCCATATCTCAAAAAATTTGTTATGGGGAGAATCTGCCCCAGCATCGTATGGAGAAACCAGGCAAGGCCAAGCATTGCTAATTCACTTTTATTTCTTTATTTCCTTATTTCACATGAAGGCTAGAATCGTCGTCCCTGCTTATGTCGGCTGGAGTCGTGACCCCTGCCTGCCTGCCTTGGCTGGCTGGCTGGAGTCCTGGCCCCTGCCTGCCTGCCATGGCTTCCAGGCTGGAGCCGTGACCCTGCCTGCCTGCCTTGGCTGGCTGGCTGGAGTCCTGCCCCGTGCCTGCCTGCCTTGGCTGGCTGGCTGGAGTCCTGGCCCATGCCTGCCTGCCTTGGCTGGCTGGCTGGAGTCGTGGGCCCTGCCTGCCTGCCTTGGCTGGCTGGCTGGAGACCTGGCCCCTGCCTGCCTGCCTTGGCTGGCTGGCTGGAGTCCTGGCCCTTGCCTTCCTGCCTTGGCTGGCTGGCTGGAGTCCTGCCCCCTGCCTGCCTGCCTTGGCTGGCTGGCTGGCTGGAGTCCTGCCCCCTGCCTGCCTGCCTTGGCTGGCTGGCTGGAGTCCTGGCCCCTGCCTGCCTGCCTTGGCTGGCTGGCTGGAGTCCTGGCCCCTGCCTGCCTGCCTTGGCTGGCTGGCTGGAGTCGTGACCCCTGCCTGCCTGCCTTGGCTGGCTGGCTGGAGTCCTGGCCCCTGCCTGCCTGCCTTGGCTGGCTGGCTGGAGTCGTGACCCCTGCCTGCCTGCCTTGGCTGGCTGGCTGGAGTCGTGACCCCTGCCTGCCTGCCTTGGCTGGCTGGCTGGAGTCCTGGCCCCTGCCTGCCTGCCTTGGCTGGCTGGCTGCCTTGCATCACAGCTGGTATTGTGTTGTCAGGGTTCCCTTATTTGGAGCTTTTCTGAGGGAGGTGACTGATGGCATCATAAAGCCTTGGTTATGCCTGCCTTAGAATGTTCCTTGACAATTAAAACATGGCTGCACTGGAGGATTGGGTGACTTTGTCCTGACAGTTGCCCTATGTGTCACCGCTGGGATTCTGTGGGGCTCCATTTCCAGGCCATTTCTCTATACTGTTTTTACGGTTCCAATAAAGATCTGTTAGGTGTATCAATGAGTTTGTGGATGATGCTACGCTGGGAGCAGTTTTGACCTCCTTGAGGATAAAGAGGCCTTGCCTTGAGATCTGGACAAAATGAGGGTGGTTCCCATCTGTACAAAGAAGGGCGAGCGCTGGGTTCTGCTCCTGGGATGGGGTGCCCTGGCTCTGTGTGCAGACATCAGGGGTGAAGTTCTGGAGCGCAGCCTGGCCAAAAGGGATCTGGTTTGACGGCAAATTGCATCTGAGGCGGCCGTGCGCCTGGCACTCAGAAGGGTCAACCGTGCCCTGGGGTGCGTCAGGCCCAGCAGGCAGGCGAGGGAAGCGGCCGTCCCGCTCTGCTCTGCGCTGTGCGGCCTCGCCTGCAGCGCTGGGTGCAGGTTGGGGTGCCACTCCATAGGATGCGAGGAGAGAGTGTCCAAAGGAGGGCTCCAGAGATGGAGGAGGATCTGAGGGCACAGTGTTTGAGGAGCAGCTGAGCACCGTGGCTGTGCTCAGCCCACAGCAGAGCAGGTTGAGGGCAGCCCTCATGGCGGCTGCAGCTCCTGACAGGGAGCGGAGGGCAGCGCTGAGCTGTGCTGCCTGGTGACAGCGACAGGGCCCGAGGGAACGGCATGGAGCTGTGGCAGGGGGCCCCAGGGGCGGCTGGGGGTCAGGGAAAGGGCCTGCACCAGAGAGCGGTGGGCATGGAATGGGCTGCCCCAATGGGCAGTGGGCACGGCCCCGAGATGCTGCAGATGAAGGACTGTCTGATTTAGGTGTCCTCTGCGGAGTGAGGGGTTGGACTTGCTGATCCTTGGGGGACCCTTCCAACTGCACATATCCATACCATCCTAGGATCATAGAATTGCCTGCGTTGGAAAGGACCTCAATGATGATGTAGTTTCAACCCCCCTGCTGTGTGCGGGATCGTCAACCACCAGACCAGGCTGCCCAGAGCCACATCCGGCCTGGCCTTGAATGCTTCCAGGGAGGGGGCATCCACAACCTCCTTGGGCAACCTGTGCATCACCACCCTCTGTGTGAAAAGCTTCCTTTTGATATCTAACTGAAACCTGCCCTGTCTCAGTTTAAGACCATTCCCCCTTGTCCTAGCACTGCGACCCTCATAATCAGCCATTCCCCTCCTCTTTATACGCTCCCTTCAAGTACTGGAAGGCCCTGGAGCCTTCTCTTCTCCAAGCTAAACAAGCGCAGTTCCTTCAACCTTTCTTCATAGGACTGGTGCTCCAGCCCTCTGATCATCTTAGTGGCCCTCCTCTGGACCCACTCCAAGAAGTTGACGTGTTATAAGACAGTGCCTTAATATATACCAAAACAGAACAAAACAAAAACAAAAACAAACAAACAAACAAAAAAGACAAAAAAAGCCCAATTAGCCATATCTCAAAAAATTTGTTATGGGGAGAATCTGCCCCAGCATCGTATGGAGAAACCAGGCAAGGCCAAGCATTGCTAATTCACTTTTATTTCTTTATTTCCTTATTTCACATGAAGGCTAGAATCGTCGTCCCTGCTTATGTCGGCTGGAGTCGTGGCCCCTGCCTGCCTGCCTTGGCTGGCTGGCTGGAGTCCTGGCCCCTGCCTGCCTGCCATGGCTTCCAGGCTGGAGCCGTGACCCTGCCTGCCTGCCTTGGCTGGCTGGCTGGAGTCCTGCCCCGTGCCTGCCTGCCTTGGCTGGCTGGCTGGAGTCCTGGCCCATGCCTGCCTGCCTTGGCTGGCTGGCTGGAGTCGTGGGCCCTGCCTGCCTGCCTTGGCTGGCTGGCTGGAGACCTGGCCCCTGCCTGCCTGCCTTGGCTGGCTGGCTGGAGTCCTGGCCCTTGCCTTCCTGCTTTGGCTGGCTGGCTGGAGTCCTGCCCCCTGCCTGCCTGCCTTGGCTGGCTGGCTGGCTGGAGTCCTGCCCCCTGCCTGCCTGCCTTGGCTGGCTGGCTGGAGTCCTGGCCCCTGCCTGCCTGCCTTGGCTGGCTGGCTGGCTGGAGTCCTGGCCCCTGCCTGCCTGCTTGGCTGGCTGGCTGGAGTCCTGGCCCCTGCCTGCCTGCCATGGCTTCCAGGCTGGAGCCGTGACCCTGCCTGTCTGCCTTGGCTGGCTGGCTGGAGTCCTGCCCCGTGCCTGCCTGCCTTGGCTGGCTGGCTGGAGTCCTGGCCCCTGCCTGTAGCCTTGGCTGGCTGGCTGGAGTCGTGGGCCCTGCCTGCCTGCCTTGGCTGGCTGGCTGGAGACCTGGCCCCTGCCTGCAGGCCTTGGCTGGCTGGCTGGAGTCCTGGCCCTTGCCTTCCTGCCTTGGCTGGCTGGCTGGAGTCCTGGCCCTTGCCTTCCTGCCTTGGCTGGCTGGCTGGAGTCCTGCACCCTGCCTGCCTGCCTTGGCTGGCTGGCTGGAGTCCTGCCCCCTGCCTGCCTGCCTTGGCTGGCTGGCTGGCTGGAGTCCTGGCCCCTGCCTGCCTGCCTTGGCTGGCTGGCTGGAGTCCTGGCCCCTGCCTGCCTGCCTTGGCTGGCTGGCTGGAGTCCTGGCCCCTGCCTGCCTGCCTTGGCTGGCTGGCTGGAGTCGTGGGCCCTGCCTGCCTGCCTTGGCTGGCTGGCTGGAGTCCTGGCCCTTGCCTGCCTGCCTTGGCTGG